>NC_140997.1:48699108-49299108 GCF_052327205.1 Somniosus microcephalus
CTAGCCCCTTTAGGGCTACCCCAGATCAGGTGTATTCCCCAGACATTCACCTTCAACTAAAGTTAGAGATAGCCGAATCCTAAGGACGCTTAATTGGGTCTAAAGGTTCAGACTATCTCTCCCTAAAGGAAAGGAACGACCTGAAGATGTTACCATCCTCCAGATAGTACTTTTAATAAGTTTAGCTAGACTGTAACCTTCCGGATATTATGAGGGTCCGGAAAACTCCCCCAGAATTCTGTAACTCCTCACCAAAGAGTGTACAGAGATTGAGTTCGCGAGTTTGATACAGAAGTACTATGTGAGACAATTCTAAAAATATATAGATTTATTAAAGAACCGACATGTAGTTTGCAGCTGGTGATTCAATCGCAACTTTAACAGTTACAAAAACAGAAATCTTACAATTCTTATCATCAGAGATCCTTATTCTCAAATCTTAACTTCGTTACCTTTTTACATTTCTTAGTCTTATTCCAGGATATCCACCAAAATCAAATACCTTTGATACCTGAGACTCAAAGAGTTAAAGACTTACAGAAACTGCCTCTGAAGCCTGAGAATCGCGTTGCCCCTTTCAGTGAATCTGTCTTCCCATTTGAAAGTTCTATATTTATACCCTTTCTCAGTGGTATATCCTTTAAAGTTTTCTGCTGATGTAAGGCTAATTATCTCTAGTCATTTTTCTGTTGACTTCTGCTATTCTTACTGTCAGTTCAACTGTAGCATTAAGAATTATGTCTCCTCCTTTAGGTGTTCAAAGCTTATCATAAAAACAATGTGACAGCAGTGGTTCTATTTGATGTCATTTTCATCAAAGTCTTCTGTTTATATCTTTTGCATTTAGAACACCTCAACTGGTTGCAACACAGACTTCGTGTCTCCTAGGTGTTCCAAGTTCAACACAAAAACAATGTGATGGCTGGTGCCACCCATGTTTCATTTGATGTCAGGTGTTTCTTTTACTTGATGTCATTTTTAAAAAGGCACATGTTTCTTTAATGTTCTGTGTTTCTTTCCAAAGTGTTGATTTATAACACTTAAACTGGGTATGGCTATTGTGTTCTTTCCAAGGCTTCAGACTATCCGGAACCTCTAACCTTCTGCTTCAATAGGGCTATTATCTCAGTGTCAACAACTTATCTCAAAAGCCTGTATGCTGTTTACAGCTTTTGATTGTTAAGGCTTCCAGACTTCCAGACCCAGTATGTCATGTTTTAATAAAGTCAAAATTCTGTTCATAGGATGGTGTATTTTTCTGAATATGGCATATTCCTTCACAAGAAGACTCCATGGATCTCTGAATAGCTGCACACTGCAGCTGCGAGGAGAATTCTTGGTTTCTGACCGAGAGTAGATTAACTGGCGCTCTTCTAACTGCACCCAAACAAACTCCATTATTCAGAACCATATCATATCTGAGTGAAACAGGCAGCACAGATTCCAAGATACTTAGGAGCCCTGAGGTATGTGGAGGTTGTCTTCCTCCTGCCTGTTTTGTGGGCGAAGTGAGGTTGATGAAAGGCCAGTGACACAATTCAAAGTTGATCCGATGGAGGCACCTTTCAAAGGTATGATGTTTTCCTTTCACTTGACAGCATACCCTCCAGCGTTGTTCCTGAATCTCTTAACATTTAGTAGCATATTTCTATTTGTTGGCCATATAATCATGGTGGTGGCCACCTTCACCTTCACCTCCACCTCTAACATAATGATAGTGTCCTCAGTAGAAGGCTCACCAGTGAATCTTCATGTCAGCAACATGTTTTAAAACATGCACTTGCATTTATGTAGCACCTTTAATGTTGAATACTATCCCAAGGCACCTCACTGAGGTGAAAGGAATAACACCCGACAAGCCAAAGAAGGAAAGATTAGGAGGAGTGATCAAAAGCTTGGTCAAAGTGGTGGATATTAAGGGGGACATTAAAAGAGTAGAGGGAGGTGGAGAAGAGTAGAGGTTCAGGGAGGGAGTTCCAGAGTGCAGGACAAAAGTGGTTGAAGGCACGCCCGCCAATGGTGGGGTGAAAGGTGAAGGGGAGGGGAATGGACAAGCAGCCAGAGTCAGAAGAACTGAGAGTTTGGGGCAGGTGGGGGGACAGGGGGTGGAGCGGGAGGGGGGGCGGGTGGTGAGGAAGATGGTTAAGGCTGGAAGAGGTTATAGAGAGAGGTTGGGGCAAGTTCATGATGGGATTTAAACAGGAGGATGAGACATTGAGACTGTAGCTCAGCAGGTACTTGATGTGAGATGGGCTGAAGTTTATGGAGCGTAGAGCATGTGAGGCCATCTGTAGGCTTACACTGATCAAAGGGTTAACAATACCATGCTTAGTCCAGTCCTGCAGGTCAACACACAGAACCATCTTCAAAATGGAGAACGGCCCCACAAACATTTGCCTGTATTATCTGGATAATGCTTAAAAGGGATGATGTCACACATAACAGTTTGGATACTGTTGAGGGGGATGACTCACCAGGGGAAGGCAGCAGCAGCCAACTTCCTGGCACTGGGGGTGCTCCTGCTGCCCAGGAAGGGAGGAAAAAGAGTGGGAGAGCAATAGTGGTAGGGGATTCTATAGTAAGGGGAACAGATAGGCGTTTCTGTGGCCGTAGACGTGAATCCAGGATGGTTTGTTGCCTCCCTGGTGCCAGGGTCAAGGATGTCACTGAGCGGCTGCAGGGCATTCTGGAGGGGGAGGGTGAACAGCCAGAGGTCGTGGTCCACATTGGTACCAACGACATAGGTAAAAAGAGGGATGAGGTCCTGCAGCAAGAATTTAAGGAGCTAGGTGGAAGATTAAAGAGCAGGACCTCAAAGGTTGTAATCTCTGGATTACTCCCAGTGCCACGTGCTAGTGAGTATAGGAATAGGAAGATAGAACAGATGAATGCGTGGCTAAAGGGATGGTGCAGGAGGGAGGGCTTTAGTTTCCTGGATCACTGGGTCTGCTTCTGGGAAAGGTGGGACTTGTACAAGTCGGACGGTTTACACCTGAACCAGAGGGGGACCAATATCCTTGCGGGGAGGTTTGC
Source organism: Somniosus microcephalus (assembly GCF_052327205.1). NCBI lineage: Eukaryota > Metazoa > Chordata > Chondrichthyes > Squaliformes > Somniosidae > Somniosus > Somniosus microcephalus. The sequence continues at coordinate 48,702,142 of NC_140997.1, forward strand.
TAGCACTGTTGGGGGGGGTTTAAACTAACTTGGCAGGGGGATGGGATACAGAGTGGAACTATAGTAGGGGGTGATTTACAGCCAAATACGGAGGAAAAAACAAGTCAGCTGGGAAGGCAGAGCAAATATGTGAAGGCAAAAGGGAATATGGCAAGGCTGGAAGGCATTTATTTTAATGCAAGGAGTCTTGCAAATAAGGTGGATGAACTGAAGTTGTTGCTGAACACATGGGAGTACGATATTGTTGCTATCACGGAGACATGGTTGAGGGAGGGTCAGGACTGGCAGCTCAATATTCCGGGGTATAGAATCTTCAGGCGAGACAGAGGGGGGTGTAAAAGGGGAGGGGGTGTTGCAATATTAATTAAGGAATCAATTACTGCTGTAAGGAGGGATGATACATTAGCGGGTTCCTCTAATGAGGCCATATGGGTAGAACTTAAAAACAAAAAGGGGGCAAGCACTTTGCTGGGAGTGTACTATAGGCCCCCGAACAGTCAGGGGGAGATAGAGGAACAGATATGTAGGCAAATCTCAGAGAAGTGCGAAAATAATAGGGTAATAATAGTGGGGGATTTCAACTTCCCCAATATTAATTGGGATAGTCGGAGTGTGAAAGGCTTAGAGGGTGCAGAATTCTTAAAGTGCATCCAGGAGAGCTTTTTGAGCCAACATGTAGAAAGTCCTACAAGAGAGGGGGCGGTACGGGACCTAATTCTAGGGAATGTAGCCGGGCAAGTGGTGGAAGTGTCAGTAGGAGAGCATTTTGGCGACAGTGACCATAATTCGGTGAGATTTAAGGTGGTCATGGAAAAAGACAAAGACGGCCCGGAAATAAGGGTTCTAAATTGGGGAAAGGCCGATTTTAATATGATAAGGCAGGATCTGGCCAAAGTGGACTGGGAGCAGCTACTTATAGGAAAATCCACATCAAAGCAGTGGGAGACTTTCAGAAGGGAAATAGAGAGAGTACAACGCCAACATGTTCCTGTAAAGGTCAAGGGTGGGACCAACAAGCAAAGGGAACCTTGGATGACAAGGAGATACAAAAATGCATTAGGGAAAAAAGGGGGGCTTTTGGCAGTTACAAAAGACTAAAGACGGAGGAAGCCCTAGAGGAGTATAAAAAGTGCAGGGGCATACTTAAAAAAGAAATTAGGAGGGCGAGGAGGGGCCATGAAATAACACTGGCGAGCAAAATAAAGGAAAATCCTAAGATGTTTTATAAGTATATTAAGGGCAAGAGGATAACCAGGGAAAGGGTAGGGCCCATTAGGGACCAAAGTGGCAATCTGTGTGTAGAGCCAGATGATGTAGGCGGGGTTTTAAATGAATTTTTTGCAGCTGTGTTCACTATGGAGAAAGACGATGTAGACATAGAAATCGGGCAAGGGGACTGTGACATACTTGAACATATTAGCATTGAGATGGAGGAGGTACTAGCGGTTTTAGCAGGCCAAAAAGTGGATAAATCCCCAGGCCCGGACGAGATGTATCCCAGGCTGTTGTGTGAGGCAAAGGAGGAGATTGCAGGGGCTCTGACACAAATTTTCAGAACCTCTCTGGCCACAGGGGATGTACCAGAGGACTGGAGAACAGCTAACGTAGTACCATTATTCAAGAAGGGTAGCAGGGATAAATCAGGGAATTACAGGCCAGTGAGCCTAACATCTGTGGTAGGGAAATTATTGGAAAAAATTCTGAGGGACAAAATTAGTCTCCACTTGGAGAGGCAAGGATTAATCGGGGATAGTCAGCATGGCTTTGTCAAGGGTAAATCATGTCTGACCAATCTGATTGAATTTTTCGAGGGGGTGACTAGGTGTGTGGATGAGGGAAATGCTGTGGATGTGGTTTACATGGATTTCAGTAAAGCTTTTGACAAAGTCCTGCATAGGAGACTGGTCAAGAAGGTAAGAGCCCATGGGATCCAGGGTGCCTTGGCGCGTTGGATCCTAAACTGGCTGAGTGGCAGGAGGCAGAGGGTGATGGTCGAAGGTTGCTTTTGTGACTGGAAGCCTGTGTCCAGTGGGGTACCTCAGAGATCGGTGCTGGGACCCTTGCTGTTTGTGATCTACATAAATGATTTGGATGAGAATGTAAAAGGTATGATCAGTAAGTTTGCAGATGACACGAAAATTGGTGGGGTGGTAAATTGCGAGGAGGAAAGCCTCAGGCTACAGGACGATATAAACGGGTTGGTCAGATGGGCGGAAAAGTGGCAAATGGAATTTAACCCTGAAAAGTGCGAGGTGATGCATTTTGGACGGACAAATAAGGCAAGGGAATACACAATGAGTGGTAGGACCCTAGGAAGTACAGAGGGTCAGAGGGACCTTGGTGTACATGTACATAGATCCCTGAAGGCAGCGGAACAGGTAGATAAGGTGGTTAAAAAGGCATATGGGATACTTGCCTTCATTAGCCGAGGCATAGAATATAAGAGCAGGGAGGTTATGATGGAGCTGTACAAAACACTGGTGAGGCCACAGCTGGAGTACTGTGTGCAGTTCTGGTCGCCTCACTATAGGAAGGATGTGATTGCTTTGGAGAGGGTGCAGAGAAGATTCACCAGGGTGTTACCTGGGATGGAGCGCCTCAGCTATGAAGAAAGACTAAACAGGCTGGGGTTGTTTTCCTTGGAGCAAAGAAGGCTGATGGGGGCCTGATTGAGGTGTACAAAATGATGAGGGGCATAGATAGGGTAGATAAAGAGGAACTTTTCCCCTTAGTAGGGGGGTCAATAACAAGGGGGCATAGATTCAAGGTAAGGGGCAGGAGGTTTGGAGGGGATTTGAGGAGGAACTTTTTCACCCAGAGGGTGGTTGGAATCTGGAACTCACTGCCTGAAAGGGCGGTAGAGGCAGGAACCCTCATAACATTCAAGAAGCATTTGGATGAGCACTTGAAATGCCATTGCATACAAGGCTATGGACCAAATGCTGGAAAATGGGATTAGACTGGACAGGGATTGATGGTCGGCGCAGACACGATGGGCCGAAGGGCCTCTTTCTGTGCTGTATAACTCTATGACTCTAATAATTGATCATTTGATCCTGCCCAGATAGGAATGCAAATAGCATCTTGAAACAAATTGAATTGTTCCACAGCATTTCGAATAGGCTTCCCAATAGCCTGGTGCAGCTTTAGGAAATAACTGTCCACACTCATTTATGACATTCAAGAGGCAATGAGCTGTGCTTTTTTGCCACAGGAGAAAAATCACAGCTCATCTGAGCAGGGGGATGTTCTATATGTAGCTTACAGTTACTGCATGGTTTTAGACAACTGGAAGAAAAGCTTCAACATCATTTATGCACTGCCAGTCTTTATTTCCATGAGGTTAGATTCTTAACATTAACTCTTCTGCTGCTAACCTCCCTATGGATAATATTTATGCATTAATATTATTTAAAAGTTCTTGTTATTTTCATGTAATGTGTAATGAAAGGACCCATTTATTAAATACCTCATCCGTGCCCATTCAAGTTTAGTGTGAGTGAATGCAGGGAGGCCAGTATGTGTACATGTGGATACATGTGCGTCTGTCTTGTGGTATAAATGTGTACACGTATGTGCAGAAGAAGAATTCTGTGTGCCTGTTTATCCACTCTATAGTAACAGGAGTAGGCCATTCAGCCCTTTGAGCCTGTTCTGCCATTCCATTAAATCTACATAGGAAGGAACATAGGAACATAGGACCAGGAGTAGGTCAATCAGCCATTCATATTTACAATATGTCCTCTTGTTCCTGATTTCCCCCACCAGAGGAAATAGTTTCTCTGTACCTACCCTTCTTCATTTTAAGCACCCCAATTAGATCACCCATCAACCTTATAAAGTCAAGGGAATACAAACCAAGTTTATGCAGCCCTGAAATCGCATCTTTCTCTAGTTTCTCTCCTATCTCCCATCATGCCCTCTACGAGCTGATCTTGTCCATGAGACCCACTTCCTGCTCCCTCGACCCTATTCCCACCAAACTGCTGCCCACCCAACTACCCTTCCTGGCCCCCATGTTGGCTGACACTGCTAACAGATTGTTCTCCTCAGGTACTGTCCCCCTCCTCTTCAAATCCGCCATCATCAACCCTCTACTCCAAAAACTCATCCTTGACTCCTTTGTCCTTGCAAACTACCGCCCCATCTCCAACCTTATTTTCCTCTCCAAAGACAGTAGAGAGGCGTTGGAGGAGGATGGTGTGGTCAACCCCGTCGAAGGCTGCAGACAGGTCAAGAAGCATGAGGAGGGATAGTGTACCTTTGTCACAGTCACATAGGATGCCATTTGTGACTTTGATAAAGGCCGTTTCAGTGCAGTGGTGGGGATGGAAAACGGATTGGAGGGATTCAAACATGGAGTTGCAGGAAAGATGTGCACGGATTTGGGAGGCAACAATACATTCAAGGAGCGGATTGCCTGCCCATGGTAGAACCTGTCTAAATCAATGGAACGAACATCAGGCGGACAATCCATTCCCCCAGGTTACTGCCCAGGCAGCGAAGTTGAAAATGATTCCGACTGCCTTCAGGAGAACAAGGGCAGAGAGAAAACTGATGCCAAAAAACCCCACTGACCATAATGGTCAAAGTTCAAGTACAAATGTCATTATACAATGTATCCCATTCCCCAGGCATTACAGCCAACATTTAAGAAAGGCCTCCAAAATTATTATTTTTTTTTTTAAATGTTGTGTCCTGACATATTTATCCTTCAACCAACATCACTAAAAAAGCAGATTATCTAGTCATTTATCACATTGCTGTTTGTGTGAGTTTGCTGTGCGTAAATTGGGTGCTACGCTTCCTACATTACAACAATGACTACACTTCAAAAGTACTTCATTGGCTATAAAATGGCTTGGGACAGCCTGAGGTCATGGAAGGCGCTATAGAAATGCAAGTTATTTCCTTCTGTATTCTCTAGAGCGGTGGAAACAATCTCTCCAGAGGTTAGGGGAAACGTTGCATTGTGTACACAACATACGTAAGGACTGCAGCATTCCCTTTGCTCAGCGTAAAATCCACCGGTGCCCTCTTCCCCAACAGTCATCAGACAGTGGATGGAACCTTTTCATTCAACCTCAAACCAGCTTGTACAGAAAACAAGAATCTCCAAGTAGAAATTAAATGACCTCCAGAGACGAAAGCGGCAAAGAATTTATTTAGGACAAGATGAGCAATGCAAAAAAAAAAGAAACTCATTTCCTCCAGTCCCTGTGTAGTCTCTTCAGAGAACGTTTGGCCCAGTTCCCATTCCCTCTCTGCCGTGAGTGGTGGATAAGGTGAAATTGACGATACCTGGACCACTGCTGGGAATGGGCCCCGTGGGCTTGGGAATTGCACGTGCCCCGTGTGCAGATGGCAGACTCTGCTCTGAAGAGCTGAAAAGCAGGAAAATGTGACGCACTGAGAAAAGTGGGTCAGAGAAAAAAAAAAACAGCCCTAAAGCTGCAGCTGATATCGAGGGCCAATGCAGTCTCGGCTTTTTAAAGCTAAATGTCCTGAGCGTGTGAATGATTATCCTCTCCTGTTGTAGAATCAGTGCCAAAGCAGTAGGCCAAAGTGCTTATTAAAAGTACGGATAAAGGTTTATTTTTAAAGGTATTCCACACAGATTAAGGTTACTGATATTGTGCCATATTTTAATGCCCTTTCAATTTAACTAACCTATTCCCTTTTGTTTGCCAAATATTAAATTTGGAACTCTCTTCCCCCAAAGGGATATGGATGCTGGGTCAATTGAAATTTTCAAGACTGGGATCGATAGAGTTTTTTTAGGTAAGGGTGTTAAGGGATATGGAGGGTGATTTTGCCAATGGGGACGTGATGGAGGCGGGACTGGTGCTTGTCGGATTTTAGTCCCGCCTCCATCGACATCCAGCCAACCCACGCTATTTTCCCTTGATTGACCTTGTTAAGCCCGCCCAGCGGGCTTAGCAGGCCAATTAAGGGAAAGCCAGCGACAGAGAACGTCAGCGTATGGCGTTTCATCTGTTAAAAATTTTTGACAGATGAATTGTCATCATTGAGAAGCTGTCAAACACTGACACTCTCTGTTGTTTGGTGAGTTCTTGTACTCAAGACTCACCAAACCTATTTTCTGAGCAGAAATCAGATGGCTGTTACATCGGAGAATGCAGCAGCCATTCTGTCATCTCTGCCGTGGAGATGCCGGAGTCACCGGATCTCCAGCGGTTGAAACCTGCAGGAAGAAAGAAAGGTAAGGAAACTTTTTCTAACACTTTTCCACTCACCTCACATACTTATCTCTCCACACTTGCACCAATCACTCAACTCACTTTTCGACCCCTCCGACCCACCACTCAAGCACTCTACAGAAGTGTCAGCATGGATTATGGGCTCAAGTTCCATAGAAGCTGGTCTTGAACCCATAACCTTCTGACCCCAAGGCAAGAGTGCTACCTACTGAGCCACAGCTGACACTTTAGCAACACGAACTAAGCTTTTGTAATGAATTACCAACATCTCCACTCTGCACTTAGACTTCAACCTTGAAAGCACTCCCGTGGCTGCTTTATTTATAATATACGCAGCTTCAATATTCTGTGTGCCTTTGAATTCGTTATTCATCCATTTAAATTTACATTTGTACAACTCAAGGGAAAATGTGTCTGAGAGGGGCAGAGGACAAAAAGCAGTGAAGCCACTGAATTGGTAATGTTGTGCTTCCTGCTTGTTTGCGAACCAGCTGCCCATACAGATTAGAGTTTATTAATGAAGTGTATTTAGCCATTCCAATAGTTGTTTAAAAAAATAGTAAATGGTGGCCCAGTGCCTGTGGGCATTGTGTATCAATGCGGTTTCCCCCAGGTGGTAAGACACGTGCTTCACCCACATGCAATTGTCCTTAGCCACTTGGTGGCCCAGAAATCTGATGGTGCTGCACCCGTTTTTCAGGCACTAAATGGGTGCCATAGCATCCAATATGGTGGGTGTGGAGCGCACGCACTCATTACACAGCAGATGTGTGCAGTCCACCATATTGGTAAAGGCAGGTAAGAGGTGCTATAGGCCCGTGCCTTAAATAGGTGGTCGACCCATTGCATATACAAATAAATTGGCCTAACGCCTGTTTGAGGCCCTCTTTGCAAAACTGGGCTGCACTGAACGCTGGGCCGGCTGTGTTCAGGAAAATATGGTCTACATGCAGCCTAACCAGCAGTCCTTAAAGGGACTGCTGGAGGCATCTGCCAAAAAGGTCATATAAAAAAAAATACTTTAAAAAGGAGCCGGGAAGAGCAGGTGTGCATCTCCTGGGTCCACTGCAGTGCTGAAGACTGCTGCCAGCTCCCACTTGTGTAGGATTCGCAAAATTGGACTTTGTATTAATAAGGGTCAAATGGCAGAAGAGGCCATGATTTTAAAGACTGTTTTAAAAGAAGCCCAGAAAAAGGGGCATACAAAATGGCCACCATACCATGTGACCAGCTTATTGGGATACTTTAAAATGGTTCCTGCGCAACCTCAGACAGATTTGTGGATTCAACCTACAGCAAGTTCTGGAAGCCGTTCCTGAGGGAACGAAACCAGACCCACATGTATGCATATGGATTAGATGCAGATCTAGTCAAGATCGGCCTGGAGACAGAGGCCATCAAAATGTTGCCCCAGACAAAAGGGGACAATTTCATATTCATGAGAACAGCACCCAGGACTAGATAACGAGATCAGCAGGCCATTAAAAACAATGAAGGTCATTCCAGACCAGAGATGGGCCTTTTACCAGCCGTTTAAGACATTTTAAAATATAATGACTACCCCACTGTGCTCCCAGCCTGCCAAAAATAAAACAAAAACTAACCTGATTTTGGGCGGGAGACAGAGGTTGCTGGAAGAAAGTAATCTGGAAAACTTTTTTGGCAGTTGGACACTCGGGACAGGCAGGCTCAGAGTTTGAGCTGGGTCAGACGCACCGGGTTGGAGAGCTGGAAACATGCAGCTTGAATCCGGACACCCAGAAGAAGAAGCAGGCAATCGCAGGAGGAAGAAGAAAATCAACATCGAGAAGGCCGTCTCGAAGCCGGCGTTCCGCCCCGGGGAAACACATCGGGAGATCATCGACCGTCCCCGGGCCGTTGCCGGAACGAGAGGCCATCGACCCAACTTGGGAGAAGAGACAAAAAAATAAAGTCCCAAGAGAAGAAACCTTCCAGCCACCCCGGCTCGGGAGAAGAGAGAAAAGAAACCTGAAGAAGCGATGGGAGCCAGCCCAAGGCTCCTCTAACCAGGGTCGAGCCGACGATCCTCGACCCTGCCGACATCCAGGCCCGCCAGTGTCCAGCCGCCTCGACCCCCACCTCAGGAGAGAGGTGTGGCGCAGCTCGCAGGGGCTCCACGATCCACGTGGAGAAGAAACACCTGAAAGGACCAAACACAGACTCAATTTCAAAACCTTGCACTACCTAGTGGGATTGGTGAGCATGTTTCTGGCCCTTCACAATCAGATCTAGATAGGTTTAATAAGGGGGTGGATTTAAGGGTACAATTAACATGAGTTGTTGTCCCTCGATGTTCCGTGTGTTTCCTTATTTCATGATGATCTTTGTAGAGTATAAGATGCCTGTATTTGCCTTAGTTAGTACTGTGTCGTTATGATTTGTTTGTGTGTTTTTCCCTCCCATGTACTCCCTTATCTGCTTGCATTTGATTTGATATTTTTCCTTATGCAATAAAATTTCATTTTGTTTCATCAATCTTGGTCTACAAGAGTTTGCTCTACATTGTAGTTCCTGCGCCTAAGTCCAGAGTATAGAATATAAGGGGTGAGTGGGTCGAACCACTCAAGGTTTACTGTGCAAGAGAGAGAGGCCTCTAGAGAGAGAAACCTCAGGGAAACCTCTCGAGGAAAACCCCTTACAGAAAATGGCGACCGCAGCAGGACTCTGGCAGCAGGATTGCAATGTAGTAGATCCAAGTTTGAATGGCCGAAATGCAATGGATGAGAGGATAGCGGATTATGTCTTTGGCAAGGTAAATCTCACTAAACAGTGGATTTCTGATCTCTTGCTGGATGGGCGTCCGGTGGACGCAGCCATCAGGTGGACAGAGAGCAAAGAGCATAAGAAGTCAGTGGAAAAGGCAGTATGGCTGATGTGTTACAAGAAGCAGGTCCAGATCTTGGACCGGGTCGCTGCAGCAGAGGCAGCCAAGATCACAACCCAGGCAGCAGGGATAGAGGAAAAGGCCATGGGTGGGAAAAACTCATCACAGCGCTTCATGCGCTGAATCAGGAACGCCAAGTGGTAGCTAGTCAACATCAGGATAGGATAGAGTACATGGAGTGCCAGGTTACTGAGGCAAAGATTAATGAAACGAGGATATGGGAGAAAAGCACCTGCCTCGCACAACAGCTAAGAGCGCAGGAGGAGAGAGTAGTGGAGGTTAAGGCAGCTTACAAGCTGGCCCTCGAGCACGGGTTTGAGAGCACAGACCACGGACTCTGCCAAAAGACCATAGAGGACCTAAGAATGGCCCTGGTTAAGGCAAGAGGCATGGTGTGCCTCGTCAGCCCGAAAGCCAATCACATGGACTTTTTAAAGGAATCAAAACAGCCGATTCCAGCTGAGGTAATTGTGGTACCAGCCACCGAGCCCTCAGCATCGCCGAGCTATAGTGAGACTTGGTCGGAAAAGGAGGGGGTAGTGAAAGAGGGGGTAGCCGAGGTGGAGTGTGATGAAGAACCACTGGTAGCAAAGCCGGGACCGGCACCGATGTGTCCCAGCTCGTGGTGCCCTATGCTGGCCCGCAATTAAGGTCCATGGTGAGCCACCTCACCCGACTCACAGTAAAGGGAGATCCCTCGATTCATTTCAGGGAGATAGAGGAAACAGCAGCCATCAATGACTGTGATGATCAGGAACAGGTCAAACTGTTGCTTTTCTCCCTGGATTCCACAATCCTTCAGTGCCTCTCAGAGGATGGTAAGTGTTAAGTCCGTGAATGATTGAGACACGGACCAGCAGGAGTGAAAACAAACAAGTCTTTACTGGTGGAAGTCAAGAGTGAAACTAACAAACAGAGGCTCTCTAGCGCCTTTTATACAGGGGAGGTCACTGCCGGTACTGCAGCCTGAGACCAGTTATTCTCTTAAAGGTACATACACAACAATTCCTCCCCTTTTAGATAAACAGTACATAACATTCATTTTACAACTAAATGATAACTAATTACAATCACAATCACGGTTGCTAGATACATTGGTTAAGTTCAAGCAATTATAAGTTCAGTCTTTGAGGAGGCTTTCTGATTCTGTCTGGATAACGCCTCTTTGGGGTATCAGGTTCTTCTGGCAATGTTGAGTCGAGATCAATGTCGTTGTTTAGTTCATCTGCTTCCAATATCACCGATTCTGCGGTAGCTGCAATTGGTACATCGATTTCATTGCCAGGTGTATCAGATCGTGGTGTGGAGTTGACGTTTTCCAGTGACTCTAGAATCTGGTCAGCATGGCGTCTTACAATGCTCTCTCCAGCGTCCACGGTATACATGAGAGGTCCTTGCCGTGTACAAATCGTTCCTGGCTGCCATTTCTCAGTGCGGTAGTCCCGGGCCAAAACTGGTTGACCTATCTTAAAACTCCTGGTCGGCCTTTCATTCATATTCTGAAACTGCCTGTTCTCCACATCTCTTCGGACGTTTGGCTTAACCAAATCCAAGCGGCATCGTAGTCTTCGATTGAAGAACATCATGGCTGGGGTTTGGTTGGTAACCGCATGTGTCGCATTCCGGTAGGCAAACAAGAAGTTGTCCACCTTGTGTTGTAGGGGTATATCTTCATTACACATTGCCTTGATAGCCTTCTTGAATGTTTGGACAAACCTCTCGGCCAATCCATTAGTGGCTGGATGATATGGGGCAGATGTGTAATGCTTAACGCCATTGTTCTTTAAGAACCTCCGGAACTCTTCAGACACAAACTGTGGTCCATTGTCAGAGCAAATCTGTTCAGGCAGCTCATTCCTGGCGAATATGGTTCGCAAAACTGTGATAGTCTTTTCCATGGTGGTTGAGGACATTTTTATTACCTCTGGCCACTTTGAATGTGCATCCACCGCAATTAAAAACATCGAGTCCATGAAGGGACCAGCAAAATCAATGTGCACCCGTTGCCATGGAGATGAGGGCCACTCCCATGGATGCAGAGGAGCTTGTGGTGGGGCGTTTTGGACCTTCTGGCATCCTGCACAGCTCTTGGTCATCTCTTCGATTTCTCTATCGATTCCCGGCCACCACACAAACGCTCTGGCTAAGTTCTTCATTTTTACCCCACCCAGATGACCCTCATGAAGCTCATTGAGTACTCTATCCGTCAACTTAGGTGGAATTACTACTCTGGATCCACACATCAAGGTTCCTCTGCACACTGACAGCTGTTCTCTTCTCGGCAAGAATGCTGGCAGCAGTGGTTCGCCATGTGCTGGCCATCCCTTCACCGTTAAATCATAGACCTGTGATAGTGTCGGGTCATTCCGTGTTTCCTTTTCTATGTTTGCATTCGTCACAGGGAGACATTCGACTATGGTCGAGTGGAATAACTCCATTGGATCCACTGCAAGGTCTTCTTCTTCCACCGTCGGCAACGGTAGGCATGACAATCCATCAGCATTTCCATGCTGTTTAGTTCCGTTGTACTCGATGTCATATTGGTGTGCCCCTAGGAAAAGGGACCATCTCTGCAGCCGTTGTGCCGTCATTATCGGTACGCCCTTCTGAGGGTTGAAAATGGAGACAAGAGGTTGATGATCGGTTAGTAGAGTAAATTTTTGACCGTGCAGATAGTGATTGAACTTCTTCACCCACCACACTAGGCTGAGGGCCTCTCTGTCAATCTGGGCATAGTTACGCTCGGCAGAAGTTAACGAGCGTGACGCAAAAGCTATCGGCCTCTCTAAACCATCAAGGAATTTCTGTGACAGTACCGCCCCAATGCTGTAGGGAGACACATCACATGCCAGCCTGATTGGCAGTGCTGGGTTGTAGTGAGCCAATACTTCCCTTGAAGTGATTAAGTCCTTACTCTTCTGAAAAGCACGCTTACAATCATCGCTCCAATTCCATGCTACCCCCGTTCGTAGCAGGGCGTTCAGTGGGTGCAAAATTGTCGACAAATTCGGCAAAAACTTATGATAGTAATTCACCAACCCGAGGAATGACCTCAGTTGCGACACATTTTCAGGTGCTGGGGCCTTAACAACCGCTTCAATTTTGTCAGGGGACTTATGTAACCCCTCTTCATCAATCACGTGGCCACAATACGATATCTGTTTCTTTAAAAGTTCGCACTTGGGGCGGTTGGCTCGCAGCCCATGTTCCCGTAGTCTAGTGAGCACCTGTTCTAGGTTGTTATGGTGTTCACTGTCATCTTCACCTGTTACAAGGATGTCGTCCAAGTAACACTGAGTCCCCGGAATCCCTTGCAGGACTTGTTCCATCGCTCTTTGCCATATCGCCGGAGCCGATGCTACTCCGAATACCAATCGATGATACTGGTAAAGACCTTTGTGAGTGTTTATCGTGAGATACTTCCTAGAGGACTCTTCAACCTCCATCTGCAAATATGCTTGTGCTAGGTCAATGTTTGTAAAACGCTTCCCTCCGGACAGTGAGGCGAAGATGTCTTCTATCCTTGGAAGAGGATATTGTACTGTGTGAAGGACAGGGTTCACCATCACCTTGAAATCCCCACAGATGCGAATCTTCCTTGGCTCTCCGGACTTATTGCTTAACGTTTTCTTCATGACAGGAACGATGGGTGTCGCCCACTCGCTCCAGTCGACCTTAGACAACACGCCGGCCTTCTCCAGATTCTCCAGCTCTGCCTCGACGGCTGGGCGAATTGCATATGGTACCGGTCTTGCTTTGAAAAACTTGGGAGCTGCATTCTCTTCTATTTTTATCGAGGCAGTTACGCCTTTAAGCGTGCCCAGTTCTTTTTGAAATACCTCTTTGGCGTTAGCTAAGATTGTTGACAATCGTCCAGGAGTGACGTCTTCATCTTTTTTACCGTCCACCGTCATTGCATGAATGGAATGCCAATCTAAGTTTATCTTCCTGATCCATTCCCATCCCAATAACGGTGGTCCACCATTTGGCAGTATGTAGAGATGCAATTTCCGTATTTTCTTGCCATTGTATTCGACAGGCACCCTTATTTTTCCTCTGGGGTATACTTTTTGCCCCGTATACGTCGTCAAGACGATGGATGTCTCTCTCAAGGGTATGTGTGAAAATAGCCACTCGTAGTCTCGTCGATTCATGACGGTTAGCGCTGATCCTGTATCCAATTCCATTTTAACTTGGGACCCTGCTATCGTGAGGGTGACCCAAATGGTTCAGTAATCCTCTTTTGCGATTACATTGTGAAGTTTGAGACAGCTTAGTCTCCTGTTTCCGGATTCACTATCGCTCACCTGGTCTTCGGAACTCCTGTCCGTCATCTTTTGTACTTTCTTGTACGGTTCCTTAGTAGCCTTTTTGTTGTCGCTGGTCTTCTTCCCAGACATGCAAACTCTGTCTTTGGACCAGCAGTCCTTCTGGTCATGGTTAGTTCTGCCGCAGCGATAACATTTTGCAAATCCCCGTGTCATTTCGTGGGTGCCGTATTCCTGTGGTTTTTGTTGAATTTCTGCAGCTCCCCGGCTGCTGCTTCATACGATACTGCCACGCTGAAAGCCTTATCTAGCGTCAGCTCTTTTTCTGAGAGTAACTTCTTCTGTGTTCCTTCACTCAGGAGTCCACAGACAAATTTGTCCCGTAGGGTATCTGCCAGTCCTGCTCCGAACTGGCAGTGCTTTGATAGCTTGCGTAGTTCCGTAAGATACTCAGCATTGCTCTCATCTTTGTGCTGAGTTCTCCTGTGGAATTTAAATCTTTCTGCTATCAACAGCGGTGCAGGGTTTAAGTGTTCCTGTAGGACAGCAACAATTTCGTTAAAACTCTTTGCCTTCGGTTTGGCTGGAGTAATCAGGTCCCGCAATAGGCCATACGTTCTAGCGCCCATTAAGTTTAGCAATATTGATGCCTTTTTCCCCTCCGCTATTTCGTTTGCCTCGAAATATACCTCGACTCTTTCCACATACGTGGTCCAGTCCTCTAATGTATTATCAAAAGCAGTGATACAGCCAGTCTTCGGCATCTTGCAAATCTAAAATGGCACCTCCCGCGCTTTGCCTTCTTCCCCGATTTAACAAAATGGCGCCTCCCGCGCTTTGCCTTCTTCCCCGCTGTTGTTAGCGCTGCTTTCCACGGTTTCTTGCGCGTTAAATATTGATTCTTTTTCTTTTATTATTTTCCCGTCGTGGAGCGGACCCTCTGGGACACTTCCCTCCCTCTTCTTAGGTCCGAACGCTGCCCGGCTTCGAAGCACCGGCCGCGCCCTGTGTGCTCCACCCTCTCTCTCTCTCTTTGCTCCCCGACTCGCTGCCCGGCCCCGTTGAAAAGCCACCCGATCGAGCTTCAGCCCACCGCAGCCCAGGAAGGATCAGAGCACTACCTGCCACCAGCCCGATTAGCTGGGAAACCACAGACCGAGGAACCCAACCTGGCTCTGGAAAGTCTCTCCTGCAAGTTTTCAAACCGATGATTGACGGTCGACGCCCGTTTCCCGAGTTTCTTTGGACTCTATTTTTTTTTTCTTTCTTCTGGCTCCGACCTTCAACAACATTGTCTGAGGTGCTGCCGAGTTGCAGGTAAGTTCGTTTCTTACTCGTCGCCAGTGTTAAGTCCGTGAATGATTGAGACACGGACCAGCAGGAGTAAAAACAAACAAGTCTTTACTGGTGGAAGTCAATAGTGAAACTAACAAACAGAGGCTCTCTAGCGCCTTTTATACAGGGGTGGTCACTGCTGGTACTGCAGTCTGAGACCAGTTATTCTCTTAAAGGTACATACACAACAGTGAGAGGGGACGGAAAGGGTATGCGGATCTCAGGGAGGAAGTTTTAGAAGTAATGGTAGTGGACGATGGTAGTCCGTTCGACCGTGTAGAAGGGACTGTGCAGCTATCTGGAGAACCCCCACGGGTTTTCGCAGAAAGGCTGTGGCCAGTATTTTGACGCAGCTGTCCGGGTGTGCCTGAACAGGTTTTAATGAGCAACGAACAGCGGGTTCATTGGCTCCGTTGTTTGGTTACCAACAGTTTGCCAGAGATACGGGCCCTAGCCAGGTCATGGTTTGATCCCCAAGGTCCCGGTGTCACAGAGGAGACGGTACTCCGTCAGCTTAATGTGGCATACAAGAATTGCAGAGGTCAGGAAACACCTCCCCAGAAAGGAAAGGTGCATGAGGCAAAACCCGCAGCTCCAAGCAAGCAGGAGTGGCGTCAGGAGGGGAATCGCCCTGTACAAGCCAAGCTCAATTGCTACGGGTGTGGGAAGGATGGACATTGGCGCAAGGACTGTAGAAATCCATGGAAGGATAATAAAGGGAGATTTCCCGCAGCCCAAGCCCAAGCCCAGACCGCCGCCCCAGCACCAGCCCAAACCCAAGCCGTAGCTCCTGCCCCAGCGCAAGGAGCTGGTGCAGTTATGAATCCCGCTGCGATTGAGTCAATCATAGAGCCAATGCAGTCTCTGATGACCTCGCAGGGGAAAATAGCTGTCATCACTGGCCTTGTCGCTCCCGAAACTCCGATCGCTGTACCCAAGTGACTAGAGTCGGCGCAGCCCATCTACCTGTGTGCACTGCGATATGATGTATGGAGACGACCCCTTGTGGAGATGGAGGTGGAGGAGGTGAAGAGAACCTATCTGTTGGACACGGGAGCATCGTGCACCATAATCCACGCAGAAAACCCCACCACCTCGCCTCTGTCCACTGGGGTCCCATACCTTCTGTCGGGCTTCACGGGCGAAGAACAGGCTGGCGCACATTCCCTTCCCCTCTCCATTCGTTTAGGACCACTCCGCACCACGTGGAAGTGTACCCTAATGAAGTGGGAGGTGGGAGGTGGAACGGGAGTCCTGGGGTCTGATTTCTTGGTAGCCCACGGGATCCACGTGGACCTAAGAAATCATTGTCTCTGGGGAGAGGGTATGAGTGTGAAGGAGATAGAGAGTGTTAAGAAAACCCCTACGAAGGCGCGGGTTGGCCGGCGAGAAGTAAAATTCTTGGGTTTAACTCTATGCGCTGGCGAGAGAACTGTAGACCAGGAGGATGAGCTGGAATCGGTGCAAAATCCGCCGGTCTACGCCACCCGCACAGTGGAGGTGTCCCGACGCAACAAGTGGTTTAGCATGAAGTGGTGCAAACTGTTTAAACCGGGGGCAAGAGCATCAGCAACCGAAGCCAGGTCTGAGGATAAAGATCGTCAGCCTGAGGTGCGCGATGAGTCACAGACCACACAAGCTGGCGTTGTAGCCTGCTTGGGGGAGCCTTCTCTGATGGCCTGGGACTCGGACGAGGAGGGGCCCGAACAACAAGGTCCCGCCCTCGACATGATTCTGGAAGAGGTGGAGTTGGAGGACGGGGATCCCGCCCTCGACTCGAGCGTGGGGGAGGTAGAAATTGGGGGCAGAGATTCTCCACCTGTAGGGACAGGTGAGGAGGAGCCGTCTGCCACAGGCCCTGAGCCTGAGGGGAGGGAGCCGAAGCCTACAGTCGTGGAAGAGCCACGGGTTGTGAGAGCTGAAGTCCCACCCGAAGGTCCACTCGCCAAGGGAGCCTGCCCAAATCCCAAAGGGGCGGAGCCTGAGGGAAGGGAGCCGAAGCCTACAGTCGTGGAAGAGCCACGGACTGCGAGAGCTAAGGTCCCACCCGAAGGTCCACTCGCTAAGGGAGCCCAAAGTACCTTTTCGCAGGTTGACTCGAACGCCTCAGCCTGTAAAACCTTGGCCCGAGACCCCCACCCCCAGCAAACGCCGACTTCAGAAATCCATGACAAAATACAGTCCCCGTTTAGCAGCAAAAGGCTGCGGGGAACCAGAACCACAGGTCACTGCAGCCCCGCCACAGGGAGCGGCGAGCTGCAGTCCAGAGCCACAGGTCACTGCAGCCCCGCCACAGGGAGCGGCAAGCTGCAGCCCGATCAGGGATTAGGCAAGCCGCCCGGGGACGGGCAGCACTGTACATAAGTTAAGTTTAGGTTTAAGTTTAAGGTGTGTAAATATTAAAATGATTCGAGTTTTAAGTAGTTTTAAATCTGCCCAGTATGTGTGTTGTTTTGGATCGAGGTCGAAAGACCCGATCATGCCGTCACCTAAGCCAGAATCTCTCGGGAGCCTGGCTATATCGTTTGATTTATTGCAGGAACCAGAAGAAAGATGAGAGGGATCCTCATCGCGTTCGTGATGGTCGGATGGAGCTGGGCCTATCAGGGCCGCACCAAGGACTCCACCGTCTACGGGTGCTCTGGAAATAGAGGCCCCATCGCGACTGACGGAACCGGCTCACGGGACGCTGAAGAGACTGCCGCCTACTTCCATCAAGGGAGATGGCCAGGCTGGCTGGGGTCGAACTCTACTGAATACTCCAGCCAGACGGGATTTGCATACAGAGAAACATCTCTGATGTGCCCCAGGGTGCGGATCATTGCGCCCAGAATCAGCGTCACCGTGGGCAAGAAGATTTGCCTTGTTTGTCACGGACATGTACCTTTGGACCGTTGGTGGTGGCTGCGCAAGTTGAGCAGCACCATGAAGAACTCGACGGTGGAATGGGAAAGATTGGGTAATAACACCCATCGGACAATAATGGGAACACACGGGGGGTTGAGTGTCTGTTGGGACAAATGGTGGGAACCAGATGAGGGGATCTACATCTGTATGTGGGGTTCAGAACGCGCTTGCCCCACAGGCGTCTCCATCTTTTTCCAAAGACAGTGGCAGGATGCTGGACAAGGAATGAGGTGGGACGTCAGCTCACGGGCGTGCGGAGTCCCATACTCACAGATCCCAGTAAATGCCACGGAGCTCGTCACCCAACCCCGCAAGCCCCTGCCCACAGTTCCGGTAGCTAAAGCCCTCAAGGAAGGGTGCCCCACCACGACAAAGGGACCCGGGAACGGATTGGTATTGGTACCCACAGATCAGGTACTATACCAAGGGATCCACTACGCAGTGGCTTCAGTGATTTTAAACCTCACCGAGGTACGATTGCCAGAGTGGTGCCCCAAGGAAACGGAGCAATTATACCAGGTCCTGCTAACAAACATGTTTAAACAGTTTTACGAATTCGACTTTGCCGATGTCGACAGAGCCGAATTGTACACCACACCACACGAGGTCTTGGACAGAATAGGGAGGCAAAGAAGGGGTGCAGTAAATTATATTTTCATAGCTTTTAATACAGGAACTTCCGTCATCAACACACTGGATGATGTGGAGCTGCAAACCCAGATCAATGGTTTAAAAACACAGCTAAGAAAGATACTGACTGATGAGAATAAGGTAGTGGGTTCTGAGTTACATGAGGACCAGGCCATGACACTACACGTAAAAGAGATAATGGCTGAGCTGGAGAAACACGCCAGAATGGTAAATGCTCTCATCAGGGAGGATCGGAATGCGTCCGATCAGGCTGCGCAGAAAGAAGCTTGTGTGCTATACGGGGCGTGGTTACTGGGCGAGGGCCGCAGTAATCTGGAGGATTTAAAACAAGGTTTAGTCCATTCCTGGATCAGCAACAAGCACCTCGCAGCCCTCCACCCTTTTGAGAATACATTGAGCCCGTGCCAGCTCAGACTAGCTTCAGAGGCCTACCCAGTCCCAGTGGACTGTGGACGGTCTAATCATACCATTATAATTTATAATTCAACTTTATTGTCATTGTACAATGCACAAGTACATGAACAACGAAATGTGATCTTGCAAGCTCCCATGAGTCCTGTACAAATAACATTAACATTAAATGTAAATAGCACCGTCCTGGGAGAAGCAAAGCCGCTGCGTCTGTGCGCGCCGCCATTCCATTTCCACCATTCCTCCTGTCCGACTTGGGTATAGTGGTAAGAATGCCGGTGATGGGAAAGACAGCAAAACCCGCCCCGGTATACAGGTGGAGAACATTGGAGTCATTCAGGGGGGTGCGCACATTTGCTACACAGGGGTCCCACCTTACGTCATTCGATGGGAGCATGCAATGACAGGTACCGACCTCTCGGGGTGCCGGAGCCGGGGCGCACACATCATCCTGTGTCCCCAGCACTTGAATGCCCATTTAAAACCACAGTGCGGGTTCAGAACTGCTGGCGCGAAGCCTATAAATTGCACCATGGAGGCAATGGCACAAGGCCATGTGCCCCCACAGGTGGCATATATAGGAGGTGGGACATACTGTGTCACCACTGCGGCGCCCCACTACCAGCATGGACAGCACGGTTGGTGTCCAGTTAGTGACAGCAGCTTCTGTTTCAAGCCCAGGGCAGAAGTTCAACTGGCCCAAGAGCGAATTGTCCCCATTCCTGAACCTTCCACTGTTCACATCACTGTGAAAGAGAATTTCACCGATCTGCAGCGTTTCGTTGCACATTTTGGATATATCATTCCCCCTCTCCCTGAACACCTCACCAAGATATTAAAAGCCGCTGTTGTTTCACAAAAACACTTCTACACACTGGCGCAGAAGACTTTAGAGATAGGGGCAGACACATTGGACATAGTGACCCCACCGTGGTGGGACCTGTTCATTAATATAGAAGTCCCTTCCTGGATTAGGATAGCCTCCCACATTCTTGTAGTGTGCCAGGTTGTCATTGTAGTTTATTTACTGTTTGTACACTGTAAAAAGGTCAAACATTCGCAAAAGTATGAGAATAGAGGGGAATGGAGGGAGCATTATGTGCGGGTAGAAGAAGAGACACCCGTTTAGATTTTTGCTGCCTGTATAAAGTTAAAGTTTTCCCTCCCTCCTCTGTATTATTTTTGATATGTATTCACGTGTATTTTTGAATTTTTCATGTATGTACTTCATTTTATTATTGAAGTTTTATTAGATGTGATGTTATTATTAGAAAGTGATGTGTATGCACTAGGTGATGTAGGGGTATAAGGATCCCTCCACGCCTGGAAGTAATTTGTTAGATTTTTAACTCCAAGGTGTTGCCATTTATAGATGTTTAATGTACACTATATTTTTCTGAAATGGGAAATGCATGTGTCATGGAGTTATAGATAGGTAAATACTGGGGATGGTTAGATTGTGGAAAGTCAGAAAATTTTGCTCACCCAGAATTATGATACTTCAAGCAAGTTACAGTATCATCAGGGGGGAGTGTAGGATTCGCAAAATTGGACTTTGTATTAATAAGGGTCAAATGGCAGAAGAGGCCATGATTTTAAAGACTGTTTTAAAACAAGCCCAGAAAAAGGGGCATACAAAATGGCTGCCATACCATGTGACCAGCTTATTGGGACACTTTAAAATGGTTCCTGCGCAACCTCAGACAGATTTGTGGATTCCACCTAAAGCAAGTTCTGGAAGCCGTTTCTGAGAGAACGAAACCAGACCCACACGTATGCATATGGATTAGATGCAGATCTAGTCAAGATCGGCCTGGAGACAGAGGCCATCAAAATGTTGCCCCAGACAAAAGGGGACAATTTCATATTCATGAGAACAGCACCCAGGACTAGATAACGAGATCAGCAGGCCATTAAAAACAATGAAGATAATTCCAGACCAGAGATGGGCCTTTTACCAGCTGTTTAAGACATTTTAAAATATAATGACTACCCCACTGTGCTCCCAGCCTGCCAAAAATAAAACAAAGACTAACCTGATTTTGGGCGGGAGACGGAGGTTGCTGGAAGAAAGTATATCTGGAAAACTTTTTCGGCAGTTGGACACTCGGGACAGGCAGGCTCGGAGTTTGAGCTGGGTCAGACGTGCCGGGTTGGAGAGCTGGAAACACACAGCTTGAATCCGGACAGCCTGAAGAAGCAGGCAATCGCAGGAGGAAGAAGAAAGCCAACATCGAGAAGGCCGTCTCGAAGCCGGCGTTCCGCCCCGGGGAAACACATCAGGAGATCATCGACCGTCCCCGGGCCGTTGCCAGAACGAGAGGCCATCGACCCAACTTGGAAGAGACAAAAAAATAAAGTCCCAAGAGAAGAAACCTTCCAGCCACCCCAGCTCTGGAGAAGAGAGAAAAGAAACCTGAAGAAGCGATGGGAGCCAGCCCAAGGCTCCTCTAACCAGGGTCGAGCCGACAATCCTCGACCCCGCCAACATCCATGCCCGCTGGTGTCCAGCCGCCCCGACCCCCACCTCAGGAGAGAGGTGTGGCGCAGCTCGCAGGGGCTCCACGATCCACGTGGAGACGAAACGCCTGAAAGGACCAAACACAGACTCGATTTCAAAACCTTGCACTTCCTAGTGGGATTGGTGAGCATGTTTCTGGCCCTTCACAATCAGATCTAGATAGGTTTATTAAGGGGTTGGATTTAAGGGTAAAATTAACATGAGTTGTTGTCCCTCGATGTTCCGTGTGTTTCCTTATTTCATGATGATCTTTGTAGAGTATAAGATGCCTGTATTTGCCTTAGTTAGTACTGTGTCGTTATGATTTGTTTGTGTGTTTTTCCCTCCCATGTACTCCCTTATCTGCTTGCATTTGATTTGATATTTTTCCTTATGCAATAAAATTTCATTTTGTTTCATCAAACTTGGTCTACAAGAGTTTTCTCTACATTGTAGTTCCTGTGCCTAAGTCCAGAGTATAGAATCTAAGGGGCGAGTGGGTCGAACCACTCAAGGTTTACTGTGCAAGAGAGAGAGGCCTCTAGAGAGAGAAACCTCAGGGAAACCTCTCGAGGAAAACCCCTTACACTTGGCACCCTCCCGATTGCCCCCTCCCTCCTGTTCATTTGCCCTTTCTCCTGGTCGCCCCTTCCCCCACTGTGATCCCCTCCACACTCTCCTGATCGCCCCTCTCCCCCAACCCCCACACCACCACACTCTCCTGATCGCCCCTCTCCCCCACCCCAATCCCCTCCACACTCTCCTGATCGCCCCTCTCCCCCACCCCCCACCCCAATACCCTCCACACTCCCCTGATCGCCCTTCTCCCTCACCCCCACCCTGATCCCCTCCACACTGTCTTGATCGCCCCTCTCCCTCACCCCGATCCCTTCCACACTCTCCTGATCGCTCCTCTCCCCCAACCCCCACCCCGATCCCCTCCACGCTCTCCTGATCATTCCTCTCCCCCAACCACCACCCCGATCCCCTTCACATGCCCCGATCGCCCCTCTCCCCCACCCCTCACCCCATCACCTCCACACTCCCCTGATCGCCCCTCACCCTCACCCCCACCCCTACACCTCCATACTCCCCTGATCGCCCCTCTCCCCCACCCCCCACCCCAATCCACTCCACACTCTCCTGATCACCCCTCCCCCTCACCCCCACACTCCCCTGATTGCCCCTCCCCCTCCCCCCCACCCCCACACCTCCATACTCCCCTGATCACCCCTCTCCCCCACCCCCCACCCCAATACCCTCCACACTCCCCTGATCGCCCTTCTCCCTCACCCCCACCCTGATCCCCTCCACACTGTCTTGATCGCCCCTCTCCCTCACCCCGATCCCTTCCACACTCTCCTGATCGCTCCTCTCCCCCAACCCCCACCCCGATCCCCTCCACGCTCTCCTGATCACTCCTCTCCCCCAACCACCACCCCGATCCCCTTCACATGCCCCGATCGCCCCTCTCCCCCACCCCTCACCCCATCACCTCCACACTCCCCTGATCGCCCCTCACCCTCACCCCCACCCCTACACCTCCATACTCCCCTGATCGCCCCTCTCCCCCACCCTCCACCCCAATCCACTCCACACTCTCCTGATCGCCCCTCCCCCTCACCCCCACACTCCCCTGATTGCCCCTCCCCCCCCACACCTCCATACTCCCCTGATCACCCCTCTCCCCCACCCTCCACCCCAATCCCCTCCATGCTCTCCTGATCGCCCCTCTCCCCCACCCCAACCCGATCCTCCACACTCTCCTGATCGCCCCTCTCCCCCACCCCGACCCCCTCCACACTCTCCTGACCGCCCCTCTCCCCCACCCCGACCCAATCACCTCCACACTCTCCTGATTGCCCCTCTCCCCCACCCCGACCCCCTCCATACTCTCCTGATCGCCCCTCTCCCCCAACCCCCACCCCCACACCACCACACTCCCCTGATCATCCCTCTCCCCCACCCCCCACCCCATCACCTCCACACTCCCCTGATCGCTCCTCTCCCCACCCCCCACCCCATCACCTCCACACTCTCCTGATCGCTCCTCTCCCCACCCCCCACCCCATCACCTCCACACTCTCCTGATCGCTCCTCCCCCCACCCCAACACCTCCACACTCTCCTGATCGCTACTCTCCCCCACCCCACACCTCCACACTGTCCTGATTGCTCCTCTCCCCACCCCCCACCCCCACACCTCCATACTCTCCTGATTGCCCCTCTCTCCTCCCCCCACCCCCACACCTCCACACTCCCCTGATCGCCCCTCTCCCCCAACTCCCACCCCATCACCTCCACACTCTCCTGATCTCCCCTCTCCCCCACCCCGACCCGATCACCTCCACACTTTCCTGATCGCCCCTCTCCCTGACCCCCACACCTCCATACTCCCCTGATCGTCCCTCTCCCCCACTCCCCACCCCCATACCTCC
The DNA here is from genome assembly GCF_052327205.1 of Somniosus microcephalus. Classification (NCBI taxonomy): domain Eukaryota; kingdom Metazoa; phylum Chordata; class Chondrichthyes; order Squaliformes; family Somniosidae; genus Somniosus; species Somniosus microcephalus. Next base: position 48,725,777 of record NC_140997.1, read on the forward strand.
ACACTCCCCTGATCGCCCCTCTCCTCCACCCCCCCACCCCCACACCTCCATATTCCCCTGATCACCTCTCTACCCCAACCCCACCCCCACACCTCCATATTCCCCTGATCGCCCCTCTACCCCACCCCCCACCCCCACACCTCCACACTCTCCTGATCACTTCTGAGGGCAAAGCAACCCGAAAGTGAAATCCTCTTCCCCAGTGAGCTGGTCCCATATAAGTGAGGTCCAAAGCCCAACACTTAGTGTGTCTCCGGCCTAACTGTTCCGGCACAGGGATCAATCCCTGCACCCTGCAAACCAGTTTCTTGGCCAATGCATCAGACCATCTCGGGAAGTTGGCAAACTTAGGTAAGGAGGGAGGCAATAAATAGATGTACATCTCTAAGTTATTGGTCACAGAGCAATAGTTCTACAGTACTAGTTGACCTCTCGACTGGGAATAATGTGTTGGAGAAGGGAGGGGGTATATAACAAAGATAGTATTTACCAAATCAAATATTTTGTTTTAACTTATAATTAAGTATGTTGCCACTATTCATTTATTTATGGTCTGGAAAATGTGTTTTTTCTTCATCATTCTGCTTTCTAATTTGTTTCTGTTTTGTCAGCCTATCTCAGTTGGAAGCACACTCACCTCTGAGATCAGAAGGTTGTGGGGTTGAGTCCCACACCAGGAATTTGAGTTTCTAACTTAAGCTGACTTTGGGAAAGCTACATTGCCTTCCTTTGAATCTGATGTTAAATTGAGACCAGTCTGCATGTTCTGCTGGTTCAGATGGAGCTTAAAGATCTCATGACGCTGTTCAAGAAGGGGCAGGGAGTTCATCTGGTGTCCTGACTAACATTCCTGCTCCACGGAATTCCACCAATGAACTAATCATACCGTTTAGGCATCTTGCTACGTGCAAAATGGCTGCCGTGTTTTCCTGCATAACAACAGTCACTCGACTCCAGAGTATTTCACTGCTTGTGAATTGCTTTCAAATATTTCTGAGAGATGTGGTAAGGTGCTATATAAACACAGGTATTTCTGTCCTGCTTTAGTGATGGGGCGATTGTCATGTGCTGTATTTCACGTTATGATTGAGTGGTGTTTTAACCAGAGCACAGTCGCTGATGTCAATATTGAAATGCATTGAGAGGCCCAGAACTGCCGCAAAATTCACCATCTGGATTTCAGACAGCCTCAGAACCTTGGTGGCTTGGGAATGCAAAACAAAATTACAAAAGCGACAGCGCAAATAAAAATAAATAGGTCCAACAATCAAATTGAAAAGTCTGCATGAACTTGCAAAGATTTACACAGAAATTATTAATTTAATCAAAATGTAACTCCAACAAGCTAATAATCCCATCCATTCATGACAACATTTTTAAAAATGTATTCTCGGGATGTGGGTGTTGCTGGCAAGGCCGGCATTTATTGTCCATCCCTAGTTGCCCTTGAGAAGCTGGTGCTGGTCCTTCTTCCTGAACACAGTGCTAACTGCTCAGCACAATTACTTTCTCCTCACGTCATTCTCTATTGCTTTATAATGTAGATAAATAGCAATACTTTATATTGAAAGTGCTCCTTCATAAGCAATTCTTATGATTTAAAAGGTCCTAAATTAAATAATGTTGGACAGTTTTAATCCAACTCAGAATAAATAGAAATTTGCAGCACCTATATATATATATAAATAATATATCACAGTCAGATTGAGCACTGGTGCAGCTGTTTTGTTGTGATTCCAACCTCATGGAGCCATTCATGAAAGGGAGGAATTTTCAGGAGCACATACTGGCGACCATGTGGCCTGCCTCATTTGCTGCAATCTAGACTGAATCCAATTGCAAATTCTACCATTGTCAGCTGTGGCTCAGTTGGTAGCACCCTCACCTGTAAGGCAGCAGGTTGTGTGGTTCAAGTCCCACTTCAGAGACTTGAGCACAAAATCTAGACTGACACTCCAGTGGAGAGACAGTGCTGCACTACCGGAGAGGCTGGGGGCTAAATTCAGTTGATTTGCACCTCCCGTTAGCGCCCTAAGAGGGGGCACAAATCAACTAGCGCCTGGGTATGGCGCCGCTAGCGCCTCCCATGAAATTCAGTGCCCCACTCGCGCCCCGGCTGTAATATTGGGTGGCACCGCCGGAACTGCGGCCTGGGTGGCGCTAGTTAAAGGGAAGGTGGCGGGCGGCCATTTTTGTTGCTGGCCGCTTGTCATCACCTGCCCCCGTTGCTGTCCCCGGCCCCCGTGAAGCCACGCCGCGGGGTGCTGGCTGCTCTCCGTGAGTCCGGCACTCCTCTTGCATGCCGGGCTCGTTTGCCGGCACTCCCGATCCCTGGTGGCCCAGCTGGGTGCCAGGATGCGCTGCACCAGGCCCCACCCCTTTAAGAAGGGGAGGAAGGCCTGCAGTACCGCGATGCTACCTCTTGGGGCGCTACCTGGGAAAATCAGCCGCGGGGGCGGTAACTCTATCAGGGCACTAAAATTAGCGCCCTGGCGAAGGTATTTTTACCCCACTGTGTTTTGGATGAGACGTTAAGCCGAGGCCCTGTCTGCTCTCTCAGGTGAATGTAAAAGGTCCCTTGGTACTATTTTAAAATAGAGCAGGGGAGTTATTCCCGGTGTCCTGGCCAATATTTACCCCTCAATCATCATCACTAAAACAGATGATCTGGTCATCAGCACATTGCTGTTTGTGGGACCTCGCTGTGTGCAAATTGGCTGTCGCGTTTCCTACATTACAGCAGTGACCACACTTTAAAAGTAAAGTTGGCTGTAAAGCACTTTGGAATGTCCTGAGGTCATGAAAGGCACTATATAAATGCAAGTCTTTCTTTCATTCATTCTGTTGCATAGTATCACACAGCAAAGCTTATCTACGCTGCAGGCTGCCATTTAGCACTGTACAACATCAGTGACGAGTAGGAGAGAGCTTGGGTTGCCAACTCTGGTTGGCCCCACCCCGCCCCAAAGCTCATGCCATTGGTTGCCCGATGCATCCATCCTCCAACACACTGCAATTGGAAAGCAAACAGGCTCTTACTTACTCGATTGGATGATGCATGACTGTCAGTCAAACAGCCTTTTTATCACATCCACTATTTTTATAACTAATAACTGGTTGAAAGAAAACTAAAAAGATCACACACAATCTTTTTGAATGTCCCTATGATTTTTCTCCTGGGTTGCTTGTAGCAGTGCTCTGGAGATTCCTCTTTAATTCCTGGAGACTCCAGGCCAATCCTGGAAGGTCGACAACCCGAAGGCGAGCTCAGGCACGCGAGCAGCAAATTGAGCTGGTGCATCTCTCAGGATTACTCTCATTGGCAACCAGGAGCCACTGAGGTCTGCGGGCGAAGATGTGATTCAGGCCAGTTTTGACTTACTTGGAAACAGTAGAGACAGCCATAAGTAAGGGATTCAGAAACCTGGCAGCAGTGCAATAATCCGTTCTCACAGAGATCAGTGGCTGCAATCAGGGCTTAGCTTACAATAGTAGCGTGCATGGAGAAGCACAGGAATAGGCAGGGGCTCTCAAATCACTGCCCATCCTTTGCCAGCCCCTACCTCTGGGCAAGTGACAGGAACCATAGGATCATTGACCTTTACAGCATAGAAGGAGACCATTCGGCCCATCAGGTCAGCCCCTGCTCTTTGGCAAATCAATCCAAAATGAATTCCACTGCTCCACTTTCTTCCTCTGCTTCAAGTATTTATCCAATTGTCCCTTAAAAGATACAATGGTCTCTACCTCTTTAAGGCATCATTTTCACTGAAGCTAAACTCTACATTCCACTGACCTCTCACAGCTCAACAGCAATCTCTCGCGACTCTGCTCAAATGTAATACCTTAATTTAGACACTAGCCCAACTACCATAGGGGGAAAAAGGAACAGGCACTTAGAGAACAACTGATCACATCACCTACTTGCCCAATTGATTAATCTAATGCTGGCTCAAACCAGCACACAGTTAAGGCATCAAATAAACAAGTTTAAACAGCTCCTGGAACTGAACTGCTAAAATGAAGTAAATTTAGACTCAAAACGCAGTAAAATATATAAACGCTCCTGCTGAGGCTAAAACTCCACAGCCTTTTAGCATTTCACACTCCACTGCACTATGGCAGTTCAGGCAGTACCCCAGGGCACACATGCCCCCCACATTCAGAATAGGTCAGACTATTCCTGGTGCACATGCAGAACCATTTGGGCCTGCAACATATGGAAATAGGCAGCCAGCATAATCATGAGCATATCCTCCAGTGACCCCTCAAGAATCCTCCACACCTATTCTTTCCAATAGGGCAGATTACATAGAATTTACAGCACAGAAACAGACCATTCGGCCCAACTGGTCTACGCCAGTGTTTATGCTGCACACGAGCTTCCTCCTACCCTCCTTCATTTAACCCTATCAGCACAACCCTCTATTCCTTTCTCGCTCATGTGTTCATCTAACTTCCTATTAAGTGCATCGATGCGATTCACCCCAACTACTCCATGCGGTAGCGAGTTCCACATTCTAACCACTCTCTGGGAAAAGAAGTTTGTCTTGAATTTCATTGGGATAAAAACATTGACATTTTCATTTATATATTTTACTGTATGCTGGGTTAAAATTGATTTGAATTTGTTTAATTTTAGCTGTCCAATACGAGGAGCTGTTTAAATGTGTTTATTTGGCATCTTAAATGGTGCTGGTTTGAACCGGTGTCAGGTTAATTAACTGGCACCAGTTCATAAAGTACACGGGAAGAGTACAATGATCCGTCAGGTCAAACCTATTGCCATGTGCACTGTTACATTAATAAAAGCAAATGTTGTATGAAACAATGGGGGGGGTCGGGGGGGGGAAAGATGGGCTTGGTTTTCTGTCAGAAAAAAATCATTGGGGTAGATCTTGACTTTGTGCGATAGTCCAAATTGGCCAATGGAGAATTGGCAGCCTGTTTTACATCTCTCACCATATGTATTTCCATAATGGTGTCACACAGGATCGCTGGCAATGCCTATTAGGTGTTTGCAGCTCATAGGCTTGATAATAATGAGGTTCAAGGCCCAATATTGGGTGTGCCTCAGGCCTATCCATTCAAGCAGAGGCATTGTTCCCTGCACCCCATTTCCCTTGTGTGCTCCCAAAAATGGCGCCTTCAAATTTCTAGGCCAAAAGTTGAAAGACAGTTCCCATCATCAGTGATGTGTTGCTGTTCCAGGGCTCCAGGATCGTGAGGGAGAGAGAGCTGAAGTCAGATCTCGGACCCATTGGAAAGTGATTTCATCAAGGATAATGTAGGCTGGCGTGCTTTCTGCTCCTTGATGTCCAGACGTCAGTTCTGGCTGAGTATGCAGCATAATCTAAACCAATCTTGGCACCAAACTGGCAGTCTCACTCCAATAGGTCACAAGGATAGTTAGCTCAATCAGCCAAATAACTCCATGGCCTTAAAATTACACCGAGAGACAGGAATATATGGATGCTTAATGCGTTCATATGAAATCCCTCTCTCTCTTATTTAAAAGGGTAACATTTCCCTTCAAGTAGCAGAGAAACTGTAGTGTCCGAGTACTGCAGCATAGAATCAGTTCTTCTCTTAAAGGTACATACACAACAATTCCTCCCCTTTTAGATAAACAGTACATAACATTCATTTAACAACTAAATAATAACTAATTACAATTACAATTTTCTCAGTACTATATACATCAACTGAAATAATCATTTATGTTCAGTCTTTGAGGAGGCTTCCTGATCCTGACTGGACAGCACCTTTCTCGAGTATCCTGTTCTTGCGGCGGAGTTGATTCTGGCTCATTGTCATTGGTTAGTTCGTCAGCTTCCAATACCACTGCTTCTGAGGTAGACGCAATCTGTACTTCGGGTTGATTACCAGGTGCACCTGCTCGTGGTATGGGTTTGACTTGTTCCTGTGACTCTAGAATCTGGTCAGCATGGCGTCTCACGATGCTCTCTCCAACGTCCACTGTGTACATTAGTGGTCCCTGCTGTGTGCATATCGTTCCTGGCTGCCATTTTTCTGTTCGGTAGTCGCGGGCCAAGACTGGTTGCCCTATCTTGAAGCTCCTGGTTGGCTTCTCATTTATGTGCTGGAATTGCTTATCCTCAACATCTCGTCTTATGTTTGGTTTGAGCAAATCCAGGCGACATCTTAGCCTTCGGTTGAAGAACATTATGGCTGGAGCTTGGTTGGTGACTGCAAACAAGAAATTATCCACCTTGTGTTGTAGTGGTATGTCGTCATTATACATTGCCTTTATTGCCTTTTTAAAGGTCTGAACAAACCTCTCAGCCAATCCATTTGTGGCTGGATGATATGGGGCAGATGTGTAATGTTTCACCCCATTATTCCTCAGAAACCTCCGGAAATCCTCGGACACAAACTGTGGCCCATTGTCGGAGCAAATCTGTTCTGGCAAGCCATTCCTGGCAAAGATGGTCCGTAGGACTGCAATAGTTTTCTCCGTGGTGGTGGAGGACATTTTGATGACCTCTGGCCATTTCGAATGGGCGTCCACAGCGATTAGGAACATTGAGTCCATAAATGGACCAGCAAAATCAATGTGTACCTGTTGCCACAGAGATGAGGGCCACTCCCATGGATGTAGCGGGGCCTGTGGTGGAGCGTTTTGGACCTTCTGGCATCCTGTGCATCTCTTGGTCATATCCTCGATTTCTTTATCGATTCCCAGCCACCACACAAACGCCCTGGCTAGGCTCTTCATTTTTACCCCTCCCAGATGACCCTCATGAAGCTCATTGAGCACTCTATCTCTCAACTTGGGTGGAATTACCACTCGGGATCCACACATCAAGGTCCCCCGGCACACTGACAGCTGTTCTCTCCTTGGCGAGAATGCTGGCAACAGTCAGTCGCCATGTGCTGGCCATCCCTTCGCTGTCAAATCATAGACCCGAGAGAGTGTCGGGTCATTTCGGGTTTCCTTCTCTATACTTGAGTTTGTAACAGGTAGACATTCCACTATGGTCGCATGGAATACCTCAACAGGGTCCACTGCAGGTGCTTCCTCTACCGTAGGCAACGGTAGGCGCGACAGCCCATCAGCGTTTCCATGCTGTTTTGTACCCTTGTACTCTATGTCGTACTGATGTGCCCCTAGAAAAAGTGACCATCTTTGCAGCCGTTGCGCCGTCATCACCGGAACGCCCTTCTTTGGGTTAAAAATGGAGACATGGGGCTGATGATCAGTCAGTAGGGTGAATTTCTGCCCGTGCAGATAGTGATTGAACTTCTTCACCCCCCAGACCAGGCTGAGGGCCTCCCTGTGAATCTGGGCGTAGTTACACTCGGCTGAGGTTAACGAGCGCGACGCAAAGGCTATTGGCCTCTCTGAACCGTCAAGGAATTTGTGTGACAGCACCGCTCCGATGCCGTAGGGAGACGCATCACATGCTAACCGAATCGGTAGTGTTGGATTGTAGTGGGCCAATACTTCTTTTGAAGTGATTAGGCATTTACATTTCTGAAAGGCACGCTTACACTCATCACTCCATTTCCATGTTACTCCAGTTTGCAGCAGGGCGTTCAGTGGGTGCAGAATTGTAGATAAATTCGGCAAGAACTTATGGTTGTAGTTCACCAACCCGAGAAACGACCTCAGTTGCGACACATTTTCCGGTGCTGGAGCCTTGACTACAGCCTCAATCTTGTCCGGCGACTTATGCAACCCTTCCTCATCAATCATGTGGCCACAATACGAGATTTGTCTCCTGAAGAACTCGCATTTGGGGCGGTTGGCTCGTAGCCCATATTCCTGTAATCTCGTGAGCACCTGCTCCAGGTTGGCAAGGTGTTCACTGTCATTTTCGCCCGTAACCAGGATGTCGTCCAAATAACACTGGGTCCCCGGGATCCCTTGCAGGACTTGTTCCATCGCCCTCTGCCAAATAGCCGGGGCTGATGCTACCCCGAATACCAGTTGATTGTACTGGTAAAGGCCTTTGTGAGTGTTTATCGTGAGGTATTTCCTAGATGCTTCTTCCACCTCCATTTGTAGATACACTTGAGCCAGATCAATCTTTGTAAAGCGTTTCCCTCCAGATAGTGAGGTGAAAATATCTTCTATCCGTGGAAGTGGATATTGTACTGTGTGCAGGACTGGGTTCACAGTTACCTTGAAGTTCCCACAGATGCGAACCTTCTTCGATTCCCCAGGCGTGCTGCTCAAAGATTTCTTCATTACAGGAACGATGGGTGTGGCCCACTCGCTCCAGTCCACCTTGGACAGCACACCTGAACGCTCCAGACTCTCCAGCTCTGCTTCAACGGCTGGGCGGATCGCGTAAGGTACCGGTCTGGCCTTAAAAAAATTTGGGTTTGCGTTATCTTCGATTTTTATCGTTGCCGTTACTACTTTTAGAGTCCCAAGTCCTTGTTGGAACACCTCTTTCGCGTCAGTTAGAATTTTTGACAGTCGTCCAGGTGTGACGTCATCATCCTTTTTATCAGTCACAGTTAGTGCCTGAATGGAATGCCAATCCAATTGTATTTTTCGGATCCATTCACGTCCCAATAATGGTGGTCCTCCATCTGGTAGTATATATAGATACAGTTTCTGTGTTTCCTTGCCGTTGTATTCAACTGGCACCCTTATTTTTCCTCTGGGGTAGACTTTTTGCCCCGTGTATGTCTTCAATACAATGGACGTGTCCTTCAAGGGTATGTGTGCGAATAGCCGCTCATAGTCTCGTCGATTCATGACAGTTAGGGCTGATCCTGTGTCCAATTCCATCTTTACTGGGGACCCTGCTATCATGAGGGTGACCCAAATGGTTCGGTGATCCTCCTTTGCGATCACGTTGTGTAACTTTAGACAACTTAGTCTCCTGCTCCCGGAGTCCTTATCACTCTCCTGATCTTCCGAACTACTGTCTGTCAATTTCTTTACTTTCTTGTACTTTTCCTTAGTAGTTCTTGTAGTGTTGGTTTTCTTTCCCGACCTGCAGACTCTTGCTATGTGTCCCATTTTCCTACATTGCCTGCATACTTTGTCCTTAAATCAGCAGTCCTTCTGATCATGGGTTGTTCTGCCACAGCGATAGCACTTTTCTGCTCCATACGCCATTTCGTTAGCGCTGTATTCCTGTGGTTTCTGTTGTATTTCTGCAGCTCCCCGTGCTGCTGCTTCATAGGATACTGCCACGCTGAAAGCCTGTTCTAGCGTCAGGTCCTTTTCCGAAAGCAGTCGTTTCTGGGTTCCTTCACTCTGGAGCCCGCAGATAAACTTATCCCGTAAGGTGTCTGCCAGTCCTGCTCCGAACTGGCAGTGCTTCGATAACTTGCGTAGTTCCGTAAGATAGTCAGTATTGCTCTCATCTTTGTGCTGGTTTCTTTTATGGAACTTGAATCTTTCTGCTATCAGCAGCGGTGCAGGGTTTAGGTGTTCCTGTAAGATATTAACAATCTCCTCAAAACTTTTCTCCATTGGTTTAGCTGGGGTAATTAAATTCCGCAATAGGCCGTACGTTCTCGCGCCCATCAAATTTAATAATACCGACGCCTTCTTTCCATCGGCCACCTCATTTGCCTTGCAGTACACTTCAATTCTTTCCACATACGTGGTCCAGTCTTCTACCTCGTTGTCGAAAGCAGTGATACTGCCACTTTTCGGCATCTTGGGTGATTTAAAATGGCGCCTCCCGCGCTTTTTCTTCTTCACCAATGGATTAAAATGGCACCTCCCGCGCTTTTCCTTCTTCCCCAATGGAATAAAATGGCGCCTCACGTGCTTTTCCTTCTTCCCCTTGCTGCCACGCTGCTCCTAGCGTTCTGCAGGGTAATGGTGGCGACCCGCGGCTTCGGCGCGTCACTTTTCCTTCCCCTTGTTTTATTTTCGCTACGCTGCCCAGTTCTTGAGCACCGACCGCGCCCTGTGCGCTCCACCCTCTCTCTCTCTCTCTTTTCCTCCCAACGACGCTGCATGGCCCCTTTGCAGAGCCGCTCGATCGAGCTCAAGCCCGCCGCAGTCCGGAAGGGTCAGCGCACTACCTGCTACCAGCACGATTTGCTGGAACACCTTGACTGGGGAGCCAAGCCCAGCTCTCCACAGCCTCTCCTGCAACTCTCCAAACTCCGATGGATCCTTGGGCGGTTGCCCGCGGTCGACGCCCGTTGTTCTGACTTCGACCTCCAAGAAGCTTCTTCTCAGGGAAAGATCCCCGTGAGGTGATGCAGTACTGCAGGTGAGTTCGAACCTGTTCGTCGCCAATGTAGTGTCCGAGTATAAATAATACATGGACTGCAGGAGAACAATAATAACAGGTATTTACTGAACAGAGTGTAACTTAAGACTGAAATACAGAAGCCTGCTATGGCTTTATATACAGGGGTGGTCACTGCCGGTACTGCAGTATAGAATCAGTTCTTCTCTTAAAGGTACATACACAACAGAAACTAATCTCATGTAGCTATGTGAAGCTGCTATCCCATAGCGTACTTTCACATGGAAAGGATCTTACTTAAAATAAAAATGGAAAATGCTGGAATCACTCAGCAGGTCAGGCATCATCTGTGGAGACAGAAATGAATCAACATTTCACGCCGATGTCCTTACATCCGAACTGGAAGAGATTAACAGTTTATAAGCAAGTACAGCAAACACGAGAAGGGAAACAGAAAATAATGAAGGTGAACAAGATAAAAGAGACAATCTGAAATCCCGTTGGAGGGAAAAGCAGAACTTCTTCAAGGTGGGCATTGCTGGAAGAGACATGGCAGTGAATTAAACTCTGAAGTAAAAGCAAAATACTGTGGATGCTGGAAGGAGGCTGTATCACTATTTTCTATTAAGAGATATACTTCTTGCTACAGCTCCTCCTCACACTGCCAATTCTAAAATAAACGTATATTTAGAGTGCCAGTAAGTCACCAAGGGAGTGAAAGACTTCCCGTAAATAGCTTTAACAAAAGAGTTGGCGTGACTTCAGAAAAAGTGTTGTCATTTTGTACTTAAGTTCTTTTTTTTTAAATCGACAGGAGAAATTTCACTCATAAATTAACTAGATTAGCTCTAGGATAAATGATTAATAGGTAGTACATTTGGAGCAAAAACTGAAGCAGCCAGTAGTGATGTTGGAAATTAGTCCTGTTTTCGCACTTGGTTAACTAGACAAATGAGAGAATATCAAAACTGCATGGCCTAGAAATTTGGTTCCATAGCGCCTGTTGTTTGAGGGGTACGGGTGCCAAATTGGGACCAAGATGGATTCCAAGCAGCGTGTGCACACTTCTGGTGCGGGCCGCACTGGACGCCATCTTGGTGAGGCCGGGAGGGCAGCTGTTAGAAACCTGTGCCAGAAGTGTGGTAAGTAGGCAGATGTGATTTGGCACCAGCGTTGCCATTTTTGTTGTCATCGCTGGAGCTAACGCCCTCTCCTAACCTCGCACGGATGAACATGCATTCAGCAGCAGGAAGGACTCCTGGTGTCAAATCACATCTGCCTAATAACCACACTTCTGGCACTATTTAAAAAAGGTGGTACAGAGAAAATGGGGAATTATAGACCGGTAAGCCTGACATCAGTAGTGGGGAAAATGCTAGAGTCCATTATAAAAGATGTAATAGCAGGGCACTTGGAAAACAGCGATAGGATCGGATAAAGTCAACATGGATTTACAAAAGGTAAATCATGCTTGACTAATCTACTGGAACTTTTTGAGGATGTAACTGGTAGAATAGATAAGTGGGAACCAGTGGCTGTGGTGTATTTGGACTTTCAGAAGGCTTTCGATAAGGTCCCGCATAAGAGACTAGCGTGCAAAGTTAAAGCACATGGGATTGGGGGTAAGGTACTGACTTGGAAAGAGAACTGGTTGGCAGACAGGAAGCAAAGAGTTGGAATAAATGGGTCTTTTTCCAAGTGGCAGGCAGTGACTAGTGGGGTATCGCAGAGATCGGTGCTAGGACCCCAGCTATTCACAATATATATTAATGATCTAGACGAGGGAACTAGATGTAATATCTCCAAATTTGCAGATGACACAAAGCTGGGTGGGCGTGTGTGCTGTGAGGAGGATGCAGAGAAACTCCAGTGTGATTTGGGTGATTGGGCAGATGCATGGCAGATGCAGTATAATGTGGATAAATGCGAGGTTATCCACTTTGGTGGCAAAAACAGGAAGGCAGATTATTATCTGAACGGCAATAGATTGGGAAATGGGGAAGTGCAACGAGACCTGGGTGTCCTTGTGCACCAGTCGCTGAAGGTAAGAATGCAGGTGCAGCAGGTGGTTAAGAAGGCAAATGGTATGTTGGCCTTCATAGTGAGAGGATTCGAGTACAGGAGCAGGGATGTCTTACTGCAGCTGTACAGGGCCTTGGTGAGACCACACCTTGAGTATTGTGTGCAGTTTTGGTCGCCTTATCTGAGGAAGGATGATCTTGCCATGGAGGGATTGCAGCGAAGATTCACCAGACTGATACCTGGGATGGCAGGAATGATGTATGAAGAGAGATTGGGTCGATTCGGCTTATATTCACTAGAGTTTAGAAGAATGAGAGAGGATCTCATTGAAACTTATAAAATTCTAGACTAGACAGACTAGATGCAGGAAGGATGTTCCCGATGGTGGGGGAGTCCAGAACCAGGGGTCACAGTCTAAAGATAAGGGGTAAGCCATTTAGGACAGAGATGAGGAGGAATTTCTTCACCCAGAGAGTGGTGAACCTGTGGAATTCTCTACCACGGAATGCAGTTGAGGCCAAATCATTAAATATATTCACGAAGGAGTTAGATATATTTCTTAAGGCTAAAGTGATCAAGGGATATGGGGAGAAAGCAGGGACAGGGTACTGAATTTGGATGATCAGCCATGATCTCATTAAATGGCGGAGCAGGCTCAAGGGACCGAATGGCCCACTCCTGCTCCTATCTCCTATGTTTCTATGATATTTAAAGGGATCGTCAACAACTTTGAGGTAACCTGCTTTTTGACTTCTACTGGCTCTGTATAAGTTTGTGAAACCGTTTGAAGCTTTCTAGAGTTATTTAAAGTTGGTGAGGTGATGGGGAGTGGTGCTGCAAGTGGAGAAGGCCTTGCTTCTGATTTCAAGGGTTCTGGTCAGACCACTTGCTCCCATTCATGGGGGCTCTAGTTGTCATCCCCCTTGGCCTGCAGCATGACAGGGAGATGGAGCAGAGGCAACAAAGAAGAGGACAAGCTGCTTGTAGAGGGAGGAGGAGGAGGGGGCAAAGGGCTCTCAGCAGGACTCTCACCTGGAGTCTTCCGAGAGCAACTCTCTTACCTCAGCCTGAGCCAGGAGCAGTGTGTGACTGCGACTTACGAAAGAGGTGCTCACAGAACTCTGCCACCTCTTGCAACCAGTCCTGCAGCCTCACTCCAGGGCAAGAACAGCGCTGCCAATGGTTGTGAAGGTGACCACAGCCCTGAATTTCTTCACTTCGGGATCATTCTAGGCTGGAGCAGGTAACATCTGTAACATCTCACAGTTCACCGTCCACATGGCGTTTCCCCATGGTGCAGGGCGCCATCGACTGCACACACGTGGCTTCGCGGGCAACATATATAAATGCTGAGATGTACCGCAGCCGCAAAGGTTACCACTCGCTGAATGTGCAGTCGGTGTGTGACCATGCTCAGCATATGATGATGGTGAATGTCCAGTATCCTGGCAGCAGCCATGATGCTTTTATTCTGCGCCAGTCCGCTGTTCCTTCAGTCTTTGAGCCACCAAGACAAACCAGAGGGTGGCTACTGGATGACAAGGGCTATCCGCTGACCACCTGGCTCAGGACTCCGCTCCGCAACCCAACCACATGTATCCAGCATGCGTACAACGAGAGCCATGCTGCCACATGAAACATTATAGAGCAGACCATTGGCATCCTCAAACAACGCTTCCGCTGCCTGGACCGCTCTGGAGGAGCCCTACAGTACTCATCCCAATTTGGCATGATCTGCGGTATCCGCCACAACCTGGCCATCATGAGGGCACAGCCCTTGCCACCAGGGATGCAGCCTCCAGCTCAGGAGCAGGAGGAGAAGGAGGAGGAAGCGAAGGAGGTAGAAGAGGAGGAAGTGGAAGCAGAAGGAAGGATGCCCCTTTCTGGCGAGGATATCCAGGATCGAATCAGCTGCCTGCGGTATGATTGAACGCAACCCCAATTCCTCATTCAACATTAGTCCCACATCTTACCTCCCCTCTTTACTGACCATCACAGCGTCCTCTTGGCCACAATACTGAAATAAAAGTCACCAACAATCAAATCTTCCAATCAAACTTTATCCCTATATCCATTCAATATTGCATCAAAAATTCAACTATTCACCCTTGTGCATTCCCTTAGTGACAGTCTTGCATGTGCCTTTGCCTATCCTAGTGCTCCAATGCAGTGCTACCCCAGTGGCTGCAGCATGGCCAGTGGAAGGCCGCTGACTTTCCATGGGAGTGGCTGCAGATGGCCTTGCAGGACGACCTCAAGGAGCTCTAGGCCTAGTAGGCCCAGCTTCGGCCTGCACACTTGGCATGGGTGGCAGCAGTCTGAGCTGGCTGGCTGTCAGGCAACAGCAAGGGCACTGGCGGAGTGGCAGTGGTGGGAGGACAAATGCTGTCATCCTGAGAGAGGACAGCAGGGTCGGCCTCCATGGATCCATTGCCACTTCCCTGGGGCAGCACCTCAGCAATCCTAGTAATCTGCTGGAGAACAGCCTGGTGGACTGCTGTGACACCCTGCAAGCCCCTTTCAACACTGGTAAACCCAGCCATGATGGCAGCAGTCTGTACTTGTGTGGCAGCAGTCTTGCTTGCATGACTTCAGTCTGAGCTTCCATTGCAGCACTCAGACGTTGGGTGGCTACTGCTTGTGCTGCAATGGAAGCTGAGACTTCGGCCATCAGACACAGTATGACGGTTGGATCCATAAGTGCGTTAATGGATCTGCCCAGCCCTTCCACACAGAAAAGGATGGGCTCCAAGCTCAGCCCAAAGCCCTGTGCAAGGCTGAAGCTGGACTCCTCCCTGCTCCTTGACACTGCATTCAAGCTTTCTGGCAGGCCTGCCACTGCATGAAGCATTTCATTGTGCATACCCATCAGCGTTTTTCTGTTGGCTGCCCCATCAAAGTCTTCATCTGAGTCCTGTGCAGCAGAATTTGTGGATGACTTCACCCTCCAAAGAGCTGGCACCTGAGCTAGCCTTTCCCCCTGCCCTGGCTGCAGGCCACTCGTGCCGGGTGTCTCACCATGTGCTGATCCCGCATCTAACCTATCCTCTAAAGTGCGCGGAGTGTCAGTATCTGAGCTAATGGCTGGGACTGTGAAATCAAGTGACGATGTTTCTTCTTCTTTACTCTCCTCTCCCTCTTCTTGTTCAGCCACTGGCTCGCAGGCTGCATTTCTTGGGTGTCTGAAATGAGAAAGGCACAGGGTAGGGTTGTGGTGAGGGGAGGGGGGGAGCAAGAGCTGCATGCTTATACCATGTGCAAATTGTAAATCAGAAGAGGTTGTAGGATGAGGGGGAAGTGGGATGTGGGAAGGAGGATAACATAAAAGGATACCTGCATCTTGTACTCCTTCAGCCCTGCCGCTGGCCACGGGCTCAGCCATGCCCCTGCCAAGAATGGCCAGCACTGTCTCCTCCAAGGGGGTGAGATGATGTAGGTGAGCCTGTCCCCCGTTGGTTAAGGTCTGCTGTCATCTGTTATGCATCATCTTTTCCTGCAAAAGAAAGGGAAGTGTGTCAGTGAGTGTGGTGTAATGTGTTTGGGGGATGTGCCTGTCATGATTGAATAGCTGACAGTGTGTTCAAATTGTGAGATGCGGGTGTCAATCTTGCAGCAGTGGTAAGATGAGGTGTATGAGTCGTGTTTGGTAGAAATTGTTGGTAGATGAGTGTTGGGGATGTGTTGCATTGAGCAGTGTGTGAGGCCAGAGATGCAGATGGTGGGATATGACATTTGAAGATGAATTCACTGACCTTGACTACGCGTGTGACGTTATTAAACTTTTTCCTGCACTGAGTCCAGGTCCTCGCGGCTATACTGCTGGCATTGACCACATTGGCGATCTTCTCCTACTGCAATCTTGTCTGTTGCCTGGAGGGCCTCCTGGCCCCCTGTGGGAAGAAGACCTCTCTCCTGAATTTGATCTCCTGGACTACGCCTCCAGTGCTGCATCAGAAAATCTTGGAGCCTTTCTCTGGCCCATTGAGCCATTACTCAGTCTTCTTTTTCTGACAGTAGCCTTCACAAGCACTTCCTCCACCTGTTGCAGGCAGAAGGCACCTCCCCTTTAAGAGGTGCAGACTGCCTTTAAGTTGTGCAGACTAGCTTTAATTGGAGCCAGCCTTACATGAATCTGGGTTCCCTGCTGAGCATTCAGCCACTCAGCAGCGTGTTTAGTGCTCGGCTGAATGGTACAATCATGGAAAGTAGCAGGCAGCATGAATTTTATGTGTTGCCTGCCATCCTCTGAACGGGTGCGGGTTCCTGTCGCATTGCGATCCCCGCGACCATTTTTGTGGCAAACGAATTTCTAGGCCTATTAATTGGACTGTACACCAAGTAGAATTATCAATTTGGTGGGGGGGGTACAATTACCCCACCATGGCCTCACCCCTACCTATTTCTGTAACCTCCTCCAGCCCTAAAACCCTCCGAGAACTCTGCATTCCTCCAATTCTTGCCTTTTGCGCATCCCCAATTTCCTTTGCCCTGCCATTGGCAGCTGTACCTTTAGCTCTCTAGGCTCTAAGCTCTGGAATTCCCTCCCAAACCTTTCCACCTCTCTACCTCTCCCTCTCTCCATCTTTAAGACCCTCCTTAAAACCTAGCTCTTTGACCTGTCCTAATATCTCCTTATGCAGCTCGGTGTCAAATTTTGTCTGACAACGCTCCTGTGAAGCACCTTGGGCATTTTACTATGTTAAAGGCACTATGTAAATGCAAGTTATTGTTGTTATTGTGGTTGAGTTAACATACATGGCTGATAAAGTGCAGACAGAGCTTAAACCTCTACTTAATCGGTACGACAACCAAGACTGAATTTATACTACACACTTTGGGAACTTAAATTGGTTTGAGGTAGCCTTCTGGAGACAATCGGATGTCTCAGGACTTTAGTGAGCGTGATCGGCTTTGAGTTACACTGCTACTATTGGTTTGTCACTTTTGCATCGACAACAACTTTGCACAAACACAAAATGGTGGCATAAATACAGCCCAAGTTTTTGATGTTGAATCTGAGTGCAAAAGGTGAAGTAAATTAAAATCTAATTCCCCATGCTGACATCCATCAACCTTGATGAGCACAAAATTTAACATTGAAAAATTAACAAAGAATCCCATGTCACATCATGTGTCTTATTACTAAAGTGTAACAGAGGCCGTGTGATAAAAACATAACATTTCAACTTGTTGCCCAGGTGTGAAAGTAGCATTGCCGATCGGTCGGCCATTATTGAAACCGTTCTGATTTTCATGTCCATTTAGGGAGGGGAGTGCCAGCATGAACTTGGAGCGATAGGAGGAGAGCCCAGCATCGACTGATGAAGAGAGAGCACATCATCGACTGAGGGGGGAGAGAGGAGGAGAGTCCAACACCGACTGAGGTGGGAGAGAGGAGGAGAGTCCAACACTGACTGAGGGGGGAGAGAGGAGGAGAGCCCAACATCGACTGAGGGGGGAGAGAGGAGGAGAGTCCAACACCGACTGAGGGGGGAGAGAGGAGGAGAGTCCAACACCGACTGAGGGAGAGAGAGGGGGAGAGCCCAACATCGACTGAGGGGGGTGAGAGGAGGAGAGTCCAACACTGACTGAGGGGGAGAGAGGAGGAGGGCCCAACATCAACTGAGGGGGGAGAGAGGAGGAGAGTCCAACACTGACTGAGGGGGGAGAGAGGAGAGTCCAACACCGACTGAGGGGGGAGAGAGGAGAGTCCAACATCGACTGAGGGGGAGAGCCCAACATCGACTGAGGGGGGAGAGAGGAGGAGAGTCCAACACCGACTGAGGGGGGAGAGAGGAGAGTCCAACACCGACTGAGGGGGGAGAGAGGAGAGTCCAACATCGACTGAGGGGGAGAGCCCAACATCCACTGAGGGGGGAGAGAGGAGGAGAGTCCAACACCAACTGAGGGGGGAGAGAGGAGAGTCCACAACCGACTGAGGGGGGGAGAGGAGTGTAAAGTCTGTGGGTTGTGCAGTTAATAAATACACAGACTTCAGAAGTAACAAACAAACAGGTCTTTACTATTCGAAGGTCCGGGCGAATCTGCCCAATAGCTCCTGGCACAACACTTATATACTGGTGTGGTCACTATCGGTATTACAGTATACAGAAGCCAAACAAATAGTGCCACACCTAAAGTAGTTCCCTTAAAGGGAGACGGGTACATACACTACAATCCTCCCTTTTTAGCTTATTACTTACAGAGTCCCCGTTAAACATACATATCTTCAACTTCCTATAAAACAAATTACAGATATAATCTCGGTGGAGTCAATGTCATATAAAACAATTTACAAATATAATCTCGGTGGAAACAGTTCACAGGTTCAGTCTCTGCGGAAACAGTTCATAGATTCAGTCTCTGATCTTGACTCGTTCCGAACAACATTTCTTTGGTGTAGCCGGATTACCTGGCTAGCGTGACTCCTCCATAGCCTTTTTCTTGACGTAACAGCTTGAACCTTCGTCCTGTTGAACCAGCAGTGCGGACCTTTACAACCAACTGGCTGTCTTGACATTTTCCAGTTTTTCAACTAATTTAGCTCCTTTCGTAATGTCCCGCCTGGAATGGTAGAAGTGCTAATATTTTAGACAGTTATTATCTTCTGCTTCTTCTTTTTCTTTTCTGCCTTTTTGAAACTCTCGGAGCTCCTTTCTCGGCTGCCAGCTGTAGCGCCACCAACTCTCTATGTTCCTTAGACTTTAAGTGCTTCCTCCGGATTTCAGCACTTTGAGAGTTTTCATCACAAGCTGGGCAGACCACATCCTCGTAATATTCAGTGTCACTCAACAGGTCATGGTAATATTCGGGTTCGTCCTGAGTTAGGCCAGCGAGAGAGACTTCTTCTTCCTCCTCACCCGTCTGGACGTTAGCTGACGGTGGTTCCTTCCCTAAACATCTTTCTTGAAAAGCCTTCTTCATGCATTCATATTCATCCCTCTCTTCCTGGGTTATCTGCCATTCCTTCACGACGGACCTCATTTGTGAGTTCAATACCTTCCTTTCCATCGGTAATTGCGTTATCAGGCTATTTAACCCTTCTACTGAAGTAACGGTTTCCACATTCTTCTGTTCACCTTGACGTGATTCAACGTACTTTTGGCATCCTTGTAAAATTTGTGTTGCCACCTCAGCTATCTCCGTGACTTTTGAGAGCTCCGAACTCGTTCCCCCTGAAGATTGAAGCTCGTGTTCAGATTGTTCCCCTTGCAGAGTCTTGTCCTTCAGCATAAGAAGGAGTTGGCTGACCGTTAACTCTTCCCTGGGAACATGGTGGATCAGAGTCTTCTCCATTTCCTCCACCTCTTTCTCCAATACTTCCACCTTACGTTCCTCTTGAACTTTGGCTTTCAGCGCTCGGAAAAGTTGCGCCCTGATGCTCTCTAGTTCATGTTCAGGGACCATTCTTTCAGTGTCCTGTTCTTCCACTGAAAGGATTCCCAGTTGAATCTGTTCTTCAAGTTGTTGAACCTCGGTCATTGCCGCCTCATATTTGTCTTGGGTGTCCTTCAATGTTTTTATAAGTTCTTGGACATCCTGTCTTTCATGCTCTGCCATGATTTTCACCTCTAATTTCTCATCTATGGATGGATCTCCTACCGATGAGTCTGTCTTGGCCTTGAGCTCATCAAGAATTTCCTGCAGCCTTTGGACTTCTTGCTCATGTTCAACCTTTAATTGTTCATATGCTTCTACTGAAACTAGCTTTTCGGAGGCTGCCGAGTTAACCCCCTCCAGAATTGTAGCCTGGGCCTGTTCATACTGTTCTTTCAACTTCTCACACTCTGCTTGTAAGGAGTCGTAGAGAAGAACTGGAATAAAATCCTGGCTCCCTGAAGATTCCTCTTCCTTTGGTTCATTCTGTAAATATTCTAGTTCCTGAACAGCATCAGGGGAATGTGATTGGTATTTGACCACGATGGCTCTATGGTCGCTCTCTGCTTGAGCTAGCTGTCTCTGTAGTCTTTCCAGGTTCTCCCATTCGGTGTCCCAGAACCTTTCCATATTTGTCATCTCTTGTACGAGACGGTCACTCAACTGTTCTAATTGTTGTCGTACTTTGACATAAGTTTGCGTCCGAGCTCGGTGTTCTTCCGTCATGGATGAATCCTTTGCTTGAACAGGCTCAGAATTCTCTGTCAACCTGGAGTTCTGCTCTGCAGCTTTATTCTTCTTGGTACCATAAGTCCTTCTGCATGTCTTCGTTTTCTTTCCCATCGTCGGCAAGTCCCTTTTAGCCTTGTCTTCCATATTCGACTTGGTCTTATCATCATCCATTTCAGAATCTGAGCTAATAGCTTGCACCGAGTCCTCCCTCATTATGGCTTTTAGGTAATGCCATTCCATGTCTATTTTCTTAATCCACTCCCGTCCTAGAAGTGGTGGTCCTCCCTCAGGTAATACGTACAAGTTCATTCTTGGGTGTTCTTTACCCCTATCTCTCACCTTGACTCTTATTTTCCCCACGGGGTATACGTTATGCCCCGTGTATGTCTGTAATACGAATTTGGTATTTCTTAAAGGTATGTGAGAGAATAGCCGGTGGTAGTCCCTTCGGTTGATGACTGATAGAGCTGATCCAGTGTCCAGCTCCATTCTTACTTGGACTCCAGCTATTTTTAGTATGACCCAGATGGCCTGTAGATCCATTTCTTTACCCACATTGTGGATTCTCAGCCTACCCAGCTCCTGGTTGTTTGGGTCTGAGTCTGAATTCTGTTCGTCTGAACTCTTCTCAGCCACCTTGTGTACCTTGTTGTACTTTTCTTGTGGTGGCTTCCTTTGATTATTGGTCTTTTTCCCGGACCGGCATACCTTCGCGATGTGACCCAGTTTGCCACATTTCCTACACTCTTGGTTCTTAAACCAGCATTGATTCTGGTCATGCGTGGTCTTCCCACAACGGTAGCATTTTGTTGTGCTTGAAGTAATTTGGTCCACCCCAAGTGCCGCCGCCTTTAGTTGCATTTCCGCCGTTCCTTTCGCTGCGGCTTCGTGCGATGCAGCTATAAGGACAGCCCTGTCCAGTGTGAGGTCGTTCTCTTCCAGTAGTCGCTTCTGCGTCCCTTCTTTGGACAATCCGCATACGAACTTGTCCCGCAGCGCTTCTGTCAGATTCCCTCCGAACTGGCAGTATTTCGCTAGCCTACGCAGTTCGACCAAATATTCCGCATTGCTTTCGTCTTTCTTCTGCGTTCTTGCGTAGAATTTGAATCGTTCAGCCAGCATCAGCGGTGTGGGGTTCAAATGGTCCTTCAGCACAGCCACAATCTCTTCGAAGGTCTGATCCGCTGGTTTATTTGGTGCTATTAGATGCTTCAAGAGCCCGTATGTTTTTGCCCCCATCGAGTTTAGCAATGTTATCGCCTTGTCGTCTTCCTCTATTTTGTTGGCTTCGCAATAAATCTCTATGCGTTCCACGTACGTGGCCCAGTCTTCTATTTCCGAATTAAAGTCGTTAATATTCCCTCGCTTAGGCATTTTTCTTCCCTTGGGAGCAGCACCAGTATTTCTTTAAGTATTCTTATTTATTTGTTTGTTTCTAAGATGGCGGTTTTCCCGCGAAATCGGCGGTTTCCCGCTCTTTCCTTCTCTCCCCGCCCACTTCAATGGCGGTATGTCAATCAAGATGGCGGTTTTCCCGCGAAAATGGCGGTTTCCCGCTCTTCCTTTCTCGCCCCGCCCACTTCAATGGCGGTTTCCCGCTTCTGGCGTCTTCTCCGCCTAATGGCGGCTTCCCGCGTTTCTTCCCGGTGGAAGGGGTACGCTTCCCCCACAGCGGACAGGTTCAGCCGCTGGCTGGCTTCCGCACAGCTCCCCTTACTCGGCTATGTCTTTTCCTCCCGCCCGCACGGCCCAACCGGCGCTGGGTACACCCCGTTAACGGAGGACAGTTCAGCCGCTGGACTGGCTCTCGCGCAGTCTCTCTCTCCGTACCCGGCTCTGTCGCTCTCTCACCCGCACGTTCGGTGCTACCGGCCCTGGGTACCCCGTTGGTGGAGAACAGTTCAGCCGCTGGACTGGCTCTCGCGCAGTCTCTCACCCCGTTTTCGGCTGTGTCTCTCTCCCACTCCCGCACGTTCGGTTTTGCCGGCTCTGAGTACCCCGTTGGTGGAGAACAGCTCAGCCGCTGGACTGGCTCCTCGCAGTCTCTCTCTCCGCACCCGGCTCTCACCCGCACGGTTCCCGTTCGCCTCCCCAGCCCTCTCGCAGACCGGTGTTTCCCTCCCCGGCTGCGGCTGGGTTTCTCTTCCCGCGCCTACTCGCAGGCTCAGCGCTTCGTGGCTGCGGTCGCTGCCCGGATTTTTCCCGCCGATCGCGGTCCAGCTGTCACCCGACGCCATTGGACCTGACTTTTGGCTGGCACAGCTCCCCCTCGACCGAGGTCGAGTGCTCTGCCCTTATCCTCCGGATACTTCTACACCTTCCCCTACTCACAGTCTCTTCGGCCGCCTTGTTTCCTGCTGATCGGCTCACTCCGCACCGTGGTAGAAGGGTAGTCAGTGCCTGTTGCTAATGGAAGCTTTTGTTGCTAAAGTCTTCCACCTTTCTCCTGCTGCAGCCTCGTGTTTTCTTCCAGCAGCACGACGAGGGCGGTTGCCTCTCTTCGACGCTCTTCTTGCTTTGGTAATCTTGCCGCAGGGTACGATCGGACTCGTCGCCACTGTAAAGTCTGTGGGTTGTGCAGTTAATAAATACACAGACTTCAGAAGTAACAAACAAACAGGTCTTTACTATTCGAAGGTCCGGGCGAACCTGCCCAATAGCTTCTGGCACAACACTTATATACTGGTGTGGTCACTATCGGTATTACAGTATACAGAAGCCAAACAAATAGTGCCACACCTAAAGTAGTTCCCTTAAAGGGAGACGGGTACATACACTACAAGGAGGAGAGTCCAACATCGACTGAGGGGGAGAGAGGAGGAGAGCCTAACATCGACTGAGGGGGGAGAGAGGAGGAGAGTCCAACATCGATTGAGGGGGAGAGAGGAGGAGAGTCCAACACCGACTGAGGGGGGAGAGAGGAGGAGAGCCCAACATCGACTGAGGGGGGAGAGAGGAGGAGAGTCCAACACCGACTGAGGGGGGAGAGAGGAGAGTCCAACATCGACAGAGGGGGAGAGAGGAGGAGAGTCCAATACCGATTGAGGGGGAGAGAGGAGGAGAGTCCAACGCCGGCTGAGGGGGAGAGAGGAGGAGAGTCCAACACCGACTGAGGGGGGAGAGAGGAGGAGAGTCCAACATCGATTGAGGGGGGAGAGAGGAGGAGAGTCCAACACCGACTGAGGGGGAGAGAGGAGGAGAGTCCAACACCGACTGAGGGGGAGAGAGGAGGGGAGTCCAACACCGACTGAGGGGGGAGAGAGGAGAGTCCAACACCGACTGAGGGGGGAGAGAGGAGAGTCCAACATCGACTGAGGGGGAGAGAGGAGGAGAGCCCAACATCGACTGAGGGGGGAGAGAGGAGGAGAGTCCAACACCGACTGAGGGGGGAGAGAGGAGAGTCCAACACCGACTGAGGGGGGAGAGAGGAGAGTCCAACACCGACTGAGGGGGGGAGAGGAGGAGGGTCCAACATCGACTGAGGGGAAGAGAGGAGGAGAGCCTAACATTGACTGAGGGGGGAGAGAGGAGGAGAGTCCAACATCGATTGAGGGGGAGAGAGGAGGAGAGTCCAACATCGACTGAGGGGGGAGAGAGGAGGAGAGTCCAACACCGACTGACGGGGGAGAGAGGAGGAGAGTCCAACATCGACTGAGGGAGGAGAGAGGAGGAGAGTCCAACACCGACTGAGGAGGGATAGAGGAGGAGAGTCCAACATCGATTGAGGGGGGAGAGAGGAGGAGAGTCCAACATTGATTGAGGGGGAGAGAGGAGGAGAGTCCAACATCGACAGAGGGGGAGAGAGGAGGAGAGTCCAACACCGATTGAGGGGGAGAGAGGAGGAGAGTCCAACACCGACTGAGGGGGAGAGAGGAGGAGAGTCCAACATCGATTGAGGGGGGAGAGAGGAGGAGAGTCCAACAACGACTAAGGGGGAGAGAGGAGGAGAGTCCAACCCCGACTGAGGGGGAGAGAGGAGGAGAGTCCAACACCGACTGAGGGGGGAGAGAGGAGGAGAGTCCAACACCGACTGAGGGGGAGAGAGGAGGAGAGTCCAACACCGACTGAGGGGGAGAGAGGAGGAGAGTCCAACACCGATTGAGGGGGAGAGAGGAGGAGAGTCCAACACCGACTGAGGGGGAGAGAGGAGGAGAGTCCAACACCGACTGAGGGGGGAGAGAGGAGGAGAGTCCAACACCGACTGAGGGGGGAGAGAGGAGGAGAGTCCAACATCGACTGAGGGGGGAGAGAGGAGGAGAGTCCAACACCGACTGAGGGGGGAGAGAGGAGGAGAGTCCAGCATCGACTGAGGGGGGAGAGAGGAGGAGAGTCCAACACCGACTGAGGGGGGAGAGAGGAGGAGAGTCCAACATCGATTGAGGGGGGAGAGAGGAGGAGATTCCAACATTGATTGACGGGGAGAGAGGAGGAGAGTCCAACATCGACAGAGGGGGAGAGAGGAGAGTCCAACACCGATTGAGGGGGAGAGAGAAGGAGAGTCCAACATCGACTGAGGAGGAGAGAGGAGGAGAGCCCAACATTGATTGAGGGGGAGAGAGGAGGAGAGCCCAACATTGACTGAGGGGGAGAGAGGTGAGCCTAACATCGACTGAGGGGGGAGAGAGGAGTGTCCAACATCGACTGAGGGGGAGAGAGGAGGAGAGTCCAATACCGACTGAGGAGGAGACAGGAGCAGAGTCCAACATTGATTGAGGGGGAGAGAGGAGGAGAGCCCAACATTGACTGAGGGGGAGAGAGGAGGAGAGCCTAACATCGACAGGGGGAGAGGAGGAGAGCCCAACATCGACAGGGGGAGGGCAGGCTGAGGAATGCCAGGTAGAGGGGGAGAGGAAGAATAGCAATGCCTCCGTGAACTGGAGAGAGGTGCAGGAGTGGCTCCATGTCACTGTTACAATCATATAATTAAAAGAATTTAACAATAAGATCCAGTAACGGGATAATTTTAACCTAACTCACCAGGCGGGAGAACCACGGGATCAGGTGGAATGCCGGTTTTACACTCTGCCCAATATTGACTTCAATGGAGAGTAAAACCAGGCGGGGTGTGAAATCAGCGTTGCACCCGATCCCGTCAGTGTCCCAATGGGTGGATTAGGTTAAAATTGCGCCCACCCCTCCCCCCGTATCAATGCACACCAACAACAGCCCACAATTTCTCTGCAATAAATGAAGGAAAGACTACAACATTTTTTTCCACAATCTCCCGCCATACAAGTGATGGAATCATTATAGCTTACATTGTGACAAGTCTATGCTCCTCTGCACTTTCAATACAAACACAGGCCATCTGCCTATATTCAAGGGCTGTTTGAGTTGTCAGTTTTATTTTGGAGGCTGTGGTTTAGCGGCTACTAGTTTATTAGGATTGTGAGTATGGAGGTGTACTGCACTGAAGTGATATTTGAACTTCCAGATGAATGATGTCTGGTAGATATTAGGAAAAGTGCAGTCAAAGCACCTGACTTGTGAAGCAAATAATCTGTCAACTAGAAAGAAGACATTAGATTAAAGAAAAAACAGATACCAGACTCCTCATACTCACTGGCTGCTATAAATGTACAAAATTATTCATGTTTTAGAACAACAGTGAGGAAGCTCCTTAATATAATATGAAGTGTGAGTCTTTTTCAGGTTGACGAATGACGGAGCTGCTGAATGGAACTCCTTTCCCATTGTGACATCGAGTACTCAGAGGTAAAAGAAAAAAGAAAGACTTGCATTTATATAGCGCCTTTCATGACCACTGGACGTCTCAAAGCACTTTACAGCCAATGAAGTACTTTTGGAGTGGAGTCACTGTTTTAATGTGGGAAATGTGTTGTAATGAGGTGAAGCGTTTGACAGATTTATTGGTGTGCTGCCGTTCCAAGCCACTATCTCAAAAATGCTCCCATTTGCAATTCAACAGGCACGTGAGCCGATCAATAGCTTGCA
Source organism: Somniosus microcephalus (assembly GCF_052327205.1). Lineage (NCBI taxonomy): Eukaryota > Metazoa > Chordata > Chondrichthyes > Squaliformes > Somniosidae > Somniosus > Somniosus microcephalus. Next base: position 48,752,059 of record NC_140997.1, read on the forward strand.
GCTGCTGAGCTATCTATAGTTACCCAGATCAACTGAGGGTCTGAATTAGGATCTGCAGTAGTAAGAACATAAGAAACAGGAGCAGGCGTTGGCCATACGGCCCCTCGAGCCTGCTCCGCCATTCAATAAGATCATGGCTGATCTTCTACCTCAACTCCACTTTCCTCCATATCCCTTGATTCCCTTAGTGTCCAAAAATCGATCGATCTCAGCCTTTAATATACTCAATGACTAAGCCTCCACAGCCGTCTAGAAAATCCCAAAGATTTACTACCCTTTGAGTGAAGAAATCTCTCCTTATCTCAGTCCTAGATGGCCGACCCCTTATACTGAGACTATGACCCCTAGTTTGATACACTCCATCTGGGGAAAACAGCCTCTCAGACTCTATCCTGTCAAGCCCTCTAAGTACACTGAACAACAATCTAAAGTTCACTTACAATTAGTTCTATAGTTGTATTAACCTCCATGTCAACTTTCGCACATGCAAACTGGGCAAATTGTAGGTCCACCACAAAGGAACAATCAATAATTTGAGAGTAGAATAAGGTGTTAGTAATGCAAGATTTGGTTTGCTCCCAATTTGGAGGTGATCTAATTGAGGCCTTTAAGATCATTAAAGGATTTGATAGGGTAGATAGAAATAAACTATTTCCACTGATGGGGGAGTCCAGAACAAGGGGACATAACCTTAAGGTTAAAGCTAGGCCATGCAGGGGTGATGTCAGGAAGCACATCTTCACACAAAGGGTAGTGGAAATCTGAAACTCTCCCCTCGCTCCCCACCCCCAAAAAAGCTGTTGAGGCTCGGTCAATTGAAAATTTCTAAATTGAGATTGATAGATGTTTGTTAAGTAAGGTTATCAAGGGATATGGAACCAAAGCAGGTAAATGGAGTTAAGATATAGATCAGCTATGATCTAATTGAAAGGCAGAGCAGGCTCAAGAGGCTGAATGGACTACTCCCGTTCCTCTGTTCCTACTCCTTTGTCCGACATGTCAGATAGGTACAGCCACTATAAAAATGGTATACATCACCCATATGGATAAGGAAATTGAAAAGGAAAAGTGTGTCAAAAAATTAAAGTATTTAACATTGGAAGCAGCCGCAAAAACAATATTTGAAGCTCTTTGATTCTATACCTGAATCATACAAGACTCTATCCTCAATAAGCTAGGGAATCTTTAGGACTACTTCAGGATTTGACCGTATCATGTTAATTAGGGTCAATGGACAAAGTAGTTTTCTCTCTGAAGCTTCTCTAGAATTTTGCAACTTCCAGTAACAAAATCATCATCTCTTGTATGAATTCCTGTAATTACTTAGCTTAGTCATTTTATATTAAGTTATTTAAATATTTAGTTCCTTTAATCATTGACCTTGATTCCAATATATATTGAGCTAGCCTGATTACATAACAATTACCTGGTTGTTACATTTACATCTATGAAATTGGCTCAAAATTGATTAAGCTTGTTAGAGGAGGCACATTATCTTTTTAATATGGGTTTTGGTTACAATTATGCTGTGCACATATAGGAACACAGGAACAGGAGTAGGCCATTCAGCCCCTCGAGCCTGTTTTGCCATTCAATGAGATCATGGCTGATCTGCACCTCAACTCCATTCACCCACCTTGGCTTCATATCCCTTGATACCCTTACCTAACAAAAAGCTAACCATCTCAGTCTTGAAAGCTCCAATTGTCCCAGCTTAGGGAGAGAGTTCCAGAGTTTTGCTATCCTTTGTGTGAGAAAGTGCTTCCTGATTTCCTTCCTAAATGGCCTGCCTCTAATTTTAACATTATGTCCCCTCGTTCTTGATTCCCCCACCAGAGGAAATAGTTTCTCTGTATCTACCCTATTAAATCCTTTTAACATTTTAAACACCTCGATCAGATCACCCCTCAATCTTCTATACTCAAGGGAGCGCAAGTCACATTTATGCAACCTGTCCTCAAAATTTAACCCTCTAAGCCCCGGTATCTTTCTGAAACATAAGAACCGTTAAATCATTTTAGTAACGGAATCCTCCAGCAATCAGGACCATGGGCAGCAGTTTTTAAATTGTGCACAGTCCTTCCAAATGCCATCTTTCCCTTCTTGTGAATGCTGCCATATGCCTCAGAGCATGCACCCTCAGGAAAGTTCTGAATTTTATTTTAAAAATGGCACATTCTGATTAATTTTGGAACTTTTTTTAATTTCATAGTTGAGATATTTTCGAGTCATTTTATGCAAGGTTGGTTGATAAGGTATCTTAAATAGTACAATCAGTATGAAGAGGGCACTTTTGCGAATGGACCGAAAATAGGCAGGATCATAGCACACCATAGAGACATTTAATATAAAATTAAGGACTGACTTTATTGCAAATATTCTTAAAGAGTAGAAAGTGCCCATGGAAGACAGATGCTCAGATTGCCAAAGAGAAACAGCAAGAGAGGGGGAACTAATCATTTTCTGTTCTGTTAATGGAAGATAAGGGATTTAAACCAAATTCATTCTCAATGTCCTTACAGGTAAAATTGCTGACTTGCTATTAAAAGATTGCTAATAAAGAGATAGTGGGTAATTTAACATTTGGCGACAGTGTAAGGTAGACAATAGGGGATCGGCCTCCTGTTACACACCTCTCCCGATTCTCCTTTCCATACTCTTTTGACGAACCAGTATATTTCCAGTAACTCCATTACTGTTAGCCCAGCACAAGCAGATGGGTGTCCGCAGCATCCCCTTCACCCCGTAGGGGTGGGCATTGACCTGTGAACCACCTTCTCCTGTGTCGGGGTCTTCCAGCAAGGTAAGGTGTGAGCAGAATTTACAAGTACAGAGACCTCGGCAGGAAGGAGCAATGATTCGTTTTGAATTAATGTGAATCCATCTATTGCAACTATCAAAAGAAAGAATTTATATAGCGCCTTTCATGACCACAGGACGCCCCAAAGCCCTTTACAACTAATGAAGTACTTTTGAAGTGTAGTAATGTAGGAAACACGGCAGCCAATTTTGCACAGCAAGCTCCCACAAACAGCAATGCGATAATGAATCTGTTTTTTAGTGATGTTGGTTGAGGGATAAATAGTGGCCAGGATCAGTGAGAACTCCCCTGCACTTCTTTAAAATAGCGCCATGAAATCTTTTATGAAAGGGCAGATGGGGCCTTGGTTTAACAACTCTTCTGACAGTACAACATTCTCGCAGTATGGCACCGGAATGCCAGCCTAGATGTTGCACTGGAGTGGGACTATGAACCCACAACCTTCTAACCCAGAGGCAAGAGTACTACCAACTGAGCCACAGCTGACACTGCAGCAGGAAGGAGCAGCGGAGAATACTTATGGATAAGTGGATGAGCCTTTAATGTCGTTAAGGATTTCAAAAAATTGTCAACTTAAGCAGGCCAGAGTTGCTATTGATATCAACAAAAACAATGGGCAAGAGTTTCTGTTTTGGGTGCAATCGACAATCCGGGCGCAAGTTGTGCTCAAAATTGCATTCGTTTTCAGAATTGAATTTTTTCCTCAAGTTTCCACTCAAACTTATTTATATTTTGGCCTCCTTATTTAAGGAAGGATATACTTGCATTGGAGGCAGTTCAGAGAAGGTTCACTAGGTTGATTCCTGAGTTGAAGGGGTTGTCTTATGAGGAAAGGTTGAGCAAGTTGAGCCTATACTCATTGGAGTTTAGAAGAATGAGAGGTGATCTTATTGAAACATATAAGATTCTGAGGGGGACTTGACAGGGTAGATGCTGAGAGAATGTTTCCCCTCATGGGGGTATCTAGAACTAGGGGGCATAGTTTCAGAATAAGGGGTCGCCCATTTAAAACAGAGATGAGGAGGAATTTCTTCTCTCAGAGGGTTGTGAATCTTTGGAATTCTCTACCTCAGAGAGCTGTGGAGGCGGAGTCATTGAATATATTCAAGGTGGAGATAGACAGATTTTTGAACTACAGGGGAGTCAAGGGTTAAGGGGAGCGGGCAGGGAAGTGAAGTTGAGGCCAAGATCAGATCAGCCATGATCTTATTGAATGGCGGAGCTGGCTCGAGGGTCCGAATGACCTACCGCTGCTCCTAGTTCTTATGTTCTTATATTGCTGAACATAAAATCTTCCATGAACCAGCGCAATTTAGAACTTTTTTTTTAAAGTTTGCTTTAAAAAATATTCCTTGATATATTTAAGAGTGGTAACCTGGTACAGTTTTATTAATACAGCTGGAAAATGGGCTTATCACAAAATTTATTTTTTGTGTGTCTAGTCCACTACCTGTGAGTAACCCGATTTGAAATAACTGAAAATGGCCTCAAAGAACTATACAGAACCGTTCACTCGTTTCATTGGTGTATGAGGAGTCAGTTTCTTAGTAAATTAAATATTTTTCTAATATTTAGGAAGTGCCTATTAGCACCAATGCGCCGAAAAGAAACAGCTTAATTGTGAGAGCCTCCTCGAAGCATCGCAAACGGGCGCAACTAACGGAAACTGGCCATGGTGATTAAATCGATCTGCGGGCGTGGCCAGTTTTGTGGGCAGGGCCGGCTTCCAGCGCAATGTTTTCTAAACCGTGCAAAAGTTTGCGGAAACTCGATTTGCACTGGATGTAACTGGCGCTTGAAATTCCTCAATCTTCTGCGCTGGTTTGATCGATTTCGGGCGAAATGCCCTGAAAAAAACCAGCGCAACCTAGCGAAAACTCCAGGCCAAGAAGTTTTTTATATTAATGTGCGGAGATGGGACTGGGACTTTTTGCCGATGTAAATTTGAGATGCCAACATAAACAAGTTTGAGGTGAGTGGGCAGGACTGTGCTATCATGTTTTTCCGTTTGGCAGATTCCCCAGATGATGCCACGTTTCTGCTGATGCTGTTACATAACCAACTACAGGAAGGCACACAGCCTCCTCTTTGGGCTTTCCCTCCCTCTGTGCGGGATAAGTGCCTGACCTCTCCTTGGCACCTTGCCAAAATATTGCACCAGAGACTGGCACTTCACAGTGCGGGGAATCGTAGGTGTGTGGAAGTAAACTGTTTAAAGGAATGGAGACTGAAGCAGATGGAAACAAACATTTTCTAACTGCTGTACCGTGCTGGATTGTAGCATCACACATCTCCATGCTACTCTGGATCTCTGCCCATTATTTCACAACACTACTAATCAGTTTTCTCGATATGGATCACTGCCAAAGTTCAGATGAGGACATTACGAGGTAGAAATTGGTAGTTCCCAGGCTTATGGAATGTGCCGAATTTAACCATGTGATGGCCCACACCTGACCAGCACTGGCGTTTGGGCCACTGCTAAACGCGTTGAGGCCGCTTCTCAGGCGTCCCTAGCAGCCACCTAAAGCAGGCCCCTTGCATATGTTAATGATGGGCCTAGGAACTCTCTGCCAATTTGGGTTGCCATAAGCGGAGGAGGGGTTGGGCCTGCTCCGCACAGTTTTTCCTCTTGTGGATGTGCACCTCCCAGCTCCGCAGCACTCTCGACAGCTGCTGCCAATCTGCTCCCCGTTGTGTATGTAATAGGTATGTTACTTTAAACCTATGGCCAGGGCAGCACTACTTTGTAGGGCATAGCGATATCGTAGTACCACTCCTGGCCATAGGGGTATAAATAGTACTGTGGGTACTGATCTCCCCTCAGTTTCCCGCCTGTTGGTATTAAGTAAAGACCTACGTTGAACCTTCCAAGCTGTCTCGTCATTATTGCATTAAGTATAGACACATACTTTATACTGGCGACGAGTAAGGTTCGAACTCACCAGTACACGGTGCAACAAAGGAACGGTAGCAGTACGGAGAGAGAAGGAGAGAGGCTTCTTACCAGCAAGCCTGCAGAGTCCAGCATCGGCTGAAGGAGGCCGCCCAGCACTTCGGGTTCGGGAGGAGCGGCAGCAACGGAGCGAGAGAGGTTTCCAGCGGAGGCTGCGGCAGCTGAGAGAAGAGGCTGAACGGGTGCTCCAGCCATGGGGCAAAAGTCCACCCAGGGCCAGGTAAACTGAAATCCTTCCCGGGGAACGGGAGCTGCAAGGGCCAGAACAGGCAGGCGATCTGGGGAACAAACGGAGCCACAAGGACTAGCGGGCCACGAGAGGGGAAGGTCATTGTTAATAGCGGCGGTGGCAATAACGGGAGCTGCAAGGGCCAAAAATAATGACGCTGGAGAGAGGTCGTTGACAGCAGAGGGAGAAAAGGCGGGAAAAACGCCACCTAGTGGAGAAAGCGGGAAAAGTTTTTTTTTCTCTTCAAAAGTTTAAAATGGCTAAAGAAGGTTGTTTGTCAGCATTTGTTGAGGACACAGAAGAGTGGGATGCCTATATCGAAAGGCATGAACTTTATTGCATAGTAAACAAGGTGGAAGATGACCGAAAGGTAGCAACCTTATTAAATTTTATGGGGGCAAAAACATACGGTCTGCTGAGGAATCTTCTTACTCCAGAAAAGCCAGCAGACAAAACGTACGCCCAAATTGTTGATACGTTAAGGGAACATTTAAACCCTAAGCCACCATTTATAGCGGAAAGGTACCGCTTCTACAGACGCGACCAAAGGAATGATGAGTCGCAGGCAGCCTATTTAGCTGAGCTCAGAAGGTTGTCCAAACATTGCCAGTTTGGAGCCATATTGGCGGACGCGATCAGAGACAGATTTGTCTGTGGCATGTTAAATGAGACTACATGTAAACGGTTGCTAACCAAGAAAGAGCTCAGCCTAGATCAGGCGATTGAAATAGCATCGACCCACGAAGCAGCAGCACAGGGTGCTGCTCAAATACGACAAAACACAACCGGCTATGACACCCATGAGGTGACATTTCACAAAGGTAAATGCTACCGTTGTGGCAAAACCACCCACGACCAAAGTAATTGTTGGTTTCGTGATAAAATATGCCGGCAGTGTGGGAAAAAGGGGCATATGGGGAAAGTTTGTCGGTCTGGTACGAAACCCAATCATGGGGGCAATCCGAGCAGTACCAAGGCAAGGACAAAAATACATAAGATGTCTGACAGTAGCTCAGACGAGTCACAGGAAGGCACAAAAGCAGAGCCTAAAGGTCTGGGATGTCTCAAGTTATATGGTGTAGACAAAACGGAGGACCACAGCACAATGTGGGTTAAAATGAAGGTAGCAGGCGTCGAAGTTAATATGGAGCTGGACACGGGTTCAGCTCTATCAGTAATTAATGAACAAAATTATAACAGGCTGTTCAAACGCATTCCCTTAAAGGATACGGAAATTAAATTTAAAACATATACGGGACAAAAAGTTTACCCGAAGGGAAAAATGCAAGTAACAGTTAAATACAACAGCAGAAAAGTGCCAGGACTTTATTTATACGTCCTACCAAACGGTGGACCACCACTTTTGGGTAGGGAATGGATAAGAAAAATCCATTTCGACTGGAAGTCGATACACGAGTTAAAAGTAGAGACCACCACGGATGATACAACCATTACAAGCAGGCTGTCGAAACTATTGGCAAAAACGCCAGAGGTGTTCCAACAAGGGCTGGGGACCTTAAAGGACATTAGAGCAAAAATAACTATTGCTCAAGACGCAAACCCCAAGTTTTGTAAGGCCAGACCGGTGCCTTATGCCATTCGGCCAGTGGTGGAAGCAGAACTGGATGCCTTAGAGAGTGCAGGTGTCCTTACAAAGATTGAGTGGAGCGAGTGGGCCACGCCCATCGTCCCAGTTATAAAGAAATCTGCAAATAACACACCGGGGGAACCAAAGAAGGTTCGCATTTGCGGGGATTTTAAGATAACTATTAACCCAGTCCTGCACATGGTACAGTATCCGCTGCCGCGGATAGAGGACATATTCGCATCGTTAGCTGGGGGTAGACACTTTACGAAGATTGACCTTTGTCAAGCTTATTTACAGATGGAGGTGGAGCAGGACTCGAAAAAGCTCCTAACGATTAACACACACAAGGGATTGTACCAGTACAATCGCCTGGTATTTGGTGTGGCGTCTGCCCCGGCAATATGGCAGAGGACCATGGAACAGGTCCTACAGGGCATTCCAGGAACGCAATGCTACCTGGATGACATCCTGGTGACAGTACAAATGGATAACGACCACCTCGCTAACCTGGAGCGAGTACTTCTGCGGTTACAACAATACGGACTCAGGGCGAACAAGCAGAAATGTGAGTTTTTCCAGGAACGTATCTCATACTGTGGTCACATTATAGATAAGGAATGCCTGCATAAGTCCCTGGAAAAGATCGAGGCAGTAGTGAAGGCCCCGCCCCCTGAGAATGTATCTCAGTTACGATCATTCTTAGGCCTTATAAACTATTACCATAAGTTCCTCCCGAACTTATCGTCCATTTTACATCCACTAAATTCATTGCTGCAAAAGGGAGTCTCCTGGAATTGGGACGAAGCATGTGAGGCTGCTTTTAAAAAGGGTAAACAACTCATTACATCAAAGGAAGTGCTCGCACACTTTGACCCAAAAATGCCAATGAGGTTGGCATGTGACGCCTCCCCGTACGGTATAGGGGCAGTGTTGTCACACAAATTTCCCAACGGGACGGAGAGGCCAATAGCATTTGCCTCAAGGTCGTTAACTATAGCCGAAAGAAACTATGCGCAAATCGACAGGGAGGCCCTCAGTCTGGTGTGGGGGGTAAAAAAATTCCACCACTACCTGCATGGGCAACGTTTCACACTACTGACGGATCATCAACCATTGGTGTCGATATTTAATCCAACAAAAGGGGTGCCCCTGATGACGGCCCAAAGGCTACAGAGATGGTCACTGTTCTTAGGAGCACACCAGTACCTCATCGAATATAAGGGTACCAAACAGCATGGCAATGCAGATGGCCTGTCGCGGCTACCCTTGCCTGCCGAGATCGAAGAGATAGTACAGGACCCCGTGGAAATATATCATACGGCTGTTATGGAACACTTGCCCATCACCAGCCAATGTATCGAGCGGGAAACACGGAATGACCCGACATTGGCAAGGGTTTACGAATTAACCGTGAAAGGCTGGCCGGCGCAGGGTGACGCATCATTGCCGGCATTTTCGGCCAGGAAGGACCAGTTGTCCGTCTGCCGGGGCACATTGATGTGTGGAGCCAGGGTGGTGACTCAAAAATTACAACATAAAGTGTTGCAGGACTTACACGAAGGTCATCTGGGGGGTGTCAAAATGAAAAGCCTCGCCAGAGCCTATGTCTGGTGGCCCGGCATTGACAGGGACATTGAGGAAGTAGCAAAAGCGTGCCAAGGGTGCCAGATGGTACAGAACGTACCACCACAAGCCCCACTACATCCGTGGGAGTGGCCCTCAACGCCATGGCAAAGGATCCACGTGGACTTCGCTGGCCCCTTCCTGGATGCGATGTTCCTTATTGTAGTGGACGCCGATTCAAAATGGCCAGAGGTCATAAAGATGTCATCAACGACAGCCAAAAAGACGGTCACAGTCTTAAGGACCATTTTTGCCCGAAACGGGGTGCCCGAGCAAGTCTGTTCGGACAATGGGCCACAATTTGTGGCAGAAGAATTTCAAGCATTCCTAAAAAGGAATGGAGTGCGACATTATACATCCGCACCATATCATCCGGCTACAAATGGGCTGGCAGAGCGATTTGTGCAGACTTTTAAAAAGGCCATCAAGGCGATGGGGGAGGAAAGGTTGCCACTACAACACAAGGTGGACAACTTCCTATTCGCATACCGTAATGCTGCACATACAGTGACCAACCAGGCCCCCGCCGTCATGTTCTTTAATAGAAGGTTAAGGTCTCGCCTTGAATTGCTCAGACCAAACATTCGGAGAGATGTGGAAAACCGAGTATTTCGTAGGGCTCCTGACAGACAGACACGGAGCTTCGAGGTGGGGCAGCAAGTGTTGGCCCGTGATTATAGGAAGGAAAAGTGGCGGTCTGGTACGATAAAGGCCCGCCAGGGACCCTTGATGTACACAGTTGAGACAGGGGAAGGCATAATCAGACGACATGCTGATCAACTTGTGGAGTCCAGAAACCCAACTGATTCACTACCTCAAATGTCTCAGCACATTGTTACAGCGGAATCACGGCCCAGCTCGTCGTTACAGAGGTCTCAGGATTGCGAGGGGTTCAGCACTCCAGTGATCTCCACGGCACAGGATGTGCCATCAGACACCGACGAGTCCAGCGATGAAGGGGTGACAGAAGTACCGCCGCCTACACCGAGACCGACTAGAGAAAGACGTTATCCTAGTCGAGACAGGAGGCCTCCTCAGAGACTGAATCTATAACATGTTTCTGTTTATATATATATAAGTAGACAACTCTTGATGTAAATATGTTATGTATATTGTGTTACCAAATGTTATTAGCCCTAGTTATGGGGCATCTATTGACTTAATTGCACGGGTACGTTTTAATTAAAAGGGGAGGAATGTTGTGTATGTAATAGGTATGTTACTTTAAACCTATGGCCAGGGCAGCACTACTTTGTAGGGCATAGCGATACCGTAGTACCACTCCTGGCCATAGGGGTATAAATAGTACTGTGGGTACTGATCTCCCCTCAGTTTCCCGCCTGTTGGTATTAAGTAAAGACCTACGTTGAATCTTCCAAGCTGTCTCGTCATTATTGCATTAAGTATAGACACATACTTTATACTCCCGACCCCAGACCCCCTCCCACTGTCCTCTCACACCGCGCCCCCCAGGACTTCCCGAGGGTCGCTAGCGGTGAGGCAAGCAGCCCAAATTCGATCTGTTTGAAACGGGCGAGCTGCCTCCGGAGGAGTGACAAGTGCTGGCAGCTCACTCAGTTAATTGAAATCAGGTTCGAGGCCTAGTTTCAGGCGAGCCTCGGGTCTCCCAGTCGGGGTGCGCGCTGTCTGCGCGCCGTTGTTTGTGCGCCTGAAAGCAGCCTGTCACCAATTTCTACCCCTATGAGTTTTCATCACCCATGCCTTTCTCGACAAACTACCTTAGGGTGATTCCTTGCATTGAAACAGAGTTTTGCCTCATTTAGGTTGGGAGGGATGACTAAGCTCAAAGTCCCAACTCCATAGCACTCATGATACCTTGGAATGGAATCTTTTTTACAAACATTCTGTGACATGCTGTAGAATGAAATCATGACTGGGTGCATTTTCATCCCCTTCCCAAGTTGATAAACTACCGCACGTCAGAGTTTAGTGTGAAATGCAGACGCTGAGATTCAATGCTGGGTTTTTTTACCCACTAGAGAAATGTGGAAATAATTTTCAATGAATATCTTTGAACCATTCAACACTCACTTACTAAATAATTTTGGAGCTTCTCAATAAACAACACAAGGTGTTTAACTTAAACTTGTATCAGCTGCGGCTCAGTGATAGCACTCTCGCCTCGAGTCAGAAGGTTGCAGGTCTTGTTCCAGAGACTTAAGCACAAAGTCTAGGCTGACACTCCAGTCCAGTGCTGAGGGAGTGCTGCACAGTCAGAAGTGCCACCTTTTGGAAGAGATGTTCAATCGAGGTCCCTTCTGCTCTTTCATCTCTCAAATCCCATGGCACTATTTGAAGAAGAGCAGGGGTGTTCTTCCTGGTGTCCTGGCCAATATTTATCCCTCAACCAACACCTAAAGCAAATGATCTGGTCATTTATTTCATTGTTTTTTGTGGGACCTTGCTGTGTGCAAATTAATATCTTATTTAATGTAGGTGTTTCCTACATTACAACAGTGCCTACACTTTTAAAGTGCTTCATTGGCTGTAAAGCGCTTTGGGGTGGCCTAAGGTCATGAAAGGCGTTGTATAAATGCAAGTTTATTCTGGTTTTGGCAGTTTTCAAGATGGAGGCTAAAGATATGGGGAAAGGAATGGAAGCTGTCTCACTGACAACTGTGGGAGGATGGAAGCATTCTACAAATTTAGAATAGCCCTTACTACGACGTGAATTTAATCTCTTGGTGTAAACGCAATAATCAGGAGGTAACAGGAGAATGCCACTTGTGAGGAGAACTTTGCTTTACAATTACAAGTGTTCCTCCTTCAGAGCAGTAAGTGAAAGTCTAGTTACCTGCCCAGTATCCTCTATATATCTAAAGGTTTCTGACAGCACACAGCATAGGTCTAAAATGAGTTTTCTGACACGATCAGATGTAATTGATTTTCAAAATACAATTATCCTGGGTGTAGGGACACTAGATATATATTATGAAGTAAATGTAGACCCATGAAGTGTACAGTATGGATGTCAATTCAGGTTAAATATGGGCAGCGGGAAGGACAAAAAGGACAAACTCATCCGTCTGGTACCTGGGTTTGCTTCATCCGTCTTCATAAAATGTACTTAAAACATTCCTACTCTAAAGGTTAAAGATGATGGATGGTGCCCGAGACCTCGTATTCATGTTCAAGCCCATTAAAGTACAGCACAGTCCCAAACTCCCGTGGAAAAAGCTGCCCTTTAGCAAGATTGCTCAGGGATGTAGGGGTGGAATTCAACTTTAGCAGTGTGCCCACAACAGGCAGCAGCGGACTGGCTACCCGTTATTCACCACGCCCGATTTTCTATTCCATTGACTCAACGGAAAGGAAGGGAACGTCGGGCGGGGTGTATATCGGGCAGACGGTTCACTCCCGCCTGTTTTGTGGCCCCCGCTGAATTTAAATTTTACTCCAAATTATTCTTGACAAAAATCCTAAAGGACGGATAGGAACTGAAGTATGGGTTGATTCTGGGTACTGGCAGCTCTCCTGTGTAGTTGCTCGCACTCTGCTCTGCCTGTCACTGCGAGATCTCTTCACCCATATCTCTTTCTTCCTTGAGGGTGAGTGTTTCCTCTTGGGGGGTAAAATTCGACTTCAGCGAGGGCTGCAAGACGGGTGGTAGCGAATGGGCTGCGCCGTTATATGCCCCGCAATATTTACCCTGTCTCTTTCTCTGTGTCACTGCGGGGAGATGTTGAGGCCTCCTGCCTGGCGGAAACAGGGTGGTAGCTCCCTGAAAATGGAAGGGGAACGCCTCACTGCTTCCTTTCCGCCATCACTATGGGCACCACAGCCTTCCATCGGGCCTGCTGCAGGGCGACCGCAGCATCGCCTGTGTCAGGTGATAGGTCCTTTAAATATACAAATCAGTGTCCTATAACATACAAAGGGCCCCGACGGCCATTTTAGGACTCGACTGGGAGGAGTGTGAGTCACAAACGCTCCGCACAGGATCTGCTGGCAGTCCAGCTGAGGAAGAGCCCAGAAGGTAAGTTTTTATTGATTTTTGTGGAACAGGGAGAGTCGGAGCGCTCCTCCACACTCCACAAAAAACAAGCTGGGCTGCTGCTGCCCTGGGTCACCCCTCCCTCGCACCTACCTTTCTCCAGGAGCCGGCTGGTTATCCCCGGGGGTACTTGTTTTCCACCCGCAGCCCATCGGCCGTATGTTAACGACGCCCCACTCCTCATAATGGACTGGGCCTCCTGCCAGCATGATCAGGCGGTCGTGATGCGCCCAAAAGCGGTGCGGGGGGAAATCTACCCTCTGTGTGTGTGTCTCTCTCTCTCCCTTTGTGTTCTGTCTAAGCCTAAGTCCAAGGGGGCGAAATTCCCCTCGTTTGCGGCTCCGGTGGGAGGCGCTAACAGGGAGCAAATGGCTTTTTGCCCCCCGAGGCGCTAACCGTGCCTCCCGCGATATTCCGCAGGAGGTTAGCGGCGTGCTGCCGGGTATCACCCCAATCTTCTGCGCCCAGTGATCATGACGTCTCAAGAGAAAACATTCCCCCTCGCGCCCCGCAGCAGCGCCAGGTGATGTTACCGACTGCTGCACGGGTCGCGAACAGTGAGGCCGGCTGCTCGCCTTTTAAAGGCACAGTGGCCGGCCGACATGAAAAAATCGCCGATTTTTAAAGAATTTTTTTTTTCTGAGCACTGGGCGCGGGCTGAGTGCCGCGATCGGTCTGCCCAGCACTCAGCTGATCGCGCGGCACTCCCGCACCCCAGTGCTCCAGCAGATGGCAAAAAAAATGCAGAGCTGGCAGCGGGGAGCCCTTCCCTTTAATTGAGGGAAGAGCCCCTGTAACGCAGCAGCGCCATGCGTGGCCACACGTGGCGCTGCAGAGCACACCGCCCCGGATCAGGACATTCCCCACCTCTTACGCTCCGAGAGGCAAGTGGAGCACTTGATTTAGCGCGCCACTTCCCTCTTGGAGCAAAGAATGGGAATTTCTCAAATGTTTGAAAAGGTTAACGCCTGGCGCTAACTTCTCATATTTTTGACTTAGCGCCTCAAATGGCCCTCATGGGGAATTTCTCCCCCCAAGTGTCCCGATATTTCAGTGTCCTTGCAGCCTAATTTTTCGCACTGTCTTGTGTTTCTCTCCATATCTTCTGGAATTTTATCTCATTGTCCCCCTCCTCCCCCCACCCCCAGACTTCTGTATCCCTGTGTGTTGATTACACTGTCCTGGACTGTTTGTCTGTGTGCCCCCTTTCTGTCTGTGCCCCGATCTTTCTCCCTGTCAATCTGTATATCTTTAACTCTAATCTCTTTCTGCCTTTGTCTCCCAAATATTTATTTTTCTCTGAGCAACCATCTCTTTTTTCTGCTTGTACCTCCATCTATCACTCTCTTCCCCAATCTGTCCCTCTCACTCTCTCTGCCCCAATCTCTTTTTTATTTCCCTCAATTTCTCTCTCTGCATTCCCAATATCTCTCACCCTCTGCCCCCATCTCCATCTTTCGGTCCTCCCAATGTCTGTCTCATAACTTCATGACTCTCCACTTTCTCTCCCCCTTTCTCTAATGTCAGTATCTCTGTCCCCTCAATGTATTTCCCACAGCTTCAATTTGTATCTCTCCCCACTCTCTCTGTCTCTCCAGCCCTGGAGGTCACCAGTGGTGGCAACAAATAGCTTGAGAATGGGCTGTGCACCCACAGTCCTCAGCTTGACAGGGTGGGCAGGTGTTGGGCACTGCTGGTGACAATGAAGGACTTGCAGACAGGCCAAGGAGCCAGTGGTGCAGGGCCTCAGAAAGTATCACCCCATATACATACTTCGAGAAATGTCAACCTGTTTCTGTATCTGGCCTGGACAGAGAACTATCATACTTCTCAACACAAAACTCTCTGGAAACCCTGCCATTTGTATGTATTTAGGATGTTTCAGCTCATTGGTTTAAATGCATGTCATTACTGTTCCAAATTCACATCATCACATTGACTGGAACTTTAAGGGATTAGCAATTGCGAATAAGGACAGATTAAACACTCTTATCAATGGATATTCCAAATGGTACGGTGCCCACCATAAACTAGCTCTTAGGCTAAAACAGGTTATGATGGAGTAATTTGTTGGCTGTGTAAAAAGTCTCAAACAAATGAACTAGAAAACAACATGGGCCGTGATTTCACCTACCGAGACAGGCTCAGTACGGCCGAGGTAGGTGGCGGGTGGCAACCCCGCTCCCGGCTCCATCCCACTCTGTGAGAAGAATTTTCCGTTGATTGGGCTTGTTAAGCCCGCCCTGCGAGGTTCCTGGCCAATTAAAAGGAAGCGGGTCTGATGACGTCATTTGACGACACGTCATCAGCCGGTTTCCTTAAAGGGACCATGTCCAAATTGATTTTGACAGTTGTGTTGTCAGTGTTCTACAGCATTGAGGTGCTGCAAACACTGACAAGCACTGCACAGAGGTGCACGGCTGCACCCAGGCTCTCCCATATGCTTATGGAGGACGTTGCAGCACGCAGGGAGGTTCTCTTCCCTTCCCGTGGGCGGAAGAGACCTCCCAAGGAGACCAACGCAGCCTGGTTGCACATTGCACAGGAAAGCATTAGCATGGATGTCATCAGGAGGACCAGGCTGCAGTGGCACAAACCTTTCAATGATCTCAGTAGACCATGAAACGTTAATGCCAAGCCACACTCAACCTTATCCTGCTGTGCCACTCATCACATCCCCATCACTCTGCCTTCCCTACCCTACTCCTGCACATCCTTACTCACACCAACTTACCTTGCACCTCCACCCATCCCTCACTATCTATATTATCACTTCCCCATCTCACTGGCCACCCCTCACACTCACCCTCATCCTACTGCAAGCATACCAACTAAGAACACACAAGGGTAGGCACTTGGGTGGTTTAGCCAATGTTCATGTGAAGTTTCTGGTAATGTGCTGTCAAACATTGAAATCTTTATTTTCAACACTTGCGTTTTTGGACAGATTTGTGTGCACCTTTGGAAATGGCTTAGTGAGTTGCAGTGAATGGTGAGACATAACGGTTCCCCCGCAATGGCAATCAGTGTGAAAGGAATGACTTGGACATTGGAGGAATGCTTTATGGTGCTGGTGTGGGTTGGTGCCAACCTGGCGCATCATGTGGCAGCCAGGGTGTACAGCGTCAAGTGAAGTAAATCTGGCCATGGCGAGGCCATCCCTGGTGTCCCGCACAGCAACGTAGTCAGGTGCTGATGCCCTGTGTTCTGTGCAGCATCAGGTGATTGCGGAGAAGGTTAGTGTTGTTGTTGGTGGTGCTGGTGTGCCTGGTGATGTTGGTGTTGGGGCTGATCGTGGTGGGATTCTGAGGGCCAAAGGTGAGATTTTTTCAAGGGCACCGATGTTGCTGGAATAGATGGCTGCTGAACTTGAGATGACAGAAGTGATCTGTCAGTGGTGAGAGAGGTTGCTCCAAGGAGGTGACAGTGGATAGAGAGATTACTCCAAACACTTCCAAACTGCATAAAGCTCAAAAGTGGGTTCCAAATCCTGAAGGCTCCAGCTTCTAAGATTGGGAAGTGTACAGCTGTGAAATGGTAGGTTTTATACCTCTCTTCTTAGGCAGTCCCTCAGAACCGAGGATGACTTGCTTCCACATTAAAAATGAGTTCACAGGTGACTGATGAGTCCAATGCGGGACCTACAGTCTCTGTCACAGGTGGGGCAGATGGTGGTTGAAGGGGCGGGTGGGTGGGGTGCTTGGGTTGACGTGCGCTCCTTGCGCTGCCTGCGCTTGGCTTCCGCTTACTCCCAGCGAAGAGACTTGAGGTGTTCGGTGCCTTCCCGAATGCTTCTCCTCCACTTTGTGCGGTCTTGGGCCAGGGATTCCCAGGTGTCAGTGGGGATGTTACACTTTTTCAAGGAGGCTTTGAGGGTGTCCTTGAAGCATTTCCTCTGCCCAACTGGGGCTCTCTTGCCGTGTTGGAGCTCCGAGTAGAGCGCTTGTTTTGGGAGTCTCGTATCAGGCATGCAGACAATGTGACCTGTCCATCGGAGCTGATTGAGCGTGGTCAAAGCTTCGATGCTGGGGATGTTGGCCTCAGCAAGAACACTGACGTTGGTGTGCCTATCCTGCCAATAGATTTGCAGGATCTTGCGGAGGCAGCGTTGGTGGTACCTCTCCAGTGCTTTGAGGTGCCTGCTGTACATGGTCCATGTCTCTAAGGCATACAGCTGCTCTGTAGACCATGAGCTTAGTGCTGGGTTTGAGGTCCTGGTCTTCAAACACTCTCTTCCTCAGGCGACCAAAGGCTGCACTGGCACACTGAAGGCGGTGTTGGACTTCATCGTCGACATCTGCCCTTGTTGACAGTAGGCTCCAGAGGTATGGAAAGTGGTCCACGTTGTCCAAAGCCTTGTCGTGGATTTTGATAATCGGAGGGCAGTACTGTGTGGCGGGGGCAGGTTGGTAGAGGACCTATGTCTTACGGATGTTTAGTGTAAGGCCCATGCTCTTGTATGCCTCGGTGAAGGTGTTTACGATGGTTTGGAGTTCGACCTCCGAGTGAGCACAGACGCAAGCATCGTCTGCATACTGTTATTCGACGACAGAGGATGGGACGACCTTGGATCTGGACTGGAGGCGACAGAGGTTCAACAGTTTCCCGTTTGATCTGTAAATTAGCTCCACTCCAGCGGGGAGCTTACTGAGGGTGAGATGGAGCATTGCAGCAAGGAAGATCGAGAAGAGCGTTGGTGTGATGACACAGCCTTGCTTGACCCCGGTATTGAATTGGGTCTGTGGTGGAACCGTTGGTCAGGATCACGGCTTGCTAGGTTTTATACCACTTTTGCAGCTGCCACCTATTCACAGCAATGGAGAGTCATTGAGAACACAACATACTTACCTGACGTGATACCCACTCTCCGGGAACCTCAATGAAAACCTGGTAAAATGGTAAATACATGGGAAAATAGTTCTTAACTACCTTTTAATAAGCTTTTAAGTATCTAAATTGGCTGACCCACCGCTTGGTGTCGGGTCTGTTCAGGGGTGACAGACCCAACACTTGAGAAACTGGCAAGGAGGTGGTTTACAGCGCGATACCGACCCGCTGTCAATCTTTGTGATTTTTGTCAGCGGACCCGCCTCCAAACCCGCACTCTGAGCACCGGTAAAACTCTGGCCATGGTTTCTCAATGGTTAGGCAACAACCACGTTTTCTAAACAAATTCAATCTACAGTACTTGGCTTATCACATTAATTTAAAAAAAATAACTTTTAATCAGCATCAGTCTTAAAGGGGGACTATCCTCGTGGAAAAATAACATGTGGTAAACTTTTTTTGCATGATGAGGGATAAGGACAGGAAAGCTGTACCTATATATTTCACTGGTTAGGCTACATTTAAAATATTTGCCTAGAAATTGGCTTCATAGCGCACATTGTTCAGGCATAATACGGCTTACTAAGGCTCCAAAATGCAGGCAGGAATTGCACACACACTTCTGACCAGAAGTTCACTACCTGACACATTCCGTTAGGACAAACAAGAGGCGCCATTTGCCCACGACTGAAGCAGTCATTTGCCCCTTTGCATATGCAAATATGGGGCCTATTGCCTGCTTGAGATCCCCTCTCCAAGATTGGTTTATCCATCGCCATCAGTCCTACAGAACGCAATTGCCATTGAAGTCAATGGAAATAAAAATGGGGAGAAATGTAAAGCGGGCTGTTGAATCGCTATCACCTGTTTTACACTATCGCACAAAGTCAAGATCTAGATTTGGTTCTCCTTCATACAGTGTCCCAGTCATCTATTTACATTTGGTACCTGATCTTGAATGTGCCACCATGAAAAAGACAGCCAAGCATTCTCCTCTCCACCCCTCCCCACCACCATCTCCCCCGTGTTTCCCACACTACAGCAGTGACTACACTTCAAAAATACTTCATTGGCTGTAGAGCACTTTGAGACGTCCGGTGGTCATGAAAGGCGCTATAGAAATGCAAGTCTTTCTTTTTCTATTTACCATTCAGTCGGGGATGGAAAATGTGGAACTCCTTCTCGCAGCTGGATCAAGTTCGCTCACAGCAGAGGCCTAGAGGGAGGCAGCAGGTCTGCTGTTTTAGCCCAGGAATGCTGCGTGATCCACAGAGACCGAAAGAGAGGGAGGGAGAAGATAAATCAAACATGGGAGGAGGCATGTTAAGAATGTAAATGCTTATTTATGTGTGATTAGACAACATACTGGCTTGTAGGTAGCACATTAACAAGCTGGGCAGCGAGATATGAGCATGTGCACTATTTCGCAAGCACATTAGGTCCCAACTCTTGCAGAAGAAAGTGAGGTCGGTATACAAAATGCTAATTAAGTGTCAGCTGTGGCTCAGTTGGTAGCACAGTCGCCTCTGAGTCAGAAGGTTGTGGGTTCAAGTTCCCACTCCAGGGACTTGAGCACACAAAGCTAGGCTGACACTCCAGTGCAGTGCGGAGGGAGTGCTGCCCTGTCGGAGGTGCCGTCTTTCGGATGAGACATTAAACCGAGGTCCCGTCTGCCCTCTCAGGTGGACATAAAAGATCCCACGGCACTATTTCGAAGAAGAGCAGGGGAGTTATCCCCGGTGTCCTGGCCAATATTTATCCCTCAACCAACATAACAGAAACAGATCATCCGGTCATTATCACATTGCTGTTTGTGGGACCTAACTGAGTGCAAATTGGTTGCCACGTTTCCCACATTACAACACTTCAAAAGTACCGTAAAGCACTTTGAGACGTCCGGTGGTCGTGAAAGGCGCTATATAATTGCAAGTCTTTTTTTTTAATCCAACATTATCACACCGATTATCTCATCTGTGGACAGTGAATGTAAATTACCAAGTGCTATAAATATTCTAAGCGCTGATGCAGAAATAAAACATAAATTGCAATCTCGAAATCACAGACACTTTATTTAAAACTCCCTGGATCACTAAGACATTGGCCCAGAAATTCGGGTCGGAGGCTTCCTGAGGGTGCAAGCCTCCGACCTGCACTTACAAAGCGCGCCTGCCGTTGTGTTGTGGGCTCACCTGGGATTCCAATCCTGGGCCTTCTCCAGCTGCCGGCGCGCAGTGCTCATGTATCCCAGGGGCACAGTTAGTTCGAAGTGTCCCCTGGGATCACGTGGGCCATGGAGAGCCAATCGTAGCAGGGAATCTCCATTCATAAATTTGATAGGAAGACCTGTCAAATCTATGAATAGAGATCGGCCCCAAAACCTAACTAAAACTTCAAATACATTTTTTTTTAAATCACATTTTTAAAATAACTATAAATTACATAAAATAACAATTTTAAACAATAATTAAAATTTTTGAAAAAATTAATTACAGTTTTTAACGGGGCTAGTTGTGACAGTAATGTAACTCCAGCATATCTAATATTAAGCTCAGTCTGATGGCAGCATTAATTCATGGACCCAGGGTGGCAGTAAAAGGCAAATCTGGATGGTCCCTGACTGAACAGTGTAGCCATTTCTAATTTACTGAGTTAAATGTATGAATAGAAGAATGTTTCTGAGTTTGTATTAAAGAATAGATACCATCAGCATTCTCATAAGTATTATTTACTGCTGTTGTATTTGAAAGTTCTGTTTTTTAAAATGGGAAACCGATTTAAATAGGCAGTGGGAATGTGACCTGGGTCTCTAGCCCTAAATTACGTGATGGAACATGATGTAAATCACTTCCTATCAGCAAGCAATCAACAATATTTCTTGCGAGCCACAAGAATCTAAGCAAGAAGGACCAGAACTGGTGAGTGCCCGGACCCAGCGCTGGATTCTGCTTCTGGAAAAGCAAGTATCTACTGTAGTGTCCGCGTATCAATAACACACGGACTGCAGGAGAACGGTAATAACAGGTGTTTACTGAACAGAGGGAATGCTGGAACTGAAAGTACAGAAGCCTGCTATGGCTTTATATACAGGTGTGGTCACTGCCGGTACTACAGTAAAAAAGCAGTTCTCTCTTAAAGGTAAATATACAACAATTCCTCCCCTTTTAGATAAACAGTACATAACATTCATTTAACAATTAAATAATAACTAATTACAATTACAATTTTCTCTGTACTATATACATCAACTGAAGTAATCATTATAAATTCAGCCTTTGAGGAGGCTTCCTGATCCTGTCTGGATAGCGCCTTTCTCGAGTATCCTGTTCTTGCGGCGGAGTCGATTCTGGCTCATTGTCATTGGTTGGTTCGTCAGCTTCCAATACCACTGATTCTGAGGTAGACGCAATCTGTACTTCGGGTTCATCACCAGGTGCGCATGCTCGTGGTATGGGTTTGACTTGTTCCTGTGACTCTAGAATCTGGTCAGCATGGCGTCTCACGATGCTCTCCCCAACATCCACTGTGTACATTAGTGGTCCCTGCTGTGTGCATATCGTTCCTGGCTGCCATTTTTCTGTTCGGTAGTCGTGGGCCAAGACTGGTTGCCCTATCTTGAAGCTCCTGGTTGGCTTCTCATTGATGTGCTGGAATTGCTTATCCTCAACATCTCATCTTATGTTTGGTTTGAGCAAATCCAGGTGACATCTTAACCTTCGGTTAAAGAACATTATGGCTGGAGCTTGGTTGGTGACTGCATGTGTCGCATTCCGGTAAGCAAACAAGAAATTATCCACCTTGTGTTATAGTGGTACGTTGTTGTTATACATCGCCTTTATTGCTTTTTTAAAGGTCTGAACAAACCTCTCAGCCAATCCATTTGTGGCTGGATGATATGGGGCAGATGTGCAATGTTTTACCCCATTATTCCTCAAAAACCTCCGGAAATCCTCGGACACAAACTGTGGTCCATTGTCGGAGCAAATCTGTTCTGGCAAGCCATTCCTGGCGAAGATGGTCCGTAGGACTGCAATAGTTTCCTCCGTGGTGGTGGAGGACATTTTGATGACCTCTGGCCATTTCGAATGTGCATCCACGGCGATTAAAAACATTGAGTCCATAAATGGACCAGCAAAATCAATGTGTACCCGTTGCCATGGAGATGAGGGCCACTCCCATGGGTGTAGCGGGGCCTGTGGTGGAGCGTTTTGGACTTTCTGGCATCCTGTGCATCTCTTGGTCATATCCTCGATTTCTTTATCGATTCCCGGCCACCACACAAATGCCCTGGCTAGGCTCTTAATTTTTACCCCTCCCAGATGACCCTCATGAAGCTCATTGAGCACTCTATCTCTCAACTTGGGTGGAATTACCACTCGGGATCCACACATCAAGGTCCCCCGGCACACTGACAGCTGTTCTCTCCTTGGCGAGAATGCTGGCAACAGTGAGTCGCCATGTGCTGGCCATCCCTTCACCGTCAAATCATAGACCCGAGAGAGTGTCAGGTTATTTCGGGTTTCCTTCTCTATACTTGAGTTTGTAACCGGTAGACATTCGACTATGGTCGAATGGAATATCTCAACAGGGTCCACTGCAGGTGCTTCCTCCACCGTAGGCAACGGCAGGCGCGACAGCCCATCAGCGTTTCCATGCTGTTTCGTACCCTTGTACTCTATGTCGTATTGATGTGCCCCTAGAAAAAGGGACCATCTTTGCAGCCGTTGCGCCGTCATCACCGGAACGCCCTTCTTTGGGTTAAAAATGGAGACAAGAGGCTGATGATCAGTCAGTAGGGTGAATTCCTGCCCGTGCAGATAGTGATTGAACTTCTTCACCCCCCACACCAGGCTGAGGGTCTCCCTGTCAATCTGGGCGTAGTTACGCTCGGCTGAGGTTAACGAGCGCGACGCAAAGGCTATTGGCCTCTCTGAACCGTCAAGGAATTTGTGTGACAGCACTGCTCCAATGCCGTAGGGAGACGCATCACATGCCAACCGAATCGGTAGTGTTGGATTGTAGTGGGCCAATACTTCTTTTGAAGTGATTAGACATTGACATTTCTGAAAGGCACGCTTACACTCATCACTCCATTTCCATGCTACTCCAGTTTGCAGCAGGGCGTTCAGTGGGTGCAGAATTGTAGATAAATTTGGCAAGAACTTATGGTAGTAGTTCACCAACCCGAGGAATGACCTCAGTTGCGACACATTTTCCGGTGCTGGAGCCTTGACTGCTGCCTCAATCTTGTCTGGGGACTTATGTAACCCCTCTTCATCAATCACGTGGCCACAATACGAGATTTGTTTCCTGAAAAACTCGCATTTGGGGTGGTTGGCTCGTAGCCCATATTCTTGTAATCTGGTGAGCACCTGCTCCAGATTGGCAAGGTGTTCACTGTCATTTTCGCCCGTAACCAGGATGTCGTCCAAATAACATTGGGTCCCCGGGATCCCTTGCAGGACTTGTTCCATCGCCCTCTGCCAAATAGCCGGAGCTGATGCTACCCCGAATACCAGTCGGTTGTACTGGTAAAGACCTTTGTGAGTGTTTATCGTGAGGTGTTTTCTAGATGCTTCTTCTACCTCCATTTGTAGATACGCTTGGGCCAGATCAATCTTCGTAAAGCGTTTCCCTCCAGATAGTGAGGCGAAAATATCTTCTATCCGCGGAAGTGGATATTGTACTGTGTGCAGGACTGGGTTCACAGTTACCTTGAAGCCCCCACAGATGCGAACCTTCTTTGGCTCCCC
This sequence comes from Somniosus microcephalus, assembly GCF_052327205.1. Taxonomy (NCBI): domain Eukaryota; kingdom Metazoa; phylum Chordata; class Chondrichthyes; order Squaliformes; family Somniosidae; genus Somniosus; species Somniosus microcephalus. The sequence continues at coordinate 48,775,868 of NC_140997.1, forward strand.
AGGCGTGCTGCTCAATGATTTCTTCATTACAGGAACAATGGGTGTGGCCCACTCACTCCAGTCCACCTTGGACAGCACACCCGAATGCTCCAGACTCTCCAGCTCTGCTTCGACAGCTGGGCGGATCGCGTACGGTACTGGTCTGGCCTTAAAAAATTTTGGGTTTGCGTTATCTTCAATTTTTATCGTTGCCGTTACTCCTTTTAGAGTCCCAAGTCGTTGTTGGAACACCTGTTTCGTGTCAGTTAGAATTTTTGACAGTCATCCTTTTTGTCAGCCACAGTTAGCGCCTGAATGGAATGCCAATCCAATTGTATTTTTCGGATCCATTCACGTCCCAATAATGGTGGTCCTCCATCTTGTAGCATATATAGATACAGTTTCTGTGTTTCCTTGCCGTTGTATTTAACGGGCACCCTTATTTTTCCTCTGGGGTAGACTTTTTGCCCCGTATATGTCTTCAATACAATGGATGTGTCCTTCAAGGGTATGTGTGAGAATAGCCGCTCATAGTCTCGTCGATTCATGACTCTTAGGGCTGATCCTGTGTCCAATTCCATCTTTACTTGGGACCCTGTTATCATGAGGGCGACCCAAATGGTTCGGTGATCCTCCTTTGCGATCATGTTGTGTAACTTTAGACAACTTAGTCTCCTGCTCCCGGAGTCATTATCACTCTCCTGATCTTCTGAACTACTGTCTGTCATTTTTTTAACTTTCTTGTACTTTTCCTTAGTTCTTTTAGTGTTGGTTTTCTTTCCCGACCTGCAGACTCGTGCTATGTGTCCCACTTTTCCACATTGCCTGCATACTTTGTCCTTAAACCAGCAGTCCTGGTCATGGGTTGTTCTGCCGCAGCGATAGCACTTTTCTGCTCCATATGCCATTTCATTGGTGCTATATTCTTGCGGTTTCTGTTGTATTTCCGCAGCTCCCCGTGTTACTGCTTCGTAGGATACTGCCACGCTGAAAGCCTTTTCTAGTGTAAGGTCCTTTTCCGAAAGTAGTCGTTTCTGGGTTCCTTCACTCTGGAGCCCACAGACAAACTTATCCCGTAAGGTGTCTGCCAGTCCTGCTCCGAACTGGCAGTGCTTCGATAACTTGCGTAGTTCCGTAAGATAGTCAGCATTCACAGAAATCACAGAAAACCCCACAGTGCAGATAGAGGCCATTTCGGCCCATCAAGCCTGCACCGACACATATCCCACCCGATCCCCTATACCAACACATAGCCCACCCTATCCCCGTAACCCCACGTATTTAATCCCCCTAACACTAAGGGTCAATTTATCACAGCCAATCAACCTACCCCGCACATCTTTGGACTGTGGGAGGAAACCGGAGCATCCGGAAGAAACCCACGCAAACACGGGGAGAACATGCAAACTCCACACACACAGAGCATTACTCTCATCTTTGTGCTGGTTTCTTTTATGGAACTTGAATCTTTCTGCTATCAGCAGCGGTGTAGGGTTTAGATGTTCCTGTAAGATATTGACAATCTCTTCAAAGCTTTTCTCCATTGGTTTAGCTGGGGTAATTAAATTCCGCAATAGGCCGTACGTTCTCGCGCCCATCAAATTTAATAATACCGATGCCTTCTTTTCATCGGCCACCTCATTTGCCTTGCAGTACACTTCAATACTTTCCACATACGTGGTCCAGTCTTCTATTTCGTTGTCGAAAGCAGTGATACTGCCACTCTTCGGCATCTTGGGTGGTTTAAAATGGCACCTCCCGCGCTTTTCCTTCTTCCCCAATGGATTAAAATGGCGCCTCCCGCACTTTTCCTTCTTCCCCTTGCTGCCAATGCTGCTCCTAGCGCTCTAAATAGTAATGGCGGTGCCCCGTGGCTTCGGCGCGTCTCTCTTTTGTTAGTTAAATTCCTTAGTTTTCTTCTTCTTCGACGCTGTCCACTGCGCGTCTCTTTTCCTTCCCCTCTTTTTATTTTCTCTAACGCTGCCTGGCTCTTGAGCACCGACCGCGCCCTGTGCGCTCCACCCTCTCTCTCTCTTTTCCTTCCCGACGACGCTGCATGGCCCCCTTGCAGAGCCGCTTGATCGAGCTCAAGCCCGCCGCAGTCCAGAAGGGTCAGCGCACTACCTGCTACCAGCACGATTTGCTGGAACACCTTGACTGGGGAGCCAAGCCCAGCTCTCCACAGCTTCCCCTGCGATTCACTGAACTCCGATGGATCACTGGGCGGTTGCCCACGGTCGACGCCCATTGCTCTGGCTTCGACCTCCAAGAAGCTTCTTTTCAGGGATGGATCCCCGTGAGGTGATGCAGTTCTGCAGGTGAGTTCGAACCTGCTCGTCACCAGTGTAGTGTCCGCATATCAATAACACACGGACTGCAGGAGAACGGTAATAACAGGTGTTTACTGAACAGAGGGTATGCTGGAACTGAAAGTACAGAAGCCTGCTACGGCTTTATATACAGGTGTGGTCACTGCCGGTACTACAGTATAAAAGCAGTTCTCTCTTAAAGGTACATACACAACATCTACAGGTGGAGGAGGTGAGGAATGGGGAAGCCTCGTATAGCTGACGGTTTTCAGCTCTTTGATTTAGCAGCCTGCATTTTTATGATCAGTAGATAGAACACATAAACCGTGAAATTCTTTATCTTGTTTGTGAATTATGAGCAGGTCACAAACTAGGCAAAAAAGATCCATCTGGCACTGGATTGGTGCAACTCATATTGCCGCCCAATAATTTCCCCATTGTGCAACGCCATAGTTGTGAAAAAGCACAGGCCTGCAATCTCGGTAATTACCCCAGGTCCATGCCCACCAGGAAACTCTGCCACTGACCATGGTGGACTTTTTGGGATCGTTGGGAGGTTGCCTGATTTTCACTCTATTGGAGGGTGTCCATGCCTCTTTGGGTTCATCTTGGTGCCCACCAGCCCATCCTCCACCCCTCCGAGGCTGCAACAAGTACTGTTCTCAGTCCGGGGTGAGGAAAGGAATAATGTACCCCCCCACCCCACAGTCCACTTCATAAGGGGCCACTTTACAATTAAAAAAAAAGGCTGCATATCGTGGCACCATAAGTCCTGGCCAGAATGGAGATGATTGGGTAATTCCCCCATCAATCATGCCTGGAGCCCGCACGGCTGTAAGTGACTGGGATTGATTTTACGGATGTAATTTGTATTGTGTGACTATCCTCCACTCAGTGCATTTTGCCGGAGAAATAATCCTGATGGACTTGGGAGACTCTGTTTGCTGTAGTTCCGGTCATGAGTTCAGCGACTCCGTAAATTAAAACCACAAGTTCTTCCCCCATCTCTAATCTATTGGCTGGCACTGTCATGTCAATATTCACTCTGTAATACAAAAACATCCACAGCTTAGATCTTCAGGGGTCCAGGCCGCAATCCCTACTTGAGCCCCCAGGTGAAGCCCAATTCCACCTTTGGCGGTCTAGTGCATCTGATCTCACAGCAGGTGTACCGGTGCCAATGAAACCCCGGGTTCCTCTGAGAGTCAGGAACTCCCGACATTAGGAATCCCAGAGCTGGCCCTCCTTCTCCTCTGCTGTTGGCCTTGTAAGAGGCTGGTAAAAATGTCTCCTTACAAGGCCTTGTGGATTCTTTAATCCACAGCTGAGGCCTGGTGTATCCAGGTCCTGGGCTAACTTCCATCCCTCCCAGTGCATGGAGGTGCAGCTGGCGTGCGTCGAAAGAGGTGAATTTTTCAGCCCCTTTATTCTGATTTGTATGCCACCCTTGACCAGCATCCCACTGCCTCCAAGTTCTGATATCTTACACGAGTTCAACACATAAAGTGACTCACAACTTTTAATCACCTTGAAGTGACAGAGAGTTAACTTAATATCACATTCTTAATAGGATCAACTGACAAGTCCCAATTAATTGTTATTAAGTTCTCTATATTTCCGATCGGATTGATTTGGAAGATTGATTCAATCTGAAGTCTGTTGGGCTGTGGAACTTTTGCTTGCTCATTATTTTTCTTATGTTCCAATTAAGCAACATCAGATCTGCAAGAGTACTGTAGTGTAGGCATTAATGAAAGGGCAGGGAGTGTGACTGAAGTAGGCCAAATATTTAAATCACAGCCTGCTGTATGACAGCAACTTCATTACTGCCAATTGGTCATAATTTTTACATGAAGTAATATTTACATTTTTTTTAGCTTTAAAAAAAAAATGCTTTGAGATCTGTTGCCTAGGCCCTAAGCTCTGTAATTCCCTGCCTAAACCTCTCCATGTTGCTACCTCTCTTTCATCCTTTAAGACGCTCCTTAAAACCTACCTCTTTGACCAAGCTTTTGGTCACTTGCCCTAATTTATCCTTATGTGGATCGGTGTCAAATTTTTTGTCTTAAAGTACTCCTGTGCAGCGCCTTGGGATGTTTTACTACGTTAAAGGCGCTATAGAAATACAAGTTGTTGTTGTGAGTCAGCCCAGCACAACCAGAAGTTGCAAAAATACAAAATGGCTGCTTTGTTAACATTATCTTCATGGCAAAATAATGAAATAAAAAATGAACAGGTTCAAAAATAATTTAGCTGCCAAGTTGGCAGAAGGATTAATAAATACAGTTCATGTTAACATAGCGCCTCAGCATATTGGCATCCAATTTCTGGCATTAAGGAATAGTACCAGGATCCCCCATTACCTCACAGAGATGCTTCCAATCTTGGTTGGGGCAAGTATATACTACGTGCTTTGCCACAGGGACGGAGTAAGAAAAAGAAATATTGTTGTGTGAGTCACTCTGGGAAGGGGCAGTTTCCTCCATTGCTGTAAATAGCCTTCCACCAGAAATGGAGAGCACGCATGCGACCGTGAGGAATCAGGAAATAATGTGGTGGTGGGGGTGGGGGGTAGATGCTTGTCTTGGGCGGTAGCACAAAGCAGGCAGAATCACATAGGTCGCCTCTTGCACAGCCTCTCAATGAAGTCAATGGACCTGAATAACAGGCAGGGTGTATAAAAGGCAACCTACACCATTCTGCCCATCTTGCGCTGCCGCCCAAGATGAGATTCTACCCCAGGGTATATCATCAAATTCAGGTTATAACATGGAGGAGATCTGGAAAGCCTGATGAGGCAAAACGTGGTTAAAAAGATGATGAAAAGGACGGCCAATTCCTCTCGATATTGCAGCATTGCAAGAATGGTCAGAGCTTGAGGAAAGGGGGAGACAGGATCAGGAAGGTTCTTGGACTGTTGGAAATGTCATCCCAAAGAAGGCAACTAGCCTGGGATGTAAATGTACAAAATAAGACTGGATAGGCCTGGTACCAATGGAGGGGGGTGGGGGAGAGAACTTTACAGAACCTTTCCTCAGGAGATTATGCAGGGTTGGTGGAGTCTATGATGGAATTGATTACACCCAGTTTGCAAAGGGAAGAGGATTGATTGACTAAATCAAGAACAAGAGTGACATTTATATAGCAGCTTTCATGACCTCAGGACGTCCTGAGGTGGTGAAAGGCGCTATACAAATGCAAGTTCCTTCCTGCCAGCTTTTCAAAAAATATGTTTGCTGGCCTTTTAACTCATTAACTCTCTGTTGCAGGGGTCGACATCCTTGATTCACGGCTTCTACCTGTTGTTCTTTTCTTCCATGTTTTGTTCCGTTCTGTTAAGGAACTCACTTATTTTCCACTTTACGTCGTTGATGAAGCGTTTACAGCTGAACCATTAATCTGCCTTTCCTGTATACCGGTGCTGACAAACCTGCTACGTATTTCCAGCAGTTTCTGTCTCTATCACTGCTCTGTGTACTTAATTTCCAAAAGCAACTCAGCCGTTTGAAGCACTAACAAGAATACTGAGAAGACAGAGGGGGTTTGAGTACATTTCCTGAAGAATTTGCCACCCCAGACAATGCCTGCGACGTGGGGAAGTGATAAATCGTCTGGAGTCCCATGATGAGAGGAAGACTTTCATATCGGCTCTCAGAGTGTTCCCACCAAGGTTGTTTATTACCGCTCGGTGAAACATGAATCATTTATCTCTGTTTTGACTTCTGCTGTAAGCGTTTATGATCAGAGTTCCACTCTGCCCTTTGTTTCCCCTTCCAGCTGCTCTCTCCCAGATTCTCTCTGGCATTTTTCCAATGAAATTGCTCCCCACTCCTCCAAACAAATCTCATTTTGTTCCGTATTGTGCAGCCAACTGTCAATTTCCTGAATTCCAAAATTCTTACGTTTATCTAAATCTGCAGGCAATTGCTCTATGAACAGTGATTGAAAGGTGCTTTTGATTCAATTACAGATTACCGACAACAGATTAACCTTCACAATGCCCATTATGGCTCTGTTTTTAATCCTGTTCCTGGATTCTTACTATTTCCTCAGGAGGCTCCTGTTTAAACGAGGTATCTACTTTTTTCAGGTATGTTTTATGGTAGAGAAACAACTCATTCATACTAGTTGCAACCTGAACAAGGGTTAACAAAAGACAACCCACAACATTAAAATGGTTCGGAGGTTGTTTTAGAGAATCTTACTGATTCTTATCATGTTCCCCACAGGATTCAATCTCACTCATTCAAAGTGACAATCAGCCATTTTTGTTTAAAAAGGTAACTTAATTTTGATGTGTGCAACTTTTGAAAATAAAATTAAACACGACTCTCTAGAGGTAACATGAGGGAGGAATAGAAGGAATGTTGATGGGGTTAGTTGAAGAGGGGTGGGTGGAGGCTCGTGTGGAGCATAAACAGCGGCATGGATCAGCTGGACTGAATGGCCTGTCCCTGTGTTGTAAATTCTAGGTAACCTGTAGGAATTCACACTTCTGCCATGGAGCTTCACTCAGCAGGAATGCTTTCAGCAACTCAGACATAGATCAGGGACTTTATGGAGCAAAAATCCGGTCCTCCGTACCTGAATTCTCAATACGCCCTCTCAACAGTGCGATGCTCCACGTCTGGAGCTCATATTCATTAAATTCACCCTTGTGTGTAATTAAAGTTATTTTGTAATAACTAATTATAAATGCCGCTTCTGACATTGATAAATTTGTGCATTTTCGAAAAAATCCTGCAATACGTTGTGAACAATTCTGACTGAATTTTGACCATCCTTTCACACTCAGTTGCAGAAATCTCAACGGGGGTGAAATTGGGTATAGCCCCGCTTGGGGCGCTAGAATTGGCGGTGCGCAAATTCTACCGCCAGGCGCAACTTATCGCCACCTCGAGCGATATTGGGTTACATCGCCCCTAAAGGTGATTGCGACATAAAATCAGGCGCTGCACGGGACTCCTAAGGCGCTAACCTGGCGGCGCTACTCAATATCTGGGCGGCCGGGCGCAGCGCAGGTGCTGTCAATAATCAATGACCACGAGACATGCTGGCGCCGGCCAGCTCTTAAAGGGGCGGGTCATTTAGGATCAGCAGCCACACTCATCGCCCTGTAGGCCTCAAAGTCGGCGCTGTGCATTCTGTGGCATTACAAACTTTGACCAGATGGAGAGGGTGAGGCAGAGAGCAGAGCGCTTTACCGATGGGGCATTGGATGCTTTGGTTGGCGCAGTGGAGCGCTGGCGAGCAGTGCTGTACCCTGACAATGGCAGGAGGCCTCATCAGAACGAGTACCGCAGAGCTTGGAGGGAAGTTTCGCAAATAGTCAAATCCAGCAGCGTGGCGCCCAGGACTCCTGTGCAATGCAGGAAGAAGTTCAACGATCTCACTCGGGTCGTTAGGGTGAGTGGCTTTTTGGCAATCTTCTTCATCCCTCCATCTGCACCTGACTTTATGGCCAGAGGGTGCGCGATGCCCCAATGACCATCTGTCAGCCAGCACCCATGGCCCTTTCTGGGAACGCACACGCATATTCAACTCGGCATACTGTAAGGGCTGTTCCACCATGGGGGGCATGAGATGCCAACTCCGGGCATACTGTAAGGGCTGTTCCACCATGGGGGGCATGAGATGACAACTCAGGGCAGCATGTTTCATCACTTCCCGTCCTTTCTCCTGCAGGCCAAGCTGGCCAGGAACCGGAGGGAACAGATTCGTACCGGCGGAGGCCCTCCTCAGCTGCAGACACTGATGGACCTGGAGGAAAGAGTCCACCAGATTGTTGGAGGCCGGATGAGTGGTCCTGTCACCACTGGAGCTGCTGACCCCATTGTGCACAGCGATGGTAAGGTCATCACCTTTTTGAACTGTCTCCTTCCACTTGTTCCCCCCACCAGCATGCTTTTCCACTCTGGACCCATGTCAGAGCATTGCAGCACTCTTGCATCCCTTGCTGCCACCCTGTCCTTTCGCTAAAGCCACTCTTCAACCTCCCTGCTTTCAGATGCTGCACCACCAGCTTGGGAGCCGGGCCATCAAGCTGCCAGGGACACTGACTCCGGAGGCGACGAGCAGGAGGAAGCCGGACCATCCATACCACCCTCAGGTGAGCCAGTCCATCTGCAGACTGGGGATAGTGCTTCCCTGGAGGGGAGCGGGGGTGGGGGCATGGCTCTGAGGAGGAACCAGCTGCAGGAACCAGCGGGCTCCAACAACGCAAGGGGGGTAGGGAAGCTTGGGAGCCATCTCCCCGGAGGGCAAGTCAGGCCACGATGACTGCTGCACAGAGCGCAGAAGAGGTGCGTTCCCTCGCAGAAATGAGCGCCCAGGCTCGTCTCGGGCACACTGAGCTGATGGCTGCAGTGGCAAGGATGCCTGAATCCATCGAGATACTGGCAAGGAGTGTGCAAGACTTCGGGGCAGCACAGGCGAGGAGAGTACAAGACTTCGGGGCAGCACAGGAAAGGAGTGCCCAGGGCTTCGGTACATCACTGGAAAGGACTGTCCAGGGCTTCGGTACATCACTGGAAAGGACTGTCCAGGGCTTCGGTACATCACTGGAAAGGACTGTCCAGGGCTTCACCGAAGCACTGGCACCTGCCACGCAAGTGCTGAGTGCTGCCACACAGTCACTCGCTGGCCTCATGCAGAGGCAGATTGAGGCCACGCAAGCACTGACTGCTGCCACCCTCGATGGATCAGGCAGGATTACCCGGGGCCCTTGCAGCACCACAGCAGGCCAGCAATCTGTGGACCAGCCGATTGGTTCGCATGCTGCGGTGCCGCCCCGTCAGAGTGCCAGTGTGTCGGCCGACCACGGAGCAGGTGTCCGCTCTCAGGATGTCAGCATTCCTGATGCCACCGCTGGCACGTCTCCACTGCAGCTACCATCACCTGCAGGACAGACTGCTTCCACCCATGCCCAGTTGGAGCAGTCAGCATCTGGGCCCTCCAAGCCCAGAGTCTGTCCAGGCCGTCCCTCAGGGGCATCTGCACTTTTGGACGGTCAGCAGGCGTCCCCCAGCCTTCATGCAGCCACTGGGGTCCCATTACGGAGGAGCTGCAGGGAGGGAAGGGGCCGTTCTCGCAAGAGAAGTAGATCACCATCAAAGGGGAAAGAGTAGAAGGTGCTGCTGAGACGTCTTATTTCTAGAAATCAAGGGCGTGGATGCTGGTCTGAATGTTAGTAATGTTTTGCATAGTCTCCCGGGTGTGCAAGTCACTTGGTCTGAATGTTAGTAATGTTTTGGATAGTCTCCCGGGTGTGCGAGTCACTTATGTGTTTGTTAGTTAAGCTTTCTGGTGCCATTGCTTTGTCATGTTGGAAGGAAGCACAGTTTTCAAAATAAACAAATTATTTTATTGACATTGGCCATGTCTGCTATTTACATTCATACTGGCCTTCATAGGCTTTGGGTTATCCGAATGGTTCCATTCCTGGTCTTCAATTGGCACCAAGCATTCCGTGAGAGGGGCCTAGAACCGACTCATCAGCCTCTGACGGACGGCCCTTCCAGTTTCTGGGACCCTCATGTCTTGGTCCTCCTCCTCCTCCTCCTCTGCTGGTCCTTCAATGTCTGCTGGCATTGGCTGGGTGCACAGGGTGGCGAGGTTATGGAGCATGCAGCAGACAACGACGAAGTGGGAGACTCGCTCTGGTGAGTACTGCAAGGCGCCTCCTGAATGGTCCAAACAGCGGAACCGCTGCTTCAGCATGCCGATTGTGTGCTCCACAATGTTCCTCGTCGCCTGATGGCTGATGTTGTAGTGCTCTTCTGCAGGGGTGCTGGGCGAACAGAGCGGGATCATCAGCCATGGGCACAGAGGATAGCCCTTGTCACCAAGAAGCCAGCCTTCTGGGTGAGCCGGGGCCGCAAAGGTCTGCTACTGAAGTCTGGCGCAGGATGAATGCGTCGTGGCTGCTGCCTGGGAACTGAGCATTGACCGCGAGGATCAGCTGCCGGTGGTCACAGACCAGCTGCACATTCAAGGAGTGGAACCCCTTGCGGTTGCGGAAGTCCTCAGGATTCAAAACAGGCGCCCGCAAAGCCACGTGCGTGCAGTCAATGGCGCCCTGCACCATGGGGAAGCCCACTATTGCCGCGAAGCCCTCTGCACGCTCCCGCTGCTTCGCCAGTGTCGCAGTGAAGGAGATGTACTGCCGCCGCCTTTTAAACAGGGCATCTGTTACTTGCTGGATGCAGCTATGCACCGCAAACTGGGAGATGTTGGCAATGTCCCCAGTTGCTGGCTGAAAGGAGCCGGTTGCATAGAAATTCAGTGCTACTGTAATCTTGACTGCCACCGACAGAGAGGTCCTACACCTTATCTGCGGCTGAAGATCTGCCTGAAGCAGGTGGCACAGCTCAGTCACCACCACCTTTCTGAATTGCAGCCTCCTAAGACACTGCTCCTCCAACATGTTGAGGTAAGAGAACTGCTGCCTGAATACCCTGGCAGCGTAAGGTCTGGTGTGGCAACGTCTGTTGGCCCTCCTCCGTCTGGCCATTCCTGGCCCTCTCTCCCTCCGTCTCTGTGCCCTTTCCAGATGGTCGAGCAGCAGGACGTTCCCCTCCAAAGCAGCCCCCATAATAATAGATAACAAGAAATTATACAGGGTGTAAACGCTCACCAGCAGCAGGGTGATGGTCTGAAGGCTGAAGTTCCTCTGGCAGCGCTGGGTCACTAGTGATATGGCTCTCAGAGTGCAACTCTGCAACTCTGTGAAAATCTCAAAGAAGTTGTGCTCCCAAAATGGCTGCCGCTTTTATACCAGTGCAGTCCCCTTTAAAGAGCGCCCCCCTAAGCCCGAGAGCGACTGGGGAATGTTCCAGTAAGCTATCCTTATTAGCGCCAGGCGGAACGAAGGGGCGCACCACTGAATTTCCGGTCCGGGGTGCCAAAAAGGTGTTGCACACTGAAATGATGTCATGATCTGCCTGCGCCCGCGAGCGGGCGCTATGATTTAGCACCAGCGCTAAAACCCACTCAATATGGCAGGAGGCGCTGGGTTCACTGCGCCCGGCCAAAAATTGGCTAACGCCCCACTTCTCGGCCTCTTTAGGCGCTAATCGCTGGCGCTACCAACCGAATTTCTCCCCCAACATGTTTTAATCAAATGTATTGGAGACTTCCGCAGCTCCTCTTCTCACTGTTAGGACCTGCAAGGCGCTTTTAACACTGAAGGACTTAAGACTCATGAGCCTCTCTCTCTTGGCTGCACTCCGAAGTGTAAACAGTTGGACCTGCAGGGAACCAAGCAGGTGTGGGTCTACTAATCTAGCCTTGGATTAAGGCCTTCCTGTTCCAGCAAGTAATTGCAGCGAGCCAGTCCCTCTCTACAGCAACTGGGGCTCCAGAAAGCACAGTGCTACGCAGAGCAACTCCTGGAGGGAATGTTAAAAGGAGGAGAGCAGTGGTGAGAGTGGAACAACGGCTAAAGGTCAGTATAAAAGCAGCTGTATGTGTCGGCTTTGTTAACTAATTTTTACACTCTGTCAGCATCATTAAGCATAGCTATTGAAATAAAAGAAAGTGCTGGAAATATACAGCAGGTTAGTCACCAACTGAAAGCGAGACGTAACCTAATGTTTTGGATTTGACACGCCATCAGATCATGCAGTTTAAGGACAGCATTAAATAACCAGTTACATTCAGTGCAGTACTTGCAATACTTTCCTACTAAACAAGTCAACTTGCTATTCAGAGCTCCCATGTGTTTTATCAGCACTTCTCTCAAGGTATAAATGAATTTGGTTTGCTCAGGAAAAATTGACCTGCTTTCAGTTAAAAGTAGCACATCATTAGAAACTTATTTTTAAAAGTCGGGAATATTTTACCTATGTGTAACTTTTGCTAAATTGTCATTATAAGCCCCCGCCAAATCTAAAGACTAATATTTAGCATTTAAGTTATCTTACATAATATTTAAAGCAACTTTGTTAATTACAGTGTTGACATAGATAGGTGAGTGTTAAAACATTCTATGGCTGACAGAGACCCTTGCTGTCATACTCACTGATTAAACCCACATCAGTTGCTGAATTATGCATTACTAAACTATTAGAAAGCTAGGAAGACTTGCATTTATATAGCACCTTTTACAACTTCAGTACTTCCCACAGCTCTTTACAGCCAATGAAGTACTTTTGAACTGTAGTCACTGTTGTAATGTAGGAAACGCTGTGCGCACCGCAAGCTCCCACAAACAGCAACGTGATAATGACCAGATCATCTGTTTTAGTGATGTTGGTTGAGGGATAAATATTGGCCAGGACACCGGAGATAACCTTCCTGCTCTTCTTCAAAATAGTGCCTGGGATCTTTTACATCCACCTAAGAGGGAAGACAGGGCCTCAGTTTGAAGTGTCAGCCTGCATTATGTGCTCCAGTCCCTGGAAGGGACTTGAACCCACAGCCCCCAGACTCAGAGGTGCGACTGCTACCCACTAAGCCACAGCTGTCACTGTTTGATGCTAAACAAATGAGCATACAAACAATGGTGGACAGGTAAAGACCCTCTGGTCCATCCAGCTTGTCCCACACAATTGCAATACCCTGTGTATCACAATATATACGCTCTCCACTGCACCCAAAATCATGTGATCTCCTGGGAGAGGCAAAAACCAGATTAAAAACCCAGGCCAACTGGGGGGAAGAAAATCTGGGAAATTCCTCTCTGACCCATCTAGGCGATCAAAACTAGTCCAGGAGATCACACTGGCTCTGAATTCCCTGCAGTACCTACCTTCTGTAAGAGGTGAAGTCTGCCCCAGCCAGAAACGGGTCCAGCTCTCGTTTGAAAGAATTCAGCGTATCGGCATCCATCGCATGAGACAGCAGCCTGTTCCAGAGGTCCACTATTCTCTGGGGAAAAAAACACCACCTGACATCTAACCAAGATCTAGCCTTATACAGCGTAAAATTGTGACCCCTGGTCCTCCTTAATCTATTTAATTGGAACAAACTGTCAACTGGAAACAATAAAATACAACCTTGTAGGAATGTCTAGTTCCTATCCAAAGACTGAGGTCTACTCAAGCGCTTAAACAAAATGAAGTTTAATGGAAACTAACAGGTTTAAACAAGTAACTGCAGGAGAACATCGAGTGTAGGTCTATTCAGTTCGGAGGCTCCACGAGGATTGCTGGCTGGTCCCGTGGTTGACGTCATGACGTCATCACGTTCTTCCCGCCAGTGGGGGATCACGTGATGTGCTGCGTGACTTCATCGCGTTTACCCACGCTGTTAAAGTAATCACGCTCTGTACAAGTAAACAGTATAAATAAAGATACAGACTCAGGCTGCAGCTAGCATGTTGTTAAAGGGAATTATATACAAACGATCTGAGTCCTTTAGTGGCTCCGCCACATGCACCCCCCCAAAATTGTCTTTTAACAGCAAAAGTGAGATGGCGAGGAGACCTGACAAGCCTGTCCGAGCGACTTCTGTAACCCTGAAGTGGAAGCTGATGGACGGTGGTCGAGCTGGCGGGCGGTTGTGGTGGATCTGGCATGGTGACTGTGGGCGGTCGGCCCCGTTTTGGCGGTTGAGCGATTTCGACTGGGCTGTCCAGGTCTAAGTGTGCCGGCTTCAGCCGGTCAACCGATATGTGGTCAGATTTGCCTCCGATATCGACCGAAAAGGTTTTTGTCCCCCGGCTCTATGACGTGGAAGGGACCAGTGTAAGGAGGCTTGAGCGGGTCCCAGTGAGCGTCGTGGCGGATAAACACGTACTCGGCGCTTTTCAGCTCAGTTGGGACGTGGGAGCTCTGTAAGCCGTGATGTGACGTAGGCACTGGAGCAAAACATCTGGCCGCTTCCTGGTGGCTGACGAGTTGCTGGGATGCGGACCATGGCTCTGTTGGAGACGGGAGGAAATCCCCTGGTACTCGTAGTGGCTGGCCATATAAGAGTTCCGCCGAGGACGATTGTAAATCTTCTTTGGGCGCCGTACGAAGACCCAAAAGGACCCAAGGAAGTCTGTCCATCCCGTGCCTTGAAGACTGGCCTGCAGAGCGGCTTTGAGCGACCTGTGGAATCGCTCGCACAGGCCGTTCGCCTGTGGATGATAGGCGGTTGGTCGATGTAGTTTGGGGCCGAGCCCCTGAGCCACAGCGTTCCAGAGCTCAGAGGAAAACTGCGGTCCACGATCGGAAGAGATGTCCGCCGGTACCCCAAAACGAGCAACCCAAGAGGAGATGAAAGCTCTGGCCACGTCTGCCGAAGTGGTGGAAACCAAAGGAACTGCCTCTGGCTATCTAGTGGTGCGGTCTACCATTATGAGGATGTGTGTAAAACCTTGAGAAGGTGGAAGCGGCCCCACGAGGTCCACATTAACGTGGTCGAATCTACGCTCCGGAACAGCGAAGGTGGCCAATGGAGCTTTTACATGACGCTGTACTTTGGCCTTTTGGCAGACCACGCAGGTGTTGGCCCAGTCGCGGACATCCAGGTGCATACCCTTCCAGACGAATTTTGATGACATCAGCCTTTGCGAGGCCTTCATGCCAGGGTGTGACAACCCGTGTACACTTTTCGGCGCCAGGCGACTGCAACGATAGGGCGGGGAGCTCCCATGGAGACGTCGCAAAGTAGCTTGGTGCCTGCGGCATGGAATTTGACGTCGGCCGCTTGGAGGCTAGAGGGGCTGGTCCTGTATGCTTGGACCTCTGGGTCCGAGGCTTGATCCGCAGCCATGAGGGCATAGTCGAATCCGAGTTGGACTGTGTGCACAGTCGCGCGGGAGAAGCAATCCGCCACCAGGTTGTCTTTGCCGGACACATGCTGAATGTCCGTGGTGAATTCTGAAATGAACGTCGGGTGACGTTGTTGCTGAGCTGACAACGGTTCGGCGGTCTTGGCCATAGCGTACGTTAGTGGCTTTTGGTCCACATAAGCCGTGAACGGACGTCCCTCTAGTAAGAACCGGAAATGGCGGATGGCTAGGAAAAGGGCCAGCAACTCCCGGTCGAAAGTGCTGTACTTTCGTTCATTTCGCTGTAATTGACGGCTGAAAAATGCCAGCGGTTGCCACATCCCATTCACCCACTGTTCCTGCACTGCGCCGATTGCGTAGTCCGACGCGTCGGTGGTAAGGGCAATGGTGGCACCTGGAAGCAGGTGCACCAGCATGGCGCGTTGGCCAAGGCGCCTTTGGTGTTGACGAACGCCTGGTCCATCTTGGCCGTCCAACTGATCGGATCCTTACTGGACTTGGCCTTGAGGGCCTCGTACAAGGGCTGCATAAGCAAAGCCACCTTAGGGATGAACCGGTGATAAAAATTGACCATCCCGAGGAACTCCTGTAGGGCCTTGATGGTCTGCGGGCGCGGGAAAGATGTAACCACCTCGACCTTCGTCTGTAAGGGGATTGCGCCATCTGATGTGATGCGGTGGCCCAAGAAATCAATCTGCTGCAGGCCGAACTGGCACTTGGCCGGGTTGATAATCAAACCGTGTTGACTGAGGCGTGTGAAGAGGGTGCGCAAATGGCAGAAGTGCTCCTCTTTGCTAGGGCTGGCGATGAGGATGTTGAGGAGGTAGATGAAGAGGAATTTTAGGTCCCGAAGCAGGGAGTCCATCAAGCGCTGGAAAGCCTGTGCAGCGTTCTTCAAGCCAAACGGCATCCGCAGAAATTCGAACAGGCCAAATGGGGTGATGACTGCGGTTTTCGGGACATCTTGTGGGTGCACGGGGACCTGGTGGTAACCACGGACGAGGTCGACTTTTGAAAAAAAGGTACTTCCCGCCAAATGGGCCGAGAAATCTTGGATATGCGGGATCGGGTACTGATCAGGAGTAGTGGCGTCACTCAGGCGTCTGTAGTCGCCGCATGGCCACCATCCACCGCTGGGTTTCGGAACAATGTGGAGAGGTGAAGACCAGGGACTATTCGACCGGCGAATAATCCCCAGCCGCTCCATCATGTCGAACTCCACTTTCGCAGCCGCGAGCTTGCCGGGTTCGAGTCGTCTGGCCCGTGCATAAACCGGGGGACTGGTGGTGGTGATGTGATGTTCCACACCATGTTTTGTAGCCGAGGAGGAGAAAGTGGGCCTGGTCAGATCGGGTAACACTCCGAGGAGGCAAGCGAAGTCATCTGGAGGTGGGAACGCACAGAAGACAGTGCGCGGCACGGCGTTACCGTGGTGGCACGGGATGGAGTAAAACGTGGCCGCATTGATCAACTGGCGGTGCCTGACATCGACCAGGAGGCCGTTGGCGCACAAAAAATCCACCCCAAGGATGGCCTGCGTGACTTTGGCCGTGATGAATTCCCAGTGGAAACGCTGGCCGCCGAAACACACCTGGACCCACCGCCTTCCGAAGGTCCGAATGGCCGCGCCATTAACTGCCGCGAGGGCGGGGCCGTGGCCCCCAGCTAGTATATCGAGATTTGATGCAGGTAGGATGCTACACTTGTGCCCCGGTGTCGCAAAGGAAACGTCGACCAGATCGGGAGTCGGTGATGAAGAGAAGCTTCCCTGAATCTCTGATGGCCATTGCAGCCATGGGGCGCTCATTAGACCCGGTCCTCCTTCGCCAGGGTGGCTGTAGATGGGTTTTTTTGTGCAAAAAACTGCAGGGAGGGCGGCAGCATCTTGCTTTCGCGCCAAAACGGGCATGGTAAAAGCACAACCCCGCTGATTAAGGAGCTGGAGCAGCGTCTGTGGGGGATCGGTACCTTGTGGCCGCGCAGTGCTGTTGTGTCACCGCGAAAATCTTGTCCGCTTTGGCAGCAAGCTCCACGCAGTCTGTGATTTCGGACCTGGCTAGGGCAGCCTGAACTTGCTCCGGGAGTAGGCTGAGGAATAGCTCCCTGAAGAGGAAGCATTCCGGCTCGGACCCAAGGAGCGTGAGCATCTGGCTCATGAGCTCGGACGGCTTGGAGTCCCCGAGGCCGGGCATAGCGAGCAGCCGGTGGGCGCGCTCCAACTTCGTGAGCCTGAAAACCTGCAGCAACCGCGTCTTTAAGGTGTCATACTTGCGATCAGTAGGCGGACTACCGAGTAGGCTGACGATCCGCGAGGCTGTGGCGCTGTCAAGGGCGGAGGCCACGTAACAATAACGGGTCTGATCCACAACGATGTCCCTGATGGCGAACTGGGCCTCAGCCTGGATGAACCACGTGGCTGGTTGTTGCTCCCAGAACTGCGGTAGCTTTAAGGTAACGGCGTTCGTTTCCATGTTGATTATCTTCTGCGAAAACCGTTCACAATAGTCGGGGTCACCAATGTAGGAATGTCTAGTTCCTATCCAAAGGTCCACTCAGGCGCTTAAACAAAATGAAGTTTAATGGAAACTAACAGGTTTAAACAAGTAACTGCAGGAGAAAGTCGAGTGTAGGTCTATTCAATTCGGAGGCTCCACGAGGACTGCTGGCTGGTCCCGTGGTTGACATCATGACGTCATCACATTCTTCCCGCCAGTGGGGGATCACATGATGTACGGCGTGACATCATCGCGTTTACCCGCGCTGTTAAAGTAATCACGCTCTGTACAAGTAAACAGTATAAATAAAGATACAGACTCAGGTTGTAGCTAACATGTTGTTAAAGGGAATTATATACAAACGACCTGAGTCCTTTAGTGGCTCCGCCACAACCTCCTATTAATGCCTCAATCCACTTTTTTTGTTTTAAAATCCTTTGCCAGGAAAAGGTTCGCTGTATTAGAAGCTCTCTTCAGTATATTTTGAAGGTGTATTTATTTTGGAGAGGGGTGGGATATTTGACCACATATTTTTGTGTAATATGCCTTTTGATAATCGATTCCCATTGATTTCCTCAGCCTCTCTTGCCTATTTAATTGTCCAAGGTCAGGCTCAGTGTCGGATGATCATTTACCTCAGGCACTGAGTCAGCCACAGTTTTAGCACTGAGGTTAAACTCTTACGGGTTGAGGGGTGAGAGGTGAGGGTGGGTGGGTCGAACTTCTCTAAGATGGAGTGCACAGCAAATTCTAGAATCATTGGAATAAGAGAAAGAGATTGCTTCAGCCTGCAGAGTTTGGATTTCTATTTTTACAGAATTTTGACCGTGCATGTTTTAATTGTAATTTTTACATGCTAAGGGCTAAAAGTCTATTGGATTGTGCTCCTATCATTCCTTGATTTAATGCCCTGAGGGATGGATGGAAGCAACATTAATATTTTGCCCATGGGTACTAATAGATGGAAACATAATCAAATTTTAGCCTGTGCAGTAGAATTCTTAATGCAGCACTTTGAAGAATGCATCCAATTAGGAGAAAGTATTAGCTAGAATTAATCCTGGGTTTGCAAGCCTCCTCTGTGCTTGTTCCCTGACTATTTGAACTTTTGGTTGGATCCAACACGCAGGTAGAGACTAATATTTGAGAAAGTGACCATACCTCTAATATTCCTTTTACATTTTGGTATTTGTAATTATTAAAAAAAAGATAAAAAGAATCCTTTTACATTCTCCAGAGAGATTCAAAGCAAAGGGCTCCTTGTTGAAGTTAGTCACCAGTGAGCGGGACAGGCACCAAGGTTCTTCAATGGTCTCCCACTACCGCCAGTGAGAGCTAAGTCTAACTTTTCCTTTTAATAAACCGTTCCTGTGGAGCCAAGATGAGCAGGAGTGCTCCCCCAACACACAGGAGTCACATTCATTCCCCCCTCCCCAGCCCCCACCCCTCTCTCTAGCAAGCTTCAATCCCCCCCTCCCCCCACAACTTATCTGACAGCCGATGCCAAAGAGGGGCACGGGGCTGGTCAATGATCACTTTGCTCGGGCGAGCTCCCTGTCGCACCTCCAGCTCACGACAAGTATGTTGACGAAGCCCAAGGACCCATTTCCATCGATCCTCTGGCCTCTGGGTTTCATCGAGTCTAAAATGGGCCCAGACCAAAATCTACCCTCTTTGTTCCAGTTCTAATCAGGACCCCCTCCCTGACATCTTCCTCCGATATATTGATGCCCATGCTGCTGCTGTCTCCTGCTCGTGCTCTGATCTTGGGAAATTCATATGCTTCCAATTTTCACTTCCCATCATATTGGGAACACAAGCACAAACTGTGCACAAGGCTCATTGAGGTCCAACATATTATGCAAATTATATGGCCTCTCATAATGTGG
The DNA here is from genome assembly GCF_052327205.1 of Somniosus microcephalus. Classification (NCBI taxonomy): domain Eukaryota; kingdom Metazoa; phylum Chordata; class Chondrichthyes; order Squaliformes; family Somniosidae; genus Somniosus; species Somniosus microcephalus. The sequence continues at coordinate 48,795,261 of NC_140997.1, forward strand.
TTGAGCAGTATGAGTAGCATTCCAGCCACAGTACTTTTTTCCCAACTGATATTCCAAGGGAGACCTGCTTCAAAAGTGTCAAATTCTGTGGCCCAGGTGATCCTCCCATTGTTATCGGGCCACCTTTACTTTCATGTCCTTTGATGGGGCCGCCAATTAACTGTTAATTCTTCAATGGGTACTTTGTGCCCCATGGCTTTAGAGAAAATAAAATGGCAGGGCTGTAAGGGAAAACGGCAGCCCTTCAATGGCTGTGGGCACCTTACATTCCAACTTTCCCCTCACTCCGGTGGGGATCTCAGCACGTAATGTGCTATGCGCTGGGAGTGCCACACAAATATTTAAATGATTTGACCTCACATTATTGTACAGAGTTAGCTCATTGGGGCATGGATGTACACAGCACCTGAGTAGCAGTGGTCCCAGCAGCATTCTACCAGGATTGCAGTTATAGTCCCTATATTGTCCTATACTATAGCTGACCTGGAAATGCCTGATACTGATACTAGCTGCCAAGATTGAAAAAGCAGTCCATACCTCAAAGCTAACTCAATTTGCAAACACAGCAAATGTATCAAAAACTATAAATTACACTTACAACTCATGGCTTACGTCCAGGTTTGCTTTTATTGAGAAACCTAGGTAATGGGCCAAGGCCCATAATGAGACACCAACAATGGTGAGAAGAATGGGAAACACAATTAGATCAATTAAAATGTACTGGTTAAGTGAAACACAGTTTAGAAGTCTGAAGGTTGTAAGAAGGAAAGACTAAAGAAGTTGCAGTATGAGCTGCTTGTGTACAAATGTTATAATGTTACAACTGTTACAAACTGCACTTCTAATGTTGCAAACTGCACATTTATTCATTCTCAGGATGTGGGCGTCGCTGGCAAGGCCGGCACTTGTTGCCAATCCCTAGTTGCCCTTGAGAAGGTGGTTGTGAGCCGCCGCTTTGAACCGCTGCAGTTTGTGTGGTGGTCCATCTGGTTTTATTCTTGTTACTCTTTGTAGCAGTTTGATACAATTGAAAACCACTTCAGAGGACTGTTAAGAGTCAACCACACTGGTGTGGAACTGGAATTACATATCGACCAGACTTGACTTGGAGGGGAACTTGGAGGTGGTGGCATTCCCATGCACCCTTCTAGGTGTTAAAGGTCACAGGTTTGGGAGGTGCTGCTGAAGAAGCCTTGGCGAGTTGCTGCAGTGCATCTTGTAGATGGTACACATTGCAGCCACAGTGCGCCGGTGGTGGAGGGAGTGAATGTTTAAGGTGGCGAATGGAGTGCCAATCAAGCGGACTGCTTTGTCTTGGATGGTGTCGAGCTCCTTGAGTGTTGTTGGTGCTTCACTCATCCCGCCAAGTGAATAGTATTCCATCACACTCCTGACTTGTGCCTTTATAAGTGGTCAAAAGGATTTGGGAAGTCAGGAGGTGAGTCACTCATTGCAGAATACTCAGCCACTGATCTGCTCTTGTTGCCACAGTATTTATGTGGCTGGTCCAGTTAAGTTTCTGGTCAATGATAACCTCCAGGTTGTTGATGGTGGGTGATTCAACGATTGTAATGCCATTGAATGTCATGGGGAGGTGGTTAGACTCTTTCTTGTTGGAGATAGTGATTGCCTGGCACTTGTGTGTTGTGAATGTTACTTGCCATTTAACAGCCCAAACCTGGATGTTATCCAGGTCTTGCTGCATGCGGGTACGGACTGCTCATTATCTGAGGAATTGCAAATGGAACTGAACACTGTGCAATCATCAGTGAACATCCCCACTTCTGACCTTATGTTGGAGGGAAGGTCATTGCTGAAGCAGCTGAAGGTGGTTGGGCCCTAGGACACTGCCCTGAGGAACTCCTGCAGCGATGTCCTGGGGCTAAGATGATTGGCCTCCAACAACCACAACCATCTTCCTTTGTGCTAGGTATGATTCCAGCCAGTGGAGAGTTTTTCCCAATTCCCATTGACTTCAACTTTACTAGGGCTCCTTGATGCCACACTCGGTCAAATTTTATAAACTGGTTTTGAACTAAAACTTTTAAAATTAGTTTTAAAAATAATCCTAAGGAAACCTTTATTGGTGAAAGAGTACATTTATCTGAATTCAGCAGCATTTCATGTTATCTGGCACTTGAAAGAGTTGAATATTGCTGATGTCTGCCAGCAGAATTTTTGCTGAGTAGCACAGTATTTTATGCTTGAAGGCATTACTTTATTATTGATCTACATGCAAATGTGTCAAGACTGTATAAACTGCATTAACCACCTCAAGGTAGTGTGTGTGTCAATAATCTTGGTTACAAATTGTTCGACTGCCACAATGTTAAATGTTCTAATTAGGGTCAAATTATCAAGTTATTTGCAACATCACAAAGCCATTTCTGACTTACATCTGTTACATAAATTGACATTGGAACAATTTTTCATCTGAGCGCAATTCTGCTCAGGCTTGGCAACATTTGCAGGGATTAAGATGGCCGATGTGTGAGAAATCGCACCCTTTTCAAAACCCATGGAGACAGTGAAAATCCTTTTGAACAGATTCAACTTGTTGTCAGAGAAGTTACAGACCATTATCCTCTGTCTTGTCCATCTTACTTACAGTGGGGCTGATTTTCATCCCCTCTGCTGTACTAGGGTTGCCAACTCTGGTTGGGCGTATTCCTGGAGGTTTTAAACAGACGACCTCCCGCCTCCAACAGCGCCTTCCAGTCAAACAGCTTTTTCCCCATCGCCAATATTTTTATAACTAATAAACAAAAGTGTTGAAAGGAAATTAAAAAACTAACCATTTTTTTAACGCTCCTATGACTTTTCTCGAGTGTTGCGTGCAGTAGTGTCCAGGAGATTAATCTTTGATTCCGAGCAATTCCCGGACAATCCTGGAGGGTTGGCAACCCTATGCCAAATGGGAAAAGGGTGGTAGCAAGATTAACATAGCAATGGTGGCATAGTGGTTAGCACTGTTGCCTCACAGTGCCAGGGACCCGGGTTCGAATCCGGCCTCGGGTGACTGTCTGTGTGGAGTTTGCACATTCTCCCCGTGTTTGCGTGGGTTTCCTCCGGGTGCTCCGGTTTCCTCCCACAGTCCAAAGATGTGCGGGTTAGGTTGATTGGCTATGATAAATTGACACTTAGTGTTAGGGGGGGATTAAATATGTGGGGTTATGGGGATAGGGTGGGATATGTGTTGGTGTAGGGGTTACGGGGACCGGGTGGGATATGTGTCGGTGCAGGCTCGATGGGCCGAAATGGCCTCTATCTGCACTGTGGGGTTTCTGTGATTTCTGTGAACACAGCACTTAGGCTCATTCATGCTGATGTCTAGGTCTCTGCCAGAAACAGGTGGGAGCCTCATTAACCCATGCGCACATTCTGCCCATTGATCCTGGGTGTATAGCAGCCTAACCAGCAGTCCTTAAAGGGACCACTGGAGGCCGCTCAAAAATAAGGTTTGCAAACGATTTTTGTGGGGCTTAGCGGCGCGTTAATTGAACCACAATAATCGATCCTGCGTGGCCCTCCCCGGGAATCACTTCCCCCCCCCCCCACCCCCCCCCCCCCGCCTCCAACTTATCTACACCAGCTGGGCTCCATGTTGAAGCCACCTGATTTCCCCGTTCCCCTGCCCCCCAACCCCCCGGATTAGCGAGCTGCTCTCAAAGTGGAAGCAGCTCACTGGTGGAATGCTAATGAGGGTTGACCATGAAAATGGTTCAAGCTTCGGACTGCTTCCAGTGGGCATTGGCGGAACTGCCCTGCCCACTTCCTGCTTGATAGAAACAGTTGCTCCAAACCTTACCCCAATAGCTCCAAGGTTGAGGTAAATGATCTGTCGGTGCCCTTCCATGCTCGTTTCTGTCATTTTCCCGATGGTCGGGGAGTCCAGAACCAGGGGTCACAGTCTAAGGATAAGGGGTAAGCCATTTAGGACAGAGATGAGGAGGAATTTCTTCACCCAGAGAGTGGTGAACCTGTGAAATTCTCTACCACAGAAGGCAGTTGAGGCCAATTCATTAAATATATTCAAGAAGGAGTTAGATATATTTCTTAAGGCTAAAGGGATCAAGGGATATGGGGAGAAGGCAGGAACAGGGTACTGAATTTGGATGATCAGCCATGATCTCATTGAATGGCAGAGCAGGCTCGAGGGGCTGAATGGCCTACTCCTGCTCCTATCTTCTATGTTTCTATGTGAATGGCACTTTGGGATGTTCCCATATCTAGCATACAATTTCAGTAACAGCTACCACTTAAGTATTGAGGAATAAGCAGGAACCCTAAAGTAGGAGAGAGCTACGGGGTAACTACAGTAGAGCAGAGTGCATGAATGACATTGTTCAGTGTGATTTTATTGTAACAAGATCTCAACAGTATTTCCAAGCATGCAAATAGTAGAGGGAAATGTGTCTGAATGCACTGAGAAAATAATGTGTAGTAATGAAATTAGCATAAGCTATATCACTTGAAGTTGATCAGGCACCAGGACCAGACTAGCAAAGTACCTTGGCAAAATACTGCAGATGCTGGAAATCTGAAACAGAAAAAGCTGGAAAAACTCAGCAGGCCAGGCAACATCCATGGAGAGAGAAACAGTTAACGTTTCAGGTCGAAACCCTTCTTCAGAACTGAGAAAAAAGCAGGAAATGAAACAGATGAAAAAGCAAGTTTGGGGGCTGGGAGATGGGGGAGGGGATGAAAGAACAAAAGGGAAGGTGTGTGAGAAGTAAAGAGACATTAAGAGGTATTCAAGGCGAGACGAGATGGTAATAGGACAGATTAAGATACAAAAGATGGCTCTAGATGAAGTGTGAAATGCGCTGGCAAAATGACAGCTTCAACAAAAAACTTCTTTTCTTCCTTTCCGATGTCAAGGATCGCAAGCTTCGTCAACTTTTGAACACCAGCGCCCCTCCGAAACCTTCTTCCCCTTCACTTTCCTCTGACCCCACTTCTCCCAATCTGCTGCGTTTTCACTATCCCCTCTGAACTTCCCCTCTCTGACCCCGAATGATCAGTCCTCAGCAAAGGCCTGAGCTTCATCCCCTTATGCCTCCACCTCAATGAATTTTGAGCTCGGCATGATGCTGAGCTCTTTTTCCGCTGCCTTCATCTCCGTGCCCACTTCTTTGGTCAGAAATCTTCCCCCCCGCATGGCTGACCCTTTCAAACGCTTTCAGAATTCTCATTCTACCTGGACCCCTCCCTCTGGCCTCTTACCCTCTCTAGATCTTTTCATTGCTAGCTGCCGCCGTGACATCGGCCGTCTCCATTTCTCTGCTCCCCTCACTCACTCCAACCTACCCCCCTCTGAACTTGCAGCACTCCATTCTCTCAGATCCAACCCCGACATTGTCATTAAACCTGCTGACAAGGGTGGTGCTGTTGTTGTTTGGCGAACCGACCTCTACCTAGTGGAAGCTGAACGCCAACTCTCCGACACCTCCTCCTACCTCCACCTGGACCATGACCCCACTACCGAACATCAAGCCACCGTTTCCAAGACTGTCACTGACCTCATCTCCTCTGGAGATCTTCCCCCCATAGCCGCCAACCTCATAGTTCCCCAAACCCGCACAGCCCACTTCTACCTCCTTCCCAAGATCCACAAACAGGACTGCCCTGGTAGACCCATCGTTTCAGCCTGTTCTTGCCCCACAGAACTTATCTCTTCCTATCTCAACTCTCTTTTTTCTCCCCTTGTCCAGTCTCTTCCCACCTACATCCGCGACTCTTCTGACGCCCTCCGCCACTTTAACAGTTTCCAGTTTTCTGGCCCCAACTGCCACATTTTCACTATGGACGTACAATCCCTCTACACCTCCAGCCCCCACCAGGATGGCCTGAGGGTGCTCCGCTTCTTCCTTGAACAGAGGCCCAACCAGTCCCCATCCACCACCACCCTCCTCCGCCTGGCTGAACTTGTTCTCACATTGAACAATTTCTCCTTTGATTCCACTCATTTTCTCCAAATCAAAGATGTCGCTATGGGTACCCGCATGGGTCCTAGCTATGCCTGCCTTTTCATGGAATATGTGGCACACTCTTTGTTCCAGTCCTACTCAGGTCCCCTCCCTCACCTCTTTTTCCGGTACATTGATGACTGTATCGGTGCCGTTTCCTGCTCTCACCCTGAACTAGACAATTTCATTCACTTTGCCTCCAATTTCCACCCTTCCCTCACCTTCAAATGGTCCATCTCCGACTCTTCCCTTCCCTTCCTCGACTTCTCCGTCTTCATCTCTGGGGATAGGTTATTGACCAACATTCACTACAAGCCCACTGACTCCCACAGCTACCTGGACTACACTGCCTCCCACCCCACCTCCTGTAAGGACTCTATTCCATTCTCCCAGTTTCTCCATCTCCACCGCATCGGCTCCGACGATGCCACCTTCCATACCAGTGCTTCCGACATGTCTTCCTTTTTCCTCAACCGAGGATTCCCCTCTACTGTGGTTGACATGGCCCTCGACCATGTCCATTCTATCTCCCGCACTTCTGCCCTCACACCTGCCCCTCCTTCCCAGAACCACGATAGAGTTCCCCTTGTCCTCACCTTTCATCCCACCAGCCTCCACATTCAACGCATCATCCTCTGCCATTTCCGCCACCTCCAAAGTGATCCCACCACCAAACGCATCTTCCCCTAACCTTCCCTTTCAGCATTCCGTAGGGACCGCTCATTCAGAGACACCTTAGTCCACTCCTCTATCACCCCCAGCACCCCTTCCCCTTTGCCTGGCACCTGCCCTTATACCTCCCCCCTTCCCACTGTCCAGGGCCCCAAACACCCCTTCCAGGTGAAACAGCGATTTACTTGTACTTCTTGCAATCTAGTATACTGTATTCACTGCTCACGATGCGGTCTCCTCTATATTGGGGAGACCAAACGCAGATTGGGTGACCGCTTTGTGGAACACCTCCATTCAGTCCGTAAGGGTGACCCCGAGCTTCTGGTCACCTGTCATTTTAATTCACCGCTCCATTCCCACTCAGACCTCCCTGCCCTCGGGCTCTTACATTGTTCCATGGAAGCTCAGCCTAAGCTCGAGGAACAGCACCTCATCTTCCATTTAGGCACTTTACAGCCTTCCGGACTCAATATTGAGTTCAACAATTTCAGATCATAACCTTGGCCCCTATCATATTTATATATATTTTTATCCACACTTTTGGTTTGTGCCTTTTCTTTTCTTTTTTTCTCTCCCACATGGCAGCTGTCTTTCATTCTGCCAAGGCATTTCACACTTCATCTAGAGCCATCTTTTGTTTCTTAATCTGTCCTATTACCATCTCGTCTCGCCTTGAATATCTCTTAATGTCTCTTTACTTCTCACAAACCTTCCCTTTTGTTCTTTCATCCCCTCCCCCATTTCCCAGCCCCTAAACTTGCTTTTTCATCTGTTTCATTTCCTGCTTTTTTTCTCAGTTCTGAAGAAGGGTTTCGACCTGAAACGTTAACTCTGTTTCTCTCTCCATGGATGTTGCCTGGCCTGCTGAGTTTTTCCAGCTTTTTCTGTTGTTATAGCAAAGTACCTTCATGTCCCAAAGCATTTTACAGCCAATGAATAGACATTTGAAGTGTAGTCACTGTTTTTTGTAGGTAAATGCAGCAGCAAATGTGTCTTGGAAATATTAAGATAAAAGAAAACTGTAGAAAGAAAATTGATTTATTTATAGCAGAACTACCAGTTGATGTTACTTTGCATCATTTCAACAATTCACCCCCTTCATATATTTCTAAAATCCGTGTTTCCATTTATGGAATTATTTTGCAGAGCACACCACTGCTGTTTATCTGTGACTGCAGGTTTATTCCCTGGTCTTCTGCTTTCACACATTGTCTGTCTTTTACTGTTTTCAGATGGATATTGCAAAGGGAAAGACTGTGTGGGATGAATACAAAATGTTCCTTTTGGTGCTGGTTTATTGATGACTTGCTCCACTGGGCTAAAATGTTTACACTTCAACGAAGACAAAACTGGCATCTAACTGGCAAAGAACAGATCAGTCACAAGAACCCAAGCCGCAGCTAATCGCTTATTTAAATTAAAGTACTCAATTCGGTTGACGTGTTAAGCAGAAATCCAATTGAGAGACATAGAGGTGTCACACGCATTGAAAGAAAGCCCCCACACAAGTTAAATCACCTTCACATAATCATCTGTTATCTGTGAAAAGGCCTTTTTAATCTGAGTTTGTGAATGATGTGGTAAAATATTCTGAGAAATGAACTTTCATTGAATTTACAGGCCGTTGCTAATGCTGCCTCAGTGCAGACCATCCATAACTTTCACAGTGACATGCATGCACAGAATTCCCTTTTCAACTTTGTTAATGAACACCGTCCCTGAGTTTGTGCTACGAGGGCTACTAGTGTATCAATGCATCCCACATTCATCTGAAATTCATCTTTCTGCTGCTTTCAATGGGTTAATGCCTCCACTAAAATAAGAGAGAGAGGAATTTCAGACATCTGTGGGACAGGCTGTAAATAAAACCTAGGAAGAGAGGTTGGAGGATAAAGGTGAGAATGGGATCAACCATTAGGTGCCTGGCATCTGATCGAAAAATAAAGATACACATAGGACCCTATGCCTGCCCTACAAAGCTCCATCATGACCAAGTCTATAAGCTTACATCATCTTAGCAAATTAAGATAATGTGCCACAGTGTATTTGAGATATCCTGTTTAAAGGCTTGAATTGTCCTTTGTTGGCCAAAGGTTGAGAAAAATCAACTTACAAATTGGCAGAGCTCCTTCAGAAGAAATGCTCTATTTGGCCCAACAGGATAGCTATGGATAGCTCAGATAGAAATTTCAGTACAGAAGTAAGTGCAAAGAACAGAAAATGCTGGAAATAAGCAGCATGTTACAGTAGTTAGTTTCCAAAGGAGGTGGCAGCATGAGTACTGAACAGACATTAATAAAAAATATTTTTTTGTTAACTAAACTTAAGTGGTCTGCACTAGAGTCATTTTAGATGATATTTAAGTAAATATTTTTGGACAATCAAACAGTCGAGCAATTGAAGGATAATAGGTTGCTGTCATGGATTTCACGGCTGTTAATTCAACGACTTCCTCTGACAATGTCACACCCGTGAGACTGGAACTTCGGCAAGATATAAAAGCCAGAAAATGTAACAAGATAAAAAAAACACAAGCAGCTTAAGCTCATTGCACACTGTCTGTTGTTGTCTCTGATGCACATTGACTAATTATTCATTATAAGACAGAGGAATTAAAGTTATCGTGTCGAAAGTCCTGGGGAGTTGCCGATCGAATTGCCAATTTACATTACGGACATCTGGAGGGACCCTGAAGATGCAAATTTACCCCAGGGTGTTGAGCATGTTTGTATTTGACACAGGTGAATGATTATTAGAGCTGGCAGTAACACAGGAGACAAACATATCCTGTGATAGGTAATATATTTATATTTTTTCACTCTGGATTGCCATTAAAACTAACCATATGGATTACTGAACAATGTCTCTCTGCATATGCTCAGCTTGATTACCAATATGACTCTGAGCAGATAAGAGAAATATCACTAGCCCCAGGCAGGATGACATTCACATTTACAAAGGGAACATGAAGAAACCGCACTGGACCTGGCTGTGCAACCTAGGCAGCCAACAAATGAAAGTGTTTTCTTCCCTCACCAAAGAAAGATACAAATGTGTACCATCTCTCATCTGAATCAAATCTACTAGAAAATAATGTTATAGAAAGATTAAGGACCAAGATGTATTTCCGGCAGATCAATCAATGAGCTTGTTCTGATGCCCCATTACCCAGGCAGTCTGTATACTACACTGTGATCAATAATCTGCTGATGTTACTGTACTCTCCGCATTTGAATAACGATCGAATAACAAAGAATTGAGCAACACACTGATGACGATTCAAGGGCTGGGTAAACCCGAATGACAGATAAAGCACCGGTCTCCAGTTTCCATTATGCACTGTCACCATTGGCAGCCCCCAACTGAGCAGCGGTGCTGTCAGATGATGGAGGCTCTGAGGTGGATTTCACTGCTGCCCTGGTGACAATAGTAACTCTGCTGCCAGAAGCAGGAGACACTATTCTGAATAGTCACTACCGGCTGAACATTGCAGGCCACCCTTGTGGACACCAGTAAGGGAGCCAGCAATTGGTTCACGCCAGCCGGCACTCCTGCTCTTCCCGGCTCCACATTCACGCTAATATTTTTTACCCTTGTGGTGGCGTTCTGAAACTGTCCCTTTAAAGAAAGAAAGACTTGCATTTCTAGAACGCCTTTCACGACCACCGGACGTCTCAAAGCGCTTTACAGCCAATGAAGTACTTTTGCAGTGTAGTCACTGTTGTAATGTGGGAAACGCGGCAGCCAATTTGCGCACAGCAAGGTCCCACAAACAGCAATGTGATAATAACCAGATAATCTGCTTTTGTTATGTTGGTTGAGGGAGAAATATTGGCCAGGACACCAGGGAGAGCTCCCCTGCTCTTCATCGAAATAGTGCCATGGGATCTTTTACATCCACCTGAGAGAGCAGACGGGGCCTTGGTTTAACGACTCATCTGAAAGACAGCACCTCCGACAGTGCAGCACTCCCTCAGCACTGCATTGGAGCACCAGCCTAGCTTTCTGTGCTACCCACTGCACCACAACTGACACAAAAGAGCGGCAGTTAGGCCACATATAGACCATGTTTTCCTGAACACAGCCAGCCCAGCTCTGGCTGCGTTCAGGCCAAACCAATGTGTCACAGGAGGCATCAAAGAGGCAAAGAGCCTGTTTCAGGCATGGGCCCCAGACGCCTCTTTTGATGCCTCTACCAATATGGTGGACGATGCGTTTCCGGCTCAGAACGTACACCGCCCGCCATGTTGGACACTCTGGCGCTCAGCAGCATCATTGAAAGTTTAGGCCAGTGTTTGCCGTGCTGACCTGCGCAGACCTTCCTGAGTCATTGCGGAAGAACCTGTGGCCAGCAGATACACTCGCAGCTATGAAGTTAACAACTATAGATAAGCTAACTTGTGTGGTTGGTTTGGAGCTGTCAAATCTGCCCTGTGATATAAACGGAGCAGATTCTGACAGCATCAGGGCCCTTACTCTGGAACCGGTGTTCAATTTTGAAGACAGCAGCGCTTTTAGTCTTTTGAAGCTTCATTGAAATTCGAGTCTGTCTAGAGTTCACCATCTCGCAGAACATACAAAATAATCACCAGTTCCTCAAAATGCTTCTCTAAGGAACCAAATCATTTTTGCTTTGTCGCTACAGGGCAAACAATTTTTTTTCCCCACTAACCTCTGAACAGAATACTCAACATTTGTTTTGTTTCTCATGGGCACTGAGGTCTTGGATGTGAAAAAATAAGTCTGTTCTGCGACTACCCTCTAGCAATGTTTTGGGTGACATTCACTTATCGCTATGCTGTTGGTGTGGCAATTTCTCATCATTAGTCGCTTCAGTGAAGTTTCAGCAGGAAAAAAAAATGACCTTTAATACTCTTCAAGATGAAGCACAGTTTCGAGGTCAGCGTCACAAACGAGCTGAAAGGTCCACACCCATTGATGTAAACATTAAGAACATTCAGGATGACTGCACAATCAGGCACTCCCACTGAATGGAGGGCATCTCTTGCACCGAGTGCATCTCGGGAAATCCTGGGCCGCCTATGGATACGGAATTGGCCAAGTGACAGGAAACACAGAGTAGTGGTGAACGGTTGTTTATCGGACTGGAGGAAGGTACACAGTGGTGTTCCCCAGGGGTCGGTACTAGGACCACTACTTCTCATTATATATACCTGCATTAATGATTTGGACTTGGGTGTACAGGGCACAATTTCAAAATTTGCAGATGACACAAAACTTGGAAGTATAGTGAATAGTGAGGAGGATAGTGATCGACTTCAAGAGGACAGAGACATAGAAATGGGCAAACACGTGGCAGATGAAATTTAATGCAGAAAAGTGTGAAGTGATACATTTTGGTAGGAAGAACGTGGAAAGGTAATATAAACTAAAGGTACAATTCTAAAGGGGGTGCATGAACAGAGAGACCTGGGGGTATATGTGTACAAATCGTTGAAGGTGGCAAGTCAGGTTGAGAAAGCGGTTAAAAAAGCATATGGGATCCTGGGCTTTATTAATATAGAGTACAAAAGCAAGGAAGTTATGATGAACATGGTTCAGCCTCAACTAGAGTATTGTGTTCAATTCTGGGCACCGCACTTTAGAAAGGATGTGATGGCCTTAGAGAGGGTGCAGAACATATTTACAAGAATTGTTCCAGGGATGAGGGACTTCAGTTATGTGGATAGACTGGAGAAGCTGGGATTGTTCTCCTTAGAGCAGAGAAGGTTGAGAGGAGATTTGATAGAGGTGTTCAAAATCATGAGGGGTCTAGACAGAGTAGATAGAGAGAAACTGTTCCCATTGGCAGAAGGGCAGAGAACCAGAGGACACAGATTTAAGATGATTGGCAGAAGAACCAAAGGCGATATAAGGAAAAACTTTTTTACGCAGCGAGTGGTTAAGATCTGGAATGCCTGAAAGGGTGGTGGAGGCAGATTCAATCGTGGCTTTCAAAAGTGAATTAGATAAGTAGCTAAAGGAAAGAAATTTGCAGGGGCTACGGGAAAGGGCGGGGGAGTGGGGCTAGCTGAAGCGCTCTTGCAGAGAGCCGGCACAGGCTCAATGGGCCGAATGGCCTCCTTCTGTACTGTAACCATTCTATGATTCTATAATTCTATTCTGTCCATGTGAAAGTATAGGCTGCGTGTCGAAAATACCCAAGATGTGCCCACTATAAGCTGGGATTGCGAGATCGTGGGGTCACCCTTGCAGCTGGTGTTTGCCTAAAGTCATGAATTGTGATTGAAATTAATAGAAAATACTGCATAAGAGCAACTCAAATCTAATAACTGGTTTGTTAAAAAAAGAAAAGCAAAGAACTGACATGTAAGTAGCACCATATCATGTCCATTGGACCTTACAAAGTGCCTCACAACCAATGAAGTGCAGTTACTGTTGTACTGTAGGCAAAGGCAGCAGCCAATCTGCACACAGCAAGCTCCCAGAAACAGCGAATGAAACGATTGACCAGGCAGTCTGCATTTGGTGGTGTTGGTTGTGCCGGCCTCAAGGATTCCGGTTCTTTGAACGTGGGATCTTTTGCATCTGCACAAAAAGCCTTCAATACGATCTTTTTTTGTTCTCTTTTTCAGGCTCCACCTACAGTCGCTTCATGTGCAGCTCTGTTCTATCCTCTTGACTTGTAACATCAGGTGCGGGTGGGATTGCGGGAACGGTGAAGAACCTTGGGGTGAATTTCCACAGGGTTCAGGGGTGGACTGGCTCCCCCAAAGGTGCGTGGGATCCGTTGGGATTCTCATGGAGGTAGGAGAGGGAGGTGCCACTCTAGTCCTGTTCAACAATGGCTCGCTGGCCTGCATTGGCTCCCGGTTCGGCAATATCCTGATTTTAAAATTCTCACCCATGAGTTCAAATCCCTCCAAGACTTCACCCCTCCCTATCTCTGTAACTTCGTGCAGCCCTACAACCCTCCAAGATCTCTGCGCTCTTCCAATTCTGGCCTCTTGCGCATCCCCGATTTTCATCGCCCCACCCTTGTCTTTGGTCCTGGTCCCCGCTGCAAACGCCGTTCCCTGACCACCGTTTCCATCCCTGGTAACTTTCTGAAGCTGAGCCAGATTGTTTGCAACCTTGGTGTTGTGTTTGACCCCGAGATGAGATTTCGACAACTTATCCACGCCATCACCAAAGCCAGAATTTTCCCGTTGTCAAGTGTGCGGGTTTGTGGGCGGGTCGGCAGTAACAATCGCTGAAATTGCCAGCACAGTGGGAACACGCCGTCATCCCGCCAACTTCCGCATTTAACTCGGGCGTGTTTGAAGGTGCACCAGAGACCCGATCGGGAGAGGCGGGTGACCTCATTCAAGTACTTAAATGCTTGTTGAAAGACCCTTAAGGGGGTTTTTAACAGCAACTTTTGGCTCTAACTTCAGGAGCACAGGATTCACGCACCTCGGGAAGCAAGCCATTGTGCGAGTGCATTCATTGAGAGCTGGGAAAATAGACATATAAATACTCTCACATTACCCCTGATTATTTGGCTAATGGAAAGGCTCTTGCTGACTCCATTTTGTGCAGAGATTTAGCTGTCAGGAGTTTGCAGGTCATTTCTGCAACCTCGGAAGCCACTCTCACCACATTGCTAGTCACTATCAGAACCTGGAGGGATTGAACCTCTGATCTCCACTTTACCTGCCATCTACTACATCAGCATGGGTGCAGCTTATGCTCTCACCTTGGACCTCAGAATTGGACCAAGATGAGCCCCAGCACCAGCAACACCAACAGCAACAGCAGCCACACCACCAGCAGCAGCAGCAACCACACCAGCAGCCTTCTCCTCAACGACTTGGTGCTCCACAGGAGGGGGTCAACACAGGGCTGCAGCGTGCCAGAGGTGATACCCCCAACACAGGGTATACAGGCAGAGGATGAGCTTCCTCAACATGACTGAGCAGCAGTGCATCAGCAGGCTCAGGCTATCGCATCAGGTTGTCGCAGGCATTAGTAGCTTGCTGGAACAAGGCTTGCTGCCTAGAGGACCTGGTGGACACTCCTTGCCAATGGCTGTCAAAGTCACCACCGCCCTCAACTTCTTCGCCTCAGTCTCCTTCCAGGGATCTACAGCAGACATTTGCGGGATCTCGCAGTCGGCCGCCCACAAATGCATCACCCAGGTGACCGATGCCATGTTTGACAAGTCAGCCAATTATGTCAACTTTGCCACTGATGAAGCCAGTGTTACTGAGCGGGTGCTCGGCTTTGCAATTCTGGCTGGCTTCCCACGGGTGTAGGGCATCGTCGACTGCACACATGTATCAAGGCACCCCATTATCACCCAGGAATGTTTGTGAACCGCAAAGGCTTCCACTCCCTCAATGTGCAGCTCGTCTGCAACCATAAAAAGATCATCATCCATGTGGGCGCCAGGTTCCCTGGCAGCTGTCATGAGTCTTTCATTCTGCGCCAGTCCACCCTCCCTCAGCTCTTCGCAGCTCCAAGCAGACTTACCAGCTGGCTGCTTGGAGACAAGGGCTATCCACTGAAGACTTGGCTCATGACACCCTTGAAGAGGCCAAGTACTGAGGCCAAGGAGCATTATAATTAGAGCCACATTTCCACCAGATGTGTCATAGAGCAAGCAATAGGCATGCTAAGATGCACTTCAGATGCCTTGACAGATCTGGAGGAGCCCTTCAGTACGCACCAGCCAGGATGAACACCTCCGTTCAGTCCGTAAGGGTGACCCCGAGCTTCCGGTCGCCTGTCATTTCAATTCACCGCTCCATTCCCACTTGGACCTCACCGTCCTTGGCCTCTTGTACTGTTCCACGGAAGCTCAACGTAAACTCGAGGAACAGCACCTCATCTTCCGATTAGGCACTCTGCAGCCTTCCGGTCTCAATATCGAGTTCAACAATTTCAGATCATAACCTCGGCCCCCATTTCATTTTTACTTATATTTTTCCACTCCTTTCCTTCCCCCCCCCCCTTTCCTTTTGTTTCTCTCTCACACCCGGCAGCTATCTTTCGCCCTGCCAGCACACTTTACACCTAATCCCAGCCTATTACCATCTCGTCTAGCTTCTAATCTCTTTTACTTCTTTTGGTTCTTTTATTCTTTTGTCCGATCGCAGCCCTGCCTTCGATCTAGTTCCTTTTCTCTCCAGTTTTGAAGAAGGGTCAAACCCGAAACGTCAACTCAAATTTCTCTCCACAGATGTTGCCTGACCTGCTGAGTTTTTCCAGCATTTTCTGTTGTTATTTCTCCAGAATCATTGTTGTTTGCTGAGCCCTGCACAACATAGCGCAGCAACGAGGATTGGAGCTGCAGGAGGAACAAGGCACAAAGCGCACTGCCTCTTCAGAGGAGGAGGAGGAGCAGGTGGAAGATGAAGAGGATGAACCTGAGGTGGAGATGGCACCAGCAGTGGTGGACATTGCTGCCCGAGAGGCCCGGGATGGCCTCATCATAGCCAGATGAGTACACCTCAAACTGGACAGTTTACAAAAGTACTTCGCTGGCTGTGAAGTGCTTTGGGATGTCCTGAGGTCGTGAAAGGCACTATATAGAAACATAGAAGATAGGAGCAGGAGTAGGCCATTCGGCCCGTCGAGCCTGCTCCGCCATTCAACGAGATCATGGCTGATCATCCAAAACCCTAGCACCCGGTCCCTACACCGACAGCCATCCCACCCAAGCCCTATCCCCGTAACCCCACGTATTTAATCCCCCCTAACACTAAGGGCCAATTTTTATCATGGCCAATCAACCTAACCCGCACATCTTTGGACTGTGGGAGGAAACCGGAGCACCCGGAGGAAACCCACGCAAACATGGGGAGAATGTGCAAACTCCACACAGACAGTCACCCGAGGCCGGATTTGAACCCGGGTCCCTGGCGCTGTGAGGCAACAGTGCTAACCACTATGCAAGTTATTTTTTTCTCTTCCTTTTATAGTATTGAAGGCATTATGGCAGTGCATTCTTGTTCATAGTCTGTCACCTTTAGCGCCTCGAATGCAAGATTGTAATGGATTTACTATATCAATAAGACCACAGCAATGCAAGTTATTTAATGACATACTGGAAGTTTGATCACTGTTAATTCAGGCATGGCTGGTTGCCAGGAAAATATAACAGCTAGAAATTTTTAAAAAACATGGAATTGGAATAATAGAAAATGTTGCTGAGCCTGGGTGAAATGCAGACCTCAGGAAGCCTGGACAGTTTACAATCCTTTCCAAGGAGGAGGTGACTGACCCTGGTGTCAGGTAAAGCTTTTTATTTCTATTGACCTCCGTTTCATTGCTTCCAAGGAAATACATGACTCCTTCTCTCACTAGCACCTTTTATAGCAAACTCATCCCAATTATATTTGTGAGTGAGCTGAAAGCTATTATGATCAATATCTGCCATGTTTTAGGCGGTACAATGGCATTTGTGCTGGACTGTACACATAGAATGGAATGGCTTGTTTTAAGAGGAGGCAAACTGATACAGTACAGCCCACTTGGGATGGATAGAAAATCCAAGAATATCAAACTCCACTCAGCATCAACTGCTTCCATAAATGAAGCCACCCTCATTCACTGCAATGTAATTTCCTATAGATGAAAATTAAAATCCATTTTAGACCACAGTTTAAACAAAATTTTCTGCAGTCTTCTCATTCCTCAGTGCTTCGTTAACGACGCCACCTACTTTCTGGGGTGAGGGACCCTCTGACTGTATTCACATCATCTTCCCAATGACACATTGAGATACTCTGACTGTAATCACATAATCTTACATAATAAGGCATGAAAGAGACTATGGAAAAGAGCCTCCCATCAATCCTGCACCCTGTTCTCAAGCAGACTAGTGGGAAGTCTGAGGCTCCACCCCATGAGAGTGGCAGTGGCACCATGGGAAAGGCACAAGCTGTCCTCCCTCAGGATGGCAGTATGCCTGCTACCCTGCCAGCCTCTCAACCAGTGCCCTTGCTGGTGCCAAACAGCCAACGGGCCAGACTGCTCCAGTGCCGCCGAAATGCAGCGGTCTGTAGCCAGGCCCTCTGTGCCTAGCGCTCAGAGGTTGCTGACCAGGGTCATCTCAAGTGCCCTCAGTGGAAGGTGGAAGCCCCCCTTGTTTTTGCCAAATTTAACATCCAGGTCCTGACACAGGCGGTTGGCCCCTAATTAGCATATTCCAGGGGCCTAACGCTTGCTTTAGGCAGGCACCAGGCGCGGGATATTGTGCAGGGAAATTGATCCTCCCCATGTACAATTCGCACCCGAAAAACAGGTACAATGTCGACCGATTTCTGCCCCGAAGTCTCTAACAACTGATCTTTGAGCTGCATTAGGAGCTTCTGCTTGCATGTTTCAAGATTGGCTTGTGCACTGCATCGAGCTGAAAGTTGATTTTATTGTTGCCAACCGTGATATCTTTAACCCAATCGCCATTAACTTCCACTGTTCCCATTTCCAGCCGAGAGCTAATATATTGTTCATTTAGCGATGCTTGCTCTTGGTCATTATCGTTTTCCAGTGCACGCATCATTTTCTTTCGACTTATTCACTTGAATAACACATTCCTCCCACGCTGTGGCATTTAGCATTTATTCTTTCGTGCAACTGTCATCCACATCTATCAGGCATGCCGGACGTGCTACTATTCTTCTAGTGCTTGAAATTGTTTATTTTCTTACCTGTGTGCTCATTCGTATCTACAGATTTTGCAGTTTGCTTTTTACTCTCATCATCTGCTGGGTTGAACGAAGCAAGTCTATCTCCTGCTTTATCGACCAAGCAGCAAATCTGTGTTTATCCGCCTAACGTGACACGATAATGTTCTGAATGCTTTTTTTTCAGCTCGGCCTCTCCTCAGGCTGGGAAAAATTTAATTCCGCCGAAGCAGCTTTAGCAATATCGGCCTGTCACAGTTGATTTTTCTTGATACTCAACTCGAGTTTTGGAATGTTCTGACAGTATTTCACCTGCAGTTCACATAGCATTGACTTCCCTGCTTGATATTTAGACAGGCTTCTGTGTTTTAATTCCCTTGTTCGCTGCAAACTCCTTTCATTTCCACTCGATAAAATCTGAATTCTGACACCACGTTAGATTATTCAAGTTTCAGTAATCCGCACACATGCAGATTGCGAATGGCATTGACATTAGATTTGTTCTGTGGCTTCTTTCACATGAAGTTCTAACCATCTTAGGCTAATTAATGCAGCTGGATGTAAAGCACAGTTTATAAAATTACAACGTATGGATAATAAATCAGAAAAGTCAGACAGGCCAGTGAAGGATGACTTTCACGTGGGCTTCATAAGCATTGAACGGCATTCTTCATGAAGTATAATTCTGCCCTCTTGCCGCGATTTTTATTGCTCCACCATTGGTGGCCGTGCATTCAACTGCCTCAGCCCGAAGCTCGGGAATTCCCTCCCTCTGCCTTTCTCTCCTCCTTTAAGACGCTCCTTAAAACCTACCTCTTTGACCAAGCTTATAGCCAACTGTCCTAATATCTCCTTATGTGGCTCGGAGTCAAATTTTGTCTGATAACACTCCCGTGAAGCACCTTGGGACATTTTATTACATTTGAGGTGCTATATAAATGCAAGTTGTTGTTGTATAGCGTCATACACAACTCCAGCAGATAGTCCAGAATAAATAGACAGTGCTTTAGACCTCTTAAGGAAGCGGAACACACAATTTTTAGGAACAATTTGAGAAAACTAAATGTAGGAGTACATGTAAAGAAAGTGCTTCTCACAGCTCCATACAGAGAGAAACGCTAATCCAGAACAAAAGAACATGGTGATTGAGCACCATCAGACAGATCGATACCTCCCTCCAGCAGTCAAAGGCAGGATTAGTTCGCTCAGAGCCAGAAGAATCAAGCTACAATACTGGAAACGTGTTATTATGCCGCATTTAACTTACAACAATAATATCCCAGCCTGCGCGCCCACAGTCGCGGCTGTAGCAGACCTAATTGGAAATATTCCAGCCACTGCGACCACGTTCTTGGTGCTGGATGTTTCAAATGGGTTCTGGTCGATTCCCCTTCGACGGGAAGACCAGTATAAGTTCACCTTTACATTTTAGGGCCAACAGTATACTTGGACGTGTCTTCCCCAGAGGTTTCATAACAGCCCCTCCATCTTCCACCAGAGCATGGCTAATGCTCTGAAGAATTTTAGCCAGCCCCAGCAGATCATTCAGTATGTGGACGACATTCTCCTCTTTAGTGATAAGGAGGAGCATGGGCCACTGCTGAGCCAGCTACTGAAGTTACTCAGGGATGCGGGTTTTAAAGTCAACCCAAAGAAGGCTCAGGTCGGTCAGAAGGAAGTAAAATTTCTCAGGCTGACCGTCCGAGCAGGGGAAAGGGCGTTCGATGATGCCCGATGAAAGGCAGTACAGGAGCTCCCAGCCTCCAAGACGGTATCAGGGGTGAAGTCTTTTCTGGGGCTCACAGGGTACTGCCGGGATTTCATCGAGGGATATGCAGCCACAGCAGCCCCTTTGCTTCGGCTCCTCCGCAAGGGAGTCGAATGGGAGTGGGATTCCAATTGCCAGGCTGCATTCACCCAGCTAAATAGGGACCTCCAAACGGCACCTGCATTGGGTGCGATTAACCAGGGGGAAGAGCTCTCTCTAGAGGTAGCAGCCAGTGGGGACAGCTTGAGCTCGGTGTTGCTCCAGGAGCGACATGGCAAGCTGAGACCCGTGGTGTACTCCTCCAGGGTGCTCACAGATGTGGAGAGAGGATACTCCAATTGTGAAAGGCACCTTTTGGCCACACATTGGGCGGACCCTCCCCGCTAGTCCTCCTAACGCATCACACGCCAAACCAGATGCTTTTGGATGGGCGGATTAAGGACGGGACAGTGAGCAGTGCCCGCATTGCTCGCTGGACCCTACTGCTCTCGCAGCTTAATCTCAGAGTGCAGGGGTTGACTGAGCCGAAACTTGAAGGAAACATGGTGAACCCCTGGACAGTGCACACATGCACAGTGGAAGGGGTATGGGATGTGGAGGAGGGACTCAGGGCCGGGATACACCCGACGGGCCGGGACAGCTACGTGGATGGTTCCAGCACCGTGTCCAATGGGGAGCGGCTCACAGGTTGTGGGATTTATGACCTGACTGCTCAGGTAGAGAAGGGCATAAAACTCCCCAGCACCATGAGTGCTCAGCACGCCGATCTGGCGGTCATGGCCTACGTGGTGACCCACCCCGAAGAGCTCTGCCCTCCATATACCATTTGCTTGAATTCAATTTTCATGTCCAACTCTTACTCTGAATATTTGGCAATCTGGGCAAGACTAGGGTTTAAATCCATCAACGGGAGACCCCTGGCCACAGCATGGTTGCTCCACAAAATCTTAGAGGCCACTAAGAATGGAGGGGATTATTACATCCACAAGGTAAAGGCCCATTCTAAGACAGAGGGCAGATGAATTAGCAAAGAATGGCACTAGAGAGGGAACATAGAAGGTAGGAGCAGGAGTAGGCCATTCGGCCTCTCGAGCCTGTTCCGCCATTTAATGAGATCATGGCTGATCCCACCCTGTGGGATTCAGGGACAGCGGCCCCAGTAGTAGCCATCCGGGACAGGGAAGGCACACCAGGGATTGCTGTAGCCCCGGACCTTAAACAGGCACAGGCACAAGCACAGGACCCCATTCTCAAGGCCGTCCTACTAGGTAGGGTGAAGGGGGAGGTAATAGAAGGTTCCTTTGGCGCTGCTGACATCAGTGTTAAGGATGGGATGTTGTTTAAGGGGGACCGGTGAGTGGTCCCAGTACAGCATCAGGAGGACTTTCTCCAGCTAGCTCACGGGGGCCCCGGGGCGGGACACCCAGGACCAGAGACCACTTGGCAGCGGGTAGAAGAGGCAGGGTGGTGGCCGCAGCTAAGGGAGGATGTAAGGGGTTTCTGCACACATTGTTTAGTGTGCGCAGCTAACAATCCCGACCCTCAGTGCGGGAAGGCTCCTTTGGGACACACCAGGAGGGTAGAGGGACCATTGGTGCAGATCAATTTTATTGGGCCCCCTACCCACCACAAAATCCGGTAATAAGTACTGCTTAGTCCTGGTGGATGTGTTCTCCAAGTGGGTGGAAGCTTTTTCTTGCCGGGCAGCTACAGCCCTGGCCACTGCTTGCATACTGGTCAAGGAAGTGTTCTCAAGGTGGGGGCTGCCCCAGGTAGTGGAATCCAACCAGGGGAGCCATTTTACGGGACAGGTCATGCAGACGACCCGCAAGTTCTTGGGGATAGAAGGGAAGTGGCATGTGGCTCACAACCCCCAGTCTTCGGGGATTGTGGAGCACATGAACCGGGCCCTGAAGGAACGGTTGAGGAAGGAGGTGGGCCATTTCCCAAAGTCATGGGACGAGGTCCTGCCTCTGATCCTCATGGGGGTCTGGGCCAGCCCTTCCAGGAGCACAGGATATTCCCCATACGAGGTAATGATCGGGAGGACCATGCGTACCCCAACCCACGTGTTGGCGACAGTCCTCACCGAGTCTCAGCTCCAGGAGGTCGACCGGGATAGATTCGTTCAGAACTTGTACACGACCTTAAAACAGGTCTACGGGCGGGCAGCCCACAACGTGGGGATACAACATCGCCAGAACAAATTGTTGTTAGAGCCTCAGCACACACACGAATGGGAGGTAGGGGATCAGGTCATGGTCCATAACTATGCTTGGGTAGGGGTGTTTGAGCCGTTATACATGGGACCATACGTGATTGTGGACAAAGCCAGTCCTATGGTCTATGCCATAAAATTCCCTAGGCGCACAAAGTGGTTCCACATCAATCAGTGCAAGCTGTTTAAGCCCGAGGAGGGAACCACTCGAGCCGTGTGCCACAAGGGTACAATTATGAGCATGATTGCGACGAGTCTCCCTCCCTGGATGTGGGATGAGGGTGACCCACTACTGGACGATCCGATAGCAAGGGTAGTAAGAAGGTGCAGTCGAGTCCGGTGGCCGAGGGCTCCGTGGAAGCCACCTTACTCACCCCCTGTCAGCCCCAAGAGGCCCCGGACGTAGGTCTTGGGGCTCTCTAGGGCTGGGGCCAGCAGGCCCAGCTTTGTACATTTTCCGTTCTTTAAGGTTGCATTTGCGGGTGTTTTGTTTGTTGTATGTTTTGTTTTGTGAACCTTCGGATCTGTGGAGGAAAATCACCCTCCCACAGGGTGAAATTGCTTGGTTGTTTGTTTCGCAGGTTTTTTTTAAAGGGAAGGAAGAAAGATGAACGTGTTCTCAGTGACTACTTGTGGGAATCTTCAGGCTGTGCAGCTTGGAGAGAGAGGACACAGAGGAATCCCTCCTCTACGGGTGCACAGGAGGGAAAGGACCCACTGGGTGCAAAATATTGGGGTGATAAGGGATGGAGTACACGTGCGGCACCATGGGGCTCCGCCGTTTGTCGTTAAATGGGGGTCAACAATTGCAGGCACAGACCTTAACGGGTGCCAACACCGGGGAGCGCACGTTGTACTCTGTCCCCAGAGATTAAATTCATTCAACCGACCGGTGTGTGGGTTTGAATCAGAGGGTGCGGAGGCCATTAATTATACAATGGAGGTGATGGCCCAGGGCCACGTTCCACCACAGGTGGCGTAAACAGGCAGGGGGGGACATACTGTATCACAACCAGCGTGACTCAGTACAGGGTCCACAACGAGACCTAGTGCCATATTCCCAATCCGACCTTCTGCTTTAAACCCCACACGGAGGTTCAGTTTGCTCAGGAATGGATTTTCCCCATCAGTGAGCCCTCCACGGTGCATCTTACCATAAATGATTCTGTGACCAATTTATATAAATATGTAACGCAGTTCGGGTATGACATTCCACCTCTGCCCGAACATCTCACAAAGCTGCTCAAGGGGGTGGAATTGTCACAGAAGCACTTTTATACTTTGGAATGGTGTAATGGGGAGATCGAGGAGGAGATCACTCAGCTGGTGTCTCTTCCATGGTGGGAAGTTGGGCTCAGCATAGAAGTCCCACCGTGGATTCAAGTAGTCTCTCACATCTTAGTGATTGGACAGTGTGTAATAACTGCGTATTTGCTTTACGTGACCTGCAGGCAACGAGGGGAGGCAGTTCGAGATCGGTGGCTGAGACTGCTGCATTATCGGCCCTGGACTCCACAAGCTGTTTCACTGTTGCTATAAATGAGTTGTGCGATGTACGGTCGAATTTATGCATTTTCGGGTGGACCGGCGGGGCCGACCCAGTCTGTTGCATATGTTGCGTTGGGTATGTTGCGCGGGTTTTAATGCGTTTACGGAAATGTACAAGGGTGCCCGAAGCCTGGTCGTCTAGTGTAATTAAAATTGGTGGCCGTGGGAGAGGGTACCCGCTTTAAGTTCATTTCTGAGAAATGCTGTGGGGAAAAACAACTTACCTTTTCCCTTGTATTGGCCCAGAAATTCGGGTCTCCATGGGTGAGTACGCACGGGGTACTCACCCGTAGGCCGAATGGAAGTGCCGGTTTTCTGCATGCACTGTGCATGCGCGGGAAACTGGCACTTCCGATCCTCTGAACGAAGGGGTTCAGAGGTCGAACGCATGCGCAGGAGAGGCTGCGCGTGTGCTTTGAACTTAGGTTTTTTTTGCAGGTTTTCCCGGGATCGTAAGCCTGCAGTATTTAGAAATGTAAAAAGCAGGCATAAGGCTTGCTTTTTATAAGGTAAGTGGTCAATTAATTAAAATTAAAACATTTTTTCCACAGGTTTATTATTTTTAAATACTTTAAAGCAAGGTAAGTTTACTTTTAGCCCCGTTAGAATATAAAATTATTTTTTTCAAAAATTTAAATTATTGTTTAAAATAGTTATTTAATATAATTTATAGTTTATTTAAAAAGTGTTTTTTAAAAAATTTATTTGAAGGTTTACTGCTATTTTGGGGCCGTAATATTCATAAGTTTTGACAGGTCTTCCTGTCAATCTTATGAATGGAGCATTCCCTGCTCCGATTGGCTGCCCATGGTTCACGTGATCCCAGGGGACACATCGCACTAACTACGCCCCTGGGACACGCAAGCACTGCGCGCCGGCAGCTGGGCCAGGCCCCAGAGCGGAATTCCACGGGGCCCTACAGCTCAACTGCCGGCGCGCAAGGTAAGTGCAGGTCAGGGGCTTGCACCCGCGGGAAGCCCCCGACCCGAATTTCTGGGCCATTGTTATGAATGTGGTCACAAATTACTCAGGGAGACAGGTTTTTCTGTCTCCGCCTCGTAATGAGTTTTAAAGATTTGGGGACATTGTACTTTCAGGGAACTGTTTCGTTGTCCAAGTTTTGGAAACAGTTTGTTTTAGTTTAGGAAACTCCCGGGAAGCTAGATTTGGTTTGGTCTGAAGACATACCGGGGCCTCCATACACACACCGGTTGCGTGATAATTCTGTCGTAGGTTTGACGGTGTTATTATCACAGCGGGGTGTAGGGTTTGGCCGGTGCCAACATCAGTGGGTGCATGTGCCTCAAGGATTTTTGGACTTTTAAAATGGATACGTACCTTTTAAAATGGAGACGCATGTGGGCTGCGTTTCAAAAATGGAGTTTGGACTTTTGGACTTTAAAAGGGACCCCCTGTTGGTTTCTGTGAAGATAGCAGGAACTGTCTGTCTTTTGGGTTGCCATGGGACCAGTGTCAACGCTGACGTCATCAAAGGCAGGAGCCTTTTCATATTCGAACTTGTGTGATTTGGGGAAAACCACCTTTTATCTATGGAGCCGGGATGTCTGGATGGACACTGAGGTTTGGAGGCCAAAAGTAACACCTCTGGACTCTTTCAATGAAGGAGCAGTCAAGAACTTAACAAACAGTTAGCAATTTGAGTACAGCTCATTTACAATAATGGCCTAACAATGTTTTTTTCAAGATGACCAATCCAGGACAAGAGACATCACCAGGTAAACCAACTAGCATCTCTACGATCATGGTAACCAGGAACCGCCCGTGTATTATACGAGGTATAAACATGCTGAACCTTGGGGGAATGCAGCGTTTTGCTGCTGCTTTGCTTTATGCTTGCTTTTTTTGGCTGTTGCTTGGCTGTTTTTCTCTACCATCTGTAACGGGGGTTGTCCGTGTCTTGTCTTGCACACTTTGTACAAAAATAATAAATTGCAGGACAACGGAGTATTACAGTTTAAACTATTTTAATGAAGCATCAGGTCTGTAAGCTTTCTCAATCAAACAGCACTGTGTGGACAAGATGGAGTCTTCTAAACAATAGCAGTCCTTACAGATGCCTGCAGGCCAATGACAACTCAGCATGTGATCACATGTGAATATAATAGGTATTCCTTACAGATGCCTGCGGGCCAATGATAATTCAGTATGCAAATGTTACACTCCGCGTAACTACGCATCTGCCAATTCTCCAGGAACACCCGAAGTGAGCGCCTCACTGTACTGCCTGAACGTAACTCTCTAGGCCTCATCGCATGCCTCTGTTAGGCACGGTTTTGTCTCTGGAGTCGAACGGAGCCGGGACCGCATGAATCAACGATGAGGGCTGATAAATATATCCAGCATACACACCTCTAGAAACCCCCAGGACTGCCCGCGTGTTTTGCTGCTAAGGAACTGCAAGTATCCAAGACGCAGGCTAACACGGTGTGTGTGTGAGGAGGCTTCCAAGTGTGGGTTCTGACCAAACCGGGAGAGGGGTTTAGATAGAAGGGTTTTTCCATTATCTAGGCTTAGATTCTGGGAAGGGGTTGGTTCGGCGTAACCAACGGGGTGGGTAATTTAGTCTAAAATTATAAGCTAGTGTCCACGGTCACCTACTCGTTCTGCTGTAAGCGAGAGGAGTAGGGATTGTCGTTTTTGTGAGTGTAATAAAAGGAATCGATCTTTGACCAACCTGAACCATTTTGTTTTGTCTGAATCATTTATAATCCATCCATAGTAACTCCTTGGGTCCGAACTTGGGGGTTGTGGGGCTTGTGGTTCGCGGTATAATTCGGAAGACCAACCGTGTGGCATCCAGTCATGGCCAGGCTACACAGTAATCCCGCTGGGGACGCTGCACACTGGGCATAAAAGAAGACCTATCTGGCCTTGGTCTCTCTCTCTCTGTGGGATTACCCGCTAATCGACGGGCTGGGCAGGGGCTATTGACATAAGCTCCTGCCGTCCAAGGGAAACAACCCAAACCGGGAGTTTTTGTGGCACGGGCCGACTCAAGGGAGAGTCATAGAAACACGGGGCATGCAAAAACATCCTACACAGGCTTCCCACTGGCAGCAGCCCTGACTCTGGTACTAATGTTGCAATGTAATGTAAATGACATGGTTTCTCATGTGCCCTCCCCAGGGAGCTGGTGCAACAACCTAAAGCAATTCTTGCCACCATGGGTTGCCACCCCTCCAGGATTTCCCTGGAGTTTCCAGGAATTTAAGATTAATCTCCAGGACGCTGCTGTAAGCAACCCGGGAGAAAAAATCATAGGGTAATTTAAAAAATAATGGTGTGTTTTTTTCTCATTTTCTTTGAAAACTTTTGTTTACTGGTTGTAAAATTATTGGAGATGGGGAAAAAGGGTATTTGTCTAACAGTCAAGAATCATCCAATCGGGTATTGAAGAGTCTGTTTGCTTTCCAATTAACGTGGGGAGGTGGTGCCTTGTGAGGCTGGACTTGTTGGGTGACCAATGGCGGGGGCAAGGCCGTTGGAGGCGGGAGGTCATGTGATCAAAACTCCAGGAATACATCCAACCAGAGTTGGCAGCCGTAGTTGCCACTGTCGGCTGCCATCTTTTCTGGCCACAGGTGGGCCGAGGAGTTTTTCTGCATTGCTGCCCTGTGCCGTCCTTCCCAACCAGAAGCCAAGATCATGACTGGGATCTTCTGACAACTGTGCACGCAGCTCTTCACAGGTACTGAGGAATCGGCACTGCAGCACAGGTAGGAAGGGTGATAGCGGGGCTAAAAGGGTTCAATTATGAACACAGGTTGGGTAGACTAGGCTTGTAGTCCCTCAAGTATAGAAGATTGGCTTGTTTAAGATGATTAAAGGATTTGAAAGGGTAGAAAGAGCAAAACTATTTCCTCTGGTGGGTACGTCCAGAAAAAGAGGGGATAACCTTAAAATGAGAGCTAGGCCATTCAGGGTGATGTCAGGAAGCACTTCACACAAAGGGTAGTGCAGTATTGCCAACCCCATCGCCTCATAAATCAGGAGACAAACTCTTAAAAATCAGGAGTTTTGGTAAGAAATCATGAGTTGCTATTTTTTTCAAACATAAACCAATATAGATTGATAGTTGGTTTATAAACCTCATTAGTGGCTTTATTTAATCTCTAACAGGTCACAGCTCTTTACATAAACTATATTAGTGCATCTGAAAATGCTTTACAAAAAACATTACAAAAATCCTACCTGTTATCACCACGTGGCTATGTTTGAGTATCGGGTAAGCGCGAAATGATTGTATTCTAAACAAAAATGAAAACTTTGTAATGCCCGGTTTTTCAAAGACTCGGTGAGGCGTGTGACAGTGCTAATGATACTGATGTGGGGTGTGACGGTGGGTGGCCTTTTGGGCTCAGGCCGCTGTGCACTCGGCACACAGGCCTGTCCCTGGAGTGACAGGCAGAGCCACAGTCCTGTTCTGCAGCTCACTCTCTGCCCTACAGGCTGTTTAACATTCCCATCACAGCACCAACAGTTACCTATGCATCTGCATCTTCAATGAATGAAGTAATACTTCTCTGAACGAATGGCCGTTCCCACTCACATCATCTCACTATTGATAAGGCTTTCAGCCCTTGAAGCACATACCACATGCTTTCATTTGCATGATATGAATTGAAGTGCTATGGGAAAACAGCCCACCACGTGTGCCTTAAAAAAAATGTAGAGATAAAGCAGTTAGTGGTCAGTCGTGACCATGTCTCATTAATAAATCTAAAACGTGAGACTGATAGATAAGATGATAAATATGTTTAGATATCTAATATTTCAAGACCAAAACATGTATGTTTGCAGCATTCTTACAGCTGTTTTGCTTATTTAATAGAGTACCTGACATATCTCACTCATGTTTATGGTATTAAAATTGAGACGTAATTAAAGAATTGTTTTTATGTGATACAAACCATAATTTTGCTTGATTCGCTTGTTTCCTTTCGCGCACTAACCAGACAAAGACCTTTGTTCTTTTGAAAATGCAAAATGTACTTTTGGATTAACCTGTATCAGCTGTTGACTGCGCTGCTATCACAGTGCAGAAGGCATGAATGACGCACCGTATTCCTAAATGGTACAGCTGTACATGACATCAGAGTAACTTTTGTTCCGCTGTCCAATAGCGTGGTGTAAGTTTAGGATCACAGGTCACACACAGATTACCCAAAGGGCCTTAGGAGTTGCAAGGCTTTTTATTAAAGAGCTACAGTTTTAAAGCATAATCAGATATTACATATGGTTTAAGCTGAGTATAATAGACATACAACCCGTGACAGTAGAGAGCGATCTATGACTCCCGAATCGGAATGCCATGACCGGATGGACGGTTGGTTAGATGTCTGATGAGACAGTGTGGAGGTCTCAGGTCAACAGGTCTCTGCAGCCAGTAACAGCAGTCACTTCTGCTGATTTGTCCTCCAAGCTGTTGGAGGTGTTAGGCATAAGCCAACATTGATCCACCTCAGGGGCTAAACTTAGTCAAGGTGTTAGACCCGAGCCAGAATTGATTTCCACCTCAAAGAAGCCTTCGCCCCTCGCTGTCGGACTCCCTCTCTCAGCCCTTTGCAGCACGGTGGCATAGTGGTTAGCACGGTTGCCTCACAGCGCCAGGGACCCGGGTTCAAATCCGGCCTCGGGTGACTGTCTGTGTGGAGTTTGCACATTCTCCCCGTGTTTGCGTGGGTTTCCTCCGGGTGCTCCGGTTTCCTCCCACAGTCCAAAGATGTGCGGGTTAGGTTGATTGGCCATGATAAAAATTGACCCTTAGTGTTAGGGGGGATTAAATACGTGGGGTTACGGGGATAGGGCTTGGGTGGGATGGCTGTCGGTGTAGGGACCGGGTGCTAGGGTTTGGATGATCAGCCATGATCTCGTTGAATAGCGGAGCAGGCTCGAAGGGCTGAATGGCCTACTCCTGCTCCTATCTTCTATGTTTATATTTATAGTTATTTCGGTGGGCTGTGATCTATCTAGTGACAATCATCTATAATCTAAGTGTGGTGCGGGAAGACATTTCTCACTGCCCCTTTCGAGGCCTTTCTCTTATATTTCTGAGGAATGTTTTGTTATGTTTCTTTAAGGACATTTTATAACTTCATGGCTCCTTATTGTCTAGCTATGGTATTATCATCCTGTGTTTTCTTTCATTTTACGATCCTCTTATCATTTCCATTTGTCTTTTGGTGTTTGTTATTGCCTTGCTGACACTTCAACCATTTGTTCCTGACTGCATTTTAATTTCTGTTCTAAGAGTCAGACTTCATCTATGAATCTAATAGCTATTTCTTACAGTGGCTCAAAACAAAAAGGGAAGAGCTCGTGGAGCAGGGAAACCTGGCGCTCGGGCTCCGTCTGTGGCAGCTTGGGGGGTCTGAGAGTGTGGCCCGCTCGCCTCCACTCTGCCTCTGGCCGGGCCCCCAGCAATAAGAGCCATGAATCCGGGTGTGCGCGAAGAGAGTGCTGGGTGCACACGGCGCAGGAATGGAACACTCGCTACTGAAGGTTCCGATCTCTCTTTCAGTTCCATTTCCAATCCCGGGAATGTTCCAATCTCTGTGGCCCATACTGAGTGGTGCTTCTGCTCACTGATCAATTGGAGTACTGCCGTGTTGTTGATCTCCCGGACAGTGACATTGCGTCATTCCCCGAGAAAAAAACCCCTAGATTTTGCTGTTGAATAGTGAGTTGGGTTAAATTTTAATTTAAAATCGCGTGTCTCACAAAAACAATAGGGCAGTAAATGTAGGGCATTCAACTACCCTAACATTAACTGGGGTAGAATCAGTGTAAAAGGTATAGAGGGCGCAGTATTCTTAGAATACCTTCAGGAGAACTTTTTTAGCCATCTCGTAGCGGTTCTGGACTTAGTTTTAGGGAATGAAGCTGGGCAGCTGAAAGGGGTATCAGTGGGAGAGTATTTTGGTGGTTGTTATCATAATTCAGTTAGATTTAGTGTAGTTATGGAATAGGACAAAGTTAGATCAGGAGTAAACGTTCTCGATTGGGGAAAGGCCAATTTTATTAAGCTGGGATGTGCTTTAGCAAAAGTGGACTGGAAACAGCTACTTGAAGGTAAATCAGTGTCAGAGCAGTGGGAGGCATTCAAGAAGGAGATAGTGAGGGTTCAGAGCAGATATATTCCCACAAAGAAAAAGGGTGGGACTCCCAAATCTAGAGCCCCCTGGATGTTAAGGGGCATACAGGGTAAGATAAGACAACACGGGAAGTTTATGTCTGATACCGAGAGTTAAATACTGCAGAAAGCCTAGAAAAGTATAGAAAGTGCAGGGCAGAAATTAAAAAGGAAATTAGGAAAGCAAAGAGAGCTCATGAAAAAATATTGGCAAGTAAAATTAAGGAAAACCCAAAGATGTTTTATAAATACATAATGAGCAAGAGGATAACTAAAGAAAGAGTAGGGCCTATTAAAGACCAAAAAGGAAGTTTGTGTTTAGAGGTGGAAGACGTGGGTATGGTTCTTAATGAATACTTTGCGTCTGTCATCACAAAAGAGAGGGACGATGCAGACATTGTAATTGAAGAGAAGTGTGAAATATTAGATGAAATAAAAATAGTGAGAGAGGAAGTATTAAGGGGTTTAGCATCTTTGAAAGTAGATAAATCACCAGGCCCGGATGAAATGTATCCCAGGCTGTTAAGAGAAGCAAGGGAGGAAATAGTGGAGGCTCTGACTATCATTTTGCAATCTTCTCTGGCTACAGGTGTGGTGCCAGAGGACTTCTAATGTTGTACTATTGTTTAAAAAGGGAGAAAGGGATAGACCAAGTAATTACAGGCCAGTCAGCCTAACCTTGGTGGTCGGCAAATTGTTAGAAAAAATTCTGAGGGACAGTATTAATCGTCATTTAGAAAGGCACGGATTAGTCAAGGACAGTCAGCATGGATTTGTTAAGGGAAGGTCATGGCTGACTAACTTGATTGAATTTTTTGAGAAGGTAACAAGGAGGGTTGATGAGGGTAGCGCATTTGATGTAGTCTACATGGGTTTTAGCAAGGCTTTTGACAAAGTCCCACATGGCAGACTGGCCAGAAAAGTAAAAGCCCATGAGATCCAAGGGAAAATGGCAAGTTGGATCCAAAATTGGCTCAGTAGCAGGAACCAAAGGGTAATGGTCAACGGATGTTTTTGTAACTGGAAAGTTGTTTCTAGTGGGGTTCCGCAGGGCGCAGTACTCGGTCCCTTACTTTTTGTGGTATACATCAATGATTTAGACTTCAATGTAGGGGGCATGATTAAGAAATTTGCAGATGATACAAAAATTGGCTGTGTGGTTGATAGTGAGGAAGAAAGCTGTAGACTGCAGGAAGATATCAATGGACTGGTCAGGTGGGCAGAAAATTGGGAAATGGAATTCAATCCAGAGAAGTGTGAGGTAATGCATTTGGGGAGGGCTAACAGGTAAGGGAATACACAATAAATGGTAGGATACTGAGAAGTGTAGAAGAACAGAGGGACCTTGGGGTGCATGTCCACAGATCCCTGAAGGTAGCAGGACAGGTAGATAAGGTGGTTAAGAAGGCATACGGGATACTTTCCTTTATTAGCCTAGGCATAGAATATAAGAGCACGGAGGTTATGCTTGAACTGTATAAAACGCTAGTTAGGCCACAGCTATAGTACTGTGTACAGATTTACTAGGATGTTGCCAGGACAGGGGAATTTTAGCTATGAGGAAAGATTGGAGAGGCTGGAGTTGTTTTTTATGGAACAGAAGAGGCTGAGGGGAGACTTGATTGAGGTGTATAAAATTATGAGGGGCCTAGATAAAGTGGATAGTAAGGACATATTTCCCCTAGCAGAGAGGTCAATAACCAGGGGGCACAGATTTAAAGTAATTGGTAGAAGGATTAGAGGGGAGTTGAGGAGAATGTTTTTCACCCAGAGGGCGGTGGTGGTCTGGAACTCACTGCCTGGAAGGGTGGTAGAGGCAGAAACCCTCACCACATTTAAAAAGTACTTGTATATGCACTTGAAGTGCCGTAACCTACAAGGCTACGGACCAAGAGCTGGAAAATGGGATTCGGCTGGATAACACTTATTCGGCCTCCTTCTGTGCCGTAAATTTCTGATTCTATGATTAATTCACGAGAGTTGGCATTACTGGTAGTGGAAATCTGGAACACTGTCCCCCAAAAAGCTGTTGAGGCTAGGCCAATTGAACATTTCAAAACTGAGATTGACAGATTTTTGTTAGGCAAGGGTTTAAGGGATATGGAACCAAGGCTGGTAAATGGAGTTAAGATACAGATCAGCCATGATCTAATTGAATGATGGAACAGAGTCGAGGGGCTGAATGGCCTACTCCTGTTCCTATGTTCTTAGGATTCCACAGCACTGGGTTGCCGAGGCAACCAGGACTGCTTTTACCTGCAGTGATTCAATATAATAGACACTGGTCATAGGAGTATCATTCCAGCAAACAATTCAAATACTGATTACAGCTGATGAGGATAATGATAATTGATTGAAACATGCAGAAAAAGCCTAAGCTTCCGCACACTAACGATGGGAATCCAAACAACATAAACATGCAATAAACACAGAATATGCTGGAAACACTCGGCAGGTCAGGTGGCATCTGTGGAGAGAGGAAGCTAGGGTTAAGATTTCAGGTCGATGAACTTTCGTCAGACAGTAGCATCCGGACAGAATATCAATATACATGTAGATGTCAGGGCAAATTCATTGATCATGCAGTCCCACCCAAGGGAGCGAGGCTTGGAGAATCAGAACTCCAGTGTTGTAGAGCACTATCTCAGACTGGTACTTGCTGCGAGTGCAGCTCCTGTTGGGAGCATGTGATTCTTACTTCATCCCATAGAGAGAATAGTTGCTTTTCCCAGCCTCTATCGGACGTGACCTTCAAACATTACCACATAAGGCAAGCTGAGAGCATCTGCTGCATTTGCACACAAGTGAAAATATATATTTTTTTAATGTTGTATCTTTACAGGCTCCTGACAACGAAGGAAGAAATATAAAGGGATCCATCAGCAGCATGGAGTTCAGTACTGAGCTCCAACACAGCACACGAGGAACAAACTAACTAACCACATGAGCAATCTTGACGCAGGCAATGCTTTGAGATACGTTCTGCAAATGTTACTGAAGCAATAAATTACTTACCAGTCCAGTTCTCCACACCCCACCCCACTCGCTCCGTTTTAATTCAAAATTCAATCTAATTTTCTTTCCATGTAACTTTGGGGAAAATGATTCTGTGTATGTGTTATGAGGCTTAATACCAACAGGAAATTGCTACAGTCTCCACTACTGATATCTTCCAGTGCCAGCTGCCAGCATATTAAACAAATATATATAATAGAGGCAGTTCTCAAACGTGTACTTTAGAAAAAGAAAATAACACCTTCCAGGTTTACATATCTGAGTCAAACAGGTAAACACAAGGTCACATGGCACTCATGCAGAAATACACAGTTAGTAACTCTACATGTAGACCAGGGTGGGTGCCACTTATTGCAAGCTAAGCGTAGGACAAGGGTGGTAGGGTCTAGGCCCATTAGCTACTGGTTGTGAGCAGGAGAGAGAAGGTTTGAGGTGGCCAGCTGGTGCGTCCCTGTTTCATGGTCAGATGTGACCTTCCTAGGCAGGAAGGAGCACTCAGAGGTAGAGCAGGTTGGGCAGAGTGAGCCCACAGGAAAAGGGTGTATGCAGCAGAGTGTAGCAAATTGGTTCAGAGGGCAGGGCAGCAACTCACTGCTGCAGGCCTTAATGACTTCAATGGAAAGGAAAATTGATCTGGGTGTTTTCTTAAAGCAAATAAAAGCTGTTTTTAATCATTGGCACCATTTCTCTGGGGGTTCTGCTGGTCTCCAGCTGATGTTACAGCTGGAGACTGGGAGAAGCCCTGTGAAATTTTCGGGTCAGTGCATTTGAAGATACGGGGCCAGCAGTTTTGCATGAGTGTTTTTGTTATAAATAACAGACATCTGACTAGAGTAATAAAAAGTAACAAATTGCTAATTAAGAATCTCAATTATTTGATATTCCAGTATAAAGAAGAACGTTTAATTTGAGACAATCTGGCTCTTCAGGCAGACGTTCACAGGTACTTCCTCACATACTGGGGCTTGAATTTTAGCCTCTCCCGCCTGGAAGGATCAATGCGTGGAAGGGGTTACAATGGGCCTTATCGCCCCGAAGCCGCACCGTTCCCGCCTGGTGCCATTTTATCTTCCCCAACTTTATAGTCAGCTGAGGCTCCCTCTGCAAGCAGGCAGGGGGCTAATTTAAATCTAAATGTCACGGCCCAATGATGTCCTCGGTGCCACAATGTAATTTTAACGAAGTCTCGGGGTGAGGCCCGTGCAGTGTCAAGCCTGCCAGAGACAGCTGAGGGATGCAGGAGAGTGGCCAGAAGAGGCCCTAGGCAAGTAACATTTTTTTAATTTTCCGTGAGGTTTCCATGGGAGCCAGGAGAAGTAGGAGTGGTCCTCCTGGGCCCAGATAGATTCCTTGGGCCATCCTTCCCCCAGCCCTCCCTACACTGGAATCTTTGTGGAACCCCTCCCCTGAGCAATTACCTCATGCCACGGGCCATTTCCTTAAGTCCCCGTCTCCTGCCCCAATTCCCGCTCCCAACTGCCGACCTTGACACCATTTCGGGCGGGAGTTTGATTTGAGATGTTAAAATGAGGCTCAGCCATTAAAATCGTCTGGGAATCGCAAGCTTTCAGACTTCTGGGTGGGCCGCCTTTTCGGCCTCCCCACACACTGAACCTGCCCCCGAGTTAAAATCAACGTCACTGTCTATTGAAACCAGTCATGTTTGAGTGCTGTTGTACTACTGGTAACTTTTTGAGACAGGCACATGTTTGCAAAAATGTATAGAGCTGGTAGACCCAAGTTACGCTACCTGCTGTGACCAGGGGAGACAGAAATATGCACACGTGTGCTGCATGCACGCACTCCTCTCTGCGCACTAGCATCTGAATGCTGGTTCGATTTTCGTGATAGTAAGCAACGGAATCTTATTGGCTCTCTGCTAACATTAAAGCATTAACAATGAAGCTTAAAATGTTCTCATGACATTTTGAACTGCAGGTTGTTTGAGGCCCACATGGTGTGAGACTAACTGGTAGAAATGGTCACACACCATGGGGTAGGTCTTGACTTTGTATGATAGTGTAAAACAGGTGATAGTGAGTCAGCAGACAGTTTTACATCTCTTCCCAGTTTCATTTCCACTGCCTTCAGTGGAAATAAAAATGGGGAGAGATGTAAAATGGCTGCCAACTCACTATCACCCGTTTTACACCATCACACAAAGTCAAGATCTACCCCCATTTGCCTAGATACGATTTGAGTGACCTCACAGTTTGTGTCAGTGCAATGCCAAAGGTGCTTCATAACTGAGAGAAAAAAAAAGGAAAATACTGCAGACGCTGTAAATCTGAAATAAAAAC
This sequence comes from Somniosus microcephalus, assembly GCF_052327205.1. NCBI lineage: Eukaryota > Metazoa > Chordata > Chondrichthyes > Squaliformes > Somniosidae > Somniosus > Somniosus microcephalus. The sequence continues at coordinate 48,831,537 of NC_140997.1, forward strand.
AGAATATACAGGATAGACTCACACGGGTCAGTCAGCGTCCACCTAACCTGCTGAGTGCTGCCAGCATTTTCTGCTTCGTACTGATGTGGACTGGATCAAGACACAGAAGATGCTCTTTACGGACATGCGAACAATGATGGACAGGAAAAGACCCTCTGCTCCATTCAGCCAGTCCCACACAATATGCACTCTCCACCCCACCCAAAAACCATGTGACCTCCCGGGAGAGGCGGATAAAAATTTTGGGGGAAAAAATTCTGGGAAATTCCTCTGCGATGTCCCCAACCCCCACCTCCCCATCCCCCACAGGCGATTGAAACTAGTCCAGGAGACCATGCCGGCCCTATTAATTCTATGCAGCACCTAGTTTCAAAAAAAGCACTCAGAAAGATTGTGCTAGCAAAGCACTGAGGGGAAAATATTTGTAAACAACGCCTCACCGTGTTAAAAAAAACACAGTTGAAGGAACCGTTTCCATCGTGCGTTATGTGCTTTCTGCTGCAAGGATTTTGTGCCAAATGGCAGAAGGAAATTCATTTAAGGGAACACATGATCCCAAAATGACCTTGGTGAAGCTAATGATCCTGTACTTTCATATAGTATTTATTTGCCAGCATAATGCAGTTGTGTTTGCATCAATAATTTGTAGAAATGAAAACCCATATCCAATAATTACAGTGCCAGGGCAAACCGATAAGATTAATTTCCTCAGTGTGTATAATGTAATAGACAATGTTTCTCTTGTTGCTCTGATGAATATTGCAATTTTTATTACAAATGAGTGTGACAAATGTTTCAGTTTTCACCAGAACATGATGTTAATTTTTAAGCAAGTGGTAAGTATGCAATATTAAATAAATATTAATGGTCAATTTAACCAGATTACTTTGTTGCGGAAATGCAGTCATATTGTCCAAAGTAATCGTACCTACACATTGCTGTAACCAGAGCCGAGAACAACCATCAGCGGACATGTAAAGAATAATATAACTTATAATCGGGCCTTCTGGTGAATCAAAATGGTTGCTAAGAAACATCCTGTGGCCCCATGATGTTGTAAATAACATTATTGCACTGTAAAGATGGAAAATAATCACTGATTAATGCAATGGTTATTAGCTGCTCAAGTTTGTTCAAACAAAACATTCTGAAAACAGAGGAATAGAAAGAGGGATCAAAAGATGGCAAAAGATCATTCTCTTTAACTGTTTAATACAAAGACACACTCAAGGTTAGGTTTTCCAATATGGGTTCAGTTGATGTCTGAATGGTTTGAAGGCCGTCTCGACTGGAAGTGTGTGCTTCGCACCTTATTTTCCATGATCGGCTCCTTGTCATAATTAGCTTCAAGTTCAGATTTGGACATGTTGAGGGACCACACCAGTCGTGGGAATGGAAATTTAACAGGATGCAGACAATTGGAGGGGAGCAGTAACAACTGGGAAACACAAATTCTGAAGAAAGACTCAGAACGCATTTCCACCCGTCGACAACCTTTCTGACGATGAAGGAGGAGAAAGCAAAGAAGTGACAGGCAAAAATGAAGAGGAAGAAAACTCAAGGTACAGACATGTGTCTGCCGGCCATAACAGAGCAGCCCAGTGCCCAATCCCCCCCCCCTGCCCACTCCTCTTTAATGGCTACTGAAGAGGAGGTGGAGCAGCATGAGGTGGTTGCAAAGGGAGATGCCATCTGATGTAAGAAAAAGGAGACTTACCATCAAGTAACTTTAAAGTAAGCTTTAAGTAACTTATAAACACACTATATACACAAGAGAGGTCTTTACCATGCCTCTGGTAGAAGCCTCTTACAATACTGAACAGACCAGTATTTATACCAGTCCAACAGGAAGTGACATATGACAGGAAGTGAGGTATGTACACAGTTCATAGTTCATAGTTCACAGGAAGTGATGACATAACTTCCCGGATGTTATCATTTTTATCACATTCTTCCCTCCTGCAGGATTAGGAGGCTGTGGTCTACCTTTTGGTCCGCAGCCGCTGAACAAGGAAGAGTCGCACCCGTTTGGATTCCCGTCGTAGAGAGTCGCTGGTCCGCTTACATGCGGTTGGCCATTGGTCAGAGTCTGTGTGGCCTGGATTGCCCTGTGAAGGGTCGGGGAGATCATGGCTTCGAGTACGAGCCCCAATAGGTTCAAAGTCGGACTGCCTCTGTTCAGAGGGAGGTGCAGAGCTGGTCTGTGGCGGATCAGTACTTTCATGCGCGGTACTGGGAGGGTCGCAACCTTGAGCACGGGGTTCTACCGGCACCAAGCTAGTTGGTGTCCGATCAGGATCCTGGAGAGGGGTACCCGATAGGTCCCAAGAGTTTCCTGGTGAAATGCCATCACCCGATGTCCCACTAGGTCCTGGTGGGCAGGGAGCCAGATCCCGTAATGATACGGTAGATTCTCGGCCGTCGGAATATCGTATGTTTGCATAGGTGGGGTTGGCATCGGTTAGTTCGACCTCGTCTACAAGAGGGTCATTTTTAGATGTCCGAACGTATCTTCGGAGTAATACAGGTCCAGGAGTAGTTAGCCATGACGGGAGTGATGTCCCATGAGATGAGCGACGCTGGAATCCAAAGAACCGCTCATGAGGTGTAGTATTTGTGGCTGTAGAAAGCAGGGACCGTATAGAGTGCAATGCATCCGGAAGCACTGTTTCCCATTGCTGGTCTGGTAGGCCCCGAGATCTTAAAGCGAGACGTACGGAATTCCAGATGATACCGTTATACCTCTCTACCTGCCCATTTCCGATGGGATGGTATGGTGTTGTTTTGCTTGTAGCAATTCCCCGTTCTGAGAGGTAGTCCTTGAGTTCCCTTGACATAAAGGATGGACCCCGATCTGAGTGAATATAAGCCGGCATGCCACAGAGAGAAAATACCTGCTCAAGGCAGCAGATTACTGTGGACGCCAGCATATTGGAGCAGGGGAAGGCAAACGGAAAACGTGAATATTCGTCGATCATGGTGAGCAAATATGTGTTCCGAGTTGAAGAGGGCACTGGGCCCTTAAAATCGATGCTAAGTCGTTGCATCGGTTGGGTTGCATGTATGAGTATACCATCTGAGGGGCGGAAGAACTGAGGTTTTAATTCCGCACAAAGCCAGCATTCTGAGCATATTTTCTTTACATCTCCAGTGGAAAAAGGGAGATTCCGTGATCGTACGAAATGTAGCATGCGCGTAACGCCAGGATGACACAAACCATTGTGGACATCCATGAGAGTGGAGGATGACATAGTGGAGCAGAATGCCCGTGTGAGGGTGTCCGGGGCCACATTCTCCTTGCCAGGCCGATAGAGAATGGTATAACCAAAAGAGGCCAGTTCCATCCTCCAAAGTTGTATTTTATTATTCTTAATTTTGGTTCGTTTTCGATTATCGAGCATGAAGGCGACTGATCGTTGGTCCGTGATCAATGTAAAGTGCTGGCGAGCTAGAAAATGGTTCCACTTCCGTACTGCCTCTATGATGGCTGTGGCTTCTTTCTCAACTGGAGGATAATGTAGCTCGGCACCTTGTAAGGTCCTGGACATAAATGCTACAGGACGACCTTCCTGATTCAGAGTAGCCGAGATCGCCACCTCCGAGGCATCACATTCAACCACGAAAGGGAGATTCTCATCAATGGAGTGAAGAGCCGCTTTCTCCAACTGTTTTTTGAGAAGGTTAAAGGCTGCACCAGCTGCTGTTCCCAGTGGAAATGATCTAGCATGCAGCAAGGGTTGGATTTCGTCCGAAAAATGAGGAATCCATTTAGCGTAGTATGCAAACAGACCGAGAGCCCGACGTAAAGAAGCCGGATTCTTAGGTGACGGGAGCTCTTGGAGCGGGCGAAGTCTTTCTGGGTCTGGCTTAATGATACCATTGCCTACGCAGTAGCCAAGGATGTTGATGGTCGGTTGCGACTCAACAGATTTGGATTCATTCAGGGTCAAATTACGGCGATGGAGGGCATCCCAAAATTTTTGGAGGTTGGAGTCGTGTTCCTGTTGATCGTGACCTGCAATGGTAATGTTATCAAGATAGGGAAAAGTGTCCCTTAGGTTTTCCTGCTTAACCAGGCCATCCATTGCCCGTTGAAAGACAGCCACTCCATTAGTAACCCCGAATGGGAGGCGACGAAATTGGTACAGCCGTCCATTAGCCTCAAAGGCTGTGTACTGCTTATCTGAGACCTTCAAGGGTAACTGATGATAGGCACTTTTTAAATCGTAAGTTGAGAACACTTTGTATTCGGCAAGTTTATTAACCATATCATCAATGCGTGGCAATGGGTAGGCGTCCAAGTCGGTATATTGATTGATGGTTTGCGAATAATCGATGCATAGTCGCTGTTTGTGAGGTTTTAGAGGGTTCTTGACAATGACGACTTGAGCCCGCCAGGGCGACGAACATGGTTCAATGATATCCTCTGCTAGAAGTCGAGAGATTTCAGCCGCAATAAAAGATTGGTCTTCCTGATTAAAGCGCCGCGATTTCGTTATTATCGGTTGGCATTGAGGCGGAATACTGGCAAATAATGAGGGTTCATCAAGTGAAGCTGCTGATAATGCACAAAATGGTAATTTAGATGGTATATTAGAAATAGTAAGTCCGGGTTTGGATCCACCAAACTCAATGGTGAGTTTCTTATGCTGTTTTTGGAAGTCCAGCCCTAAGAGGAGATCACTACATAAGTCTTTGAGCACCGAAAGTCGGGTGGAGGGATACATACGACCATGAAGTGTCATATCAACAACACAAAAGCCGGAGATTCTGGTATTAAGTGATGACTGGGCCATCGCAATTGCCTGGTCCGATGGGAAGACATGTAGTTTCAATTTCGCAACAATCTGTTCCTTAATGAAACTATCAGTACTTCCTGAGTCAATTAAGGCATCTAAGGTATACCCTTTAATTGAAATTTTTGTGGCTGCCTGAGACAGGTTCTGTGGGCAAGCAGCTGTAATTGGTGTCGTTGCACAGAGAGTGGCTAAAACTCTCGGTGTGCTTCTTCGGGAGAGAGCTCGAGAGGAAGCTTGATAGGTCCTAGCTGGAGCATCTTGATAGGCCCTAATTGGGGCAGTTCGGTAGGCCTTAGCTGGATTGGCCCTCGTAGAGGCCCTTGATAGGCAAACTTTAGCAAAGTGTCCTTTTTTCCCGCAATAACTGCAGATTGCATTGCGAGCAGGGCAGGTTTTCCTAGGGTGAAAAGCATCTCCACAAAAGAAGCATTCCTTCCTAGATTGCCAAGAGGCTGCTAAAGTGGGGTCATCCTCCTCTTCTTCATCAGAATTATCAGAATTAGATTCCCCCATGATAGGGTTCACCTGAGACCGCTTGAATTGTCTGGTTGCAGCTACAGCAGCAGATCGAGATCTGGGCAGCTGATAGAGGTCTGCATTTCTCTTTGCCAAATCCAGTGAACAAGCTAGGTCAAAAGCTTTTTGTAGCTCAAGTGTTTTACTTTCTAGTAGACGCTGGCGTATAAATGGAGAGGCAATCCCGCAGATGAAAGCATCACGAATCATTTCTTGGCGGTACAGCTCAGCTGAGGCTGCCTGAAAGTTACAATCTACGCTGAGCCTGCGAAGTTCTTGCAGGAATTCGTCAATTGATTCCCCTGGCCCTTGTCGGGCTGTGGCCAGTAGATGTCTAGCATAGACCTCATTTGGGGTCTTCGCATACAGTTTCTTAAGTGCCCGAATCACCTCTTCGTAACTATCCCAGTCATCAACATATTCGAACACTTTTGGGGTCACATAATTGACAAGTATCTTCAATTTAGCAGGAGCATCCGCTTTACATTCATCCAGAAAATTCTCAAAAGTACGATACCAATGCTTCCATACCCTGCCAGCTGCTGGTGTATTCGGGTCCAAGTCCAGACGAATAGGTCTAAGGATTTTCTCCATGATGGGTGGTTCCCTGGATCCTTAACTTCCGAGTTTGTCTGAAGGTCTAGTATTTGTCAGTGTAAATACTAAGTTACTTAAATTGATGTAAGAAAAAGGAGACTTACCATCAAGTAACTTTAAAGTAAGCTTTAAGTAACTTATAAACACACTATATACACAAGAGAGGTCTTTACCATGCCTCTGGTAGAAGCCTCTTACAATACTGAACAGACCAGTATTTATACCAGTCCAACAGGAAGTGACATATGACAGGAAGTGAGGTATGTACACAGTTCATAGTTCACAGTTCACAGGAAGTGATGACATAACTTCCCGGATGTTATCATTTTTATCACACCATCTATGCCACTTCATGGCACCAACCTCATAGGACTGCAATGAATGATACCCGCAAGGAACTGGAACCCGGCCACAGCTGACCATCATTGTCACTGGATGTGCCAACCTTATGATGCATGAGATGCCTGATCTAAAATATTTAAATTTACTATGGATGCAAAGCAATAAAAAGGACCATTGACCAAGATATCCATTTTGTGAAATGTTACAGAAAAATAAATGCTCTCCTTATTTTAGTGTCACTTGTCACAACTAATTCATTAATTAATGGCAAAAAAAAACAAAGGTAACATAAGAAAAAACTCTTTTGCGCAGCGAGTGGTTAGGATCTGGAATGCACTGCCTGAAAGGGTGCTGGAGGCAGACTCAATCACAGCTTTCAAAAGGGAGTTGGATAAGTACATGAAAGAAAGAAAGTTTGCAGGGCTATGGGGAAAGGGCGGGGGAGTGGGACTAGCTGAAGTGTCCTTGCAAAGAGCTGGCACGGGCTCGATGGGCTGAATGGCCTTCTTCCATGCTGTAACCAATCTATGATTCTATTAATTAATGAGTTTTATAATCATTGGGCCAGAAATTTGGGTTGGAGGCTTCCTGCGGGCGCAAGCCTCCGACCTGCACTTACATAGCGCGCCTGCCGTTGTGCTGTGGGCCCGCGTGGGATTCCTATCCTGGGTCTCCTCGAGCTGCCGGTGTGCAGTGCTCGCGTATCCCAGGGGCGTAGTTAGTTCGCAGCATCCCCTGGAATCACGTGGGCCATGGGGAGCCACACGACAGGAAGACCTGTCAAATCTATGAATAGAGATCGGCCCCAAAACCTAAGTAAAACTTCAAATACATTTTTTTAAATCACATTTTTAATATAACTGAATTACATAAATTGACTTTTAAACAAAAATTTTAATTTTTGAAAAAATTAATTAAAGTTTTTAACGGGGCTAAAAATAAACTTACCTTTCTTTAAAGTATTTTAAAATGATAAACCTGTGGAAAAAATGTTTTAATTTTACTTAATTAACCTCTTACCTTGTTTAAAGCAGGCCTTGCGCCTGCTTTTTCCACGCGCAGCTGCTTGGGACTTACCCGCACGGAGAAATCTGTAAAAAAATCGGAAGTTCCAGGTCTACGCGCTGCCTCTCCAGCGCACGCATTTGACCTCCAAACCACTTCCTTCAAGGGAACGGAAGTTCCGGTTTCCAGCGCGTGCGCAGTGCATGCGCGAAACCGGCACTTCCGCTGGCCTTACGGGTTGAGTACACAGTGCGTACTCACCCGTGGGGACCCGAATTTCTGCCCCAATAGCTTCTTGATGTTTCAAAAGTAAGGTCCTTTGGCAACATAATATTGATTTTTAGGTACTCATTATAGACACAATAATGAGGTGGCACTCAGAGAGATAATGGGATAGAAATTTGGGGAAGTGTACAACTGGCAGTATCACATCCGTCTCCTGTTATACTCCCCACCTGATATTCAATTCCAGCGCCTTCAATGGAGCTGGATATCAGACTGAGTGTAGAAGGGGCGATGATGCGATATGCCTGTTTTGTGTCCCTGCCCAAGATGAATTTCGACCCCAGTGTCTGATACATATTATTCATCCATCTTCAGGAGAAATATCTGACCAGAAATGAGCTGCATTTAAAATGTAGAATTTTTTTCAGCAGAAATGGGGCTGAATTCCTTAGGGATTCTGCTCGCCTCCTGTACCACTCTGGTGGGAAACCGGCAGAATTCACAAAAAAATTGTGAAAGCTTAGCTGTGCTGGGTCCCCGTCATTTTCAGGAGTTTCTTATTTGCTTTGTAGGGGGTGGCACCTCTGCCCACCCCCTACAGGGCAAATGAAGGTGAGGGGGCGGGACCAGGAATAGGGACACCCTATGCCAGGGATTCCCGCTCTTTTGGCACAGTCAGGACCTGGCGTATCATTGGAGGCTGGCACACCAACTGAATTGAGACGTAGGATCTCCATTAGGGCCACTGTGGGCCCCACCAGTGCAATCCAGGCCAGGAAAGTGGCCTGAATCCTTGAAGAAAAGGATCTTGTTTTGGAAGACATTTTAAAGATCGGCCCCCTCACATGGGGAGCCATGGCGATGGTGGCTGGAGTTGGGGGAAGGGGAGCCTGGGCAACCACCCTTAGGCCAACTGCCAGAGATTCCAGCCTCCATGGGCAGACAGGTGCCAGTGATACACCCAACGTGGCACTTGCGCCTGTTGTATTATGCTAGCACCTTTCACAACCTCAGGACCTCCCAAAGCATTTTACAGCCACTGAGTTACTTTTGAGGTGTAGCCACTGTTGTAATGCAGGAAAGTTCATTGAGCTATTGTCTCATCGGTGGATAAATCCTGAGTCAGATACCAAGATCTGTTAGCAGCCACAGCTTGAAGTTTGTGCAAATTAATGGAAACATGGGTTTAAATATGGAGGGTTCCAGAGGCTCCATCTTGTGCACTAAAGCTGCCCACAGAGAGAGAAAAGAGCTTGGATACTCCCAAGATAAAGCATCACTTATTCTTGTCCCAACCATTATCTAGTTTGCATACATAAATTACTGTTGGTGTGCTGGGGTCATGATTATGGTTCAATGCAGGCTTACCTTCAGAGCTGTCAGTTAACCATCTACATAGGGAGCAGTTTGACGGCAGCTTGTACTTTGCATTAAAACCTGCAAAACTGACTGACAGCTCTAAAGGTAGATGCAACAAAAGAAAACCCTTAGTAAATAAAAGCTGACTCAAATGATGGCCACCCTGGGAGAAATTTGACTCAATTTGAAAAAAACAGTGGGTAGCTGCCGAGATTCTATACAACTGTTGCTTTACTACTGGGAATGACTGACTCCATTTTCATTCATCTTTAAAATCTTGCTATGTGCGAATTGGCTGCTGCCATTTGCCTAAATAACAACAATGATTATGCTTCAAATGAATTTATTGGATGTGAAGAGATGTGGGAATGTGCAAAGGATGTGATCGGATGATAGAGAAATGCAAGTTCTTTTTTCTACATTTCCTACATTACAACAGTGACTACACTTCAAAAGTACTTCGTTGGCTGTAAAGCGCTTTGGGATGTCCTGAGGTCATGAAAGGCGCTACAGAAATGCAAATCTTTAGGGGTTTTTTTCCATTTAAGTTCTGCTGGTTGTAACCGCTGTAAAAGAAATGAAACAAGAACCAGTCACAGATATGCTTTGTATTCCTCATTACTGTCATTTGGTTAATAGAACTGTTGGAGCCAAAGTAAACGCGAGCAGGGTGATCAGCATGTTGAGGTTAGACAGGAAGAGATAAGGCGGGGGGTGGTGGTGCGGTGGGGTGAGAAGGCAATGGCTCCTCAACAGTACAACGTTGAGACTCTATGACGTAGATTTTCATCTTTACCACCTGGGTGGTAATCTGACAGATCAGACCATCCGCCTGGTGTAGGACTGGTCTGATTAAGTCAGGCAGGTTCTATAACGGGCGGCCGCTCCACTCTGTCAGATATGGTGAGACAAAAACTTACCCCTTTATTATGGAGTTAGCTCTCACAGATGTAACTGTTCTTTTGATAGACAAGGAGGATGGGGGGGGGGGGCGGAAAGTACTTGCAAGATTTTTAAATAAATCTCATTGCATTTTTTAAAAAACAAAATATTATTTACACTACTCTGCTAGAACCATATAAATGTAACACCCCATGAAAAATGTTCTCCAAATCATCCTGCATTACTACTCATTTAAATGGACCTTAATAATAGTCAAGTGGGGATTAATAGTCTGGCACAAATAACTGTGACTTAATGGCTCTAGCATTCTGGTTTGTGAGCTGATCAAGTGGTTACCACATAAAAAGGGTTTCTTTTCAAAAGAAAGGCAGAAGGAGATTGTCACAGTCCTGGATATTTGTGTCATTGATTTTTTTTGTGTGTTTGTGTGCAGCTGGCGTAACAGGAAGCAGTGACAAATGATTGAGAGGACAACATCCATATTAACACTCCAGTGCACACGCTAGCCAGCATGATGCATTCAGAAGGAAAGAAATGACAGCCCAAAGCAAATGCTTCATGAACAGGGATTGTGCTACAAATTAAAAGAAAAGCCCTGCAATTCTATATCACCCGATCACATCATCAACCCGTTCCCAAATCGCTTCACACCCAATAAATTAATTTTGCAGTTTAATTACTGTTGTTATGTAGGCAAATAGCAGCAGCCAATATGCACATAGTAAGATTCTAAAGATGAATGACCAGTTAATCTGTTTTTGGTGGCATTGGTAGAGGGAGGATCGTTGGCCAGGACAGCAGGAAAACTCTGCGCTTGAAACAAAGTTGAGAATTGTTTTTGCCTTTGAAATTATGGGGCAGTTTATACAAATTTGGACAAACATTCCTGACCTCCCTGCCTGAATTCCCAATATGTGCCTCTCACGCGCAAATCTCCACATATTTGTAAAATCTCGGTATGTTATTATCATTCGTTTTCCACTTATACGAATGGTTTTGACTCATCTTCCAGCCAATATATTTATGCTGTGTTTTTTCAATATAAAAAATAGTATGCAGCAAAAAATAAAGGAAAACAGTGAACAATCTTCTCTTTAACAGGACATGGCACAGGGCTAAAATCCCATTGGTTTCCTTCTATAACTCTGGTTAGAGACCGACAGTGCCCCATGGGAACAGTGGCAAATGGAATTTAACCCGGAAAAGTGCGAGGTGATGCACTTTGGGGGGACTAACAAGGCAAGGGAATACACAATGAATGGAAAGACCCTAGGCAAGACGGAGGGTCAGAGGGATCTGGGTGTGCAAGTACACAGATCCCTAAAGGCGGCGGAACAGGTGGATAAGGTGGTAAAAAAGGCATATGGGATACTTGCCTTCATTAGCCGAGGCATTGAATATAAGAGCAAAGGGGTTATAATGGAGCTGTATAAAACACTGGTTAGGCCACAGCTGGAATACTGTGTGCAGTTCTGGTCGCCACACTACAGGAAGGATGTGATCGCGTTAGAGAGGGTGCAGAGGAGGTTCGCCAGGATGTTACCAGGGCTGGAGCACTTCAGCTATGAAGAGAGACTGGGCAGATTGGATTTGTTTTCCTTGGAGCAGAGGAGGCTGAGAGGGGACATGATTGAGGTGTACAAAATTATGAGGGGCATAGATAGGATGGATGCTGAGGAGCTTTTTCCCTTAGTAGAGGGGTCAATAACTAGGGGGCATAGATTCAAGGTAAAGGGCGGGAGGTTTAGAGGGGATTTGAGAAAGAACTTTTTCACCCAGAGGGTGGTTGGAGTCTGGAACTCACTGCCTGAAAGGGTTGTGGAGGCAGGAACCCTCACAACATTTAAGAAGCATTTGGATGAGCACTTGAAATGCCATAGCATACAAGGCTACGGACCAAATGCTGGAATATGGGATTAGATTAGACAGGGCTTGATGGCCGGTGCGGACACGATGGGCCGAAGGGCCTCTATCCGTGCTGTATAACTCTATGACTCTATGACTTAGCTGTGTTGGAGCTCTGCCATTTTCAGGAGTTTCTGATTTAACTTGTAAAGAGAAGAGCATCCACCCACCCATTACAAAGCAAATGAAGAGTTGGGGCAGGGCCGTGGAGGGGACTCCCTAAGCTGAGAGTTCCTGCTCCTGCTCCACAGAAGGTACCCATTGTTGCAGTGGCAGCTGGAACACCCAGTAATGTGAAATGCACCTGTTAACACATGGGCGCATGTGGGCTCCACCAGTGGGGTCCAGGTGAGTCAGGGTGCCTGGACCCCCAAAGAATTCATTTTCTTTTCAATCCAGCCCAATTGGCTCCCTTGCTGAATCCAGAGGCCTGGACTAATAATCCAGAGCATGAGTTCAAACCCCACCATGGCAATTTAGAGTTGAAAACATCTGGAAGGAAGCGTGAAACTATCGGATTGTCATAAAAACCCAATTGGTTCACTAGTGTCCTTTAGGGAAGGAAACCTGCCGTCTTTACTTGGTCTGGTCTATATGTGACTCCAATCCCACACCAACGGGGTTGACTCTTAACTGCCCTCTGAAGTGGCCCAGCAAACCACTCAGTTGTATTGAACCACTACAAAGTATACCATATAGACTGCTAGCTTTTCAAGAATAGACCTACAACCACCTTCTTAGGGCAAGTAGGGATGGGCAATAAATGCCAGCCTTGCAGGCACTACTCACATACTGAGAAAGAATTAAAAATTTACAGAGAGACCATTTGACCCACCCACCTGTGCTGGTGCAATTCTTAACTGGAGCAATAAACTTTAATCCCATATCCTTGCCCTTTCCCCATATCCACTGCTACATTTTGCGAACTACTAAAACATTCAGAATGTACCTGGATATTTCTCCATTTGTTCTAGGCTTTTTACTCAACAAATATTTTATCTGGATGATATTGATATAGTTTCTTTTACAGAATACATGATGAACAGTTGAGTTACTGGCTTATCATGTTTAGCACTGCAGATGGGGGACAGTGAGCAAGGCAAAGAAGTGTGTCAGTTTAGGTACAGGATGAAAGTCCAGCACCTATTCCACTTCTGTTTCCTGCCTTTCAAGGCAGATGTCTTGGTAAGCAGGGGGGAGAGCTGGTCCAATAAGGTGCTGGGGGGAGAGCTGGTCCAATAAGGTGCTGGGGGGAGAGCTGGTCCAATAAGGTGCTGGGGGAAGAGCTGGTCCAATAAGGTGCGGGGGGGAGAGCTGGTCCAATAAGGTGCTGGGGGGAGAGCTGTTCCAATAAGGTGCTGGGGGGAGAGCTGGTCCAATAAGGTGCTGGGGGGAGAGCTGGTCCAATAAAGTGCGGGGGGGGGGGAGAGCTGGTCCAATAAGGTGCTGGGGGGAGAGCTGGTCCAATAAGGTGCTGGGGGGAGAGCTGGTCCAATAAGGTGCTGGGGGGAGAGCTGGTCCAATAAGGTGCTGGGGGGAGAGCTGGTCCAATAAAGTGCTGGGGGGAGAGCTGGTCCAATAAAGTGCTGGGGAGAGAGCTGGTCCAATAAAGTGCTGGCGGGAGAGCTGGTCCAATAAAGTGCTGGGGGGAGAGCTGGTCCAATAAAGTGCTGGGGGGAGAGCTGGTCCAATAAAGTGCTGGGGGGAGAGCTGGTCCAATAAAGTGCTGGGGGGAGAGCTGGTCCAATAAAGTGCTGGGGGGAGAGCTGGTCCAATAAGGTGCCTAGCTACATCCTTCAAAAGTTTCTCAAAAATCTTGGGGGTGAATTTCCTGCAGAGGTTCTCCCGCTGATCCAGTAAAACCTCAGGAAAAGAGCTGCAGAAACCCCAGAAAAGCAGCGGCAACAGTGTTCATGCCATCTTCCAGGGTTTCCACGGATCCTCGATCAAAGTAATGGTGGACGAACGGGAGAACATCAACAGCATTTTGCCTCCCTTATCTCCTCAATCATCCACCCTGGAACACATTGGCCCAGGTTTTACGGGGCCTATGACCGCCTATGCTGTTGTAAGTGCCCCACAAGTTATGGGTTTCCGCATGCGGTGTGCATGCAGGGAAACCTGGTACATGTGATCTGTCAAGTTTCAGCTTGACCGATCATCCGCATGCGCAGGAAATGGACATTCACTGGCAGAGATCTGGGCTATTTGCCCAACTACTGCCCAGCAAATGCCTATGAAACTCTTATGCCTGGTAATCCCTGTGGCCATCCCCCTCTCAAACAGATATACCGCTTTGGATATTGTTGGGGAGGATGGCTTATTGGGGGAAGACAGCAGCAGCCAACTTCCTGGCAACGTGGGTGGTTCTGCTGCACAGGACGGGAGGAAAAAGTGTGCAAGAGCTATAGTAATAGGGGATTCTATTGTCAGGGGAATAGCTAGGCGTTTCTGCGGCCGCAAACGAGACACCAGGATGGTATGTTGCCTCCCTGGTGCAAGGGTCAAGGATGTCTCGGAGCGGCTGCAGAGCATTTTGGAAGGGGAGGGTGAATAGCCAGTTGTCGTGGTGCATATACACACCGACGATATAGGTAAAAACCGGAATGAGGTCTTAAAAGCTGAATACAGGGAGTTAGGAGGTAAATTACAAAATAGGACCTCAAAGGTAGTAATCTCAGGATTGCTACCAGTGCCACGTGCTAGTCAGAGTAGAAATAGAAGGATATTTCAGATGAATACGTGGCTAGAGGAATGGTGCAAGGGGGAGGGATTCAAATTCCTGGGACATTGGAACCGGTTCTGGGGGAGGTGGGACCAGTACAAACTGGACGGTTTGCACCTGGGCAGGGCTGGGACCGATGTCCTAGGGGGAGTGTTTGCTAGTGCTGTGGGGGAGGGTTTAAACTAAAATGGCACGGGGTTGGGAACCTGTGCAGGGAGACAGAGGAAAGGGAAACAAGGATAGAAGCAAAAGACAGGAAGGAGAACAGCAAAAGTGGCAGTCAGAGAAATCAAGGGTTTAAATCAAACATGGCCACAGTAAATAATAATTCTAAAAGGTCTAAGAGTGTTAAAAAAACAATCCTGAAGGCTTTGGCCTAGAAATTCAGTATAGCCACTTTTGGGGCGGTAAAGTCAGGCAGCCGCTAAAGTTTGCGCCCGGCGCAAAGTCGCGCCCCCTTCGCCGATATTCAGTCGCATCGCCCCAAGAGGTTGCTGCTGCACTAAAACAGGCGATGCACGACTATCTTTAGGCGCTAAGCCGGCGGTGCTGAGCGATACCCCCGAGGCCGGGCGCAGTGCAGGTGCGGCGAGTTCTTGATTGACGGCAGACACTCTGGCGCCGGTCAGCTCTTAAAGGGGGAGGGTGGATTTGTTTGCCTGCCACGCCCTGCACACTGCAGCCCTCAACCTAGGCCTGACCACTTCAGCTTCACCTGTACAACGCCCAGGACTATGGAGAAGGCCAGGGAGAGAGCGCAGCGCTTCAGCGACGGTGACCTGAGGCTGCTGGTTGGCGGAGTGGAGCGCAGGCGCCATGTTTTGTTCCCAGAAGGTGGCACGAGGCCGCTGCCCAGCGCCTACCGGAAAGCCTGGAGGGAGGTGTCCAACAGGGTGTCTTCCAACAGCGTGGTTGCCAGGACTCCTGTGCAATGCCGGAAGAAGTTCAACGACCTCACTCGGGTTGTCAGGGTGAGTACCCTTTCCAGTGTCCTCCTCATCCTTGCATGTGCACCTCACATTATGGGCAAAGGGACCTGAAAGCCCTAATGGCCAGCCCTCATCCAGCAGCTATGGGACTGGCATGAAAATCAATTGCACATTCAGCACTTTACACACTGTCCAAGCTATTCGACCATGGGAGGCAGTGCAGACAAGATCAGGGCTACACACTGTCCAAGCTATTCGACCATGGGAGGCAGTGCAGACAAGATCAGGGCTTCACACTGTACTTAGAGGCCGTCCTTTCTCTTGCAGGCCAAGGTGGCGCACAACCGGCACAACCGAACTGAGACTGGGGGAGGCCATCCTGACCTCAAAGCGCTCTCCGACCTCGACCAGCATGTGGAGCGCATTATGGTAGGCCGGCTGATTGGCCCCGTCGCCAGTGGAGATGCCGACCCTGTTCTGGGCACCAATGGTAAGGGCATCACCTTTTGGACCTCTCTCGCTCCACTTGCACATCAGATCAGCATCCTTTGCCACTGTCCGACCAATGCGGTGAATGGCACTACTCATGCCTCCCTCGCTGCCGCCCTGTCCTCACTCTAAAGCTACTCTTGTGCCTTCCTGCTTTCAGATGGTGAATCGCCAGGTGAGGAGGCGGGTGTGGTGTATGTAACCGTTCCACCTTTAAGAGAACTATTTTAAGAGTGGCACTACTTTATCTTGGCTGCTGTATACTGTAATACCGGTGGTGACCACACCGGTATATAAGTGCTGTGTAACGATTTATTGGGCAGTTCAGCCCTGACCTTCGACTAGTAAAGACCTGTTAAAATTTACTCTTGTGGTCTGTGTAGTAATTCTCATTATAACACACAGACTTAACAGTGGCGACGAGTACGATCTTACCCTGCGGCAGAGATATATCCAAGGCAGTTTAACGGGCGTCGAGAAGAGGCATCCGCCCTCATCATTCTGCTGAGAAAAGACTCGGGTCTGCAGAGCAAAGGAAGAATTCTGACACGAAGCCTTCCATCAGCAACAGGCAGTGATCATCCCTTCTATCACGGTGGTGGGTAAGCCGATCAGCGACGAGCAGCAAGTCGGCCACGTTGGCTGTGAAGTAGGGGAGGGAAAAACGGAGGATATAAGGGCGGAGAACTCGACCACGGCTGGGGAAAAGAGCCGGACAGAAGTCGGGGCCAGAGGCGCTGAGACTGGGGCAGCGTAAGGCACGGGAGCCGCGGTGAATGCAAACACAGCCGGTGTAAAAGACCGGGCTGCAAGCGGGCTGGGAGACGCAACAGCATCGAGAGAGAGCTCGACCGCGACTGGTGAAAAAGGCCGGGCAGCTGCCGAGGCCGCAAAGCGCAGTGACCGGGTCAGCGTAAGGCGCGGGAGAAAAAAAAAAACCGCGGAGAACTCAGCCGCAGCCGGGGGAAAGGACCGGACTGCAAGAGGGGCTGGGAGGCACGATTTGAAAACTGCTGGGGAGGGCGAACGCAGCAATACGGCAATCACCATTACAGCCAGCGGGGGAGAAAGGCAAACGCGGGAAGCCGCCATTTTCATAGGCGGGGGAAGAAGACAAGCGCGGGAAACCGTCATTTTGAAAAAAATATATAATAAAAGAAAAAATTTCTTTTTGTTTCTCAAGAAGATTGCGAGGATGCCTAAGCGTGGTAACATCAATGATTTCGATTCCGATGTTGAAGATTGGGCCACGTATGTAGAACGCATAGAGATTTATCGTAAGGCAAATAAAATATCAAATAAAGATAAAGTACTAACCTTACTAAACTCAATGGGTGCGAAGACATACGGGCTATTGAAGCATCTTCTATCACCAGCTAAACCGGCGGATCAGACCTTCGCTAATATTGTTGCTGTCCTGAGAAATCATTTGAACCCCACACCGCTGATGCTAGTGGAACAATTTAAATTTTATGCGAGAACGCAACAGAAAGAGGAAAGCAACGCGGAGTATTTAATTGAACTGCGTAAGCTAGCGAAATACTGTCAGTTTGGGGAAAGACTGACAGAGGCACTGAGAGACAAATTCGTGTGTGGATTGTCGAAAGAAGGAACACAAAAGCGGCTACTTGAAGAGAATGATCTTACACTTGATAAGGCTGTCACTATTGCAGCATCGCACGAAGCCGCAGCGAGAGGCACTGCGGAAATGCAGCTGAAGGCAGCGGTACTCAGCGTAGATCAAATGGCTTTGGGTACAACGAAATGTTATCGTTGTGGAAAGACAACACATGATCAGAACCAATGCTGGTTTAAAAACCAGGAATGTAGAAAATGTGGCAAGCTTGGTCACATAGCTAAAGTATGCCGGTCAGGAAAGAAGACCAGCAACAAAAAGTCACCGCAGGAAAAGTGCAGAAAGGTACATAAGGTGGCTGAGAAGAGTTCGGATGAACAGAATTCGGATTCAGACTCCAACAGCAAGGAACTGGGTAGTCTGAGAATTCACAATGTGAGTAAGGAAGCTGACCGACAAACTATCTGGGTCACACTGCAGATAGCAGGAGTCCAAGTGAAGATGGAATTGGACACCGGATCGGCGTTGACGGTCATGAATAAGCAAGATTACAAAAGGTTATTCACACATATTCCCCTACGGGATACGGAGATAGTATTGCAGACATACACGGGGCAAAGAGTATACCCCATCGGAAAGATAAAAGTCAAGGTGGTACACAAGGGCAAAGAACACCAACGAATGGGCATATATGTACTACCTGAGGGAGGTCCACCACTTCTGGGACGGGAGTGGATCAGGAAAATAAATATGGACTGGCACTCCCTAAAAGCAATAACGGTAGATTCCGGAAAAAAAAAAAGATGTCAAACCTGAACGATTGTCCAGAATATTGGATGAGGGCATATGCAGCAGTGACAGTGACAAAGCAGAGAGTGAGAACTCGGTGAAGACAATCAGCTCAGACTCTGGAACTGATGATGGTAAGACCAGCCCATGTGCAAAAGACAAGTCTAAAATGGACTTGCAGACTAATGATGGAAAAACGAAGGAGTGCATAAATGCTTCAGAAGAGAACAAAGTATCAGAACAGAATTCCACTGAACAACAACAACATAGTTTGACAGAGAATTCTGAGTCTGTCCAGTCTACAGACATGCACATTTCTGAGGAACACCGGGCTCGAACTCAACTCAATTTCAAACTACAACAGCAATTAGAACAAATGATTCGCCGTTTTGAGCAAGAGATGAATGCAAAGAAAATGTTCTTTGACACAGAGTTGGAGAATCTGGGAAGACAGCAGAAGCAGCTGATTGAGAAAATGGATCAGGAACACACAAACCGTCTGCGCGATGAGGCCAAACGAGTCAAAGCTGAGCAAGAAAGGGAATATGTCAAATTCATCGATCAGTTGAAAGCTAAGAAGAAAGAGCACCCTTTTGTGAGCAGTGTCAGCAGTAATAAGCCACTCAGGGAATTGGTGGCAGAGGCAAAAGCTGAAGTGATGGAGGAAATAGAAGAGAATAGAGAAGAAGCAGAAGATGATGACTCATCTGAACCATTATCACCCCTACCAGGTCACGCACGTGGTCCCTCCGAACTGAGCCAAATCAGTCTGGAAGTAGAAAAACTTCCCAAGGTACTCGAGCCTTTAGAAGTCAGCAATGCTGGTTCTGAAGTTACGAAAGTTCAAGCTGTTAAGTCCAGTGAAGGACTATTAGATGAGTCACCCCAGCAACGAGAACCTACTACATCACCGAAAACTACTACACCACCGAGGCGTTATCCGGACCGAGTCAGGAAGCCTCCAGAGAGACTGAATCTGTGAACTGTTTTTACATGAAGTTGTGTATATATGTTGTTATATGATGTTAATGGGGAATATATACTGTTAAGCTAAAAAGGGAGGATTGTGGTGTATGTAACCATTCCACCTTTAAGAGAACTATTTTAAGAGTGGCACTACTTTATCTTGGCTGCTGTATACTGTAATACCGGTGGTGACCACACCGGTATATAAGTGCTGTGTAACGATTTATTGGGCAGTTCAGCCCTGACCTTCGACTAGTAAAGACCTGTTAAAATTTACTCTTGTGGTCTGTGTAGTAATTCTCATTATAACACACAGACTTAACAGCGGGCCCTCAAGCTGCCACTATCAGCCCTTCGGAAGACGAGGAGGAGGAAGAGGAAGCCGGCCCATCAGTGCCTCCCTCAGCCGCGCCAGCCCATGGCGATGTAGGGGACATGTCTTCCCTGGAGGGGAGCCGGGGGAAAGGGTCGGAGGAGAGTGAAGCTCCGGGGCCCAGCGGCCTGCAGCAATGCGGGAGGGGTGGGGAAGCTCGGCGGACTTCTCCCCAGAGGGTGAGTGCGGCCTCCAGTCCTGCGACGGTGAGCGCAGAGGAAGTGCGCCTCCTAGAGGAAATGGCCATCCAGGCTGAGTGCAGGCACACTGAGCTCATGGCTGCAGTGGCAAGGATGCCTGACTCCATAGAGTCTCTGTCAAGGAGTGTGCAGCAATTCGGAGCAGCACAGGCCAGGAGTCTGCAACAATTCAGTGCAGCACAGGCCAGGAGTCTGGAACTATTCAGTGCAGCACAGGCCAGGAGTCTGCAGGACTTCGCGGCAGCACAGTCGGCTTCTAGCCAAGTGCTCAGTCGTGCCGTCCATTCACTGGCTGGTGTCATGCGGACACAGACCAGGGCCACACGGGCACTAACTGCTGCCACCCTCGCTGGATCAGCCAGGCATCGCCAGGGCACTCGCTGCGCAGCAGCAGCCCAGCAGTCTGTTCTTCAGCTGTTTGCTGCGCATGCTGCAGTGCTGGCCCGTGCGAGTGCAAATGTCTCAGGCGACCAGCGAGCACCTGCGATCTGCCAGGTTGCCACCATTCCTGCAGCCAACACTGCCACTCCGCCATTGCAGCTGCCACGAGCTGCTGGACAGACTGCTGCCGCCCAGCCAGAGTTGGAGCAGTCAGCAGCCGGCCACTCCAAGGCCAGAGCTGGTGCAGGCCGACCCCCAAGGGCATCTGCTGTCTCGCCATCTGCCCCTCAGCAGCCTTCCCCCAGCCTTGCTGCAGCCACTGGGCTCCCATTGAGGAGGAACAGCAGGGCGGGCAGGGGCCAGGCAAGGATGCGCAAGGCATTGCCCTCGCAGGGCAAAAAGTAGAGGTATGCACAAATGCCTGGTGCTTGTTGTAAGGTCGACACTGGTGCAGTTGTTTTTGTGTAAGGCCGAGACTGGTGTCTTTCTTTCTTTTTGTAAGGCCGAGACTGGTGTGTTTCTTTCTTTTTGTAAGGCCGAGACGGGTAGTTTTGTGTTTTTGGCGGGGGCTTCTCCACATGAGCATGTAATGTGGGAAGGGCAGAGGTTTTCAATAAATTATTGCTGTTAAATTGCAGTGTGCATGGTTTTTTGGTTAAGTCCTGGTTGCCCTGCTCGGCTGAGGGCTTGTGGAGCGGCTACATTCATCTGCTGACATTGGCACAAGCCAGTCCCTGAGAGGGGGCCTAGAACCGACGTTCAATAAGCCGGCGACGGGCGGCCCTTGCACTTTCTGCCTCCCTCCTGTGCTGGTCCTCCTCCTCCTCCTCCTCCTCCTCAGGTGGTCCTCCAATCTCTGGTGGCAGTGGCTAAGTCCTGCGGATAGCCAGGTTGTGCAGCATGCAGCAAATGACCACGAAATGGGAGACTCACTCCGGCGAATACTGTAGGGCTCCACCGGAATGATCCAGATAGCAGAACCATTGCTTCAGGACGCCGATTGTTTGTTCGATGATGTTCCTGGTCGCTTGATGGCTCTCGTTGTATCCCTCTTCAGCAGGGGTGCTGGGCGCACGGAGCGGGGTCATCAGCCAGGTACACAAAGGATAGCCTTTCTCCCCGATAAGCCATCCTCGTGGGTGAGGCTGTGCCTGGAACATGTCTGCCACAGAAGTCTGGTGCAGGATGAAGGCATCGTGGCTGCTGCCTGGAAAGCGGGCATTGACAGCTAGGATGAGCTGCCTGTGGTCACACACCAGCTGGACGTTCAGCGAATGGTAGCCCTTCCGGTTGCGGTAATCCTTGGCATTCTCCAGAGGTGCCCGCAAAGCCACATGCGTGCAGTCAATGGCGCCCTGCACCATGGGGAAGCCCGCGAATGCTGCAAAGCCCATTGCACGCTGTTGCTGCTTGGCAAGGGCCATGGAGAAGGAGATGAACTGACGTCTCCTTTTGAAAAGGGCATTGGTCACCTGGCGGATGCAGCAATGCACGGCGAACTGGGAGATGTTGGCAATGTCCCCAGTAGCGGATTGGGAGGAGCCGGTGGCATAGAAGTTGAGAGCCACCGTCACCTTCACTGCCACCGACAGAGACGTCCTGCTCCTCAGCTGTGGCTGCAGATCACCGCCAAGCAGCTGGCAGATCTCTGTGACCACGTCCCTTCTGAATCGCAGCCTCCGAACACACTGCTCCTCAGACATGTTGAGATAGGAGAACTGCTGGCAGTATACCCTGGGTGGGTAAGGCCTCCTTTGCCGACGCCTGTTGCCCCCTCTCCATCTAGCCAGGGCTGCCACTCTCTCACGGCGTCTGTGAGCCCTTTGGATGTAATTGAGAAAGCCAGCGTTGACACCCATTGCAGCCCCCATAATATGCTGGCAAACAATGAGATGTCAATGAAGGCAAAGACTAGTGGAAAGCTGTGGCCTGAAGCCAGAAGTACCTGTCCGAGTGTTGGGCCAAAGCAGAAAGCTATCTACCTTGGTCTCTCTCCAAAGATCCGTTTCTCAAGAAGGAGTGCTGCGAAATGGCAGCCTTTTATATTGCAGGAGGAGTGCCCTTTAATTTGCGCCCCCCGCGCCCCACATCGGCTGAGCACCGTTCCACTCTAACAGTCGCTAGGGGCGCCAGGCGCACAATGGGGCGTCGCCACTGAATTTCCGGTTGGGGGCGCACAAAGGGCGTTGCACGAGGAAATGACATCATGATCTGCGCGCGCAAAGACTTTGCGCCACCGCTAAATCTCTAGTGAAGTTGGGGTGAGGCGCAGTTCGCGCTGTGCCCGGGCGCTAGTCACCTAGCGCCCGACATCTACTCCTCCTAAGACGCTAACGGCTGGCGCAACCAACTGAATTTCTAGGCCTTTGTGTCTTAATGCGAGGCACATTCGTAATAAGCTGGATGAATTAGCTGCGCAAATAGATGTAAAGGGATATGATATGATTGGGATTACAGAAACATGGCTCCAGGGTGAGCAAGGCTGGGAACTCAACATCCAGGGGTATTCACTATTCAGGAAAGACAGGCAAAAAGGAAAAGGAAGTGGGGTAGCATTGCTGGTTAAAGAGGAGATTAACACAATTGTAAGGAATGATATTAGCTCTGATGATGTGGAATCTGTATGAGTAGAGCTGAAAAATACCAAGGGGCCGAAAAAGTTAGTGGGAGTTGTATACAGACCCCCAAACAATAATGCGGAGGTTGGGGATCGCTTTAAACGGGAAATTAGAGTCACGTGCAATAAGGGCACAGCAGTTATCATGGGTGACTTTAATCTACATACAGATTGGGCTAACCAAATTAGTAACAATACTGTGGAGGAGGAATTCCTGGAGTGTATACGGGATGGTGTCCTGGACCAATATGTCGAGGAACTAACTAGAGATCAGGCCATCTTAGCCTGGGTATTATGTAATGAGAAAGGAATAATTAGCAATCTTGTTCTGCGAGGCCCCTTGGGGCGGAGTGATCATAATAGGATAGAATTCTTCATTAGGATGGAGAGTGAAGTAGTTGACTCAGGGACTAGGGTCCTGAATTTAAATAAAGGAAACTACAATGGTATGAGGCGCGAGTTGGGTAGGATTGATTGGGGAATGTTACTCAAAGGGTTGATGGTGGATAGGCAATGGCAAACATTTAATGATCGCATGGATGCACTACAGAATTTATTCATCCCTGTTTGGCATAAAAATAAAACAAAAAAGGTGACTCAACCGTGACTAACAAGGGAAATTAGGGATAGCATAAGATCCAAGGAGAAGACGTATAAATTGGCCAGAAAAAGCAGTAAACCTTAGGATTGGGAGCAGTTTAGGATTCAGCAAAGGAGGACAAAGGGATTAATTAAGAGGGGGAAAATAGAACATGAGTGTAAGCTTGCAGGGAAAATAAAAACTGACTGTAAAATCTTCTATAGATATGTGAAGAGAAAAAGATTGGTGAAGTCAAGCGTAGGTCCCTTGCAGTCAGAATCAGGGGAATTTATAATGGGGAACAAAGAAATGGCAGACCAATTAAATACATACTTTGTTTCTGCCTTCACAAAGGAGGACACAAATAACCTCCCAGAGATGTCGGGGAACATAGGTTCTAATGAGAGGGAGGAACTGAATGAAATCAGCATTTGTAGGGAAATGGTGTTAGGGAAATTGACGGGATTGAAGGCCGATAAATCCCCAGGGCCTGATAATCTACATCCTAGGGTACTTAAGGAAGTGGCCCTAGAAATAGTAGATGCATTGCTCGTCATCTTCCAAAATTCTATAGATTCTGGAACAGTTCCCATGGATTGGAGGGTAGCTAATGTTACCCCACTATTCAAAAAAGGTGGTAGAGAGAAAACGGGGAATTATAGACCGGTAAGCCTGACATCGGTAGTGGGGAATATGTTAAAGTCCATTATAAAAGATGTAAAAGCAGAGCACTTGGAAAACAGTGACAGGATTGGAAAAAGCCAACATGGATTTACAAAAGGTAAATCGTGCTTGACTAATCTACTGGAATTTTTGAGGATGTTACTGGTAGAATAGATAAAGGAGAACCAGTGGATGTGGTGTATTTGGACTTTCAGAATGCTTTCGATAAGGTCCCACATAAGAGATTAGCGTGTAAAGTTAAGGCACATGGGATTGGGGGCAAGGTACTGACTTGGATAGAGAACTGGTTGGCAAACAGGAAGCAAAGTGTTGGAATAAACAGGTCTTTTTCCGAGTGGCAGGCAGTGACTCGTGGGGTACCGCAGGGATCGGTCCTACGACCCCAGCTACTCACAATATATATTAATGATCTAGACGAGGGAACTAGATGTAATATCTCCAAGTTTGCAGATAACACAAAGCTGGGTGGTCGTGTGTGTTGTGAGGAGGATGCTGAGAAATTCCAGTATGATTTGGACAAGTTGGGTGATTGGGCAGATGCATGGCAGATGCAGTATAATGTGGATAAATGCGAGGTTATCCACTTTGGTGTCAAAAACAGGAAGGCAGATTATTATCTGAATGGCAATAGAAGGGAGAAGGGGAAGTGCAACGAGACCTGGGTGTCCTTGTGCACCAGTCGCTGAAGGTAAGCATGCAGGTGCAGCAGGCAGTTAAGAAGGCAAATGGTGTGTACAGGAGCAAGGATGTCTTGCTGCAGGTGTACAGGGCCTTGGTAAGACCGCACCTTGAGTATTGTGTGCAGTTTTGGTTGCCTTATCTGAGGAAGGATGTTCTTGCCATGGAGGGAGTGCAGCGAAGATTCACCAGATTGATACATGGGATGGCAGGAATGATGTAGGAGAAGAGATTGGGTCGAGTGGGCTTATACTCGCTGGAGTTTAGAAGAATGAGAGGGGATCTCATTGAAACTTATAAAAATGGCTGTCGGTGTAGGGACCGGGTGCTAGGGTTTGGGTGATCAGCCATGATCTCGTTGAATGGCGGAGCAGGCTCGAAGGGCCGAATGGCCTACTCCTGCTCCTATCTTCTATGTTTCTATATGTAAGACTAGACAGACTAGATGCAGGAAGGCTGTTCCCGATGGTCAGGGAGTCCAGAACCAGGGGTCACAGTCTAAGGATAAGGGGTAAGCCATTTAGGACAGAGGTGAGGAAGAATTTCTTCACCTAGAGAGTGGTGAACCAGTGGAATTCTCTACCACAGAAGGCAGTTGAGGCCAATTCATTAAATATATTCAAGAAGGAGTTAGATATATTTCTTAAGGCTAAAGGGATCCAGGGGTATGGGGAGAAAGCAGGGACAGGGTACTGAATTTGGATGATCAGCCATGATCTCATTGAATGGCGGAGCAGGCTCGAGGGGCCGAATGGCCTACTCCTGCTCCTATCTTCTATGTTTCTATGTTTCTATGTAAAAGCAGGCGTAGGGCCTTCTTTTACCAGCAAAAGGGGATTAAATAAATATTAAAATAATGTTTTTAAATCATTTAAACATTCAAAAACCTTTAAAATTAGTTTAGGTTATTTTTGGCCCATTTAAAAATGTTTAAAATTATTTTCCAAAGAATTTAATTGTTATTTTAAATGTTTAATTAATTTGCATTTTAATTTATTTTAAACATGTGGTGATTTATTTTTATTTAGGTTACGCGAAAGTGTGTTTTTAGGGGATTCCTAAAATGGTTATGTGGATTCCGTACGTAAATGGAATCTGTAGTGTATGTGCTTTAAGTCAGAACTACTTTTTACAGCTCCTGTACACTGTAGTACCGGCGGTAACCACACCGGTATAAGCTATGTGCATGCCTCTGTACCCCAGTCTAGAAATTACCCTCCTCCAGTAAAGACCTGTTATTTGTTTATGTACAGCATCCGTGTAATTATTTATCCACTGAACCACGGATCTAACAGTGGCGACGAGTGTTGATGCGAATCTACCTGCAACATAAAAAAAAACATAGTCGAGTCCAGGAACACGGGCATCGACCGCGAGCAACCGCCCAGCAGTCAGGCAGAGATCCAACTTCGCTGGGGAGGCTGTGGAGAGCTGGGCTTGGTTCCCCAGCCACAACGAACAGTAAGGGACCGACGACAGGTCCAGAGTGTAGTGTATGTACCTTTAAGAGCCCCTGTGTACTGTAATACCAGTAGTGACCACTTGGGTATATAAGCCTGTATAGCGTCTTATATCTTTTAGTTCACCTCCAGACTTTGTTCAGTAAACACCTGTTAAACCAACTCCTGCATTCCGTGTCTCCATTAACACACGGATACAACAGTGGCGACGAATTGGAAACGGACTTACCTGCAATTCGGCAGCACCTCAAGGAGATCGATTCCTCAGACGAAGGTCAAAGAAAAAAAAACAACAAAAAAAAACTGTGAGTTCACCAGCTAGCCGGGCTGGTGGCAGGTACTGCACTAATCCTTCCTGGGCGGCGGGCTGGGGCTCGATCGGGTGGCTCTGCAGCGGGGCCGAGCAGCGAGTCGGAAGGCGGAGGCAAACAGAGACGGAGGGTGGAGCACTCGGGAGACGGCCGGCGCTGCAAAGCAGGTCGGCGTTCGGACCAAGCAGAGGGAGGAAAAAGTCCCAGAGAGTCTGGCGGGAACGAGTCTCCAACTATTAAAAATATCTGTGTAAATAAAAACCGCGGAGAACAGCATTGTCAGCAGCGGCAGCGGCGGGAAAGCGCGGGAGGCGCCATTTTTTCTTGGCAGGGAAGAATGGAAAGTGCGGGAGGCGCCATTTTTGATTTTCAGGATGCCTAAGACTGGCAATATTACTGCTTTCGATAGTGATATAGAGGATTGGACCACATATGTGGAAAGAGTGGAGGTATATTGCACAGCGAATGAAGTAGAGGATGATAAAAAGGCATCGGTACTTCTAAATCTGATGGCCGCAAGGACATACGGGCTGTTATGAAACATAATCACTCCAGCCAAACCGATGGACAAGAATTTTAAGGAGATTGTTGATACCCTACAGGAGCACTTGAACCCAACACCGCTGCTGATAGCGGAACGATTCAAATTCTTCAGGAGGAATCAGCACAAGAATGAAAGTAACGCTGATTACCTCACCGAATTAAGAAAGCTGTCAAAGCACTGCCAATTCAGGGCAGGACTGGCAGATTCTCTACGAGACAAATTCGTCTGCGGTCTCCTAAGTGAAGGAACACAGAAAAGGCTACTTTCTGAGAAAGATTTGACACTGGACAAGGCTTTCAGTGTGGCTGTATCATACGAAGCAGCAGCAAGAGGAGCTGCAGAGATACAGCAAAAGCCACAGGACTTCGGCACCCATGAAATGACACGGGGTTTTGAGAGATGTTATCGCTGCGGCAGATCCACCCATGACCAGAGGGACTGCTGGTTCAAGGACAAAGCATGCAGGCAATGCGGAAAGATGGGACACATTGCACGTGTATGCCGATCTGGAAACAAAAAATGCACTGACAGAAAAAAAATCAATAAGGAAAAGTACGGAAAGGTACAAATGATGACGGACAGCAGCTCCGAAGACCAGAAGAGTGATAGCGACTCCGGAAACAAGAGACTAAACTGTCTCAAATTACATAATGTAATTGCCAAAGAAGATTACCAGACCATTTGGGTTACCCTCATGATAGCGGGATCCCCAGTTAAAATGGAGCTAGATTCAGGATCAGCTCTGACCGTCATAAGTCGACGGGATTACGAGCGGCTATTTCCGCATATACCTTTGAAAGACACATCCATTATCTTGAAGACATATACGGGGCAGAAAGTATACCCCAGAGGGAAAATAAGGGTGCCTGTTGTATACAACGGCAAGGAAATACAGAAGTTGTATTTATACGTTCTGCAAGATGGTGGTCCACCGCTGTTGGGACGTGAATGGATCAGGAAGATACGTTTAGACTGGCAGTCCATTCAGGCACTGATGGTGACCAGTAAGAAAAAAATGATGATGACGTCATACCTGAACGATTAAAAGACATCTTGGCCAACGCCAAAGAAGTGTTTCAACAGGAACTAGGAACCTTGAAAGGCGTCACCGCCTCAATAAAAGTAGAAGATGCGGCAATTCCCAAGTTTTTTAAGGCAAGGCCGGTGCCATACGCAATTCGTCCAGCAGTCGAGGCAGAGCTGGAGAATTTGGAAAAGGCAGGCGTGTTATCCAAGGTAGATTGGAGCGAGTGGGCAACACCCATCGCCCCGGTCATGAAGAAAGCGTTGAAAAATGATAAATCTGAAGAACAGAGAAAAATTCGCATCTGTGGGGACTTCAAGGTGACTGTAAACCCGGTCCTTCACACGGTACAGTATCCTCTTCCGAGGACAGAAGATATTTTCGCCTCGCTATCCGGAGGGAAACGTTTCACCAAAATTGACTTGGCACAGGCATATCTACAGATGGAGGTTGAGGAGGCCTCTAAAAAGTATCTCACGATAAACACACACAAAGGCCTGTACCAGTACAATCGACTGGTTTTCGGAGTAGCATCAGCTCCAGCTATCTGGCAAAGAGCTATGGAGCAAGTCCTGCAAGGGATTCCGGGGGCTCAATGCTACCTAGACGACATCCTTGTAACAGGAGAAAATGACAACGCGCACCTTGCCAATTTGGAGCAGGTGCTCACTAAGCTGAGAGAACGGGGCCTACGAGCAAATCGACCCAAGTGCGAATTTTTCCAGAAACAAATATCATATTGTGGCCATATAATTAACGAAGAAGGGTTGCATAAGTCACCTGAAAAAATTGAAGCGGTCATAAAAGCCCCAGCACCTGAAAATGTCTCACTATTAAGGTCGTTCCTGGGATTGATAAATTACTATCATAAATTTTTACCGAACTTGTCAACTGTTCTGCACCCTCTTAACGCACTACTACAAACGGGAGTAATTTGGAAATGGAGCGAAGACTGTAAACCTGCCTTCCATAAATACAAAGGCTTGATCACGTCCAAGGAAGTGTTGGCTCATTACAACCCATCACTGCCAATCAGACTAGCGTGCGATGCATCCCCTTACGGCGTAGGAGTGGTATTATCGCATAGATTCCCTGATGGCTCGGAGCGGCCGATAGCTTTTGTGTCACGCTCATTGAACTCAGCTGAGCGTAACTATGCCCAGATCGACAGGGAAGCACTCAGCCTGGTGTGGGGAGTGAAGAAATTCAACCATTACCTACACGGACAAAAATTTACCTTGTTGACTGACCATCAACCCCTCGTCTCCATATTCAACCCTAAAAAGTGCGTTCCCATTATGACAGCGCAAAGGCTACAGAGGTGGTCCCTTTTCCAAGGGGCACACCAATATGACATAGAATACAAAGGATCAAAACAGCATGGGAATGCTGATGGTTTATCGCGCCTACCGTCGCCAATGGTAGAAGAGGCACCTACAGTGGACCCAGTGGAGATGTTCCACTCAACCATAGTGGAATGTCTACCAGTAACAAATTCTACCATTGAAAAGGAAACGAGAAATGACCCGACTCTCTCACGAGTCTACGATTTAATGGTGAAGGGATGGCCAGCACATGGCGAACCACTGTTGCCAGCCTTCTCGCAAAGAAGAGAACAGCTGTCAGTGTGCCGAGGAACCTTGATGTGTGGATCCAGAGTGGTGATTCCACCCAAACTCCAGGATAAAGTGTTAAAGGAGCTTCACGAGGGGCATCTGGGTGGAGTGAAAATGAAGAACCTAGCCAGAGCGTTTGTGTGGTGGAGACATCGAAGAAATGACCAAGAGCTGTCTAGGATGCCAGAAGGTCCAAAACGCCCCACCACAAGCCCCTATACATCCATGGGAGTGGCCCTCATCTCCATGGCAAAGGGTACATATCGACTTTGCTGGTCCATTTATGGACTCAATGTTCTTAATCGCGGTTGATGCACACTCCAAGTGGCTGGAGGTGATAAAGATGTCCTCCACCGCCACGGAAAAAAAATCACAGTATTAAAGACCATATTTGCCAGGAATGGGCTGCCTGAACAGATCTGTTCTGATAATGGACCGCAAGTTGTGTCCGAAGAATTCAGGAAGTTCTTAAAAAACAATGGGGTTAAGCACTACACGTCCGCCCCATACCATCCCGCCACCAATGGATTAGCTGAAAGGTTTGTCCAGACCTTCAAGAAGGCCATAAAGGCCATGGCTAATGAAGACATAAATCTACAACATAAGGTAGATAACTTCTTGTTTGCGTACAGGAATGCAACACATGTGGTTACAAACCAAACTCCCGCCATGATGTTTTTCAATAGAAGACTAAGATGCCGGCTGGATTTGATCAAGCCAAACATCAGAAGGGACGTAGAGAACTGGCAATTTCAAGGCATGAATGAAAGGCCAACTAGAACCTTCCAGATAGGTCAACAAGTTTTGGCCCAGGACTACCGTACCAAGAAATGGCAGCCTGGAACTATTTGCACGTGACTAGGACCGCTGATGTATACCGTGGACATTGGAGAAAGCATAATAAGGTGCCATGCTGACCAGATCATAGAGTCATCCGAAAAGGGACAACCTACACCACAACTCTATACGCCTAATGATGAAGAAGAGATACCCATAGTATCTACCTCCGATCCGGTGATACTGGAACCAGATGAACCCGACACTGGCATTCAAGCCGAATCGACCTTGCCAAAAGAACCTACTACACCACCAAAAACTACTACACCACCGAGGCATTATCCGGACTGAGTCAGGAAGCCTCCAGAGAGACTGACTTATAATTGATTAACTGCAACAAATGTGTAGATTATTGTTCTTGTAAACATGTTAATTAATGATTACTTAAAATGTTATGTACTAATTATCTAAAAGGGGAGGAATTGTAGTGTATGTACCTTTAAGAGCCCCTGTGTACTGTAATACCGGTAGTGACCACTCGGGTATATAAGCCTGTATAGCATCTTGTATCTTTTAGTTCACCTCCAGACTTTGTTCAGTAAACACCTGTTAAACCAACTCCTGCATTCCGTGTCTCCATTAACACACGGATACAACACAGAGCAGACCCTTCCCGAGCAGCGGCGGCTGGAGCCGACCGACGGCAGCGAGAGAGAGCCGGGCAGCGTCGACGGGGTAAGAAAGAGGGTGAAGAGAGCAGGGCGCAGCCAGGGGTTGATCACCGAGCGGCGTCGAGGAAAAATACTGCAAACTGGAGAGAGAGAGGGTAAGAAACAGCCGGGTTCTAGACTGAGCGGCGTTGACAAATATCAAGAGAAGAACACGCAGAGCACAGCCAGGGATCACGGGCTGATCAGGGTCCGTGGGGCGAAGCGAGGGGAGACGCCATTGAGCCACGGAGAAGCAGGGAGAGCGCGGGAGGCGCCATTGAGCCGCGGAGAAGCAGGGAGAGCGCGGGAGATGCCATTTGGCGAAGCCGCAGCGGAGAAGACGGGCGAGCGCGGGAAGGAAGGAAAGCGCGGGAGACGCCATTTTGTGCCAGCGGAGAAGAAGGGGAAGCGCGGGAGGCGCCATTATGGATAGTTAACGCACAACCAAGGATGCCGAAGAGTGGCAGTATCTCTACATTCGACAATGAAGTCGAAGATTGGCGACATATGTAGAACATATTGAGGTGTACTGCAGGGCGAATGAAGTGCCAGATGCTAATAAAGCACTGGTTCTGTTAAATTCCATGGGTGCAAAAACGTATGGGTTACTGCGAAATCTAATAACCCCAGAGAAGCCGGTAAACAAGAATTTTGAAAGCATAGTAGAAATCCTACAGGACCACTTAAACCCCACACCGCTGCTGATAGCAGAACGATTTAAGTTCCATAAAAGGAACCAACACAAAGACGAAAGCAATGCTGAGTACCTAACGGAACTGCGCAAGCTATCGAAATACTGCCAGTTTGGAGCGGGACTAGCAGACACATTAAGGGACAAGTTTGTGTGTGGGCTACAAGTGAAGGAACCCAGAAATGGCTTCTATCAGAAAAGGACCTTACGCTGGACAAAGCTTTCAATATGACAGTATCACACGAAGCAGCTGCAAGGGGTGCTGCAGAGATACAACGGAGACCGCAAGAATACGGCACCAACGAAATGACCTATGGAACAGGGAAGTGCTATCGCTGCGGCAGAACAACACATGACCAGAAAGATTGTTGGTTCAAGGACCAAGTGTGCAGACAGTGTGGGAAAGCAGGACACATAGCAAGAGTCTGCAGGTCTGGGAAGAAAACCAACAGTAAGAAATCTCCACAGGAGAAGTACAAAAAGGTACACCAGGTGATGGACAGTGGTTCAGCCGAACAGAAAAGTGACACAGACTCCGGAAGCAAGGAGCTGGGTTGTCTCAAACTACATAATGTAACCGAAATGGGGGATCACCAGACTATCTGGGTTACACTCAAGATAGAGGAAGTCCAAGTGGAAATGGAATTGGACACAGGGTCAGCTCTAACAGTCATAAATCAAAGAGACTACAAGCGGCTATTTTCACACATACCCTTAAAAGCTACAGAGATTGTCTTGAAGACGTATACGGGGCAAAAAGTCTACCCCAAAGGAAAAATAAGGGTGAAAGTGACATATAAAGGTCAGGAAATACCTAAAATGGATATATATGTATTGCCAAATGGAGGACCACCATTGCTAGGACGTGAATGGATCCGGAAGATACATTTAGATTGGCATTCCATACAGGCACTGAAGGTGGAGGCCAAAAAGGATGACGACGTCACACCTGGACGACTGTCAAAAATGCTAACTGACACAAAAGAAGTGTTCCAGGAGGGACTAGGAACACTAAAAGGAATAACAGCAACAATTAAAATAGAGGATAATGCAAGGCCAAAGTTTCTGAAGGCCAGACCAGTGCCTTATGCGATCAGACCAGCGGTTGAAGCAGAACTGGAAGGGTTGGAACGTTCAGGAGTACTGTCCAAAGTGGACTGGAGCGAGTGGGCTACACCCATCGTTCCAGTAATGAAGAGGTCGTTGAGTAATACACCTGGGGAACCAAAGAAGATCCGCATCTGTGGGGGTTTTAAGGTGACAGTGAACCCAATCATTCACACGGTGCAATATCCGCTTCCACGAATTGAGGATATTTTCACCTCGCTATCTGGTGGTAAACGCTTCACCAAAATTGATCTAGCCCAGGCGTACTTGCAAATGGAGGTGGAAGAAGCTTCGAAACATTACCTTACGATCAACACCCATAAAGGTCTCTATCAATACAACCGGCTGATGTTTGGAGCAGCCTTGGCTCCGGCTATCTGGCAAAGGGCGATGGATCAGGTCCTGCAAGGGATTCCAGGGACCCAGTGTTATTTGGTCGACATCTTGGTCACGGGCGAAAATGACAGTGATCACCTCGCTAACTTGGAGAAGGTGCTCGCCAGATTAAAGGAATATGGGCTACGAGCTAATCGCCACAAGTGCGAGTTTTTCCAGAAACAGATCTCGTATTGTGGCCACGTCATCGATGAAGAGGGGTTACATAAGTCCCCTGACAAGATTGAGGCAGTAGTCAAGGCTCCAGCACCGGAAAATGTGTCACAACTGAGGTCGTTCCTCGGGCTGGTAAACTATTACCACAAGTTCTTACCAAATTTGTCTACGGTATTACACCTGCTGAACACCCGACTGCAAACAGGGGTACCATGGAAGTGGGATGACGAACGTAGATGAGCTTTCCAGAAGTGTAAAGAATTGATCACATCAAAAGAGGTGTTGGCCCATTTCAACCCAGCACTACCAATTCGTTTGGCATGTGATGCATCACCCTACGGCATTGGAGCGGTGCTGTCGCACAAATTCCCAGACGGGTTGGAGAGGCCAGTAGCCTTTGCATCTCGGTCACTAATCTCAGCCGAGCGCAACTACGCCCAGATTGACAGGGAGGCCCTCAGCCTAGTATGGGGAGTAAAAATTTCAACCATTATCTGCATGGGCAGAAGTTCACCTTGCTGACTGACCAGCAACCACTTGTCTCCATCTTTAATCCTAAGAAGGGCGTTCCAGTAATGACTGCACAGCGGTTACAAAGATGGTCCCTGTTTCTAGGGGCGAATCAATATGAAATAGAATATAAAGGCACGAAACAGCATGGGAACGCTGATGGGCTATCGCGCCTACCACTGCCTACGGTGGAGGAAGCACCAGCAGTGGACCCTATCGAGATATTTTATTCATCGATAATTGAACGATTGCCAGTAACAAACGCGGATATAGAGAAGGAAACCCGCAATGATCCGACGCTGTCACGGGTATATGAATTGACGGTGAGGGGATGGCCAACACATGGCGACTCACTGTTGCCAGCATTCTGATCCAGAAGAGAACAGCTGTCAGTATGCCAGGGGACAGTGATGTGTGGATCCAGAGTGGTGATTCCACCCAAGTTAAGGGAGAGAGTGCTAAAGGAGCTACATGAAGTTCATCTGGGGGGAGTGAAAATGAAAAGCCTTGCTAGGGCTTATGTTTGGTGGCCAGGAATCGATCAACAAATCGAAGACCTAACTAAGAGCTGCTTAGGATGCCAGAAGGTCCAAAATGCACCACCACATGCCCCTCTACACCCATGGGATTGGCCCTCCTCTCCATGGCAACGGGTGCACATTGATTTCGCTGGTCCATTCATGGACTCAATGTTCTTAATAGCAGTGGATGCTCATTCAAAGTGGCCTGAGGTGATAAAGATGTCTTCAACCACTACAGAGAAAACGATTGCAGTCCTACGGACCATATTTGCCAGAAACGGTTTGCCAGAGCAGATCTGCTCTTATAATGGACCACAGTTTGTGTCCGACGAGTTCCAAAAATTCATGAAAAGGAATGGGGTAAGGCATTACACATCCGCCCCGTATCATCCAGCCACCAATGGATTGGCTGAGAGGTTCGTACAAACCTTTAAGAAGGCGATAAAGGCCACGTGCGATGAGGAAATTCCACTACAGCATAAGATGGACAATTTCTTATTAGCCTACCGAAACGCGACACATGCAGTTACCAACCAGACCCCGGCCATGATGTTCTTTAACCGAAGGTTGAGATCTCGTCTGGACTTGCTCAGACCAAATGTGCGAAGAAATGTTGAGGACAAACAATTCCAGCACATCAACGAGAAGCCGACAAGGAGCTTCAATGTAGGGCAACCAGTCTTGGCCCGTGGCTATCGAACAGAGAAGTGGCAACCCAGAACGATATGTACAAGGCAGGGGCCATTAATGTGCACAATGGATGTCGGGGAGAACATTGTGAGACGCCACGTCGATCAGATCTTAGCGTCACAGGAAGGCGTCAACCCCATGTCTCGAGTACCTGGGGATGAACCCGACATACCGGTAGCATCTACTTCAGACCCAGTAGCAGTGGAACCCGATGAACTACCCGATGAAAAGGGGTCAGATTCGCCTCTGCACCAAGAACAAGAACCTCCGGAAAGGCGCTATCCTGAAAGGGTCAGGAAGCCGCCCCAAAGACTGAATCTATAAATGGACTTTTGTTGTTGAATGTACATGTAAAAATGTAATTGTTATTTGAATATTAAGGGGGTATTATTAACCTAAAAAGGGAGGAATTGTAGTGTATGTGCTTTAAGTCAGAACTACTTTTTACAGCTCCTGTATACTGTAGTACCGGCAGTAACCACACCTGTATATAAGCTGTGCGCATGCCTCTGTACCCCAGTCTAGAAATTACCCTCCTCCAGTAAAGACCTGTTATTTGTTAATGTACAGCATCCGTGTAATTATTTATCTACTGAACCACGGATCTAACAGAATCCCCATAATCATAATGGGAATGCCCCTTTGTCATTGGTTGGGACACCCCATGTGATCCCAGGGACGCTTGTGAACCACATACACCCCTGGGATATGTGGGCCTTTACGCAGGCGTACTCCTACAGGCCCAGGACTGCAAGAATCCAAAGATATGGAGGCACCGGGTAGGTGCGTACTTTCCTTGCGGATTGGAGGCATTCGCCCACGGGAAGCCTCCGACCAGAATTTCAGGTCCACTCTGTCTATTTATCCATCTCCCTACTTTTTTTTGAAGGTGTTTGGGACCTTCAGAGGTGTCATTTAAGTGCAAATTATTGTTGATGTTAATGAGCAGAGGCTGGCCCTCAGTGGGAGGTGACACATACTCATTCCTTGCATTATTGTTAATAATTAACTTTGGATCAACATAATTTTGCAGAAGTAAGGATACAATGGAATCAAAGCTTTGTTAACTAAATCTTCTTTGCCACAATAACATTTCATTGTAATAAGGAGTTTCGCTACATCAGGAGCTGGCTGATTAAGTTATGCATGAACAAGAAAGCATATAATTGGCGGCTAAAGGGCAGAATTAGATTAGCATTTACAATGCATGGAAGAAAAACAGCTACTTAAAACAGCAGAGGCTATATAATTAATTTTTTTTAAAATCCTAAAACACTGGCCAAACAAAAACTAAAAGAAAGCAAATGGTTTGGAATTCACTTTAATTATGCTGCTAAAATAAACGCTTCCCATAGTTACTTACTTTTGCAGCTACCAATTAAACATGATTGGTTACTCATGTGACTGGGTTCCCTCCATCGCTAGTGATCTCTTAAGATTAATGCTGGGTTATACTGTTTCTAACTGGAAGGTGATAGTTCTTTTGTACAAGGTTATGTGCAATTATAGTTGAACCCAAATATGGAGAAACTCCCATTACCGTGAAAAAAATAACAGGTGAACCACCACAAGCTTAAGTAAGCGATGCATGCTGTGGTCAGTATTTTGCTGAAACAT
The DNA here is from genome assembly GCF_052327205.1 of Somniosus microcephalus. Taxonomy (NCBI): domain Eukaryota; kingdom Metazoa; phylum Chordata; class Chondrichthyes; order Squaliformes; family Somniosidae; genus Somniosus; species Somniosus microcephalus. The sequence goes on from NC_140997.1 coordinate 48,868,305, forward strand.
TCTGTTTAAGCATGAAGTGTGATAAAAGAAACACAAGAGCAAGAATTTTTACAAAATTAGTATACCAATTACATTTCAGCATAGGCTACGTGAAATGTGGAGAGCAATCTCATAACTCCCATGTTATGTTTCTTGAGAGAATTTTGTCTCCCCACATTTAAAACCTTGCAAATAGTGATTGAATGATGGTCAGTTGTGGCAATGGTTTTCGTGAGGCCAGGAAGAGCGTAAAAATCTTCCAGCTGGCTAACCGATCACATTCAAATGAGGCTGCCAATGAAAGTGGTTCAGCCCTCTCGTTAGTGCCAATGAAAGTGGTTAGATCCTCTCATTTGTGCCAGTGGGTGGGAGGTGGCCCTCTCGCTTATGACAGTGGGCGGGAGGTGGTCCTCTCACTAGTGCCAGTGGGTGGGAGGTGGTCCTTGTAATGATCAGTAACCTGTCATTCTAGAATGGTACACTAGGTGGAGCTGTAGAGCTGTATGTATTTAAGAGTAGGCTACCCACAAGGCAGTAGTCAAGATGGATGCCTGTAGAAGTCCACATGGCATGAATAAAGTGACTAGCTAGAAGCTAGCTGTTCATAATGAAAACGACTAGTTATTAATGAACATAACATGGTACCAGGAGTGGGGTAAAATCTGCTGAATATTGTGAAATGCGACATGGAGCATTTGAAGCCACCGGAGGGTTTGAAACTCACGGGGAATGTCGACTGCAATTGGCGGACTTTGAAACAACAATTCAAACTCTACATTGCTGCCATCGGATTCGGTACAATGCCAGACGCAAGGAAAATAGCATTACTGCTCACGGTTGCAGGCCCACAGGCAATAGAGGTATTTAATACATTTGTATTTAATCCAGAGGAGAACAGAGAAAAATTAGACGATGTGCTAAAGAAGTTTGATACACATTATTCTCCCAAAAAGAACAAAACCTATGAGAGGTACGTGTTCCGTTCACAGACACAGCAGCAAAATGAGACATTTGATAGCTTTGTGACCGATCTGAAACTGAAAGCACAGACATGCAATTTCTCTGATCTGAAATCATCCATGATTCGTGACCAGATTGTGTTTGGTATTCATGATAAAAAGGTCAGGGAACGTCTGTTGAGCGAAACCGAACTAACATTGGAAAAAGCTGTGAAAATATGCCAAGCCAGTGAGCTAGCTCAAAAGCACGCGAAGACTTTCAGTGAAAAGAATAATAATGCGATTGTAGTAAGCGATAGTGCTGCTGTCGGTGCTGTGTCCTACAAGGGGAAGAAACATGGGCAGAACAGATATGCAAAGCAATCGGAGGATGGAATTTTTAATTGTAAACGCTATGGTTACAAACACCAGTCACGACAATGCCCAGCGTTTGGAAAAATGTGCACAAAATGTCATGGAAAGAATCACTTTTCCAAACAATGCTTTTCAAAAGTAAAAACTAAGAAAGGGCAACGAGTTAATGTGATTGAGGACACTGATTTAAGTGAGACATTTTCTGTAGGAATGGTGTCATGTGACAATATCAAAAAGGATACAGAAAATGTGCAGCCCTCAGGAATGGACAATGCTGAACATAAAGTTAATGCAGTAAAAGAGGACAAATGGATGATCCCACTGCAGGTAAATTGAGCATTAGTTACATTTGAAACAAGACACTGGGGCAAAAGCAAACTTAATCAGTATGAGTGACATTAAAAATATAAAAGAAAAGCCCAAAATACAGAAAAAGTCAGTACTACTGAAGAACTATAATGGACAGAAAATAGATAGCTTAAGTGTATGCAGACTTAAAGTGACAGTCAAAGACAAAGTGCATCATCTCATGTTTTCTGTTGTGGCTGAAGGACTGGATTCACTACTAGGTGACAAAGCTTGTGAGGACTTAGAACTGGTCAAGAGAGTCTACCATATAAACTGTGCCATAAGCAGACCAGATGACTCAGTGGATTCTGTAGTGAATAATTTCCAGGATGTGTTCAAAGGATTTGGAGTTCTACCATTCACATACAAGATTCAGCTAAAGGAGGATGCTCAGCCAGTGGTACATGCTCCACGGAGAGTTCCAGCACCCCTGCATGACCGGCTCAAGAAAGAACTGGACAGAATGACCACACTAGGAGTCATCAGGAAAGTCGAAGAGCCAACAGACTGGGTTAACCCCATGGTATGTGTAAAGAAAAAGAACAATGATCTAAGAATATGCATGGATCCAAAGGACTTAAATGCAAACATAAAACATGAACACTACCAGATTCCCAAGCGAGAAGAAATCACCAGTGAAATGTCAGGTGCCAGATACTTCACCAAGCTCGATGCCTCACAAGGATTTTGGCAACTAAAACTGGATGAAGAGAGCACCAAATACTGTACCTTCAACACACCATTTGGCAGGCATTGTTTCTTCAGAATGCCTTTCGGGATAATATCTGCATCTGAAATCTTTCATAGAGCGATGGAACACATAATTGAAGGTCTGGAAGGAGTTCGGGTCCATGTTGATGACATCATCATCTGGGGCTCCACACTGAAAGAACACAATGAGAGACTGACTAAAGTGCTACAGAGCATACGCCGGAATAAACTGAAGCTCAACAAAGCCAAGTGTCAGTCTGGCGTCCAGGAAGTCACTTTCCTAGGAGATAATCTATCTGGTAGAGGAATAGAGCCAGATATGGAAAAAGTAAATGCCATACTCAACATGCCCCGACCCACTGACAAAAAAGGAGTGCTATGCATCATGGGGATGATAAACTTCATTGGAAAGTTCATTCCTAACTTGTCAGCCAAGACAACCTGTCTGCGAGACCTGCTACATAAAACAAATGAGTTCGCATGGACAGAAAGACATGAACAAGAGTGGATGAATCTCAAAACAGTGCTGACAACCACACCTGTACTCACCTTCTTTGACCCAACAAAGAGAATCAAAGTGTCAACGGATGCATCAAAAGATGGCCTAGGCGCGGTCTTGCTACAAGCAGAGGCTGAAGATTGGAAGCCTGTTGCCTATGCCTCCAGGTCTATGACTGATTCTGAGTGTCGATACGCCCAGATTGAAAAGGAATGTCTAGGTTTGGTAGTTGGACTAGAAAAGTTCCATGGCTACATATATGGACTTCCCACCTTCACAGTTGAGACAGACCACTGCCCACTGGTTGCCATCATTAAAAAAAATCTGAATGAGATGTCTCCAAGGATACAACGACTCATGATGAAGCTGCAAAGATATAACTTTGAACTGATCTACACACCAGGCAAATACATAGTGTTAGCAGATGCACTATCCCAAGCACCCACAATGAGTCATGTGAGCTCTACTGAGGAAGACGTGGATGTTCATGTGAGTATGGTCACTGCTGCGCTGCCTGTGTCAGACACAAAATCAAAGCAAATAGCAGAAGAAACAGTAAAAGATACAGTGTTACAAACAGTAATAGAGAACATTCATCATGGTTGGCCAAAAGGTTCCTGTCCAAAGTACTATCACATAAGGTCAGAATTGAGTTTCGCAAGTGGACTATTACTAAAACAGAACAGAATAGTCATTCCACAGGCTCTACGTTGAGACATGCTCAAAAGGATTCATGAGGGACACCTCGGAATTGAAAAATGCAAAAGGAGAGCAAGAGACACTGTTTATTGGCCTGGCATAAATAAGGACATTGAGAGCATGATAGGCAAATGTGAGACATGTCAGAAACACCAAAACAAACAAGCAAAGGAACCAATGATAATAGCTGACATACCAACAGTACCATGGCAAAAGGTTGGTATGGACCTTTTTCATTTGAATGGTAAAGAATATCTAATAGTGATTGACTACTATTCTCACTATCCTGAGTTGGCGCTGCTCTCATGCACATCAGCAAGCAGTGTCATAATGCATGTTAAATCCATCTTCGCCAGACATGGAATTCCCAGGATTGCCGTTAACGACAATGGTCCGTGCTTCAACTGTAAGGAGTGGCAACAGTTTGGAGCACAGTATGACTTTCAGCACATCACATCCAGTCCTTTGTATGCTCAGTCGAATAGTAAGGCAGAGAAAGGTGTTCAAGTTCTCAAACAGCTACTGAAGAAAGCAACAGAAAGCAAGTCTGACCCTTATCTCACCCTGCTGAGCTACCGAGCCTCACCTTTAGACTCTGGTTCTTCACCTGCTGAACTACTAATGGGTCGCAAGTTGCGCACCACGCTACCCTGCTGTGCAAAAGAAAAGCAGAGTAAGGAACTGAGACAGAGACTTCAACTGTTAAAGCTGAAACAGAAATCATACTATGACAAGTCATCCAAAACTCTGAAACCATTGACAAGGGATGATGTCAGGATTGAGGATCCAGACGCATGGAACAGGAAAGCTACAGTTCTTGAGGAAGTAGGACCAAGGTCATACACTGTTAGAACTGAGGAAGGACAGATTCTCAGGAGGAACCGCCGTTCCCTCCTGATAACACAAGAAACTATCCAAGAGCTAATCGATGACAATGCCGCAACTGAATCTTGTCAATCACCACCAGAACAATCTAACACAAGCACACATACAGGCTCTCATGAAAACACATCAGACTTACCCATGCTGAGAAGATCCACACATGAAGTAAAGAAGCCTGATAGACTTAATCGTTGAGTATAAAGTAAAGCTTTGAAAATGTGTTGACTGTTGTGAAAATGTTTATGTTTATAGAGCACTAACACAAATGTTACTGATATCATATTTATTGTTTTTCTTGAAAGTTGATTGATATTGATTTTGTTTAACCTCAAAGAAAGGGGGATGTAATGATCAGTAACCTGTCATTCTAGAATGGTACACTAGGTTGAGCTGTAGAGCTGTATGTATTTAAGAGTAGGCTACCCACAAGGCAGTAGTCAAGATGGATGCCTGTAGAAGTCCACATGGCATGAATAAAGTGACTAGCTAGAAGCTAGCTGTTCATAATGAAACTGACTAGTTATTAATGAACATAACAGTCCTCTCATTAGTGCCAGTGGGCGGGAGGTGGTCCGCTCATTAGTGCCAGTGGGTGGGAGGTGGTCCTCTCGCTTATGACAGTGGGCAGGAGGTGGTCCTCTCGTTAGTGCCAGTGGGAGTTGGTCCTCTCGCTAGTGCCAGTGGGCAGGAGGTGGTCCTCTCGCTAGTGCCAGTGGGAGGTGGTCCTCTCGCTAGTGCCAGTGGGAGGTGGTCCTCTCGCTAGTGCCAGTTGGTGGGAGGTGGTCCTCTCGTTAGTGCCAGTCAGTGATGGTCCTCTCGCTAGTGCCAGTGGGAGGTGGTCCTCTCACTAGTGCCAGTGGGAAGTGGTCCTCTCGTTAGTGCCAGTGGGCGGGAGGTGATCCTCTCATTAGTGCCAGTGGGCAGGAGGTGGTTCTCTCGTTCGTGCCAGTGGGTGGGAGGTGGTCTTCTCGTTTGCACCAGTGGGCAGGAGGTGGCGCTCTCGTTAGTGCCAGTGGGAGGTGGTTGTTGTGTATGTACCTTTAAGAGAAGAACTGATTCTATACTGCAGTACTGGCAGTGACCACCCCTGTATATAAAGCCATAGCAGGCTTCTGTACGTCAGTCTTAAGTTACCCTCTGTTCAGTAAATACCTGTTATTATTGTTCTCCTACAGTCCGTGTATTATTTATACTCGGACACTACATTGGCGACGAACAGGTTCGAACTCACCTGCAGTACTGCATCACCTCACGGGGATCTTTCCCTGAGAAGAAGCTTCTTGGAGGTCGAAGTCAGAACAACGGGCGTCGACCGCAGACAACCGCCCAAGGATCCATCAGAGTTCGGAGAGTTGCAGGAGAGGCTGTGGAGAGCTGGGCTTGGCTCCCCAGTCAAGGTGTTCCAGCAAATCGTGCTGGTAGCAGGTAGTGCGCTGACCCTTCCGGACTGCGGCGGGCTCGAGCTCAATTGAGCGGCTCTGCAAAGGGGCCGTGCAGCGTCGTCGGGAGGAAAAGAGAGAGAGAGAGAGGGTGGAGCGCACAGGGCGTGGTTGGTGCTCAAGAACCGGGCAGCGTAGCGAAAATAAAACAAGGGGAAGGGAAAGTGAGACGCGCCGAAGCCGCGGGTCGCTGCCATTACACTGCAGAATGCTGCTAGGAGCAGCGTGGCAGCAAGAGGAAGAAGGAAAAGCGCGGGAGGCGACATTTTATTCCATTGGGGAAGAAGGAAACGCGCGGGAGGCGCCATTTTAATCCATTGGTGAAGAAGAAAAAGCACGGGAGGCGCCATTTTAAATCACCCAAGATGCCGAAAAGTGTCAGTATCACTGCGTTCGACAATGAGGTAGAAGACTGGACCACGTATGTGGAAAGAATTGAAGTGTACTGCAAGGCAAATGAGGTGGCCAATGGAAAGAAGGCGTCGGTATTATTAAATTTGATGGGCGCGAGAACGTACGGCCTATTGCGGAATTTAATTACCCTAGCTAAACCAATGGAGAAAAGTTTTGAAGAGATTGTTAATATCTTACAGGAACACCTAAAACCTACACCGCTGCTGATAGCAGAAAGATTCAAGTTCCATAAAAGAAACCAGCACAAAGATGAGAGCAATGCTGACTATCTTACGGAACTATGCAAGTTATCGAAGCACTGCCAGTTCGGAGCAGGACTGGCAGACACCTTACGGGATAAGTTTGTCTGCGGGCTCCAGAGTGAAGGAACCCAGAAACGACTACTTTCGGAAAAGGACCTGACGCTAGAACAGGCTTTCAGCGTGGCAGTATCCTACGAAGCAGCAGCACGGGGAGCTGTGGAAATACAACAGAAACCACAAGAATACAGCGCTAACGAAATGGCGTATGGAGCAGAAAAGTGCTATCACTGCGGCAGAACAACCCATGATCAGAAGGACTGCTGATTTAAGGACAAAGTATGCAGGCAATGTGGGAAAATGGGACACATAGCAAGAGTCTGCAGGTCGGGAAAGAAAACCAACACTACAAGAACTACTAAGGAAAAGTACAAGAAAGTAAAGAAGTTGACAGACAGCAGATCGGAAGATCAGGAGAGTGATAAGGACTCCGGGAGCAGAAGACTAAGTTGTCTAAAGTTACACAACGTGATCGCAAAGGAGGATCACCGAACCATTTGGGTCACCCTCATGATAGCAGGGTCCCCAGTAAAGATGGAATTGGGCACAGGATCAGCCCTAACTGTCATGAATCGACGAGACTATGGGCGGCTATTCTCACACATACCCTTGAAGGACACGTCCATTGTACTGAAGACATACACGGGGCAAAAAGTCTACCCCAGAGGAAAAATAAGGGTGCCAGTTGAATACAACGGCAAGGAAACACAGAAACTCTATATATACTACCCGATGGAGGACCACCATTATTGGGACGTGAATGGATCCAAAAAATACAATTGGATTGGCATTCCATTCAGGCACTAACTGAGACTGATAAAAAGGATGATGACGTCACACCTGGCCGACTGTCAAAAATTGTAACTGACGTGAAAGAGGTGTTCCAACAAGGACTTGGGACTCTAAAAGGAGTAACGGCAATGACAAAAATCGAAGATAACGCAAACCCAAAATTTTTTAAGGCCAGACCGGTACTGTACGCGATCCGCCCAGCCGTTGAAGCAGAGCTGGAGAGTCTGGAGCATTCAGGTGTGCTGTCCATGGTGGACTGGAGTGAGTGGGCCACACCCATCATTCCTGTAATGAAGAAATCATTGAGCAGCACGCCTGGGGTACCGAACAAGGTTTGCATCTGTGGGGGCTTCAAGGTAACTGTGAACCCAGTCCTGCACACAGTACAATATGCACTTCCACGGATAGAAGATATTTTCACCTCACTATCTGGAGGGAAACGCTTTACAAAGATTGATCTGGCCCAAGCGTATCTACAAATGGAGGCGGAAGAAGCATCTAGGAAATGCCTCACGATAAACACTCACAAAGGCCTTTACCAGTACAATCGACTGGTATTCGGGGTAGCATCAGCCCCGGCTATTTGGCAGAGGGCGATGGAACAAGTCCTGCAAGGGTTCCCAGGGACCCAGTGTTATTTGGGCGACATCCTGGTTACGGGCGAAAATGACAGTGAACACCTTGCCAACCTGGAGCAGGTGCTCACGAGATTACAGGAATATGGGCTACGAGCCAACCGCCCCAAATGCGAGTTCTTCAGGAGACAAATCTCGTATTGTGGCCACATGATTGATGAGGAAGGGTTGCATAAGTCACCGGACAAGATTGAGGCTGTAGTCAAGGCTCCAGCACCAGAAAATGTGTCGCAACTGAGGTTGTTCCTCGGGTTGGTGAACTACTACCATAAGTTCTTGCCGAATTTATCTACAATCCTGCACCCACTGAACGCCCTACTGCAAACTGGAGTAACATGGAAATGGAGTGATGAGTGTAAGCGTGCCTTTCAGAAATGTAAATGCCTAATCACTTCAAAAGAAGTATTGGCCCACTACAATCCAACACTACCGATTCGGTTAGCATGTGATGCGTCTCCCTACGGCATCGGAGCGGTGCTGTCACACAAATTCCTTGATGGTTCAGAGAGGCCAATAGCCTTTGCGTCACGCTCGTTAACCTCAGCCGAGCGTAATTACGCAAGATTGACAGGGAGGCCCTCAGCCTGGTGTGGGGGGTGAAGAAGTTCAATCACTATCTGCACGGGCAGAAATTCACCCTACTGACTGATCATCAGCCCCTTGTCTCCATTTTTAACCCAAAGAAGGGCATTCCGGTGATGACGGCGCAACAGCTGCAAAGATGGTCACTTTTTCTAGGGGCACATCAGTATGACATAGAGTGCAAGGGTACAAAACAGCATGGAAACGCTGATGGGCTGTCGCGCCTACCATTGCCTATGGTAGAGGAAGCACCTGCAGTGGACCCTGTTGAGATATTCCATGCGATCATAGTTGAATGTCTACCTGTTACAAATTCAAGTATAGAGAAGGAAACCCGAAATGACCCGACACTCTCTCGGGTCTATGATTTGACGGTGAAGGGATGGCCAGCACACGGCGACTCACTGTTGCCAGCATTCTCGCCAAGGAGAGAACAGCTGTCAGTGTGCCGGGGGACCTTGATGTGTGGATCCCGAGTGGTAATTCCACCCAAGTTGAGAGATAGAGTGCTCAATGAGCTTCATGAGGGTCATCTGGGAGGGGTAAAAATGAAGAGCCTAGCCAGGGCGTTTGTGTGGTGGCCGGGAATCGATAAAGAAATCGAGGATATGACCAAGAGATGCACAGGATGCCAGAAGGTCCAAAACACTCCACCACAGGTTCCGCTACATCCATGGGAGTGGCCCTCATCTCCGTGGCAACGGGTACACATTGATTTTGCTGGTCCATTTATGAACTCAATGTTCCTAATCGCCGTGGACGCCCAATCGAAATGGCCAGAGGTTATCAAAATGTCCTCCACCACCACGGAGAAAACTATTGCAGTCCTACGGACCATCTTCGCCAGGAATGGCTTGCCAGAACAGATTTGCTCTGACAATGGGCCACAGTTTGTGTCCGAGGATTTCCGGAGGTTTCTGAGGAATAATGGGGTGAAACATTACACATCTGCCCCATATCATCCAGCCACAAATGGATTGGCTGAGCGGTTTGTTCAGACCTTTAAAAAGGCAATAAATGCAATGTATAATGACGACATACCACTACAACACAAGGTGGACAATTTCTTGTTTGCTTACCGGAATGCGACACATGCAGTCACCAACCAAGCTCCAGCCATAATGTTCTTCAACCGAAGGCTAAGATGTCGCCTGGATTTGCTCAAACCAAACATAAGACGAGATGTTGAGGATAAGCAATTCCAGCACATAAATGAGAAGCCAACCAGGAGCTTCAAGATAGGCCAACCAGTCTTGGCCCGTGACTACCGAACAGAAAAATGGCAGCTAGGAACGATATGCACACAGCAGGGACCACTAATGTACAAAGTGGACGTTGGAGAGAGCATCGTGAGACGCCATGCTGACCAGATTCTAGAGTCACAGGAACAAGCCAAACCCATACCACGAGCAGGTGCACCTGGTAATCAACCCGAAGTACAGATTGCGTCTACCTCAGCAGCAGTGGTATTGGAAGCTGACGAACCAACCAATGACAATGAGCCAAAATCAACTCCGCCGCAAGAACAGGATACTCGAGAAAGGCGCTATCCAGTCAGGGTCAGGAAGCCTCCTCAAAGACTGAACTTATAAATGATTATTTCAGTTGATGTATATAGTACAGAGAAAATTGTAATTGTAATTAGTTATTATTTAGTTGTTAAATGAATGTTATGTACTGTTTATCTAAAAGGGGAGGAATTGTTGTGTATGTACCTTTAAGAGAAGAACTGATTCTATACTGCAGTACCGGCAGTGACCAGCCCTGTATATAAAGCCATAGCAGGCTTCTGTACGTCAGTCTTAAGTTACCCTCTGTTCAGGAAACACAGCATTGCTGGCTGTGCAGCTGCAAGCACGAGCAGAGGGAGCAGCCAGACTTGAAGAGTGGTTTAAAGTGGTGGTCCCCTGACCAGGCAGAGGAGGAGAACGCTGGACCACCACCACCTCCACCTCCACCATCATCATATCAACTGAGGTGCCTGGGGGGAGAGGACAGAGGAGGAGAAGGAGAAAGGAGGCCAGCAACAACATCAACCAAGGGAGAGGCCTTTCCTATTACTGCCTCCCCAAATTGGCCACCACTTCAGGAGAAGGAGAGAGGGGAGAGAAACCATTATCAACCAACACCAACTGTTCGGAAGGAGGGAGGAATATCATCTTCAAAATATCTGCAGGTGGGTGTTATTTGGGGCACTCTCCCAAAGACTTTGTATTTTAGGTGGGGGGAGAAAAGAAGAAACAAGGCCGGAACATCAAGGGGTGGTTGTGTGTGTGTGTGGCTCTTGCCAAAACTAGGCCACACACACCAATAATAAGCATCCCTTCTATTGCCTGACCTGGGCCAGCTGGAGCTGCCTAGATGAAGTGGTTAATTCCATTAATTACATCGCTAAGACCTGGTGCAGGACTGAGCCTGGGCAGCTCCAGCTTTCCCAGGTGAAGACATCTTCTCCCCCTGCCAGAAGAACACCACTGTCAGAGACTTTAATTTTCCATCAGGAGAGTGCACCCCTGCCAACACCCACCCACCCGCCATCCGGAGTGGTGACCCTGCCTTTGCGGCCTCCCTCCTTCCCACCTCCCCCCCTCTCTCTCTCTCTTTGTCTCTCTCTGCCTTTTTTTCTAAGGCACCTCAATTTACTTTATTAATTAATTGCCTATTGAGCAGAGGGGAGAAGGCCCCTCTCCCAATCTCAGTCAATAAGGGGAGAGGTGTGCCTTCATTTTAAACAGCTCCCTCTGCTCAATAGAGGACCAAAAAAAATACCTGAGGCCATTTCCATCTTCAGGCCTGTGACTTGGGGTGAGTGTAGCCCTTTATAATACCACCCCAGAATGGCGACTGCATCTTCGCCGGTGACGGGGCCAGCCAAGACGTATGCGGGAGTGGCAGCCACAGCCACAGCTGCTCCCGCTGCTTCTGCTGCCCCGTCACCTTTCAGGCTGATGACAAAAAAGCTTGGGGTGAAGAGCTACACTCACCCCACTATGACTTTTGAGGCCTGCGTTAAAGCCATGGCTGGGGTTGTCGGCCCCTCAGCCATTGAAGCGGCCTCAAAAATGTATGGGAAGGCTGTGTTCTTCCTGGGGTCGGAGCGGGCGGTGTCCCTGGCTGTCACCAAGGGGCTCACTGTGGGCGGGACCTTCCTGCCGGTGGACCCCCTCGAGGCCACCGCGCAGAGGGTGGTTATTTCGAACGTCCCGCCCTATGTTCCTGGTGAGCTCCTCCTTCCCCATCTATGTCAACTTGGGGAGGTGAGGTCGGGGATCACACCCATCCCGCTCGGCTTCCGGGAGGCCAGCCTTCGCCACGTCTTCTCCTTCCGGCGCCAGCTGTTCATCCAGCTGGCGCGGGAGGAGGACACTGACGGGGCATTCGTCATCCACCATGAGGGGACCGCCTATCGCGTCTTCTGGACGTCGGACGGTGTGCAGTGCCACCCCTGCAAGGAGGTGGGGCACATCCGGAAAAACTGCCCCGCCTCCAAGGCCGCCGGATCATCTCGTGCGGCCGAGGCTGGCGCCGCCGACGCTCCTCCCACCGGATCTGCCCGCGCGTCGGGAACATCTGATGCGCGGTCGACGTCGGGGGCCGATGCCACCAAGGCCTCCGGCGGGGGGGAGGGAGCGTGCCGGCCGGAAAGAAGGTGCGGCGGAAAAATAAACACCTTAGGGCGGGTCGCCCCGTGGATGGCCAGCCCTTGCCCCTTGAGCCCCTTACACCCGCGCTCCTCGCGGAGTTAATCGGGGCAGACGCAAGCGGGAGGGGCCTCGTGCCCGAGCCTGTGGCCGCAACCGCCGCAGCGGTAACGCCGATACCTGCGGCCGGGCTTTGGCCCAAGGAACCCGACAAACCTGCTCCGCCGGAGGGAGCTGAGGAGGAGGCCTTTGCAGATATGGAGGTCTCCCTCGCTCCCTCCGTGCTAAAAAGAAGGCACGGCCCCCTGGAAGAGGAGGAGGACCGGGAGGAGGAAGGTCCCTCCGAGCAGGGGGAGTCGTCGCCCGCCGTGGGTACTGTGCCACCCCCACCCCGCTGTCGTCATCACCAGCGATCGGCAGGGGTCGCCTGTCCCTCGGGAGGCTGAGGCAGATGTGTCTGTCCGGCGTGTTCCTCCCGGGGATGGGGACGAGACCCTGCCCGTGGGGTGGCCGCGGAACCACCCGCGGCGGAAATTGACCTTCTATCGGTGCCGTTACCCCTCACCGGGTCGGGCGGCCTGGGGTCTGGGTCGGGCGAGCTCGAGGATAATGAGCTCGCCCAATGCGACCTGGACATCTCCCAGGGGCTGCTCGACCTGGTAGAGGTTTTAAATACCCCATCCGCTGGGTTGGAGGTTGGTGGCGGGGAGGAGGATGGCCCCCTGGCTACGTCTCTGGTGCCGGACGTACTGGAGGAGCTGGGAATTGTTCTCTCCCCGGTTTCTCCGGTCGTTCCGGCATCTGGGGCGGAGGGGAGCTCTGAACCGCCGCCGTCTTCTGGCCCAGCACCCCTAGAGGAGCCCAGGGAGAAATCCTCTGCCGCCGATCCTGGAGGTGGGATCCGGGCGGAGGCAGGGCTGGCTGGCGCGGCCGGGCCATTCGCTTCGCACTGCGCGGCGGACGGGTCGACCACTGGTGATGACCCCCTGGAGGAGAATGGGGACTCGGTGGTGGGCACGCAGGATGATTCGGACTCCAGCGCCGACGAGGCGATGGATGACCTCGTGCCCCTTCCCGAGTCTCCCCTCATTCCCTAAGGGAACTCCGGGATTTTATGACCATGTGCCTGGGTCGGCGCAATAAGGTTCGGCTGGCCCTCGACAGGTGGTCGGAGCTGGCACTGCTCATTGTATCCATCCGCACCGCCGTTAAGATCATGGGCGCGGACGAGGGTGTGAACCCGCTCGAGCTGCGTCGGCTCACAACGTTTCTCACTGGGCTGCTGAGGAAGTGGCGGCTGACCAGCGGCTGCGCTTCCTCCCCCCGTTAGGTGCAGGTAGAGGCTGTACTATGCTTCTGACATGAAGATAACCATAGCCAGCCTCAACATCAACGGCAGCAGGGAGAGGCGCCGCAGATTCAATAACTTCTCGGTCCTTCGGGACGGGAAGTATGCGGTGTGCTTCCTGCAAGAAACCCACACCGTTCCGGGAGACGAAGCCACGTGGCTCCTGGAGTGGCAAGGAGGGGTCAGCATGAGACACGTCTCCAACAATTCCAGCGGGGTGGCTATCTTGCTGGCCCCGTATTTTCAGCCGGAGATCTTGGGGGTCAAGGAGCACGTGCCGGGCCGCTTGCTCCAGGTCACTGTTCGCCTGGGGTGCGTGCCGCTCCAGCTAGTGAACGTGTACGCCCCTCAGACCGGTGCGCAGCAAGTGCGCTTCTTCGAAGGAGTGTCCGCTCTTTTGGGCTCCGTCGACGTGGGCGAGTGCGTCATCCTCGGGAGGGATTTTAACTGCACCCTCGAGGTGAGGGACCGTTCGGGTCCCCCGCGAAGGCCGGCGGTGATGGAGAAGTTGAGGGACCTGGTTGGGTCCTTTGACTTGGTGGACACCTGGCAAAATCTCCACCCCCACTCCAGTGCCTTCACTAGCGTGAGGTCTGGGGGAGGAAGGTCCAGAATCGACCGCCTTTACATTTCCCGAGCGTACATCTCCTGCGTTCCGGCGGCTTCCATGTGGCCGGTGCCGTGCATGGACCACCACCTGGTGTGGGCGGAGCTCGCTCCGCTGCGCGCGCGGGGGGGTTCCGCGTACTGGCATTTTAACAACCTGCTGCTGGAGGACGCGCGGTTCCGGGATTCGTTTTGTTGGTTCTGGGCCGACTGGAGAAGGAAGCAGGGGGGCTTCCCCTCCTTGAAGCTATGGTGGGATGTGGGCAAGGCTCACATCCGTCTCTTCTGTCAGGAGTATGCGAAGGGGTCGACCAAGAGGCGGGAGGCCCAGGTCGGGCGATTGGAGAAGGAAGTGCTCGACCTGGAGTCCCGCCTCGGTCAGGTCGTCGAGGACCCGGCCCTGCGGAAGGTGTACGAAGCGAAGAAGGGCGCGCTGAAGGACCTGCAGCTCGTCGGGTCTCGAGGCGCGTACGTGAGGTCACGGATCCACCTCCTGCGGGACCTGGACCGTGACTCCCCCTTCTTCTACTCGCTGGAAAAAAGACGGGGGGTCCATAAGCAGCTCTTGGGGCTTCTGGCCGATGACGGATCTCTGGTCTCGGATCCGGAGGGAATCAGTGCGGAGACCCGCGCCTACTACGGTGCTCTGTTCTCTCCGGATCCGTCCAGCGAGGATGCGTGCAGAGTTTTGTGGGAGGACCTGCCGAAGGTCAGCCCAGAGGGCGCCGAATAATTGGATGCTCCGCTAAGCCTGGCGGAGCTGACTGGCGCCCTCCGCCAGCTCTCTAGGGGAAAGTCCCCGGGGCTGGACGGGCTGACCGTGGAGTTCCACAGGACGTTCTGGGACGTCTTGGGGGGTGACTACGCGCGGGTCCTGGGGGAAAGTTTGGCGACCGGGGAGATGCCCCTCTCTTGGCGCAGGGCGGTCATTGTCCTGCTGCCCAAGAAGGGCGATCTCTGCCTACTTAAGAACTGGCGCCCGGTCTCCCTCCTCAGCACGGACTATAAAATCTTTGCCAGGGCCATGCGTGCTCGCCTTGGCACCGTGCTGGCCCACATGATCCACCCCGACGAGTCCTACACGGTCCCGGGCCGGACCATCCACGATAGCATCCATCTGGTCCGGGACCTGGTCCACCAGTCTCAGAGGGCTGGTCTGTCGGTCGCCTTCCTTTCCCTGGATCAGGAGAAGGCGTTCGACAGGGTGGATCACGAGTATCTCTTCGGGACTCTGCGCGCATTTGGGTTCGGGACGCATTTCGTCGCCCGGATCCGACTTCTGTACACCGCCGCGGAGTGTCTGATTAAAGTTAACGGGTCCTTGATGGCGCCCCTTCGCTTCGGGAGGGGGGTGCGTCAGGGATGCCCCATGTCCGGTCAGTTATATGCCATTTGCATGGAGCCTTTCCTTCGCCTCTTGCGGAAGAGGTTGACGGGACTGGCTCTGCAAGGGCTGGGCGTGGAGGTGGTCCTCTCGGCTTACGCCGATGACGTGCTCCTCATGGTCACGGATCCCGCTGACTTGCGGAGGATGCGGGAATGCCAGCAGATTTACTCGGACGCATCCTCCGCCAAGATCAACTGGGAGAAATGTTCCGGACTCCTGGTGGGTCAGTGGCGGGTGGACTCCCTGCCGGAGGAGTTCAGGCCTTTCGCCTGGAGCACCACGCACCTCCTCTATTTGGGAGTCTACCTTAGCCCTGCCGAGGGCGCCTGGCCGGCGAACTGGCAAGAGCTGGAGGCCAAAGTCACCGCTCGCCTAGGACGCTGGACAGGACTGCTCCAAGTGTTGTCCTACAGGGGTCGAGCGCTGGTCATAAACCAGCTGGTGGCCGCCATGTTGTGGTACCGGTTGGTCACTTCGATCCCTCCCCCTGCGTTTGTCGCCAAGATTCAGAAGAAGCTCATCGACTTCTTCCGGGACAAAAGGAAGCACTGGGTCTCTGCCGTGGTTCTGTGTCTCCCGCTTTGGGAGGGCGGTCAGGCGCTGGTGTGCCTTCGCACCCAGGCTGCGACTTTCCGTCTTCAGACGCTGCAGAGATACCTGTACGTCAAGAATCCTCCGAGATGGTGTGCGCTGGCGACGTTTTTCTTCCGCCAGCTGCACGGCCTTAATTACGACACGCAGCTGCTGTTTGCGAAAGTGGGCAGCAGGCGTGCCGGCCTGCGGGAGCTGCCTGTCTTCTACCAGGAACTACTAAGGGTTTGGAACTACGTCGCTTCCAGGCGGAGCTCTCCCCCGTCAGGAGCGGCGATTCTCCTTCGGGAGCCGCTGCTCAGGAATTCGCACCTCCACGAACACGGGTTCGGGCGGCTGGCGGAGGGTAGGGCTGTGGCTGGCAAGGTGACCAGAGTCAGGGACCTGCTCGATGGCGGAGGAGCGGGCTGGATGGCGCTGGAGGAGCTGGCGCGGCGACTGTCCTGTGCCAACGTCCAGCTCGCGGTCGAAGCCATCGAATCGGTGAAAGCGGCAGTGGGCCCTGACTCCACTAGATGTATCGAGGCGGCTCAAGCACGTGGGGCGATCCCGTCCGAGCTTACCCCCGTTCGGACGGAATTCCTCATCGGCGCCCAGCCCCAAAACTCCCCTCGGGAACCGGCGCCTCACAACTTGCGCCGTCTCGGGGAAATACCCTCCGTGCCTTTTCATTCCGCGCGGAGGGGTTTCCTGTACGGGCTGCTCCTGCACACTCTCCACTTTGCCATCTTTGTCTACCGTCCGGACACGCCTTGGCGTGGCGTCTTGCCGACTGGCGGTGGCGGAGGTCCCCAATGGAGGGCTCTCTACGCGGGAGTCCTCCCTTGTTCCATTGGGGACTTGGCCTGGAGGGTGTTGCACGGAGCGGTCCCGTGCAATAAGGTTTTAAGTAGGTTCACGGACTCCCAGGCCAACTGTATTTTTTGCGGCCTGGAGGAGTCCGTGTTTCACGTTTATATGGAGTGTGAGAGGTTGCAGCCCCTCTTTCACTACTTGAAGGTGCTGCTCCTCGGTTTTTGGTTGCACTTCAGTCCCACGCTCTTGATCTACGGTCACCCGGTGCGGAGGGGAGCGGACAGGTTGGAGGACCTCCTTGTGGGCCTGCTCCTGGGCCTGGCTAAAAGAGCCATCAATTGGTCCAGGCAGCAGGCGGTCGAGGGGGTCATCCAGCCGGATTGCCTGCCTCTCTTCCGCGGCCATGTTCGCGCCCGGGTGGCCCTGGAGATGGAGCACGCGGTGTCCGCCAGTGCGCTTGAGTATTTCCGCGACCGGTGGGCGCCGCGGGGACTGGAGTGCATCATCAACCCGGATAATCAAATTTTAATATGATTTGTTAAGTTTTAGTTGAACTTTTGTTTACAGTCAATTTGTTTTTTTTTAGTACGAACAAAAAGAGTACCCTCTGTTCCAGCATTGCTGGCTGTGCAGCTGCAAGCACAAGCAGAGGGAGCAGCCAGACTAGGAGAGTGGACTAAAGTGGTGGTCCCCTGACCAGGCAGAGGAGGAGAACTCTGGACCACCACCACCACCTCCACCTCCACCTCCACCATCATCACAGCAACAGGGGTGCCTGGAGAGAGAGGACAGAGGAGGAGAATGAGAAGGGAGGCCAGCAACAACACCAACCAGGGGAGAGGCCTTTCCCATTACTGCCTCCCCATATTGGCCTCCACTTCAGGAGAGGGAGAGAGGGGAGAGAAACCACCATCAACCAACACCAACTGTTTGGAAGGAGGGAAGAACAACATCACCTTTCAGGTGGGTGTTATTTGGTGCACTCTCCCAAAGACTTTGTATTTTAGGTGGGGGGAGAAAAGAAGAAAAAAAAGCTGGATCATCAAGGGGTGTGTGTCTCTTGTAAAACACTAGGCCACACACACCACTAATTAAGCACCCCTTCCTATTGCCTGACCTGGGATAGCTGGAGCTGCCTAGGTGATCAGCCCAATTGTACATCGTTAAGACCTGGTGTGGGACTGAGCCTGGGGCGTCTCCAGCTTTCTCAGGTGAAGACATCTTCTCCCCCTGCTAGAAGACCACCTTCAAAGACTTTAATTTTTCATCGGAGAGTGCACCCCTGCCGACACCCACCCACCCACCATCCTGAGTGGCGACCCTGCCTTTGCGGCCTCCCTCCTTCCCACACCCCCCTCTCTCTCTCTCTTTGTCTTTCTCTGCCTTTCTCTCTGAGGCACCTCATTTCATCTTTAATTATTAATTGCCTATTGAGCAGAGGGGAGAAGGCCCCTTTCCCCAATTTCAATCAATAAGGGGGAGAGGTGTGCCTTCAATTTAAACAGCTCCCTCTGCTCAATTGAGGATCAAAAAAATACCTGAGGCCACATTAACACCTTCAGGCCTGTGACTTGGGGTGAGTGTAGCCCTTTTTTAGAAAACACCCCAGAATGGCGACTGCATCTTCGCCAGTGACGGGGCCAGCCAAGACGTATGCGGGAGTGGCAGCCACAGCCACAGCTGCTCCCACTGCTTCTGCTGCCCCATCACCATTCAGACTCATAACAAAAAAGATTGGGGTGAAGAGCTACACTCTGACCATTGAGGCCTGCGTTAAAGCCATGGCTGGGGTTGTCGGCCCCTCAGCCATCGTCGCGGCCTCAAAAATGTATGGGAAGGCTGTGTTCTTCCTGGGGTCGGGGCAGGCGGTGTCCCTGGCTGTCACCAAGGGGCTCACCGTGGGCGGGACCTTCCTGCCGGTGGACCCCCTTGAGGCCACCGCGCAGAGGGTGGTTATTTCGAACATCCCGCCCTATGTTCCTGGTGAGCTCCTCCTTCCCCATCTAAGTCAACTTGGGGAGGTGAGGTCGGGGATCACACTCATCCCGCTCGGCTTCCGGGAGCCCAGCCTTCGCCACGTCTTCTCCTTCCGGCGCCAGCTGTTCATCCAGCTGGCGCGGGAGGAGGACACTAACGGGGCATTCGTCGTCCACCAACAGGGGACCGCCTATCGCGTCTTCTGGATGTCGGACGGTGTGCGGTGCCACGCCTGCAAGGAGGTGGGGCACATCCGGAAAAACTGCCCCGCCTCCAAGGCCGCCGGATCATCTCGTGCGGCCGAGGCTGGCGCCGCCGACGCTCCTCCCCCCGGATCGGCCCGCGCGTCGGGAACGTCTGATGCGCGGTCGACTTCGGGGGCCGATGCCACCAAGGCCTCCGGCGGGGGGGAGGGAGCGTGTCCGGCTGGAAAGAAGGCGCGGCGGAAAAATAAACAACTTAGGGCGGGTCCCCCCGTGGATGGCCAGCCCTTGCCCCTTGAGCCCCTTACACCCGCGCTCCTCACGGAGTTAATCGGGGCAGACGCGAGCGGGAGGGGCCTTGTGCCCGAGCCTGTGGCCGCAACCGCCGTGGCGGAAATGCCATTACCTGCGGCTGGGCTCGGGCCCGAGGAGCCCAACAAACCTGCTCCGCCGGAGGGAGCTGAGGAGGAGGCCTCTGCAGTCATGGAGGTCTCCCTCGCTCCCTCCGTGCTAAAAAGAAGGCGCGACCCCCTGGAAGAGGAGGAGGACCGGGAGGAGGGAGGACCCTCCGAGCAGGGGGAGTCGTCGCCCGCCACGGGTACTGCGCCCCCCCCCCCGCTGTCGTCATCACCAGCGATCGGCAGGGGTCGCCTGTCCCTCTGGAGGCTGAGGCAGATGTGTCTGTCCGACGCGTGCCTCCCGGGGATGGGGACGAGACCCTGCCCGTGGGGGGGGTTGCGGAACAACCCGCGGCGGTAATTGAAATTGACCTTCTATCGGTGCCGCTACCCCTCACCGGGTCAGGCGGCCTGGGGTCTGGGTCGGGCGAGCTCGAGGATAATGAGCTCACCCAATGTGACCCGGACATCTCCCAGGGGCTGCTCGTCCTGGTAGAGCTTTTAATTCAAAACCCTCCATCCGCTGGGTCGGAGGTTGGTGGCGGGGAGGAGGATGGCCCCCTGGCTGCGTCTCTGGTGCCAGACATACTGGAGGAGCTGGGAATTGTACTCTCCCCGGCTTCTCCGGTCGTTCCGGCGTCTGAGGCGGAGGGGAGCTCTGAACCGCCGCCGTCTTCTGGCCCAGCACCCCTAGAGGAGCCCAGGGAGAAATTCTCTGCCGCCGATCCTGGGGGTGGGATCTGGGCGGAGGCGGGGCTGGCTGGCACGGCCGAGCCGTTCGCTTCGCACTGCACGGCGGACGGGTCGGCCGCTGGTGACGAACCCCTGGAGGAGGATGGGGACTCGGTGATGGGCACGGAGGACGATTCGGACTCCAGCGCCGACGAGGCGATGGATGACCTCGTGCCCCTTGCCGAGTCTCCCCTAATTCCCGTAAGGGAACTCCGGGATTTTATGGCCACGTGCCTGGGTTGGCGCAATAAGGTCCGGCTGGTGCTCGACAGGTGGTCGGAGCTGGCGCTGCTCATCGTATCCGTCCGCGCCGCCGTTAAGATCATGGGCGTGGACGAGAGTGTGAACCCGCTCGAGCTGCGTCGGCTCACAACGTTTCTCACTGGGCTGCTGAGGAAGTGGCGGCTGAGCAGCGGCTGTGCTTCCTCCCCCCGTTAGGTGTAGGTAGAGGTTGCACTATGCTTCTGACATGAAGATAACCATAGCCAGCCTCAACATCAACGGCAGCAGGGAGGCGCGCCGCAGATTCAATAACTTCTCGGTCCTTCGGGACGGGAAGTATGCGGTGTGCTTCATGCAAGAAACCCACACTGTTCCGGGAGATGAAGCCACGTGGCTCCTGGAGTGGCAAGGAGGGGTCAGCATGAGTCACCTCTCCAACAATTCCAGCGGGGTGGATATCTTGCTGGCCCCGCATTTTCAGCCGGAGATCTTGGGGGTCAAGGAGCACGTGCCGGGCCGCTTGCTCCAGGTCACTGTTCACCTGGGGGGCTTGCCGCTCCATCTAGTGAACGTGTACGCCCCTCAGACTGGTGCGCCGCAAGTGCACTTCTTCAACGTGGGCGAGTGCGTCATCCTCGGGGGGGATTTTAACTGCACCCTCGAGGCGAGGGACCGTTCGGGACCCCGCGAAGCCCGGCGGCGATGGAGAAGTTGAGGGACCTGGTTGGGTCCTTCGACTTGGTGGACGTCTGGCGAAATCTCCACCCCGACTCCAGCGCCTTCACTAGCGTGAGGTCTGGGGGAGGAAGGTCCAGAATCGACCGCCTTTACATCTCCCGGGCATATGTCTCCTGCGTTCCGGCGGCTTCCATGCGGCCGGTGCCGTGCAAGGACCACCACCTGGTGTGGGCGGAGCTCGCTCCGCTGCGCACGCGGGGGGGGGTCCTCGTACTGGCATTTTAACAACCTGCTGCTGGAGGACGCGCGGTTCCGGGATTCGTTTTGTCTGTTCTGGGCCGACTGGAGAAGGAGGCGGGGGGGCTTCCCCTCCTTGAGGCTATGGAGGGATGTGGGCAAGGCTCACATCCGTCTCTTCTGTCAGGAGTACGCGAAGGGGTCGACCAAGAGGCGGGAGGCCCGGGTCGGGCGGTTGGAGAAGGAGGTGCTCGACCTGGAGTCCCGTCTCGGTCAGGTCGTCGAGGACCCGGCCCTGCGGAAGTTGTACGAAGAGAAGAAGGGCGCGTTGAAGGACCTGCAGCTCGTCAGGTCCCGAGGCGCGTACGTGAGGTCGCGGATCCAGCTCCTGCGGGACCTGGACCACGGCTCCCCCTTCTTCTACTCGCTGGAAAATAGACGGGGGGTCCGTAAGCAGCTCTTGGGGCTGCTGGCCGACGACGGATCTCTGGTCTCGGATCCGGAGGGAATCAGCGTGGAGACCCGCGCCTACTACGGGGCTCTGTTCTCTCTGGATCCGTCCAGCGAGGATGCGCGCAGAATTTTGTGGGAGGACCTGCCGAAGGTCAGCCCGGAGGGCGCCGAAAAATTGGACGCTCCGCTAAGCCTGGCGGAGCTGACCGGCGCCCTCCGCCAGCTCTCTAGGGGAAAGTCCCCGGGGCTGGACGGGCTGACCGTAGAGTTCCACAGGGCATTCTGGGACATCTTGGGTGGCGACTACGCGCGGGTCCTGGGGGAAAGTTTGGCGACCGGGGAGATGCCCCTCTCTTGGCGCAGGGCGGTCATTGTCCTGCTGCCGAAGAAGGGTGATCTCCGCCTCCTTAAGAACTGGCGCCCGGTCTCCCTCCTCAGCACGGACTATAAAATCTTTGCCAGGGCCATGTCTGCTCGCCTTGGCACCGTGCTGGCCCACATGATCCACCCCGACCAGTCCTACATGGTCCCGGGCCGGACCATCCACGATAACATTCATCTGGCCCGGGACCTGGTCCACCACGTCCAGAGGGCTGGTCTGTCGGTCGCCTTCCTTTCCCTGGATCAGGAGAAGGCGTTCGACAGGGTGGATCACGAGTATCTCTTTGGGACTCTGCGCGCATTCGGGTTCGGGACGCATTTCGTCGCCCGGATCCGACTTCTGTACACCGCCGCGGAGTGTCTGATTAAAGTTAACGGGTCCTTGATGGCGCCCCTTCGCTTCGGGAGGGGGGTGCGTCAGGGATGCCCCATGTCCGGTCAGTTATACGCCGTTTGCGTGGAGCCATTCCTGCGCCTCTTGCGGAAGAGGTTGACGGGACTGGCTCTGCAAGGGCCGGGCGTGGAGGTGGTCCTCTCGGCTTATGCCGATGACTTGCTCCTCACGGTCACGGATCCCGCTGACTTGCGGAGGATGCGGAAATGCCAGCAGATTTACTCGGACGCATCCTCCGCCAAGATCAACTGGGAGAAATGTTCCGGACTCCTGGTGGGTCAGTGGCGGGTGGACTCCCTGCCGGAGGAGTTCAGGCCTTTCGCCTGGAGCACCACGCACCTCCTCTATTTAGGAGTCTACCTTAGTCCTGCCGAGGACGCCTGGCCGGCGAACTGGCAAGAGCTGGAGGCCAAAGTCACCGCTCGCCTAGGACGCTGGACAGGACTGCTCCGAGTGTTGTCCTACAGGGGTCGAGCGCTGGTCATAAACCAGCTGGTGGCCACCATGTTGTGGTACCGGTTGGTCACTTTTATCCCTCCCCCTGTGTTTGTCGCCAAGATGCAGAAGAAGCTCATCGACTTCTTCTGGGACAAAAGGAAGAACTGGGTCTCTGCCACGGTTCTGTGTCTCCCACTTAGGGAGGGCGGTCAGGTGCTGGTGTGCCTTCGCACCCAGGCTGTGACTTTCCATCTTCAGACGCTGCAGAGATACCTGTACGTCGAGAATCCTCCGAGATGGTGTGCGCTGGCGACGTTTTTCTTCCGCCAGCTGCACGGCCTCAATTACGACACGCAGCTCCTGTTCGCGAAAGTGGGCGGCAGGTGTGCCGGCCTGCAGGAGCTGCCTGTCTTCTACCAGGAACTACTATGGGTTTGGAACTACGTCGCTTCCAGGCGGAGCTCTCCCCCGTCAGGAGCAGCGGCTCTCCTTCGGGAGCCCCTGCTCAGGAATCCGCACCTCCACGAACGCGGTTTCGGGCGGCTGACGGAGGGCGGGGCTGTGCCTGGCAAGGTGACCAGAGTCGGGGACCTGCTCGATGGTGGAGGAGCGGGCTGGATGGCGCCGGAGGAGCTGGCGCGGAGCCTGTCCTGGGCCAACGTTCGGCTCGCGGTCGAAGCCATCGAATCGGTGAAAGCGGCACTGGGCCCCGACTCCACTAGGTGTATCGAGGCGGCTCAAGCATGTGGGGCGATCCAGTCCGAGCTTACCCCCGTTTGGACGGAATTCCTCATCGGCGCCCGGCCCCGAAACTCCCCTCGGGAACCGGCGCCTAACAACTTGAGCCGTCTCGAGGAAATACCCTCCGTGCCTTTTCATTCCGGGCGGAGGCGTTTCCTGTACGGGCTGCTCCTGCACACTCTCCACTTTGCCATCTTCGTCTACCGTCCGGACACGCCTTGGCGTGGCGTCTTGCCGACTGTCGGTGGCGGAGGTCCCCAATGGAGGGCTCTCTAAGCGGGAGTCCTCCCTTGTTACAGCGGGGACTTGGCCTGGAGGGTGTTGCACGGAGCGGTCCCGTGCAATAAGGTTTTAAGTAGGTTCCCGGACTCCCAGGCCGCCTGCATTTTTTGCGGCCTGGAGGAGTCCGTGTTCCACGTTTATATGGAGTGTGAGAGGTTGCAGCCCCTCTTTCACTACTTGAAGGGGCTGCTCCTCCATTTTTGGTTGCACTTCAGTCCCACGCTCTTGATCTACAGTCACCCGGTGCGGAGGGGAGCGGACAGGTTGTAGGAGCTCCTTGTGGGCCTGCTCCTGGGCCTGGCTAAAAGAGCCATCAATTGGTCCAGGCAGCGGGCGGTCAAGGGGGTCGTCCAGCCGGATTGCCTGCCTCTCTTCCGCGGCCATGTTCGCGCCCGGGTGGCCCTGGAGATGGAGCACGCTGTGTCTGCCGGTGCGCTTGAGTATTTCCGCGACCGGTGGGCGCCGCGGGGACTGGAGTGCATCATCAACCCGGATAACCAAATTTTAAGTTGATTTGTTAAGTTTTAGTTGAACTTTTGTTTACAGTCAATTTGTTTTTTATTTGGTACGAACAAAAAGAGTAACCTCTGTTCAGTAAATACCTGTTATTATTGTTCTCCTACAGTGGTCCTCTCATTAGTGCCAGTGGGGGTGCGGTGGTCCTCTCATTATTGCCATTGGGTGTGAGGTGGTCCTCTTGCTTGTGCCAGTGGGAGGTGGTCCTCTCGTTAGTGCCAGTGGGCGGGAGGTGGTCCTCTCGTTAGTGCCAGTGGGAGGTGGTTCTCCCGTAGTGCCAGTGGGAGGTGGTCCTCTCGTTAGTGCCAGTGGGAGGTGGTCCTCTCGTTAGTGCCAGTGGGAGGTGGTCCTCTCGTTAGTGCCAGTGGGCGGGAGGTGGTCCTCTCGTTAGTGCCAGTGGGCGGGAGGTCGTCCTCTCGTTAGTGCCAGTGGGTTGTGCTCCTCTCATCAGCGCCAGTGGGGAGGAAGTTGTCCTCTCATTAGTGCCAGTGGACAGGAAGTGGTCCTCTCGTTAGTGTCAGTGGGTGGGAGGTGGTCCTCTCATTAGTGCCAGTGGGCAGGAGGCTGTCCTTTCTTTAGTGCCAGTGGACAGGAAGTGGTCCTCTTGTTAGTGCCAGTGGGAGGTGGTCCTCTTGTTAGTGCCAGAGGGAGGTGGTCCTCTCGTTAGTGCCAGTGGGCAGGATGTCCTCTCGTTAGTGCCAGTGGGCGGGAGGTTGTCCTCTCATTAGTGCCAGTGGGCGGGAGGTGGTCCTCTCATTAGTGCCAGTGTGCGGGAGGTGGTCCGCTCGTTAGTGCCAGTGGGCGGGAGGTGGTTATATTGTTAGTGCCAGTGGGCAGGAGGTGGTCCTCTCGTTAGTACCACTGGGAGGTGGTCCTCTCGTTAGTGCCAGTGGACAGAAAGTGGTCCTCTCGTTAGTGCCAGTGGTGGTGAGGTGATCCTCTCGTTAGTGCCAGTGGGTGGGAGGTGGTCCTCTTGCTAGTGCCAGTGGGAGGTGGTTCTCCCAGTAGTGCCAGTGGGAGGTGGTCCTCTCGTTAGTGCCACTGGGAGGTGGTCCTCTCGTTAGTGCCAGTGGGAGGTTGTCCTCCTGTTAGTGCCAGTGGGAGCTTGTGATCTAGTTATAGCCAGTGGGGGGGAGTTGGTCATCTTGTTATTGCCAGCGGGCGGGAGGTGGTCCTCTCGTTAGTGCCAGTGGGCGGGAGGTGGTCCTCTCATTAGTGCCAGTGGGCAGGAGGAGGTCCTCTCGTTAGTGCCAGTGGACGGGAGGTGGTCCTCTCATTAGTGCCAGTGGGAGGTGGTCCTCTCGTTAGTGCCAGTGGGAGGTGGTCCGCTCATTAGTGCCAGTGGGCAGCAGGTGATGCTCTCGTTAGTGCCAGTGGGTGGGAGGTGGTTCTCTCCTTAGTGCCAGTAAGAGGAGGTCCTCGCATAAGTGCCAGTGGGCGGGAGGTGTTCCTCTCGTTAGTGCCAGTGGGAGGTGGTCCTCTCGTTAGTGCCAGTGGAAAGAAAGTGGTCCTATCGTTAGTGCCAGTGGTGGTGAGGTGATCCTCTCGTTAGTGCCAGTGGGTGGGAGGTGGTCCTCTTGCTAGTGCCAGTGGGAGGTGGTTCTCCCAGTAGTGCCAGTGGGAGGTGGTCCTCTCGTTAGTGCCAGTGGGAGGTGATCCTCCCGTTAGTGCCACTGGGCGGGAGGTGGTATTCTCGTTAGTGCCAGTGGGAGTTGGTCCTCTCGTTAGAGCCAGTGCGACGTTGTCCTCTCGTTAGTGCCAGTGGGAGGTGGTCCTCTCATTAGTGCCAGTGGGAGGTTGTCCTCTCGTTAGTGCCAGTGGGCAGGAGGTGATGCTCTCGTTAGTGCCAGTGGGCGGGAGCTGGTCCTCTCATTAGTGCCAGTGGGTGGGAGGTGGCCCTTTCATTAGAGCCAGTGGGCGTGAGGTGGTCCTCTCGTTAGTGACAGTGGGCAGGAGTTGGTCCACTCGTTAGTGCCAGTGGGCAGGATGTGGTTCTCTCATTAGTGCCAGTGGGCGGGAGGTGGTCCTCTCGTTAGAGCCAGTGGGAGGTGGTCCTCTCGTTACTGCCAGTGGGCAGGAGGTGGTCCTCTCATTAGAGCCAGTGGGTGGGAGGTGTTCCTCTCGTTAGTGCCAGTGGGTGTGAGGTGGTCCTCTTGTTAGTGCCAGTGGGTGGTGCTCCTCTCATTAGTGCCAGTGGGCGGGAGGTGGTCCTCACATTAGTGCTAGTGGGCAGGAGATGGTCCTCTCATTAGAGCCAGTGGGCGGGAGGTGCTTCTCTCATTAGTGCCAGTGGGTGTGAGGTGGTCCTCTCGTTAGTGCCAGTGGGAGGTGCTCCTCTCATTAGTGCCAGTGGGCGGGAGGTGGTCCTCTCGTTAGTGCCAGTGGGCGGGAGGTGGTCCTCTCGTTAGTGCCAGTGGGCAGGAGGAGGTCCACTCGTTAGTGCCAGTGGGCAGGATGTGGTTCTCTCGTTAGTGCCAGTGGGCGGGAGGTTGTCCTCTCGTTAGAGCCAGTGGGAGGTGGTCCTCGCGTTAGTGCCAGTGGGCAGGAGGTGGTCCTCTCATTAGAGCGAGTGGGCGGGAGGTGGTCCTCTAGTTAGTGACAGTGGGAGGGAGGTGGTCCTCTCGTTAGTGCCAGTGGGCGCGAGGTGGTCCTCTCGTTAGTGCCAGTGCGCACGAGGTGGTCCTCTCGTTAGTGCCAGTGGGCGGGAGGTGGTCCCCTCATTAGTGCCAGTGGGTGGGAGTTGGTCCTGTCGTTAGTGCCAGTGGGCAGGAGGTGGTCCTCATGTTAGTGCCAGTGGGTGGGAGGTCGTCCTCTTGTTAGTGCCAGAGGGCAGGAGGTGGTCCTCTCATTAGTGCCAGTGGGCAGGAGGTGGTCCTCATGTTAGTGCCAGTGGGTGGGAGGTGGTCCTCTCATTATTGCCAGTGGGCAGGAGGTGGTCCTCTCATCAGTGCCAATGGGCGGGAGGTGCTCCTCTCATTAGTGCCAGTGGGCAGGATCTGGTCCTCTCGTTAGTGCCAGTGGGAGGTGGTCCTCTTGTTAGTGCCAGTGGGTGGTGCTCCTCTCATTAGTGCCAGTGGGCAGGAGGTGGTCCTCTCATTAGTGCCAGTGGGCAGGAGGTGGTCCTCTCATTAGAGCCAGTGGGCGGGAGGTGCTCCTCTCGTTAGTGCCAGTGGGTGTGAGGTGGTCCTCTCGTTAGTGCCAGTGGGAGGTGCTCCTCTCATTAGTGCCAGTGGGCGGGAGGTGGTCCTCTCGTTAGTGCCAGTGGGCGGGAGGTGGTCCTCTCGTTAGTGCCAGTAGGCAGGAGGTGGTCCACTTGTTAGTGCCAGTGGGCAGGATGTGGTTCTCTCGTTAGTGCCAGTGGGCGGGAGGTGGTCCTCTCGTTAGAGCCAGTGGGAGGTGGTCCTCTCGTTAGTGCCAGTGGGCAGGAGGTGGTCCTCTCATTAGAGCCAGTGGGTGGGAGGTGTTCCTCTCGTTAGTGCCAGTGGGTGTGAGGTGGTCCTCTTGTTAGTGCCAGTGGGTGGTGCTCCTCTCATTAGTGCCAGTGGGCGGGAGGTGGTCCTCACATTAGTGCCAGTGGGCAGGAGATGGTCCTCTCATTAGAGCCAGTGGGCGGGAGGTGCTCCTCTCATTAGAGCCAATGGGCGGGAGGTGGTCCTCTCGTTAGTGCCAGTGGGAGGGAGGTGGTCCTCTCGTTAGTGCCAGTGGGCGGGAGGTGGTCCTCTCGTTAGTGCCAGTGGGCACGAGGTGGTCCCCTCGTTAGTGCCAGTGGGCGGGAGGTGGTCCCCTCATTAGCGCCAGTGGGCGGGAGTTGGTCCTGTCATTAGTGCCAGTGGGCAGGAGGTGGTCCTCAAGTTAGTGCCAGTGGGTGGGAGGTGGTCCTCTCGTTAGTGCCAGAGGGCAGGAGGTGGTCATCTCGTTAGTGCCAGTGGGCAGGTGGTGGTCCTCATGTTAGTGCCAGTGGGTGGGAGGTGGTCCTCTCATTATTGCCAGTGGGCAGGAGGTGGTCCTCTCATCAGTGCCAATGGGCAGGAGGTGCTCCTCTCATTAGTGCCAGTGGGTGGGATCTGGTCCTCTCGTTAGTGCCAGTGGGAGGTGGTCCTCTTGTTAGTGCCAGTGGGAGGTGCTCATCTCGTTAGTGCCAGTGGGAGGTGGTCCTCTCATTAGTGCCAGTGGGCGGGAGGTGGTCCTCTCATTAGTGCCAGTGGGCGGGAGGTGGTCCTCTCGTTAGTGCCATTGGGAGGGGTCCTCTCTTTCGAGCCATTGGGAGGGGTGCTCGCGTCAGTGCCAGTGGGGGGTGGTCCTCGCCTTAGTGCCAGTGGGAGTTGGTCATCTCATTAGTGCCAGTAGGGGGGAGGTGATCTCCTCGTTAGTGCCAGTGGGCGGGAGGCTGTCCTCTCGTTAGTGCCAGTGGGAGGTGGTCCTCTCGTTAATGCCAGTGGGAGGTGGTCCTCTCATTAGTGCCAGTGGGCGGGAGGTGTTACTCTTGTTAGAGCCAGTGGGTGGGAGGTGGTCCTCTCATTAGAGCCACTGGGAGGTGGTCCTCTCATTAGTGCCAGTGGCGGGGGGGTGATCTTCTCGTTAGTACCAGTGGGTGGGAGGTGATCCTCTCATTAGTGCCAGTGGGCGGGAGGTGCTCTTCTCGTTAGTGCCAGTGGGCGGGAGGCGGTTATCTTGTTAGTGCCAGTGGGCAGGAGGTGGTTCTCTCGTTAGTGCCAGTGGGCGGGAGGTGGTTCTCTAATTAATGCCAGTGGGCCAAAGGTGGTCCTGTCGTTAGTGCAAGTGGGGAAGAAGTTATCTCGTTT
The DNA here is from genome assembly GCF_052327205.1 of Somniosus microcephalus. Taxonomy (NCBI): domain Eukaryota; kingdom Metazoa; phylum Chordata; class Chondrichthyes; order Squaliformes; family Somniosidae; genus Somniosus; species Somniosus microcephalus. Next base: position 48,897,719 of record NC_140997.1, read on the forward strand.
GTGCCAGTGTGAGGTGATCCTCTTGTTAGTGCCAGTGGGAGGTGATCCTCTCGTTTGTGCCAGTGGGCGGGAGGTTGTCCTCTCGTTAGTGCCAGTGGGCAGGAGGAGGTCCTCTCGTTAGTGCCAGTGGGCGGGAGGTGGTCCTCTTGTTATTGCCAGTGGGCGGGAGGTGGTCCTCTCATTAGTGCCAGTGGGCAGGAGGAGGTTCTCTCGTTAGTGCCAGCGGTGGGAGGTGGTCCTCTCATTAGTGCCAGTGGGCGGGAGGTGGTCCTCTCGTTAGTGCCAGTGGGAGGTGGTCCTCTCGTTAGTGCCAGTGGGAGGTTGTCCTCTTGTTAGTGCCAGTGGGAGGTGGTCATCTCGTTAATGCCAGTGGGAAGTGGTCCTCTCGTTAGTGCCAGTGGGCGGGACGTGTTACTCTCGTTAGCGCCAGTGGGCGGGAGGTGGTCCTCTCCTTAGTGCCACTGGGAGGTGGTCCTCTCATTAGTGCCAGTGGGCGGGATGTGGTCCTCTCGTTTGTGCCAGTGGGCGGGAGGTGGTGCTCTCGTTATTGCCAGTGGGAGGTGGTGCTCTCGTTAGTGCCAGTGGGCAGGAGGTGGTCCTCTTGTTAGTGCCAGTGGGAGGGATCCTCTCGTTAGAGCCAGTGGGAGGGGTGCTCTCGTTAGTGCCAGTGGGAGGTGGCCCTCTCATTAGTGCCATTGGGCAGGAGGTGCTTCTCTCCTTCGTGCCAGTAGGAGGAGGTCCTCTCATTAGTGCCAGTGGGAGGTGGTCCTCTCGTTAGTGCCAGTGGGAGGTGATCCTCTCGTTAGTGCCAGTGGGCAGGAGGTGATGCTCTCGTTAGTGCCATTGGGTGGGAGGTGGTTCTCTCCTTAGTGCCAGTAGGAGGATGTACTCGCATTAGTGCCAGTGGGCGGGAGGTGGTCCTCTCGTTAGTGCCAGTGGGCAGGAGTTGGTCCACTCGTTAGTGCCAGTGGGCAGGAGTTGGTCCACTCGTTAGTGCCAGTGGGCAGGATGTGGTTCGCTCGTTAGTGCCAGTGGGCGGGAGGTCGTCCTCTCGTTAGAGCCAGTGGGAGGTGGTCCTCTTGTTAGTGCCAGTGGGCAGGAGGTGGTCCTCTCATTAGAGCCAGTGGGCAGGAGGTGCTCCTCTCGTTAGTACCAGTGGGTGTGAGGTGGTCCTCTCGTTAGTGCCAGTGGGAGGTGGTCCTCTCGTTAGTGCCAGTGGGCGGGAGGTGATCTTCTCGTTAGTACCAGTGGGCTGAAGATGGTCCTCTCGTTAGTGCCAGTGTGAGGTGGTCCTCTTGTTAGTGCCAGTGGGAGTTGATCCTCTCGTTAGTGCCAGTGGGAGGTTGTCCACCTGTTAGTGCCAGTGGGAGGTTGTCCTCTAGTTATAGCCAGTGGGGGGGAGGTGGTCCTCTTGTTATTGCCAGTGGGCGGGAGGTGCTCCTCTCGTTAGTGCCAGTGGGCAGGAGGTGGTCCTCTCGTTAGTGCCAGTGGGCAGGAGGAGGTCCTCTCGTTAGTGCCAGTGGGCGGGAGGTGGTCCTCTCGTTAGTGCCAGTGGGAGGTGGTCCGCTCAGTAGTGCCAGAGGGCAGGAGGTGTTCCTCTCGTTAGTGCCAGTGAGTGGGAGGTGCTCCTCTCATTAGTGCCAGTGGGCGGGAGGTGTTACTCTCATTAGTGCCAGTGGACAGAAAGTGGTCCTCTCGTTAGTGCCAGTGGTGGTGAGGTGATCCTCTCGTTAGTGCCAGTGGGTGGGAGGTGGTCCTCTTGCTAGTGCCAGTGGGAGGTGGTCCTCTTGTTAGTGCCAGTGGGCGGGAGGTGGCCCTCTCATTAGTGCCAGTGGGAGGTGGTTCTCCCAGTAGTGCCAGTGGGAGGTGGTCCTCTCGTTAGTGCCAGTGGGAGGTGATCCTCTCGTTAGTGCCACTGGGCGGGAGGTGGTATTCTCGTTAGTGCCAGTGGGAGTTGGTCCTCTCGTTAGAACCAGTGCGATGTTGTCCTCTCGTTAGTGCCAGTGGGAGGTGGTCCTCTCATTAGTGCCAGTGGGAGGTGGTCCTCTCGTTAGTGCCAGTGGGCAGGAGGTGATGCTCTCATTAGTGCCAGTGGGCGGGAGCTGGTCCTCTCATTAGTGCCAGTGGGTGGGAGGTGGCCCTTTCATTAGAGCCAGTGGGCGTGAGGTGGTCCTCTCGTTAGTGACAGTGGGCAGGAGTTGGTCCACTCGTTAGTGCCAGTGGGCAGGATGTGGTTCTCTCGTTAGTGCCAGTGGGCGGGAGGTGGTCCTCTCGTTAGAGCCAGTGGGAGGTGGTCCCCTTGTTAGTGCCAGTGGGAGGTGCTCATCTCGTTAGTGCCAGTGGGAGGTGGTCCTCTCGTTAGTGCCAGTGGACGGGAGGTGGTCCTCTCATTAGTGCCAGTGGGCGGGAGGTGGTCCTCTCATTAGAGCCAGTGGGCAGGAGGTGGCCCTCTCGCTAGTGCCAGTGGGCGGGAGGTGGTCCTCTCATTAGTGCCAGTGGGTGGGAGGTGGTCTTCTCGTTAGTGCCAGTGGGCAGGAGGTGGCCCTCTCGCTAGTGCCAGTGGGCGGGAGGTGGTCCTCTCATTAGTGCAAGTGGGTGGGAGGTGGTCTTCCCGTTATTGCCAGTGGGCAGGAGGTGGTCTTATCGTTAGTGCCAGTGGGCGGGAGGTGGCTCTCTCGTTAGTGCCAGTGGGCGGGAGATGGTCCTCTCATTAATGCCAGTGGGAGGTGGTGCGCTCATTAGTGCCAGTGGGAGGGAGGTGGTCTTCTCGTTATTGCCAGTGGGTGGGAGGTGGTCCTCTCATTAGAGCCAGTGGGAGGTGGTCCTCTCATTCGTGCCAGTGGGCGTGAGGTGGTCCACTTGTTAATGCCAATGGGTGGGAGGTGGTCCTCTCATTAGAGCCAGTGGGAGGTGGTCCTCTCATTAGTGCCAGTGGGTGGGAGGTTGTCCTCTCGTTAGTGCCAGTAGGCGGGAGGTGGTCCTCTCATTAGTGCCAGTGGGAGGAGGTCCTCTCGTTAGTGCCAGTGGGAAGGGTCCTCTCGTTAGTGCCAGTGGGTTTGAGGTGGTCTTCTCGTTAGTGCCAATGGATGTGAGGTGGTCCTCTCATTAACGCCAGTGGGCAGGAGGTGGTCCTCTCGTTTGTGCCAGTGGGCACGAGGCGGTCCTCTCTTTAGTGCCTTGGGCGGGATGTGGTCCTGTCATTAGTGCCAGTGGGCGGGAGGTGGTCTTCTCATTAGTGCCAGTGGGTGGGTGGTGGTCATCTCGTTAGTGCCAGTGGGCGGGAGGTGGTCATCTCGTTAGTGCCAGTGGGAGGTGGTGCTCTCGTGAATGCCAGTGGGCGGGAGGTGGTCCTCTCTTTAGAGCAAGTGGGAGGTGGTCCTCTCGTTAGTGCCAGTGGGCGGGAGGTGGTCCTTTCTTTACAGCCAGTGGGAGGTGGTCCTCTCGTTAGTGCCATTGGGAGGTGGTGCTCTCGTTAGTGCCAGTGGGTGGGAGGTGATCCTCTCATTAGTGACAGTGGGAGGTGGTGGTCCTCTCGTTAGTGCCAGTGGGAGGGGTCCTCTCGTTAGTGCCAGTGGGAGGTGGTCCTCTCGTTAGAGCCAGTGCGTCGTTGTCCTCTCGTTATTGCCAGTGGGAGGTGGTCCTCTCGTTAGTGCCAGTGGGCAGGAGGTGGTCCTCTCATTAGTGCCAGTGGGTGGGAGGTGGTCCTCTTGCTAGTGCCAGTGGGAGGTGGTCCTCTCGTTAGTGCCAGTGGCAGTGAGATGGTCCTCTCATTAGAGCCAGTGGGAGGTGGTCCTCTCGTTAGCGCCAGTGGGAGGTGGAGCTCTCGTTAGTGCCAGTGGGTGGGAGGTGTCCCTCTCGTTAGTGCCAGTGGGCGGGAGGGGGTCCTCTCTTTAGGGCCAGTGGCAGGTGATCTTCTCATTAGTGCCAGTAGGAGTTGGTCCTCTCATTACTGCCAGTGGGCGGGAGGTGGTTCTCTCGTTAGTGCCAGTGGGCGGGAGGTGGTCCTCTCGTTAGTGCCAGTGGGAGGTGGTCCTCCCAATAGTGCCAGTGAGCAGGAGGTGGTCCTCTCGCTAGTGCCAGTAAGTGTGAGGTGGTCCTCTTGCTAGTGCCAGTGGGCGGGAGGTGGTCCTCTCGTTAGTGCCAGTGGGCAGGAGGTGGTCCTCTCGCTAGTGCCAGTGGGCAGGAGGTGGTCCTCTCGTTAGTGCCAGTGGGTGGGAGGTGGTCTTCTCGTTAGTGCCAGTGGGCAGGAGGTGCTCTTCTCGTTAGTGCCAGTGGGAGGTTGTCCTCTCATTAGTGCCAGTGGGCAGGAGGTGGTCCTCTCGTTAGTGCCAGTGGATGTGAATTTGTCCTCTCGTTAATGCCAGTGGGCAGGAGGTGGTCCTCTCATTAGTGCCAGTGGGCAGGAGGTGGTCCTCTCATTAGTGCCAGTGGGCGGGAGGTGGTCATCTCGTTAGTGCCAGTGGGCGGGAGGTGGTCCTCCCGTTAGTGCCAGTGGGCGGGAGGTGGTCCTCTCGCTAGTGCCAGTGGGCGGGAGGTGGTCCTCCCGTTAGTGCCAGTGGGCAGGAGGTGGTCCTCTCATTAGTGCCAGTGGGCAGGAGGTGGACTTCTCGTTAGTGCCAGTGGAAGGTGGTCCTCTCATTAGTGCCAGTGGGCGGGAGGTGGTCCTCTCGCTAGTGCCAGTGGGTGGGAGGTGGTCCTCTCGCTAGTGCCAGTGGGCGGGAGGTGGTCCTCTCGTTAGTGCCAGAAGGCAGGAGGTGGTCCTCTTGGTAGTGCCAGTGGGCGGGAGGTGGCCCTCTCGCTAGTGCCAGTGGGCGGGGGGTGGTCCTCTCGTTAGTGCCAGTGGGCAGGAGGTGGCCCTCTCGCTAGTGCCAGTGGGCGGGAGGTGGTCCTCTCATTAGTGCCAGTGGGTGGGAGGTGGTCTTCTCGTTAGTGCCAGTGGGCAGGAGGTGGCCCTCTCGCTAGTGCCAGTGGGCGGGAGGTGGTCCTCTCATTAGTGCAAGTGGGTGGGAGGTGGTCTTCCCGTTATTGCCAGTGGGCAGGAGGTGGTCTTATCGTTAGTGCCAGTGGGCGGGAGGTGGCTCTCTCGTTAGTGCCAGTGGGCGGGAGATGGTCTTCTCATCAATGCCAGTGGGAGGTGGTGCGCTCATTAGTGCCAGTGGGAGGGAGGTGGTCTTCTCGTTATTGCCAGTGGGTGGGAGGTGGTCCTCTCGTTAGAGCCAGTGGGAGGTGGTCTTCTCATTAGTGCCAGTGGGCGTGAGGTGGTCCACTTGTTAATGCCACTGGGTGGGAGGTGGTCCTCTCATTAGAGCCAGTGGGAGGTGGTCCTCTCATTAGTGCCAGTGGGTGGGAGGTTGTCCTCTCATTAGTGCCAGTAGGCGGGAGGTGGTCCTCTCATTAGTGCCAGTGGGAGGAGGTCCTCTCGTTAGTGCCAGTGGGAAGGGTCCTCTCGTTAGTGCCAGTGGGTGTGAGGTGGTCTTCTCGTTAGTGCCAGTGGATGTGAGGTGGTCCTCTCAATAACGCCAGTGGGCGGGAGGTGGTCATCTCGTTAGTGCCAGTGGGCGGGAGGTGGTCCTCCCATTAGTGCCAGTGGGCGGGAGGTGGTCCTCTCGCTAGTGCCAGTGGGCGGGAGGTGGTCCTCCCATTAGTGCCAGTGGGCAGGAGGTGGTCCTCTCATTAGTGCCAGTGGGCAGGAGGTGGACTTCTCGTTAGTGCCAGTGGAAGGTGGTCCTCTCATTAGTGCCAGTGGGCGGGAGGTGGTCCTCTCGCTAGTGCCAGTGGGTGGGAGGTGGTCCTCTCGCTAGTGCCAGTGGGCGGGAGGTGGTCCTCTCGTTAGTGCCAGTAGGCAGGAGGTGGTCCTCTTGGTAGTGCCAGTGGGCGGGAGGTGGCCCTCTCGCTAGTGCCAGTGGGCGGGGGGTGGTCCTCTCGTTAGTGCCAGTGGGCAGGAGGTGGCCCTCTCGCTAGTGCCAGTGGGCGGGAGGTGGTCCTCTCATTAGTGCCAGTGGGTGGGAGGTGGTCTTCTCGTTAGTGCCAGTGGGCAGGAGGTGGCCCTCTCGCTAGTGCCAGTGGGCGGGAGGTGGTCCTCTCATTAGTGCAAGTGGGTGGGAGGTGGTCTTCCCGTTATTGCCAGTGGGCAGGAGGTGGTCTTATCGTTAGTGCCAGTGGGCGGGAGGTGGCTCTCTCGTTAGTGCCAGTGGGCGGGAGATGGTCTTCTCATCAATGCCAGTGGGAGGTGGTGCGCTCATTAGTGCCAGTGGGCAGGAGGTGGTCCTCTCATTAGTGCCAGTGGGCGGGAGGTGGTCATCTCGTTAGTGCCAGTGGGCGGGAGGTGGTCCTCCCGTTAGTGCCAGTGGGCGGGAGGTGGTCCTCTCGCTAGTGCCAGTGGGCGGGAGGTGGTCCTCCCGTTAGTGCCAGTGGGCAGGAGGTGGTCCTCTCATTAGTGCCAGTGGGCAGGAGGTGGACTTCTCGTTAGTGCCAGTGGAAGGTGGTCCTCTCATTAGTGCCAGTGGGCGGGAGGTGGTCCTCTCGCTAGTGCCAGTGGGTGGGAGGTGGTCCTCTCGCTAGTGCCAGTGGGCGGGAGGTGGTCCTCTCGTTAGTGCCAGTAGGCAGGAGGTGGTCCTCTTGGTAGTGCCAGTGGGCGGGAGGTGGCCCTCTCGCTAGTGCCAGTGGGCGGGGGGTGGTCCTCTCGTTAGTGCCAGTGGGCAGGAGGTGGCCCTCTCGCTAGTGCCAGTGGGCGGGAGGTGGTCCTCTCATTAGTGCCAGTGGGTGGGAGGTGGTCTTCTCGTTAGTGCCAGTGGGCAGGAGGTGGCCCTCTCGCTAGTGCCAGTGGGCGGGAGGTGGTCCTCTCATTAGTGCAAGTGGGTGGGAGGTGGTCTTCCCGTTATTGCCAGTGGGCAGGAGGTGGTCTTATCGTTAGTGCCAGTGGGCGGGAGGTGGCTCTCTCGTTAGTGCCAGTGGGCGGGAGATGGTCTTCTCATCAATGCCAGTGGGAGGTGGTGCGCTCATTAGTGCCAGTGGGAGGGAGGTGGTCTTCTCGTTATTGCCAGTGGGTGGGAGGTGGTCCTCTCGTTAGAGCCAGTGGGAGGTGGTCTTCTCATTAGTGCCAGTGGGCGTGAGGTGGTCCACTTGTTAATGCCACTGGGTGGGAGGTGGTCCTCTCATTAGAGCCAGTGGGAGGTGGTCCTCTCATTAGTGCCAGTGGGTGGGAGGTTGTCCTCTCATTAGTGCCAGTAGGCGGGAGGTGGTCCTCTCATTAGTGCCAGTGGGAGGAGGTCCTCTCGTTAGTGCCAGTGGGAAGGGTCCTCTCGTTAGTGCCAGTGGGTGTGAGGTGGTCTTCTCGTTAGTGCCAGTGGATGTGAGGTGGTCCTCTCAATAACGCCAGTGGGCGGGAGGTGGTCATCTCGTTAGTGCCAGTGGGCGGGAGGTGGTCCTCCCATTAGTGCCAGTGGGCGGGAGGTGGTCCTCTCGCTAGTGCCAGTGGGCGGGAGGTGGTCCTCCCATTAGTGCCAGTGGGCAGGAGGTGGTCCTCTCATTAGTGCCAGTGGGCAGGAGGTGGACTTCTCGTTAGTGCCAGTGGAAGGTGGTCCTCTCATTAGTGCCAGTGGGCGGGAGGTGGTCCTCTCGCTAGTGCCAGTGGGTGGGAGGTGGTCCTCTCGCTAGTGCCAGTGGGCGGGAGGTGGTCCTCTCGTTAGTGCCAGTAGGCAGGAGGTGGTCCTCTTGGTAGTGCCAGTGGGCGGGAGGTGGCCCTCTCGCTAGTGCCAGTGGGCGGGGGGTGGTCCTCTCGTTAGTGCCAGTGGGCAGGAGGTGGCCCTCTCGCTAGTGCCAGTGGGCGGGAGGTGGTCCTCTCATTAGTGCCAGTGGGTGGGAGGTGGTCTTCTCGTTAGTGCCAGTGGGCAGGAGGTGGCCCTCTCGCTAGTGCCAGTGGGCGGGAGGTGGTCCTCTCATTAGTGCAAGTGGGTGGGAGGTGGTCTTCCCGTTATTGCCAGTGGGCAGGAGGTGGTCTTATCGTTAGTGCCAGTGGGCGGGAGGTGGCTCTCTCGTTAGTGCCAGTGGGCGGGAGATGGTCTTCTCATCAATGCCAGTGGGAGGTGGTGCGCTCATTAGTGCCAGTGGGAGGGAGGTGGTCTTCTCGTTATTGCCAGTGGGTGGGAGGTGGTCCTCTCATTAGAGCCAGTGGGAGGTGGTCCTCTCATTCGTGCCAGTGGGCGTGAGGTGGTCCACTTGTTAATGCCACTGGGTGGGAGGTGGTCCTCTCATTAGAGCCAGTGGGAGGTGGTCCTCTCATTAGTGCCAGTGGGTGGGAGGTTGTCCTCTCGTTAGTGCCAGTAGGCGGGAGGTGGTCCTCTCATTAGTGCCAGTGGGAGGAGGTCCTCTCGTTAGTGCCAGTGGGAAGGGTCCTCTCGTTAGTGCCAGTGGGTGTGAGGTGGTCTTCTCGTTAGTGCCAGTGGATGTGAGGTGGTCCTCTCATTAACGCCAGTGGGCAGGAGGTGGTCCTCTCGTTTGTGCCAGTGGGCACGAGGCGGTCCTCTCTTTAGTGCCTTGGGCGGGATGTGGTCCTGTCATTAGTGCCAGTGGGCGGGAGGTGGTCTTCTCATTAGTGCCAGTGGGTGGGTGGTGGTCATCTCGTTAGTGCCAGTGGGCGGGAGGTGGTCATCTCGTTAGTGCCAGTGGGAGGTGGTGCTCTCGTGAATGCCAGTCGGCGGGAGGTGGTCCTCTCTTTAGAGCAAGTGGGAGGTGGTCCTCTCGTTAGTGCCAGTGGGCGGGAGGTGGTCCTTTCTTTACAGCCAGTGGGAGGTGGTCCTCTCGTTAGTGCCATTGGGAGGTGGTGCTCTCGTTAGTGCCAGTGGGTGGGAGGTGATCCTCTCATTAGTGACAGTGGGAGGTGGTGGTCCTCTCGTTAGTGCCAGTGGGAGGGGTCCTCTCGTTAGTGCCAGTGGGAGGTGGTCCTCTCGTTAGAGCCAGTGCGTCGTTGTCCTCTCGTTATTGCCAGTGGGAGGTGGTCCTCTCGTTAGTGCCAGTGGGCAGGAGCTGGTCCTCTCATTAGTGCCAGTGGGTGGGAGGTGGTCCTCTTGCTAGTGCCAGTGGGAGGTGGTCCTCTCGTTAGTGCCAGTGGCAGTGAGATGGTCCTCTCATTAGAGCCAGTGGGAGGTGGTCCTCTCGTTAGCGCCAGTGGGAGGTGGAGCTCTCGTTAGTGCCAGTGGGTGGGAGGTGTCCCTCTCGTTAGTGCCAGTGGGCGGGAGGGGGTCCTCTCTTTAGGGCCAGTGGCAGGTGATCTTCTCATTAGTGCCAGTAGGAGTTGGTCCTCTCATTACTGCCAGTGGGCGGGAGGTGGTTCTCTCGTTAGTGACAGTGGACAGGAAGTGGTCATCTCACTAGTGCCAGTGGCGGGGAGGTGATCTTCTCGTTAGTGCCAGTGGGCGGGAGGTGGTCCTCTCGTTAGTGCCAGTGGGAGGGGTGGTCTCGTTAGTGCCAGTGGGAGGTGGTCCTCTCATTAGTGCCAGTGGGAGTTGGTCCTCTCATTACTGCCAGTGGGCGGGAGGTGGTTCTCTTGTTAGTGACAGTGGACAGGAAGTGGTCATTCTATTAGTGCCAGTGGGGGGGAGGTGATCATCTCGTTAGTGCCAGTGGGAGGTGGTCCTCACATTAGTGCCAGTGGGGGGGAGGTGGTCCTCTCGTTAGTGCCAGTGGGAGGTGGTCCTCACATTAGTGCCAGTGGGGGGGAGGTGGTCATCTCGTTAGTGCCAGTGGGAGGTGGTCCTCTCATTAGTGCCAGTGGGCAGGAGGTGGTCCTCTCACTAGTGCCAGTGGGTGTGAGGTGGTCCTCTCGCTAGTGCCAGTGGGCAGGAGGTGGTCCTCTCGCTAGTGCCAGTGGGCGGGAGGTGGTCCTCTCGTTACTGCCAGTGGGTGGGAGGTGGTCTTCTCGTTAGTGCCAGTGGGCAGGAGGTGGTCTTCTCGTTAGTGCCAGTGGGAGGTTGGCCTATCATTAGTGCCAGTGGGCGGGATGTGGTCCTCTCGTTAGTGCCAGTGGATGTGAATTTGTCCTCTCGTTAATGCCAGTGGGCAGGAGGTGGTCCTCTCATTTGTGCCAGTGGGCAGGAGGTGGTCCTCTCATTAGCGCCAGTGGGCGGAAGGTGGTCCTCTCGTTATTGCCAGTGGGTGCGAGTTGGTCCTCTCATTAGTGCCAGTGGGCGGGAGGTGGTCCTCTCATTAGTGCCAGGGGCGGGAGGTGGTCCTCTCATTAGTTCCAGTGGGTGGGAGGTGGTCCTCTCGTTAGTGCCAGAGGGCAGGAGGTGGTCCTCTCATTAGTGCCAGTGGGAGGTGGTCCTCTCATTAGTGCCAGTGGGCGGGAGGTGGTCATCTCGCTAGTGCCAGTGGGCAGGTGGTGGACCGCTCGCTAGTGCCAGTGGGCGGCAGGTGGTCCTCCCATTAGTGCCAGTGGGAGGTGGTCCTCTCATTAGTGCCAGTGGGCGGGAGGTGGTCCTCTCATTAGTGCCAGCGGGTGGGAGGTGGTCCTCCCGTTATTGCCAGTGGGCGGGAGGTGGTCCTCTCATTAGTGCCAGTGGCAGGAGGTGGTCCTCTCATTAGTTCCAGTGGGTGGGAGGTTGTCCTCTCGTTAGTGCCAGAGGGCAGGAGGTGGTCCTCTCATTAGTGCCAGTGGGAGGTGGTCCTCTCATTAGTGCCAGTGGGCGGGAGGTGGTCATCTCGCTAGTGCCAGTGGGCAGGTGGTGGACCGCTCGCTAGTGCCAGTGGGCGGCAGGTGGTCCTCTCATTAGTGCCAGTGGGAGGTGGTCCTCTCATTAGTGCCAGTGGGCGGGAGGTGGTCCTCTCATTAGTGCCAGCAGGTGGGAGGTGGTCCTCCCGTTATTGCCAGTGGGCGGGAGGTGGTCCTCTCATTAGTGCCAGTGGCAGGAGGTGGTCTTCTCGTTAGTGCCAGTGGAAGGTTGTCCTCTCATTAGTGCCAGTGGGCAGGAGGTGGTCCTCTCGCTAGTGCCAGTGGGCGGGAGGTGGTCCTTTCGCTAGTGCCAGTGGGTGGGAGGTGGTCCTTTCGTTAGTGCCAGTGGGTTGGAGGTGGTCTTCCTGTTAGTGCCAGTGGGCAGGAGGTGGTCTGCTCGTTAGTGCCGGTGGGAGGTGGTCTTCTCGTTAGTGCCAGTGGGTGTGATGTGGTCCTCTCGTCAGTGCCAGTGGGCAGGAGGTAGTCCTCTCGTTAATGCCAGTGGGTGAAAGGCGGTCCTCTCATTAGTGCCCGTTGGTGGGAGTTGGTTCTCTCATTAGTGCCTGTGGGCGGGAGGTGGTCCTCTCGTTAGTGCCAGTGGAAGGTGGTCCTCTCGTTAGTGCCAGTGGGTGGGAGATGGTCTTCTCATTAGTGCCAGTGGGCGAGAGGTGGTCCTCTCGTTAGTGCCAGTGGTTGGGAGGTGGTTCTCTCATTAGTTCCAGTGGTCGCGAGGTTATCCCTCATTAATGCCAGTGGGAGGTGGTCCTCTCGTTAGTGCCAGTGGGCGAGAGGTGGTCCTCTCTTTAGTGCCAGTGGGCAGGAGGTGGCTCTCTCGTTAGTGCCAGTGGATGTGAGGTTGTCCTCTCGTTAATGCCAGTGGGCAGGAGGTGGTCCTCTCGTTAGTGCCAGTGTGCAGGAGGTGGTCCTCTCATTAGTGCCAGTGGGCGGGAGGTGGTCCTCTCATTAGTGCCAGTGGGCGGGAGGTGGACCCCTCATTAGTGCCATTGGGAGGTGGTCATCTCATTTGTGCCAGTGGGGGGAGGTGGTCCTCTCATTAGTGCCAGTGGGCGGGAGGTGGTCAACTCGTTAGTGCCAGTGGGTGGGAGGTGGTCCTCCCATTAGTGCCAGTGGGCAGGAGGTGGTCCTCTCGCTAGTGCCAGTGGGCGGGAGGTGGTTCTCTCGTTAGTGCCAGTGGGAGGTGGTCCTCTCGTTAGTGCCAGTGGGCAGGAGGTGGTCCGCTCATTATTGCCAGAGGGCAGGAGGTGTTCCTCTCGTTAGTGCCAGTGGGAGAGAGGTGGTCCTCTCATTAGAGCCACAGGGAGGTGGACCTCTCATTAGTGCCAGTGGGCATGATGTGGTCCTCTCGTTAGTTCCAGTGGGTGGGAGGGGGCGCTCTCGTTAGTGCCAGTGGGAGGTGGTGCTCTCATTAGTGCCAGTGGGCGGGAGGTGGTCCTCTCGTTAGTGCCAGTGGGAGGCGGTCCTCACGTTAGTGCCAGTGGGCAGGAGGTGGTCCTCTCATTAGAGCCAGTGGGCGGGAGGTGCTCATCTCTTTAGTGCCAGTGGGTGGGAGGTGGTCCACTCATTAGTGCCAGTGGGAGGTGGTCCTCTCATTAGTGCCAGTGTGTGGGAGGTGGTCCTCTCATTAGTGCCAGTGGGTGGGAGGTTGTACTCTCGTTAGAGCCAGTGGGAGGTGGTCCTCTCGTTAGTGGCAGTGGGAGGTGGTTCTCTCATTAGTGCCAGTAGGCGGAAGCTGGTCCTCTCTTTAGAGCCAGTGGGAGGTGGTCCTCTCGTTAGTGCCAGTGGGAGGTGGTGCTCTTGTTAGTGCCAGTGGGCGCGAGGTGTCCCTCTTGTTAATGCCAGTGCGCGGGAGGGGCTCCTCTCTTTAGAGCCAGTGGCAGGTGATCTTCTCGTTAGTGCCAGTGGGCTGGAGGTTGTTCTCTCGTTAGTGCCAGTGGGCGGGAGGTGGTCCTCTCGTCAGTGACAGTGGGAAGTGGTGGTCCTCTCGTTAGTGCCAGTGGGAGGGGTCCCCTCGTTAGTGCCAGTGGGAGGTGGCCCTCTCGTTAGAGCCTGTGGGATGGTCCTCTCATTAGTGCCAGTGGGTGTGAGGTGGTCCTCTTGTTAATGCCTGTGGGCAGGAGGTGGTCCTCTCATTATTGCCAGTGGGCAGGAGGTGGTCCTCACGTTAGTGCCAATGGGCAGGAGGTGGTCCTCTCGCTAGTGCCAGTTGGCGGGATGTGGTCATCTCGTTAGTGCCAGTGGGCAGGAGGTGGCCCTCTCATTAGTGCCAGTGGGCAGGAGGTGGACCTCTCATTAGAGCCAGTGGGCAGTGGTCCTCTCATTAGTGCCAGTGGGCGGGAGCTGGTCATCTCATTAGTGCCAGTGGGCGGGAGGTGGACCTCTCATTAGAGCCAGTGGGCAGTGGTCCTCTCGTTAGTGCCAGTGGGAGGGAGGTGGTCTTCTCGTTAGTGCCAGTGGGCAGGAGGTGGTCTTCTCATTAGTGCCAGTGGGAGGTGGTCCTCTCATTAGTGCCAGTGGGCGGGAGGTGGTCCTCACGTTAGTGCCAGTGGGCAGGAGGTGGCCCTCTCACTAGTGCCAATGGGTGGGAGGTGGTCCTCTCGTTAGTGTCAGTGGGCAGGAGTTGGTTCTCTCATTAGTGCCAGTGGGTAGGAGGTGGTCCTCTTGGTAGTGCCAGTGGGCGGGAGGTGGTCCTCTCGCTAGTGCCTGTGGGCGGGAGATGGTCTTCTCATTAGTGCCAGTGGGTGGGAGGTGGTCCTCTCTTTAGTGCCAGTGGTTGGGAGGTCGTTCTCTCATTAGTGCCAGTGGGTGGGAGGTGGACCTCTTGTTAATGCCAGTGGGAGGTGGTCCTCTCGTTAGTGCCAGTGGGCGAGAGGTGGTCCTCTCTTTAGTGCCAGTGGGTGGGAGGTGGCTCTCTCGTTAGTGCCAGTTGGAGGTGGTCCTCTCATTACTGCCACTGGGAGGTGGTCATCTCATTAGTGCCAGTGGGCGGGAGGTGGTCCTCTCATTAGTGCCAGAGGGTGGGAGGTGGTCCTCTCATTAGTGCCAGTGGGCAGTGGTCCTCTCATTAGTGCCAGTGGGCAGGAGCTTGTCATCTCATTAGTGCCAGTGGGCGGGAGGTGGTCCTCCCGTTAGCGCCAGTGGGCAGGAAGTGGTCCTCTCGCTAGTGCCAGTGGGCGGGAGGTGGTCCTCTCGTTAGTGCCAGTGGGTGTGAGGTGGCCTTCTCGTTAGTGCCAGTGGGCAGGAGGTGGTCTTCTCATTAGTGCCAGTGGAAGGTGGTCCTCTCATTAGTGCCAGTGGGCGGGAGGTGGTCCTTTCGCTAGTGCCAGTGGGTGGGTGGTGGTCCTCTCGCTAGTGCCAGTAGGCGGGAGGTGGTCCTCTCATTAGTGCCAGTGGGCAGGAGGTGGTCCTCTTGCCAGTGCCAGTGGGCGGGAGGTGGCCCTCTCGCTGGTGCCAGTGGGCAGGGGTTGGTCCTCTCGTTAGTGCCAGTGGGCAGGAGGTGGCCCTCTCGCTAGTGCCAGTGGGTGGGAGGTAGTCCTCTCATTAGTGCCAGTGGGTGGGAAGTGGTCTTCCCGTTAGTGCCAGCGGGCAGGAGGTGGTCTTCTCGTTAGTGCCAGTGGGCGGGAGGTGGCTCTCTCGTTAGTGCCAGTGGGCGGGTGGTGGTCTTCTCATCAACGCCAGTGGGAGGTGGTGCGCTCAATAGTGCCAGTGGGCAGGAGGTGGTCCTCTCGTTAATGCCAGTGGGCAGGAGGTGGTCCTCTCGTTAGAGCCAGTGGGAGGTGGTCCTCTCATTAGTGCCAGTGGGCGGGAGGTGGTCCTCTCATTAGTGCCAGTGGGCGGGAGGTGGTCCTCTCATTAGTGCCAGTGGGTGGGAGGTGGTCCTCTCATTAGTGCCAGTGGGCGGGAGGTGGTCATCTCGCTAGTGCCAGTGGGCAGGTGGTGGTCCGCTCGCTAGTGCCAGTGGGCGGCAGGTGGTCCTCTCATTAGTGCCAGTGGGAGGTGGTCCTCTCATTAGTGCCAGTGGGCGGGAGGTGGTCCTCTCATTAGTGCCAGCGGGTGGGAGGTGGTCCTCCAATTATTGCCAGTGGGCGGGAGGTGGTCCTCTCATTAGTGCCAGTGGGCAGGAGGTGGTCTTCTCGTTAGTGCCAGTGGAAGGTGGTCCTCTCATTAGTGCCAGTTGGTGGGAGTTGGTTCTCTCATTAGTGCCTGTGGGCGGGAGGTGGTCCTCTCATTAGTGCCAGTGGAAGGTGGTCCTCTCGTTAGTGCCAGTGGGTGGGAGATGATCTTCTCATTAGTGCCAGTGGGTGGGAGGTGGTCCTCTCATTAGTGCCAGTGGTTGGGAGGTGGTTCTCTCATTAGTGCCAGTGGGCGGGAGGTTATCCCTCATTAATGCCAGTGGGAGGTGGTCCTCTCGTTAGTGCCAGTGGGCGAGAGGTGGTCCTCTCTTTAGTGCCAGTGGGCGGGAGGTGGCTCTCTCGTTAGTGCCAGTGGATATGAGGTTGTCCTCTCGTTAATGCCAGTGGGCAGGAGGTGGTCCTCTCGCTAGTGCCAGTGGGCGGGAGGTGGTCCTCTCGCTAGTGCCAGTGGGTGGGAGGTGGTCCTCTCATTAGTGCCAGTGGGTTGGAGGTGGTCTTCCCGTTAGTGCCAGTGGGCAGGAGGTGGTCTGCTCGTTAGTGCCAGTGGGAGGTGGTCTTCTCGTTAGTGCCAGTGGGTATGAAGTGGTCCTCTCGTCAGTGCCAGTGGGCGGGAGCTAGTCCTCTCATTAATGCCAGTGGGTGAAAGGTGCTCCTCTCATTAGTGCCAGTTGGTGGGAGTTGGTTCTCTCATTAGTGCCTGTGGGCGGGAGGTGGTCCTCTCATTAGTGCCAGTGGAAGGTGGTCCTCTCGTTAGTGCCAGTGGGTGGGAGATGATCTTCTCATTAGTGCCAGTGGGTGGGAGGTGGTCCTCTCATTAGTGCCAGTGGTTGGGAGGTGGTTCTCTCATTAGTGCCAGTGGGCGGGAGGTTATCCCTCATTAATGCCAGTGGGAGGTGGTCCTCTCGTTAGTGCCAGTGGGCGAGAGGTGGTCCTCTCTTTAGTGCCAGTGGGCGGGAGGTGGCTCTCTCGTTAGTGCCAGTGGATATGAGGTTGTCCTCTCGTTAATGCCAGTGGGCAGGAGGTGGTCCTCTCGTTAGTGCCAGTGTGCAGGAGGTGGTCCTCTCATTAGTGCCAGTGGGCGGGAGGTGGACCTCTCATTAGTGCCAGTGGGCGGGAGGTGGACCCCTCATTAGTGCCATTGGGAGGTGGTCCTCTCATTTGTGCCACTGGGGGGAGGTGGTCCTCTCATTAGTGCCAGTGGGCGGGAGGTGGCCAACGCGTTAGTGCCAGTGGGCGGGAGGTGGTCCTCCCGTTAGTGCCAGTGGACAGGAGGTGGTCCTCTCGCTAGTGCCAGTGGGCGGGAGGTGGTCCTATCGTTAGTGCCAGTGGGAGATGGTCCTCTCATTAGTGCCAGTGGGAGGTGGTCCGCTCATTATTGCCAGAGGGCAGGAGGTGTTCCTCTCGTTAGTGCCAGTGGGAGAGAGGTGGTCCTCTCATTAGAGCCACAGGGAGGTGGACCTCTCATTAGTGCCAGTGGGCATGATGTGGTCCTCTCGTTAGTTCCAGTGGGCGGGAGGGGGCGCTCTCGTTAGTGCCAGTGGGAGGTGGTGCTCTCATTAGTGCCAGTGGGCGGGAGGTGGTCCTCTCATTAGTGCCAGTGGGCGGGAGGTGATCTTCTCGTTAGTGCCAGTGGGCGGGAGGTGGTCCTCTCATTAGTGCCAGTGGGAGGCGGTCCTCACGTTAGTGCCAGTGGGCAGGAGGTGGTCCTCTCATTAGAGCCAGTGGGCGGGAGGTGCTCATCTCTTTAGTGCCAGTGGGTGGGAGGTTGTCCACTCATTAGTGCCAGTGGGAGGTGGTCCTCTCATTAGTGCCAGTGTGTGGGAGGTGGTCCTCTCATTAGTGCCAGTGGGTGGGAGCTGTTCCTCTCGTTAGTGACAGTGGGTGGGAGGTTGTACTCTCGTTAGAGCTAGTGGGAGGTGGTCCTCTCGTTAGTGGCAGTGGGAGGTGGTTCTCTCATTAGTACCAGTAGGCGGAAGCTGGTCCTCTCTTTAGAGCCAGTGGGAGGTGGTCCTCTCGTTAGTGCCAGTGGGAGGTGGTGCTCTCGTTAGTGCCAGTGGTTGGGAGGGGGTCCTCTTATTAGTGCCAGTGGGCGGGAGGTGGTCATCTCGCTAGTGCCAGTGGGCAGGTGGTGGTCCGCTCGCTAGTGCCAGTGGGCGGCAGGTGGTCCTCTCATTCGTGCCAGTGGGAGGTGGTCCTCTCATTAGTGCCAGTGGGCGGGAGGTGGTCCTCTCATTAGTGCCAGCGGGTGGGAGGTGGTCCTCCCATTATTGCCAGTGGGCGGGAGGTGGTCCTCTCATTAGTGCCAGTGGGCAGAAGGTGGTCTTCTCGTTAGTGCCAGTGGAAGGTGGTCCTCTCATTAGTGCCAGTGGGCGGGAGGTGGTCCACTCATTAGTGCAAGTGGGCAGGAGGAGTCCTCTCGCTAGTGCCAGTGGGCGGGAGGTGGTCCTCTCGCTGGTGCCAGTGGGTGGGAGGTGGTCCTCTCATTAGTGCCAGTGGGTTGGAGGTGGTCTTCCCGTTAGTGCCAGTGGGCAGGAGGTGGTCTGCTCGTTAGTGCCAGTGGGAGGTGGTCTTCTCGTTAGTGCCAGTGGGTATGACGTGGTCCTCTCGTCAGTGCCAGTGGGCGGGAGCTAGTCCTCTCATTAATGCCAGTGGGTAAAAGGTGCTCCTCTCATTAGTGCCAGTTGGTGGGAGTTGGTTCTCTCATTAGTGCCTGTGGGCGGGAGGTGGTCCTCTCGTTATTGCCAGTGGAAGGTGGTCCTCTCGATGGTGCCATTGGGTGGGAGATGATCTTCTCATTAGTGCCAGTGGGTGGGAGGTGGTCCTCTCGTTAGTGCCAGTGGTTGGGAGGTGGTTCTCTCATTAGTGCCAGTGGGCGGGAGGTTATCCCTCATTAATGCCAGTGGGAGGTGGTCCTCTCATTAGTGCCAGTGGGCGAGAGGTGGTCCTCTCTTTAGTGCCAGTGGGCGGGAGGTGGCTCTCTTGTTAGTGCCAGTGGATATGAGGTTGTCCTCTCGTTAATGCCAGTGGGCAGGAGGTGGTCCTCTCGTTAGTGCCAGTGTGCAGGAGGTGGTCCTCTCATTAGTGCCAGTGGGCGGGAGGTGGACCTCTCATTAGTGCCAGTGGGCGGGAGGTGGACCCCTCATTAGTGCCATTGGGAGGTGGTCCTCTCATTTGTGCCAGTGGGGGGAGGAGGTCCTCTCATTAGTGCCAGTGGGCGGGAGGTGGCCAACTCGTTAGTGCCAGTGGGCGGGAGGTGGTCCTCCCGTTAGTGCCAGTGGGCAGGAGGTGGTCCTCTCGCTAGTGCCAGTGGGCGGGAGGTGGTCCTATCGTTAGTGCCAGTGGGAGATGGTCCTCTCGTTAGTGCCAGTGGGAGGTGGTCCGCTCATTATTGCCAGAGGGCAGGAGGTGTTCCTCTCGTTAGTGCCAGTGGGAGAGAGGTGGTCCTCTCATTAGAGCCACAGGGAGGTGGACCTCTCATTAGTGCCAGTGGGCATGATGTGGTCCTCTCGTTAGTTCCAGTGGGTGGGAGGGGGCGCTCTCGTTAGTGCCAGTGGGAGGTGGTGCTCTCATTAGTGCCAGTGGGCGGGAGGTGGTCCTCTCATTAGTGCCAGTGGGCAGGAGGTGATCTTCTCGTTAGTGCCAGTGGGCGGGAGGTGGTCCTCTCATTAGTGCCAGTGGGAGGCGGTCCTCACGTTAGTGCCAGTGGGCAGGAGGTGGTCCTCTCATTAGAGCCAGTGGGCGGGAGGTGCTCATCTCTTTAGTGCCAGTGGGTGGGAGGTGGTCCACTCATTAGTGCCAGTGGGAGGTGGTCCTCTGATTAGTGCCAGTGTGTGGGAGGTGGTCCTCTCATTAGTGCCAGTGGGTGGGAGCTGTTCCTCTCGTTAGTGACAGTGGGTGGGAGGTTGTACTCTCGTTAGAGCCAGTGGGAGGTGGTCCTCTCGTTAGTGGCAGTGGGAGGTGGTTCTCTCATTAGTACCAGTAGGCAGAAGCTGGTCCTCTCTTTAGAGCCAGTGGGAGGTGGTCCTCTCGTTAGTGCCAGTGGGAGGTGGTGCTCTCGTTAGTGCCAGTGGGTGTGAGGTGTCCCTCTCGTTAATGCCAGTGCGCGGGAGGGGCTCCTCTCTTTAGAGCCAGTGGCAGGTGATCTTCTCGTTAGTGCCAGTGGGCTGGAGGTTGTTCTCTCGTTAGTGCCAGTGGGCAGGAGGTGGTTCTCTCGTTAGAGCCTGTGGGATGGTCCTCTCATTAGTGCCAGTGGGTGTGAGGTGGTCCTCTTTTTAATGCCTGTGGGCAGGAGGTGGTCCTCTCATTATTGCCAGTGGGCAGGAGGTGGTCCTCTCGTTAGTGCCAGTGGGCAAGAGGTGGTCATCTCATTAGTGCCAGTGGGAGGTGGTCCTCTCATTAGTGCCAGTGGGTGGGAGGTGGTCCTCTCGCTAGTGCCAGTGGGTGGGAGGTGGTCCTCTCGCTAGTGCCAGTGGGCGGGAGGTGGTCCTCTCGTTAGTGCCAATGTGCAGGAGGTGGTCCTCTCGTTAGTGCCAATGGGCAGGAGGTGGTCCTCTCGCTAGTGCCAGTTGGCGGGATGTGGTCATCTCGTTAGTGCCAGTGGGTGGGAGGTGGTCCTCTCGCTAGTGCCAGTGGGCGGGAGGTGGTCCTCTCATTAGTGCCAATGGGCAGGAGGTGGTCCTCTCGTTAGTGCCAGTGGGTGGGAGGTGGACCTCTCATTAGAGCCAGTGGGCAGTGGTCCTCTCATTAGTGCCAGTGGGCGGGAGCTGGTCATCTCATTAGTGCCAGTGGGCGGGAGGTGGACCTCTCATTAGAGCCAGTGGGCAGTGGTCCTCTCGTTAGTGCCAGTGGGAGGGAGGTGGTCTTCTCGTTAGTGCCAGTGGGCAGGAGGTGGTCCTCTCGTTAGTGCCAGTGGGAGGTGGTCCTCTCATTAGTGCCAGTGGGTGTGAGGTGGTCCTCACGTTAGTGCCAGCGGGCAGGAGGTGGCCCTCTCACTAGTGCCAATGGGTGGGAGGTGGTCCTCTCGTTAGTGTCAGTGGGCAGGAGTTGGTTCTCTCATTAGTGCCAGTGGGTAGGAGGTGGTCCTCTTGGTAGTGCCAGTGGGCGGGAGGTGGTCCTCTCGCTAGTGCCAGTGGGCGGGAGATGGTCTTCTCATTAGTGCCAGTGGGTGGGAGGTGGTCCTCTCTTTAGTGCCAGTGGTTGGGAGGTCGTTCTCTCATTAGTGCCAGTGGGTGGGAGGTGGACCTCTTGTTAATGCCAGTGGGAGGTGGTCCTCTCGTTAGTGCCAGTGGGCGAGAGGTGGTCCTCCCTTTATTGCCAGTGGGTGGGAGGTGGCTCTCTCGTTAGTGCCAGTTGGAGGTGGTCCTCTCATTACTGCCACTGGGAGGTGGTCATCTCATTAGTGCCAGTGGGCGGGAGGTGGTCCTCTCATTAGTGCCAGAGGGCGGGAGGTGGTCCTCTCGTTAGTGCCAGTGGGCAGTGGTCCTCTCATTAGTGCCAGTGGGCAGGAGGTGGTCCTCCCGTTAGCGCCAGTGGGCAGGAAGTGGTCCTCTCGCTAGTGCCAGTGGGCGGGAGGTGGTCCTCTCGTTAGTGCCAGTGGGTGTGAGGTGGCCTTCTCGTTAGTGCCAGTGGGCAGGAGGTGGTCTTCTCGTTAGTGCCAGTGGAAGGTGGTCCTCTCATTAGTGCCAGTGGGCGGGAGGTGGTCCTCTCGCTAGTGCCAGTGGGTGGGTGGTGGTCCTCTCGCTAGTGCCAGTGGGCGGGAGGTGGTCCTCTCATTAGTGCCAGTGGGCAGGAGGTGGTCCTCTTGCCAGTGCCAGTGGGCGGGAGTTGGCCCTCTCGCTGGTGCCAGTGGGCGGGGGTTGGTCCTCTCGTTAGTGCCAGTGGGCAGGAGGTGGTCCTCTCATTAGTGCCAGTGGGTGGGAAGTGGTCTTCCCATTAGTGCCAGTGGGCAGGAGGTGGTCTTCTCGTTAGTGCCAGTGGGCGGGAGGTGGCTCTCTCGTTAGTGCCAGTGGGCGTGTGGTGGTCTTCTCATCAATGCCAGTGGGAGGTGGTGCGCTCATTAGTGCCAGTGGGCAGGAGGTGGTCCTCTCGTTAATGCCAGTGGGCAGGAGGTGGTCCTCTCGTTAGAGTCTGTGGGAGGTGGTCCTCTCATTAGTGCCAGTGGGCGGGAGGTGGTCCTCTCGTTAGTGCCAGTGGGCGGGAGGTGGTCCTCTCATTAGTGCCAGTGGGAGGTGGTCCTCTCGTTAGTGCCAGTGGGCGGGAGGTGGTCCTCTCATTAGTGCCAGTGGGCGGGAGGTGGTCTTCTCATTAGTGCCAGTGGGCAGGAGGATGTCCTCTCGCTAGTGCCAGTGGGCGGGAGGTGGTCCTCTCGCTAGTGCCAGTGGGCGGGAGATGCTCTTCTCGTTAGTGCCAGTGGGCAGGAGGTGGTCCTCTCATCTGTGCCAGTGGTTGGGAGGTGGTCCTCTCGTTAGTGCCAGTGGGCGGGAGGTTGTCCTCTCGTTAGTGCCAGTGGGTGGGAGCTGGTCCTCTCGTTAGTGACAGTGGGCGGGAGGTTGTACTCTCGTTAGAGCCAGTGGGAGGTGGTCCTCTCGTTAGTGGCAGTGGGAGGTGGTGCTCTCGTTAGTGCCAGTGGGCGGGAGGTGGTCCTCTCTTTACAGCCAGTGGGAGGTGGTCCTCTCGTTAGAGCCAGTGGGAGGTGGTGCTCTCGTTAGTGCCAGTGGGTGGGAGGTGTCCCTCTCGTTAGTGCCAGTGGGCGAGAGGGGCTCCTCTCTTTAGAGCCAGTGGCAGGTGATCTTCTCGTTAGTGCCAGTGGGCTGGAGGTGGTTCTCTCATTAGTGCCATTGGGAGGGAGGTGGTCTTCTCGTTAGTGCCAGTGGAAGGTGGCCCTCTCGTTAGAGCCTGTGGGATGGTCCTCTCATTAGTGCCAGTGGGTGTGAGGTGGTCCTCTTGTTAATGCCAGTGGGCAGGAGGTGGTCCTCTCATTATTGCCAGTGGGCAGGAGGTGGTCCTCTCGTTAGTGCCAGTGGGCAAGAGGTGGTCATCTCGTTAGTGCCAGTGGGAGGTGGTCCTCTCATTAGTGCCAGTGGGCGGGAGGTGTTCCTCTCGCTAGTGCCAGTGGGTGAGAGGTGGTCCTCTCGCTAGTGCCAGTGGGCGGGAGGTGGTCCTCTCGTTAGTGCCAATGGGCAGGAGGTGGTCCTCTCGCTAGTGTCAGTGGGCAGGAGGTGGTCCTGTCGCTAGTGCCATTTGGCGGGAGGTGGTCATCTCGTTAGTGCCAGTGGGCAGGAGGAGGTCCTCTCGCTAGTGCCAGTGGGCCGGAGGTGGTCCTCTCCTTAGTGCCAGTGGAAGGAAGGTGGTCTTCTCGTTAGTGCCAGTGGGCAGGAGGTGGTCTTCTCGTTAGTGCCAGTGGGAGGTGGTCCTCTCATTAGTGCCAGTGGGCGGGAGGTGGTCCTCACGTTAGTGCCAGTGGGCAGGAGGTGGCCCTCTCGCTAGTGCCAGTGGGTGGGAGGTGGTCCTCTCATTTGTGTCAGTGGGCAGGAGTTGGTTCTCTCGTTAGTGCCAGTTGGTAGGAGGTGGTCTTCTTGGTAGTGCCAGTGGACGGGAGGTAGTCCTCTCACTAGTGCCAGTGGGCGGGAGATGGTCTTCTCATTAGTGCCAGTGGGCGGGAGGTGGTCCTCTCTTTAGTGCCAGTGGTTGGGAGGTCGTTCTCTCATTAGTGCCAGTGGGTGGGAGGTGGTCCTCTCATTAATGCCAGTGGGAGGTGGTCCTCTCGTTAGTGCCAGTGTGCGAGAGGTGGTCCTCTTTTTAGTGCCAGTGGGCGGGAGGTGGCTCACTCGTTAATGCCAGTTGGAGGTGGTCCTCTCATTACTGCCACTAGGAGGTGGTCATCTCGTTTGTGCCAGTGGGCGGGAGGTGGTCCTCTCATTAGTGCCAGAGGGTGGGAGCTGGTCCTCTCATTACTGCCAGTGGGAGGTGGTCCTCTCGTTTGTGCCAGTGGGCAGGAGGTGGTCCTCTCATTAGTGCCAGTGGGAAGGAGGTGGTCCTCTCATTAGTGCCAGTGGGCGTGAGGTGGACCTCTCATTAAAGCCAGTGGGCAGTGGTCCTCTCATTAGTGCCAGTGGATGGAAGGTGGTCATCTCATTAGTGCCAGTGGGCGGGAGGTGGTCCTCCCGTTAGTGCCAGTGGGCAGGAGGTGGTCCTCTCGCTAGTGCCAGAGGGCGGGATGTGGTCCTCCCGTTAATGCCAGTCGGTGTGAGGTGGCCTTCTCGTTAGTGCCAGTGGGCAGGAGGTGGTCTTCTCGTTAGTGCCAGTGGAAGGTGGTCCTCTCATTAGTGCCAGTGGGTGGGAGGTGGTCCTCTCGCTAGTGCCAGTGGGTGGGTGGTGGTCCTCTCGCTAGTGCCAGTGGGCAGGAGGTGGTCCTCTCGTTAGTGCCAGTGGGCAGCAGGTGGCCCTCTTGCCAGTACCAGTGGGTGGGAGGTGGCCCTCTCGCTGGTGCCAGTGGGCGGGGGGTGGTCCTCTCGTTAGTGCCAGTGGGCAGGAGGTGGCCCTCTCGCTAGTGCCAGTGGGCAGGAGGTGGTCCTCTCATTAGTGCCAGTGGGTGGGAAGTGGTCTTCCCGTTAGTGCCAGTGGGCAGGAGGTGGTCTTCTCGTTAGTGCCAGTGGGCGGGAGGTGGCTCTCTCGTTAGTGCCAGTGGGTGGGTGGTGGTCTTCTCATCAACGCCAGTGGGAGGTGGTGCGCTCATTAGTGCCAGTTGGCAGGAGGTGGTCCTCTCATTAACGCCAGTGGGCAGGAGGTGGTCCTCTCATTAGTGCCAGTGGGAGGTGGTCCTCTCGTTAGTGCCAGTGGGTGGGAGGTGGTCCTCTCATTAGTGCCAGTGGGCGGGAGGTGGTCATCTCATTAGTGCCAGTGGGCGGGAGGTGGCCCTCCCATTAGTGCCAGTGGGCGGGAGATGGTCTTCTCATTAGTGCCAGTGGGCAGGAGTATGTCCTCTCGCTACTGCCAGTGGGCGGGAGATGCTCTTCTCGTTGGTGCCAGTGGGCAGGAGGTGGTCCTCTCGTTTATGCCAGTGGTTGGGAGGTGCTCATCTCTTTAGTGCCCGTGGGCAGGAATTGGTCATCTAATTAGTGCCAGTGGGAGGTTGCCCTCTCGTTAGTGCCAGTGGGCAAGAGGTGCTCCTCTCGTTAGTGCCAGTAGGAGGTGGTCATCTCGATAGTGCCAGTGGGAGCTGGTCCTCTCGATAGTGCCAGTGGGCAGGAGGTGGTCTTCTTGTTAGTGCCAGTGGGAGGTGGTCCTATCATTAGTGCCAGCGGGAGGTGGTCCTCTCGATAGTGCCAGTGGGCGGGAGGTGGTCCTCTCGTTAGTGCCAGTGGGCGGGAGGTGGTCTTCTCGTTAGAGCCAGTGGGCTGGAGGTACTCATCTCGTTAGTGCCAGTGGGCAGGAAGTGGTCATCTAATTAGTGCCAGTGGGCAGGAGGTGGTCCTCTCATTAGTGCCAGTGGGCAGGAGGTGGTCCTCTCATTAGTGCCAGTGGGCGGAAGGTGGTCCTCTCGTTATTTCCAGTGGGCAGGAGGTGGTCCTCTCATTATTGCCAGTGGGCAGGAGGTGGTCCTCTCGTTAGTGCCAGTGGGCAGGAGGTGGTCCTCTCGTTAGTGCCAGTGGGAGGTGGTCCACCCATTAGTGCCAGTGGGCGGGATGTGGTCTTCTCGTTAGTGCCAGTGGGATGGAGGTGGTCCTCTCATTAGTGCCAGTGGGAGGGAGGTGGTTATCTCGTTAGTGCCAGCGGGCGGGAGGTTGTCCTCCCGTTATTGCCAGTGGGCGGGAGGTGGTCCTATCGTTAGTGCCAGTGGGAGGTGGTCCTCTCGTTAGTGCCAGTAGTTGGGAGGTCGTTCTCTCATTAGTGACAGTGGGCGGCAGGTGGCTCTCTCGTTAGTGCCAGTTGGAGGTGGTCCTCTCATTAGTGCCACTGGGAGGTAGTCATCTCATTAGTGCCAGTGGGCAGGAGGAGGTCCTCTCGCTAGTGCCAGTGGGCGGGAGGTGGTCCTCTCATTAGTGCCAGTGGGAGGTGGTCCTCCCATTAGTGCCAGTGGGAAGGGTCCTCTCGTTAGTGCCAGTGGGTGGTGGTCCTCTCATTAGTGCCAGTGGGCAGGAGGTGGTCATCTCATTAGTGCCAGTGGGCGGGAGGTGGTCCTCCCGTTAGTGCCAGTGGGCAGGAGGTGGTCCTCTCTCTAGTGCCAGTGGGCAGGATGTGGTCCTCTCGTTAGTGCCAGTGGGCGGGAGGTGGTCCTCTCGCTAGTGCCAGTGGGCGGGAGGTGGTCCTCTCGTTAGTGCCAGTGGGCAGGAGGTGGTCTTCTCGTTAGTGCCAGTGGGTGGGTGGAGGCCTTCTCGTTAGTGCCAGTGGGCAGGAGGTGGTCCTCTCGTTAGTGCCAGTGGGCAGGAGGTGGTCCTCTCTCTAGTGCCAGTGGGCGGGAGATGGTCCTCTCGCTAGTGCCAGTGGGTGGGAGGTGGTCCTCTCGCTAGTGCCAGTGGGCGGGAAGTGGTCCTCTCATTAGTGCCAGTCTGCAGGAGGTGGCCCTCTCGCTAGTGCCACTGGGTGGGAGGTGGTCCTCTCATTAGTGCCAGTGGATGGGAGGTGGCCTTCCCGTTAGTGCCAGTGGGCAGGAGGTGGTCTTCTCATCAATGCCAGTGGGAGGTGGTGTGCTCATTAGTGCCAGTGGGTGGGAGGTGGTCTTCTCGTTAGTGCCAGTGGGTGGGAGGTGGCTCTCTCATTAGTGCCAGTGGGCGGGAGGTGGTCTTCTCATCAACGCCAGTGGGAGGTGGTGTGCTCATTAGTGCCAGTGGGCGGGAGGTGGTCCTCTCGTTAGTGCCAGTGGGTGGGAGGTGGCCCTCTCGTTAGAGCCAGTGGGAGGTGGTCCTCTCATTAGTGCCCATGGGCGGGAGGTGGTCCTCTCGTTAGTGCCAGTGGGCGGGAGGTGGTCCTCTCATTATTGCCAGTGGGAGGTCGTCCTCTCGTTAGTGCCAGTGGGAAGGGTCCTCTCGTTAGTGCCAGTGGGTGTGAGGTGGTCCTCTCATTAACGCCAGTGGGCAGGACGTGGTCCTCTCTTTAGTGCCTTGGGTGCGAGGTGGTCCTCTCATTAGTGCCGGTGGGAGGTGGTCCTCTCATTAGTGCCAGTGGGTGGGAGTTGGTCCTCCCATTAATGCCAGTGGGCCGGAGGTGGTCCTCTCATTAGTGCCAGTGGGCAGGATGAGGTCCTCTCGCTGGTGCCAGTGGGCGTGAGGTGGTCATCTCGTTAGTGCCAGTGGGCAGGAGGTGGTCCTCTCATTAGTGCCAGTGGGTGGGAGCTGGTCCACTTGTTAGTGCCAGTGTGAGGTGGTCCTCTCGTTAGTGCCAGTGGGAGCTGGTCCTCTCGTTAGTGCCAGTGGGAGGTGGTCCTCTCGTTAGAACCAGTGGGTGGGAGGTGATCCTCTCGTTGGTGCCAGTGGGCGGGAGGTGGGCCTCTCATTAGAGCCAGTGGGAGGTGGTCCTCTCGTTAGTGCCAGTGGGAGGTGCTGCTCTCATTAGTGGCAGTGGGCAGAAGGTGGTCCTCTCGCTAGTGCCAGTGGACGGGAGGTGGTGCTCTCGTTATTGCCAGTGGGAGGTGGTCCACTTGCTAGTGCCAGTGGGTGAGATGTGGTCATCTCGTTATTGCCAGTGGGCAGGAGGTGGTCCTCTCAATAGTGCCAGTGGGTGGGAGATGGTCTTCTCGTTAGTGCCAGTGGGCAGGAGGTGGTCCTCTCATTAGTGCCAGTGGTTGGGAGGTGGTTTTCTCATTAGTGCCAGTGGGCGGGAGGTGGTCCTCCCTTTAGTGCCAGTGGGTGGGAGGTGGCTCTCTCGTTAGTGTCAGTGGGAGCTGGTCCTCTCATTAGTGCCTGTGGGAGGTGGTCCTCTCGTTAGTGCCAGTGGGCAGGAGGTGGTCCTCCTTTTAGTGCCAGTGGGCGGGAGGTGGCTCTCTCGTTAGTGTCAGTGGGAGCTGGTCCTCTCTTTAGAGCCAGTGGTAGGTGGTCCTCTCGCTGGTGCCAGTGGGCGGGAGGGGGTCCACTCGTTAGTGACAGTGGGAGGTGGTGGTCCTCTTGTTAGTGCCAGTGGGTGTGAGGTGGTCCTCTTGTTAATGCCAGTGGGCAGGAGGTGGTCCTCTCATTAGTGCCAGTGGGCAGGAGGTGGTCCTCTCGTTGGTGTCAGTGGCCAAGATGTGGTCCTCTCATTAGTGCCAGTGGGCGGGAGGTGGTCCTCTCGCTAGTGCCAGTGGGTGGGAGGTGGTCCTCTCGCTAGTGCCAGTGGACGGGAGGTGGTCCTCTCATTAGTGCCAGTGGGCAGGAGGCGGACCTCTCAAAAGAGCCAGTGGGCAGGAGGTGGTCATCTCGCTAGTGCCAGTGGGCCGGAGGTGGTCCTCTCATTAGTGCCTGTGGGTTGGAGGTGGTCTTCCCGTTAGTGCCAGTGGGCAGGAGGTGGTCTTCCCATTAGTGCCAGTGGGCAGGAGGTGGTCTTCCCGTTATTGCCAGTGGGCAGGAGTTGGTCCTCTCATTAGTGCCAGTGGGCAGGAGGTGGCCCTCTTGGTAGTGCCAGTGGGCGGGAGGTGGTCCTCTCGCTAGTGCCAGTGGGTGGGAGGTGGTCCTCTCACTAGTGCCAGTGGGTGGGAGGTGGTCTTCCCGTTAGTGCCAGTGGGCAGGAGGTGGTCCTCTCGTTAGTGCCAGTGGAAGGTTGTCTTCTCGTTAGTGCCAGTGGGCGGGAGGTGGCTCTCTCGTTAATGCCAGTGGGTGGGAGGTGGTCTTCTCATCAACGCCAGTGGGAGGTAGTGCGCTCATTAGTGCCAGTGGGCGGGCGGTGGTCCTCTCGTTAGTGCCAGTGGGTGGGAGGTGGCCCTCTCATTCTTGCCAGAGGGCGGGAGATGGTCCTCTCGTTTGAGCCAGTTGGAGGTGGTCCTCTTGTTATTGCCAGTGGGTGGGAGGTGGTCCTCTCGTTAGTACCAGTAGCCGGGAGGTGGTCTTCTCATTAGAGCCACATGGTGGGAGGTGGTCCTCTCGTTAGAGCCAGTGGGAGGTGGTCCTCTCATTAGTGACAGTGGGCGGGAGGTGGTCCTCTCGTTAGTGCCAGTGGGGGAAGGAGTTCCTCTCTTTACTGCCAGTGGGCGGGAGGTGGTCCTCTCATTAGTGCCAGTGGGCAAGAGGTGGTCCTCACGTTAGTGCCAGTGGGCAGGAGGTGGCACTCTCGCTCGTGCCAGTGGGCTGGAGGTGGTCCTCTCGTTAGTCTCAGTGGGCAGGAGGTGGTCCTCTCATTAGTGCCAGTGGGCAGGAAGTGGTCCTCTTGCTAGTGCCAGTGGGCGGGAGATGGTCTTCTCGTTAGTGCCAGTGGGCAGGAGGTGGTCCTCTCATTAGTGCCAGTGGGCAGGAGGTGGTCCTCTTGCTAGTGCCAGTGGGCGGGGATGGTCTTCTCGTTAGTGCCAGTGGGCAGGAGGTGGTCCTCTCGTTAGTGCCAGTGGTTGGGAGGTGGTCCTCTCGTTAGTGCCAGTGGGTGGAAGGTGTTCCTCCCTTTAGTGCCAGTGGGCGGGAGGTGGCTCTCCCGTTAGTGTCAGTGGGAGGTGGTCCTCTCATTAGTGCCAGTGGGAGGTGGTCCTCTCGTTAGTGCCAGTGGGCGGGAGGTGTCCCTCTCGTTAGTGCCAGTGGGCAGGAGGTGGCCCTCTCGCTAGTGCCAGTGGGTGGGAGGTGGTCCTCTCGTTAGTGTCAGTGGGCACGAGTTGGTTCTCTCGTTAGTGCCAGTGGGTAGGAGGTGGTCCTCTTGGCAGTGCCAGTGGGCGGGAGGTGGTCCTCTCACTAGTGCCAGTGGGCGGGAGATGGTCTTCTCATTAGTGCCTGTGGGCGTGAGGTGGTCCTCTCGTTAATGCCAGTCGGAGGTGTTCCTCTCGTTAGTGCCAGTTGGCAAGAGATGGTCCTCTCTTTAGTGCCAGTGGGCAGCAGGTGGCTCTCTCGTTAGTGCCAGTTGGAGGTGGTCCTCTCATTAGTGCCACTGGGAGGTGGTCATCTCATTAGTGCCAGTGGGCGGGAGGTGGTCCTCTCATTAGTGCCAGAGGGCAGGAGGTGGTCCTCTTATTAGTGCCAGTGGGAGGTGGTCCTCTCGTTAGTGCAAGTGGGAAGAGTCCTCTCGTTAGTGCCAGTGGGAGGTGGTCCTCTCATGAGCGCCAGTGGGTGTGAGGTGGTCCGCTCGTTAGTGCCAGTGGATGTGTGTTTGTCCTCTCGTTAATGCCAGTGGGCAGGAGGTTGTCCTCTCATTAGTGCCAGTGGGCAGGAGGTGGTCCTCTCATTAGAGCCAGTGGGCGGCAGGTGGTCATCTCGTTAGTGCCAGTGGGCGGGAGGTGGTCCTCCCGTTAATGCCAGTGGGCAGGAGGTGGTCCTCTCGCTAGTGCCAGTGGGCGGGAGGTGGTCCTCCCGTTAATGCCAGTGGACAGGAGGTGGTCCTCTCTCTAGTGCCAGTGGGCAGGATGTGGTCCTCTCGTTAGTGCCAGTGGGCAGGAGGTGGTCCTCTCGCTAGTGCCAGTGGGCGGGAGATGGTCCTCTCATTAGTGCCAGTGGGCAGGAGGTGGTCTTCTCGTTAGTGCCAGTGAGTGGGTGGAGGCCTTCTCGTTAGTGCCAGTGGGCAGGAGGTGGTCCTCTCGTTAGTGCCAGTGGGCAGGAGGTGGTCCTCTCGCTAGTGCCAGTGGGCGGGAGATGGTCCTCTTGCTAGTGCCAGTGGGTGGGAGGTGGTCTTCTCGCTAGTGCCAGTGGGCGGGAAGTGGTCCTCTCGTTAGTGCCAGTCTGCAGGAGGTGGCCCTCTCGCTAGTGCCACTGGGTGGGAGGTGGTCCTCTCATTAGTGCCAGTGGATGTGAGGTGGCCTTCCCGTTAGTGCCAGTGGGCAGGAGGTGGTCTTCTCATCAACGCCAGTGGGAGGTGGTGTGCTCATTAGTGCCAGTGGGTGGGAGGTGGTCTTCTCGTTAGTGCCAGTGGGCGGGAGGTGGCTCTCTCGTTAGTGCCAGTGGGCGGGAGGTGGTCTTCTCATCAACGCCAGTGGGAGGTGGTGTGCTCATTAGTGCCAGTGGGCGGGAGGTGGTCCTCTCGTTAGTGTCAGTGGGTGGGAGGTGGTCCTCTCGTTAGAGCCAGTGGGAGGTGGTCCTCTCATTAGTGCCTGTGGGCGGGAGGTGGTCCTCTCGTTAGTGCCAGTGGGCGGGAGGTGGTCCTCTCATTAGTGCCAGTGGGAGGTGGTCCTCTCGTTAGTGCCAGTGGGAAGGGTCCTCTCGTTAGTGCCAGTGGGTGTGAGGTGGTCCTCTCGTTAGTGCCAGTGGATGTGAGGTGGTCCTCTCATCAACGCCAGTGGGCAGGACGTGGTCCTCTCTTTAGTGCCTTGGGTGCGAGGTGGCCCTCTCATTAGTGCCGGTGGGAGGTGGTCCTCTCATTAGTGCCAGTGGGCGGGAGTTGGTCCTCTCATTAGTGCCAGAGGGCGGGAGGTGGTCCTCTCGTTAGTGCCAGTGGGCGGGAGGTGGTCCTCCCATTAATGCCAGTGGGCCGGAGGTGGTCCTCTCATTAGTGCCAGTGGGCAGGATGAGGTCCTCTCGCTAGTGCCAGTGGGCGTGAGGTGGTCCTCTCGTTAATGCCAGTGGGCAGGAGGTGGTCCTCTCATTAGTGCCAGTGGGTGGGAGCTGGTCCACTTGTTAGTGCCAGTGTGAGGTGGTCCTCTCGTTAGTGCCAGTGGGAGGTGGTCCTCTCGTTAGTGCCAGTGGGAGGTGGTCCTCTCGTTAGAACCAGTGGGTGGGAGGTGATCCTCTCGTTGGTGCCAGTGGGCGGGAGGTGGGCCTCTCATTAGAGCCAGTGGGAGGTGGTCCTCTCGTTAGTGCCAGTGGGAGGTGCTGCTCTCATTAGTGGCAGTGGGCAGAAGGTGGTCCTCTCGCTAGTGCCAGTGGACAGGAGGTGGTGCTCTCGTTATTGCCAGTGGGAGGTGGTCCACTTGCTAGTGCCAGTGGGTGAGATGTGGTCATCTCGTTATTGCCAGTGGGCAGGAGGTGGTCCTCTCAATAGTGCCAGTGGGCGGGAGATGGTCTTCTCATTAGTGCCAGTGGGCAGGAGGTGGTCCTCTCATTAGTGCCAGTGGTTGGGAGGTGGTTTTCTCATTTGTGCCAGTGGGCGGGAGGTGGTCCTCCCTTTAGTGCCAGTGGGTGGGAGGTGGCTCTCTCGTTAGTGTCAGTGGGAGCTGGTCCTCTCATTAGTGCCTGTGGGAGGTGGTCCTCTCGTTAGTGCCAGTGGGCAGGAGGTGGTCCTCCTTTTAGTGCCAGTGGGCGGGAGGTGGCTCTCTCGTTAGTGTCAGTGGGAGCTGGTCCTCTCTTTAGAGCCAGTGGTAGGTGGTCCTCTCGCTGGTGCCAGTGGGCGGGAGGGGGTCCACTCGTTAGTGACAGTGGGAGGTGGTGGTCCTCTTGTTAGTGCCAGTGGGTGTGAGGTGGTCCTCTTGTTAATGCCAGTGGGCAGGAGGTGGTCCTCTCATTAGTGCCAGTGGGCAGGAGGTGGTCCTCTCGTTGGTGCCAGTGGCCAAGATGTGGTCCTCTCATTAGTGCCAGTGGGCGGGAGGTGGTCCTCTCGCTAGTGCCAGTGGGTGGGAGGTGGTCCTCTCGCTGGTGCCAGTGGGCGGGAGGTGGTCCTCTCGTTAGTGCCAGTGGGCAGGAGGCGGTCCTCTCATTAGAGCCAGTGGGCAGGTGGTGGTCATCTCACAAGTGCCAATGGGCCGGAGGTGGTCCTCTCATTAGTGCCAGTGGGTGGGAGGTGGTCTTCCCGTTAGTGCCAGTGGGCAGGAGGTGGTCTTCCCGTTAGTGCCAGTGGGCAGGAGGTGGTTTTCCCGTTATTGCCAGTGGGCAGGAGTTGGTCCTCTCATTAGTGCCAGTGGGCAGGAGGTGGCCCTCTTGCTAGTGCCAGTGGGTGGGAGGTGGTCCTCTCGTTAGTGCCAGTGGGCAGGAGTTGGTTCTCTTGTTAGTGCCAGTGGGTAGGAGGTGGTTCTTGGTAGTGCCAGTGGGCGGGAGGTGGTCCTCTCGCTAGTTCCAATGGGTGGGAGATACTCTTCTCATTAGTGCAAGTGGGTGGGAGGTGGTCCTCTCGTTAGTGCCAGTGGTTGGGAGGTCGTTCTCTCATTAGTGCCAGTGGGCGGGAGGTGGCTCTCTCGTTAGTGCCAGTTGGAGGTGGTCCTCTTATTAGTTTTAGTGGGAGGTGGTCCTCTCGTTAGTGCCAGTGGGAAGAGTCCTCTTGTTAGTGCCAGTGGGAGGTGGCCCTCTCATTAGTGCCAGTGGATGTGAGTTTGTCCTCTCATTAATGCCAGTGGGCAGGAGGTTGTCCTCTCATTAGTGCCAGTGGGCATGAGGTGGTCCTCTCATTAGTGCCAGTGGGCGGGAGGTGGTCTTCTCGTTAGTGCCAGTGGGCGGGAGGTGGTCCTCCCGTTAATGCCAGTGGGCAGGAGGTGGTCCTCTCGTTAGTGCCAGTGGGTGGGAGGTGGCCTTCTCATTAGTGCCAGTGGGCAGGAGGTGGTCTTCTCGTTAGTGCCAGTGGAAGATGGTCCTCTCATTAGTGCCAGTGGGCGGGAGGTGGTCCTCTCACTAGTGCCAGTGGGTGGGAGGTGGTCCTCTCACTAGTGCCAGTGGGTGGGAGGTGGTCTTCCCGTTAGTGCCAGTGGGCATGAGGTGGTCCTCTCGTTGGTGCCAGTGGAAGGTTGTCTTCTCGTTAGTGCCAGTGGGCAGGAGGTGGTCCTCTCGTTAGTGCCAGTGGGTGGGAGGTGGCCCTCTCATTCTTGCCAGAGGGCGGGAGATGGTCCTCTCGTTTGAGCCAGTTGGAGGTGGTCCTCTTGTTATTGCCAGTGGGTGGGAGGTGGTCCTCTCGTTAGTACCAGTAGCCGGGAGGTGGTCTTCTCATTAGAGCCACAGGGTGGGAGGTGGTGCTCTCGTTAGAGCCAGTGGGAGGTGGTCCTCTCATTAGTGCCAGTGGGCGGGAGGTGGTCCTCTCGTTAGTGCCAGTGGGCGGAAGGAGTTCCTCTCTTTACTGCCAGTGGGCGGGAGGTGGTCCTCTCATTAGTGCCAGTGGGCAAGAGGTGGTCCTCACGTTAGTGCCAGTGGGCAGGAGGTGGCACTCTTGCTAGTGCCAGTGGGCTGGAGGTGGTACTCTCGTTAGTCTCAGTGGGCAGGAGGTGGTCCTCTCATTAGTGCCAGTGGGCAGGAGGTGGTCCTCTTGCTAGTGCCAGTGGGTGGGAGATGGTCTTCTCGTTAGTGCCAGTGGGCAGGAGGTGGTCCTCTCATTATTGCCAGTGGGCAGGAGGTGGTCCTCTTGCTAGTGCCAGTGGGCGGGAGATGGTCTTCTCATTAGTGCCAGTGGGCAGGAGGTGGTCCTCTCGTTAGTGCCAGTGGTTGGGAGGTGGTCCTCTCGTTAGTGCCAGTGGGTGGGAGGTGGCCCTCCCTTTAGTGCCAGTGGGCGGGAGGTGGCTCTCCCGTTAGTGTCAGTGGGAGGTGGTCCTCTCATTAGTGCCAGTGGGAGGTGGTCCTCTCGTTAGTGCCAGTGGGCGGGAGGTGTCCCTCTCGTTAGTGCCAGTGGGCAGGAGGTGGCCCTCTCGCTAGTGCCAGTGGGTGGGAGGTGGTCCTCTCGTTAGTGTCAGTGGGCACGAGTTGGTTCTCTCGTTAGTGCCAGTGGGTAGGAGGTGGTCCTCTTGGTAGTGCCAGTGGGCGGGAGGTGGTCCTCTCGCTAGTGCCAGTGTGCGGGAGATGGTCTTCTCATTAGTGCCTGTGGGCGTGAGGTGGTCCTCTCGTTAATGCCAGTGGGAGGTGTTCCTCTCGTTAGTGCCAGTTGGCGAGAGATGGTCCTCTCTTTAGTGCCAGTGGGCAGGAGGTGGCTCTCTCGTTAGTGCCAGTTGGAGGTGGTCCTCTCATTAGTGCCACTGGGAGGTGGTCATCTCGTTAGTGCCAGTGGGCGGGAGGTGGTCCTCTCATTAGTGCCAGAGGGGGGGAGGTGGTCCTCTTATTAGTGCCAGTGGGAGGTGGTCCTCTCGTTAGTGCAAGTGGGAAGAGTCCTCTCGTTAGTGCCAGTGGGAGGTGGTCCTCTCATGAGCGCCAATGGGTGTGAGGTGGTCCTCTCGTTAGTGCCAGTGGATGTGAGTTTGTCCTCTCGTTAATGCCAGTGGGCAGGAGGTTGTCCTCTCATTAGTGCCAGTGGGCAGGAGGTGGTCCTCTCATTAGTGCCAGTGGGCGGCAGGTTGTCATCTCGTTAGTGCCAGTGGGCGGGAGGTGGTCCTCCCGTTAATGCCAGTGGGCAGGAGGTGGTCCTCTCGCTAGTGCCAGTGGGCGGGAGGTGGTCCTCCCGTTAATGCCAGTGGGCAGGAGGTGGTCCTCTCGCTAGTGCCAGTGGGCAGGAGGTGGCCTTCTCGTTAGTGCCAGTGGGCAGGAGGTGGTCTTCTCGTTAGTGCCAGTGGAAGGTGGTCCTCTCATTAGTGTCAGTGGGCGGGAGGTGGTCCTCTCGCTAGTGCCAGTGGGTGGGAGGTGGTCCTCTCGCTAGTGCCAGTGGGCGGGAGGTGGTCCTCTCGTTAGTGCCAGTGGGCAGGAGGTGGTCCTCTTGCTAGTACCAGTGGGCGTGGGGTGGTCCTCTTGTTAGTGCCAGTGGGCAGGAGGTGGCCCTCTCGCTAGTGCCAGTGGGCGGGAGGTGGTCCTCTCGTTAGTGCCAGTGGGCGGGGGGTGGTCCTCCCGTTGGTGTCAGTGGGCAGGAGGTGGCCCTCTCGCTAGTGCCAGTGGGCGGGAGGTGGTCCTCTCATTAGTGCTAGTGGGTGGGAGGTGGTCTTCCCGTTGGTGCCAGTGGGCAGGATATGGTCTTCTCGTTAGTGCCAATGGGAGGTTGTCTTCTCGTTAGTGCCAGTGGGCGGGAGGTGGCTCTCTTGATAGTGCCAGTGGGCGGGAGGTGGTCTTCTCATCAATGCCAGTGGGAGGTGGTGCGCTCATTAGTGCCAGTGTGCGAGAGGTGGTCTTCTCGTTAGTGCCAGTGGGCAGGAGGTGGTCCTCTCATTAGAGCCAGTTGGAGGTGGTCCTCTCGTTATTGCCAGTGGGCAGGAGGTGGTCCTCTCATTAGAGCCAGTGGGAGGTGGTCCTCTCATTAGTGCCAGTGGGCGGGAGGTGGTCCTCTCATTAGTGCCAGTGGGAGGTGGTCCTCTCGTTAGTGCCAGAGGGAAGGGTCCTCTCGTTAGTGCCAGTACGAGGTGGTCCTCTCGTTAGTGCCAGTGGATGTGAGGTGGTCCTCTCATTAACGCCAGTGGGCAGGAGGTGGCCCTCTTGTTAGAGCCAGTGGGCAGGAGGTGGTCCTCTCTTTGGTGCCTTGGGCGGGAGGTGGTCCTCTCATTAGTGCCAGTGGGAGGTAGTCCTCTCATTAGTGCCAGTGGGTGGGAGGTGGTCCTCTCATTAGTGCCAGTGGGCGGGAGGTGGTCATCTTGTTAGTGCCAGTGGGCGGGAGGTGGTCCTCCCATTAGTGCTAGTGGGCGGGAGGTGGTCCTCTCATTAGTGCCAGTGGGCAGGAGGAGGTCCTCTCGCTAGTGCCAGTGAGTGTGAGGTGCTCCTCTCGTTAGTGCCAGTGGGCGGTGGTCCTCTCGTTAGTGCCAGTGGGCAGAAGGTGGTCCTCTCGCTAGTGCCAGTGGGCGGGAGCTGGTGCTCTCATTATTGCCAGTGGGCAGGAGGTGGTCATCTCAATAGTGCCAGTGGGCGGGAGGTGGTCCTCTCATTAGTGCCAGTGGGTGGTGGTCCTCTCATTAGTGCCAGTGGGCAGGAGGTGGTCCTCTCGTTAATGCCAGTGGGCGGAAGGAGTTCCTCTCATTACTGCCAGTGGGCTGGAGGTTTTCCTCTCATTAGTGCCAGTGGGCAAGAGGTGGTCATCTCATTTGTGCCAGTGGGAGGTAGTCCTCTCATTAGTGCCAGTGGGCGGGAGGTGGTCCTCACGTTAGTGCCAGTGGGCAGGAGGTGGTCATCTCAATAGTGCCAGTGGGCGGGAGGTGGTCCTCTCATTAGTGCCAGTGGGTGGTGGTCCTCTCATTAGTGCCAGTGGGCAGGAGGTGGTCCTCTCGTTAATGCCAGTGGGTGGGAGGTGGTCCTCTCGTTAGTCTCAGTGGGCAGGAAGTGGTCCTCTCACTAGTGCCAGTGGGCAGGAGGTGGTCCTCTCATTAGTGCCAGTGGGCGGAAGGAGTTCCTCTCATTACTGCCAGTGGGCTGGAGGTTTTCCTCTCATTAGTGCCAGTGGGCAAGAGGTGGTCATCTCATTTGTGCCAGTGGGAGGTAGTCCTCTCATTAGTGCCAGTGGGCGGGAGGTGGTCCTCACGTTAGTGCCAGTGGGCAGGAGGTGGCCCTCTCGCTAGTGCCAGTGGGTGGGAGGTGGTCCTCTCGTTAGTCTCAGTGGGCAGGAAGTGGTCCTCTCATTAGTGCCAGTGGGCGGGAGGTGGTCCTCTCGCTAGTGCCAGTGGGCGGGAGATGGTCTTCTCGTTAGTGCCAGTGGGCAGGAGGTGGTCCTCTCGTTAGTGCCAGTGGTTGGGAGGTGGTCCTCTCGTTAGTGCCAATGGGCGGGAGGTGGTCCTCTCACTAGTGCCAGTGGGTGGTGGTCCTCTCATTAGTGCCAGTGGGCAGGAGGTGGTCCTCTCGCTAGTGCCAGTGGGCGGGAGATGGTCTTCTCATTAGTGCCAGTGGGCAGGAAGTGGTCCTCTCATTAGTGCCAGTGGTTGGGATGTGGTTCTCTCATTAGTGCCAGTGGGCGGGAGGTGGTCCTCCCTTTAGTGCCAGTGGGTGGGAGGTGGCTCTCTCGTTAGTGTCAGTGGGAGGTGGTCCTGTCATTAGTGTCAGTGGGAGGTGGTGCTCTCGTTAGTGCCAGTGGGCGGGAGGTGGTCCTCCCTTTAGTGCCAGTGGGTGGGAGGTGGCTCTCTCGTTAGTGTCAGTGGGAGGTGGTCCTGTCATTAGTGTCAGTGGGAGGTGGTCCTCTCGTTAGTGCCAGTGGGCGGGAGGTGGTCCTCTTCTTAGTGCCAGTGGGCAGGAGGTGGTCCTCTCGTTAGAGCCAGTGGGCGGGAGTTGGTACTCTCGTTAGTGCCAGTGGGAGGTTGTCCTCTCGTTGTTGCCAGTGGGCGGTAGTTGGTCCTCTCATTAGTGCCAGTGGGTGGGAGGTAGGTCTCTCAATAGAGCCAGTGGGCGGGATGTGGAACTCTCGTTAGTGCCAGTGGGCGGGAGGTGGTACCCTCGTTAGTGCCAGTGGGAGGTGCTCATCTCGTTAGTGCCAGTGGGCAGGAGTTGGTCATCTAATTATTGCCAGTGGGCAGGAGTTGGTTCTCTTGTTAGAGCCAGTGGGCAGGAGGTGGTCCTCTCATTAGTGCCAGTGGGCAAGAGGTGGTCCTCTCGTTAGTACCAGTGGGAGGTGGTCCGCTCGTTAGTGCCAGTGGGCAAGAGGTGCTCCTCTCGTTAGTGCCAGTGGGAGGTGGTCATCTCGATAGTGCCAGTGGGAGCTGGTCCTCTCGATAGTGCCAGTGGGCAGGAGGTGGTCTTCTCGTTAGTGCCAGTGGAAGGTGGTCCTCTCGTTAGTGCCAGTGTGAGGTGGTCCTCTCGATAGTGCCAGTGGGCGGGAGGTGGTCCTCTCGTTAGAGCCATTGGGCTGGAGGTGGTCCTCTCGTTAGTGCCAGTGGGAGGTTGTCCTCTAGTTAGTGCCAGTGGGCAGTAGTTGGTCCTCTCATTGGTGCCAGTGGGCGGGAGGTGGGTCGTCTCTCGTTAGTGCCAGTGAGCGTGAGGTGGTCCTCTCATTAGTGCCAATGGGCCGCAAGTGGTTCTCTTGTCAATGCCAGTGTGAGGTGGTCCTCTCGTTAGTGCCAGTGGGCGGGAGGTGGCCCTCTCATTAGTGCCAGAGGGCGGGAGATGGTCCTCTCCTTAGAGCCAGTGGGCGGGAGGTGGAACTCTCGTTAGTGCCAGTGGGAGGTTGTCCTCTCACTACTGCCAGTTGTCAGGAGGTGGTCGTCTGTTTAGTGCCAGTGGGCGGGAGGTGGTCCTCTCATTATTACCAGTGGGCTGGAAGTAGTTCTCTCGTTATAGCCTTTGGGCGGGAGGTGGTTCTCTCGTCAACGCCAGTGGGAGGTTGTCATCTTGTTAGTGCCAGTGGGCAGGAGGTGGTCATCTAATTAGTGCCAGTGGGCAGGAGGTGGTTCTTTTGTTAGAGCCAGTGGGCAGGAGGTGGTCCTCTCATTAGTGCCAGTGGGCAGAAGGTGGTCCTCTCATTATTGCCAGTGGGCGGGAGGTGGTCCTCTCATTAGTGCCAGTGGGCGGGAGGTGGTCATCTCATTAGTGCCAGGGGCGGGAGGTGGTCCTCTCATTAATGCCAGTGGGCGGGAGGTGGTCCTCTCATTAGTGCCAGTGGGAGGTGGTCCTCTCATTAGTGCCATGGGATGTGGTCTTCTCGTTAGTGCCAGTGGGAAGGAGGTGATCCTCTCATTTGTGCCAGTGGGCGGGAGGTGGTCATCTCGCTAGTGCCAGTGGGCAGGTGGTCCTCTCATTAGTGCCAGTGGGAGGTGGTCCTCTCATTAGTGCCAGTGGGCGGGAGGTGGACCTCTCATTAGTGCCAGTGGGCGGGAGGTGGTCATCTCGTTAGTGCCAGCGGGCGGGAGGTGGTCCTCCCGTTATTGCCAGTGGGTGGGAGGTGGTCCTCTCATTAGTGCCAGTGGGAGGTGGTCCTCTCATTATTGCCAGTGGGCGGTAGTTGGTCCTCTTGTTAGTGCCAGAGGGCGGGAGGTGGTCCTCTCGCTAGTGCCAGTGGGAGGTGGTCCTCTCGTTAGCGCCAGTGGATGTGAGGTTGTCCTCTCGTTAATGCCAGTGGGCAGGAGGTGGTCCTCTCGTTAGTGCCAGTGTGCAGGAGGTGGTGTTCTCGTTAGTGGCAGTGGAAGGTGGTCCTCTCGTTAGTGCCAGTGGGTGGGAGGTGCTCCTCCCATTAGTGCCAGTGGGCAGGAGGTGGTCCTCTCGCTAGTGCCAGTGGGCGGGAGGTGGTCCTCTCATTAGTGCCAGTGGGCGGGAGGTGGTCCTCTCATTAGTGCCAGTGGGCAGGAGGTGGTCTTCTCGTTAGTGCCAGTGGGTGGGACGTGGTCCTCTCATCAGTGCCAGTGGGCGGGAGGTAGTCCTCTCGTTAATGCCAGTGGGCGAGAGGTGGTCCTCTCGTTAGCGCCAGTGGGTGTGAGGTGGTCCTCGCGTTAGTGCCATTGGATGTGAGGTTGTCCTCTCGTTAATGCCAGTGGGCAGGAGGTGGTCCTCTCGTTAGTGCCAGTGTGCAGGAGGTGGTCCTCTCATTTGTGCCAGTGAGGGGGAGCTGGTCCTCTCATTAGTGCCAGTGGGCGGGAGGTGGTCACCTCGTTAGTGCCAGTGGGCGGGAGGTGGTCCTCCCGTTAGTGCCAGTGGACAGGAGGTGGTCCTCTCGCTAGTGCCAGTGGGCGGGAGGTGGTCCTCTCGTTAGTGCCAGTGGGTGGGAGGTGGTCTTCTCATTAGTGCCAGTGGGCAGGAGGTGGTCTTCTCCTTAGTGGCAGTGGAAGGTGGTCCTCTCATTAGTGCCAGTGGGCGGGAGGTGGTCCTCTCGCTGGTGCCAGTGGGTGGGAGTTGGTCCTCTCGTTATTGCCAGTGGGTGGGAGGTTGTCCTCTCGTTAGTGCCAGTGGGCGGGAGGTGGTCACCTCGTTAGTGCCAGTGGGCGGGAGGTGGTCCTCCCGTTAGTGCCAGTGGGCAGGAGGTGGTCCTCTCGCTAGTACCAGTGGGTGTGAGGTGGTCTTCTCGTTAGTGCCAGTGGGCAGGAGGTTGTCTTCTCATTAGTGGCAGTGGGCAGGAGGTGGTCCTCTCATTAGTGCCAGTGGGCAGGAGGTGGTCCTCTCATTAGTGCCAGTGGGCGGGAGGTGGTCATCTCGTTAGTGCCAGTGGGCGGGAGGTGGTCCTCCCATTAGTGCCAGTGGGTGGGAGGTGGTCCTCTCGCTAGTGCCAGTGGGCGGGAGGTGGTCATCCCGTTAGTGCCAGTGGGCAGGAGTTGGTCCTCTCATTAGTGCCAGTGGGCAGGAGGTGGTCCTCTCGCTAGTGCCTGTGGGTGGGAGTTGGTCCTCTCGCTAGTGCCAGTGGGCGGGAGGTGGTCCTCTTGTTAGTGCCAGTGGGTGGGAGGTGGTCTTCTCGTTAGTGCCAGTGGGCAGGAGGTGGTCTTCTCGTTAGTGGCAGTGGAAGGTTGTCCTCTCATTAGTGCCAGTGGGCGGGAGGTGGTCCTCTCGCTAGTGCCAGTGGGCAGGAGGTGGTCCTCTTGCTAGTGGCAGTGGGCGGGAGATGGCCCTCTCGCTAGTGCCAGTGGGCGGGAGGTGGTCCTCTCATTCTTGCCAGAGGGCGGGAGATGGTCCTCTCGTTAGAGCCAGTTGGAGGTGGTCCTCTCGTTATTGCCAGTGGGTGGGAGGTGGTCCTCTCGTTAGTGCCAATAGCCAGGAGGTGGTCCTCTCGTTAGATCCACTGGGTGGGAGGTGGTCCTCTCGTTAGAGCCAGTGGGAGGTGGTCCTCTCATTAGTGCCAGTGGGTGGGAGGTGGTCCTCTCGTTAGTGCCAGTGGGTGGGAGGTGGTCCTCTCATTAGTGCCAGTGGGAGGTGGTCCTCTCGTTAGTGCCAGTGGGAAGGGTCCTCTCGTTAGTGCCAGTGCGAGGTGGTCCTCTTGTTAGTGCCAGTGGGTGTGAGGTGGTCCTCTCATTAGTGCCAGTGCATGTGAGGTGGTCCTCTCGTTAACGCCAGTGGGCAGGAGTTGGTCCTCTCGTTAGTGCCAGTGGATGTGAGGTGGTCCTCTCGTTAGTGCCAGTGGGAGGTGGTCCTCTCATTAGTGCCAGTGGGCGGGAGGTGGTCCTCTCATTAGTGCCAGTGGGCGGGAGGGGGTCATCTTGTTAGTGCCAGTGGGCAGGAGGTGGTCCTCCCATTAGTGCCAGTGGGCGGGAGGTGGTCCTCTCATTAGTGCCAGTGGGCAGGAGGAGGTCCTCTCGCTAGTGCCATTCGGCATGAGGTGGTCCTCTCATTAGTGCCGGTGGGAGGTGGTCCTCTCGTTAGTGCCAGTGGGAGGTGGTCCTCTCGCTAGTGCCAGTGGGCGGGAGGTCGTGCTCTCATTAGAGCCAGTGGATGGGAGGTGATCCTCTCGTTACTGCCAGTGGGCGGGAGGTGGGCCTCTCGTTAGAGCCAGTGGGAGGTGGTCCTCTCATTCGTGCCAGTGGGAGGTGCTCCTCTCGTTAGTGCCAGTGGACAGAAGGTGGTCCTCGCGCTAGTGCCAGTGGGCGGGAGGTGGTGCTCTCGTTATTGCCATTGGGTGGTGGTCCACTCGCTAGTGCCAGCGGGTGGGATGTGGTGCTCTCGTTATTGCCAGTGGGGAGGAGGTGGTCATCTCAATAGTGCCAGTGGGCGGGAGGTGGTCCTCTCATTAGTGCCAGTGGGAGGTGGTCCTCTCGTTAGTGTCAGTGGGCAGGAGGTGGCCCTCTCGTTAGTGCCAGTGGGCAGGAGGTGGCCTTCTTGCTAGTGCCAGTGGGCGGGAGATGGTCTTCTCGTTAGTGCCAGTGGGCGGGAGGTGGTCCTCTCATTAGTGCCAGTGGTTGGAAGGAGGTTCTCTCATTAGTGCCAGTGGGCAGGAGGTTGTCCTCTCATTAGTGCCAGTGTGCGGGAGGTGGTCCTCTCGCCACTGCCAGTGGGCGGGGGGTGGTCCTCTCGTTAGTGCCAGTGGGAGCTGGTCATCTCATTAGTGCCATTGGGTGGGAGGTGGTCCTCTCGTTAGTGCCAGTGGGAGGTTGTCCTCTCATTATTGCCAGTGGGCAGGAGGTGGTCCTCTCGTTAGAGCCAGTGGGCGGGAGGTGGTCCCCTCGCTAGTGCCAGTGGGTGGGAGGTGGTCCTCTCGTTAGTGCCAGTGAGCGGGAGGTGGTCCCCTCGTTAGTGCCAGCGGGTGGGAGGTGGTCTGCTCGTTATTGCCAGTGGGCGGGAGGTCGTCCTCTCGTTTGTGCCAGTGGTAGGTAGTCCTGTCGTTAGTGCCAGTAGGTGGGAGGTGGTCCTCTCGTTAGTGCCAGTGGGCAGGATGTGGTCCTCTCGTTATAGCCAGTGGGAGGTGGTCCTCTTGTTAGTGCCATTGGGAGGTGGTACTCTCATTAGTGCCAGTGGGAGGTGGTTCTCTCGTTTGTGCCAGTGGGCATGAGGTTTTCCTCTCGTTAGTGCCAGTGGGCAGGAGGTGGTCCTCTCATTAATGCCAGTGGGCGGGAGGTGGTCCTGTCGTTAGTGCCAGTGGGCGGGAGTTGGTCCTCTCGTTAAAGCCAGTGGGAGGTTGTCCTCTCACTAGTGAAGTGGGAGTTGGTCCTCTCGTTAATGCCAGTGGGCAAGAGTTGGTCCTCTCGATAATGCCAGTGGGACGTGGTCCTCTCGCTAGTGCCAGTGGGAGGTGCTCTTCTCATTAGTGCCAGTGGGCGGGAAGTGGTCCTCTCGTTAGTGCCAGTGGGAGGGAGGTGGTCCCCACATTAGTGCCAGTGGGCGGGAGGTGGTCCCCACATTAGTGCCAGTGGGTGGAAGGTGGTCCTCTCATTAGTG
This sequence comes from Somniosus microcephalus, assembly GCF_052327205.1. NCBI lineage: Eukaryota > Metazoa > Chordata > Chondrichthyes > Squaliformes > Somniosidae > Somniosus > Somniosus microcephalus. The sequence goes on from NC_140997.1 coordinate 48,940,189, forward strand.
CCAGTGGGAGGTGGTCCACTCGTTAGTGCCAGTGGGCGGGAGGTGGTCCTTTCATTAGTGCCAGTGGGAGGTGGTCCTCTCATTACTGCCAGTGGGCGGGAGGTGGTCCCCTCGTTAGTGCTAGTGGGTGGGAGGTGGTCCGCTCGTTAGTGCCAGTGGGCGGGAGATGGTCCTCTCGTTAGTGCCAGTGGGTGGGAGGTGGTCCTCTCATTAGTGCCAGTGAGTGGGAGGTGGTCCTCTTGTTAGCGCCAGTGGGCAGGAGGTGGGCCTCTCGTTAGTGCCAGTGGGAGGTGGTCCGCTCGTTAGTGGCAGGTGCTCCTCTCGTTAGTGCCAGTGAGTGGGAGGTGGTCCTCCCGTTAGTGCCAGTGGGCGGGAGGTAGTCCTCTCGTTAGAGCCAGTGGGTGGGAAGTGGTCCTCTCATTAGTGCCAGTGGGTGGGGGGTGGTCCTCTCGTTAATGCCTGTGGGAGGTGGTCCTCTCGTTAGTGCTAGCGGGCAGGATGTGATTCGCTGCTTAGTGCCAGTGGGAGGTGGTCCTCTCGTTAGTGCTAGTGGGCAGGATGTGGTCCTCTGCTTAGTGCCAGTGGGAGGTGGTCCTGTCGTTAGTGCCAGTGGGCAGGAGGTGGTCCTCTCGTAAGTGCCAGTGGGCGGGAAGTGGTCATCTCGTTAGTGCCAGTGGGTGGGAGGTGGTCCTCTCGTTAATGTCAGTAGGCAGGAGGTGATCCTCTCGTTCATGCCAGTGGGCAGGAGGTGGCCCTCTCCTCAGCGCCACCTCCCACTGGCACTACCGAGAGGCACACCTCCTGCCCACTGGCACTAACGAGAGGACAACCACCTGCCCACTGCCCAAGGAGAGGACATATTAATTGGCCAGATATGCAGTAATCCTGAGGATTGGGAGCAGTTTAGGATTCTACAAAGGGGGACAAAGGGATTAATAAAGAAAGGGAATATAGAGTATGAGAGTAAGCTTGCCGGGAACATATAAACTGACTGTAAAAGGTTTTACAGATATGTGAAGAGAAAAAGATTGGTGAAGTCAAGCATCGGTCCCTTGCAGTCAGAATCAGGGGAATTTATAATGGGGAACAAAGAAATGGCAGGCCAATTAAATACATATTTTGGTTCTGTCTTCACAAAGGATTACACAAATAACCTTCCAGAGATGTTGGGGAACATAGGGTCTGATGAAAGGGAGGAACTGAAAGAAATCAGTATTTGTAGGGAAATGGTGTTAGGGAAATTGATGGGATTGAAGGCCGATAAATCCCCAGGGCCTGATAATCTACATCCAAGGGTATTTAAGGAAGTGGCCCTAGAAATAGTAGATGCATTGCTGATCATCTTCCAACATTCGATGGAATCTGGAACAGTATCCATGGATTGGAGGGTAGCTAATGTTACCCCTGTAATGTATGTACCTTTGAGGGGGGGAACTACTTTTTACAGCTCATGTATACTGTAGTACCGGCACTGACCACACCTGTATATAACGTTGAGTAGTAATCTGTACAGATCAGTTGCAGTCTGAGCCACGTTGAGTAAACACCATTTGTACCGTTCTCCGCAGTCTGTGTCTGATTATACACGGACGTAACATTGGCGACGAGGCAGGTTCGAACCTACCTGCAACTCTGCATCACCTCCCGGGGATTCGTTCCTGGAGATCAGTGGATTGGAGGTCAAGGCCAGAGACTCGGGCGTCAACCACGGGCAACCGCCCAGTCATCCAGCAGAGACTCGAGAATTGCGGGGGAGGCTGTCGAGAGCCAGGCTTGGCTTTCCAGTCGAGGTGGTCCAGCGAAACGGGCTGGCAACAGGTAGTGCGCAGGCCCTTCCCGGACAGCGGCGGGCTAGAGCCCGACCGAGCGGCACAGCAAAGGGCCGAGCAGCGTCGACGGGGGAGAGAGAGAGAGGGCAGAGCGCACAGGGTGCAGCCGGTGTTCAGGGGCCGAGCAGCGTTGGAGAGAGGGAGAGAGAAGCACGCGAAACCTACAGGGCGCCGCCATTGCCACGAGGACCGCCGAGAGCGGCATTGGCAGCAGCACAGGAGAAGCGCGCGAAACCTACAAGGCGCCGCCATTGCCATGAGAACCGGCAGCAGCGGCGAGGAAGGAAAGCACAGGAGACGCCATTTTGAGCCATTGGGAGACGCCATTTTAAACCACACCCAAAATGCCGAAGAGTGGCAGTATCACCGCATTTGACAATGAAGTCGAAGATTGGACTACATATGTCGAACGAATAGAGGTGTACTGCAAGGCAAATGGGGTGTCAGATGACAAGAAAGCGTCGGTATTGTTGAATTTAATGGGTGCAAAGACATATGGGTTATTGCGAAATCTAGTAACCCCAATGAAGCCAATGGAAAAGAGTTTTGAAGACATAGTAACGATACTAAAGGAACATTTAAACCCCACACCGCTGCTGATAGCAGAAAGATTCAAGTTTCACAAATGGAACCAGCATAAGGATGAAAGCAATGCTGATAATTTAACAGAACTGCGCAAACTATCGAAACACTGCCAGTTTGGAGCGGGACTGGCAGATACCTTAAGGGACAAGTTTGTGTGTGGGCTTCAAAGTGAAGGAACCCAGAAATGGCTTTTATCTGAAAAGGACCTTACGCTGGAAAAGGCTTTCAGCATTGCGGTATCATATGAAGCAGCAGCACGGGGCGCTGCAGAGATACAACAGAGACCGCAAGAATATGGCACAAACGAAATGTCATATGGAACAGAGAAGTGCTATCACTGCGACAGAACAACACACGACCAGAATGATTGCTGGTTCAAAGACAAAGTGTGCAGACAGTGTGGAAAAGTAGGACACATAGCACGAGTCTGCAGGTCGGGAAAGAAAACCAGCAATAAAGAAATGACCAAAGGAAAGTACAAGAAGGTACATAAGATAACGGAGAATAGTTCAGACGAACAAAAGAGTGATAACGACTCCGAAAGCAGGGAACTGAGTTGTCTGAAACTACATAATGTGATCACAACAGAGGATCACCGAACCATTTGGGTCACTCTCAAGATAGCAGAAGTCCAGGTAAAGATGGAATTGGACACAGGATCAGCCCTAACAGTCATAAACTGATGGGACTACGAGTGGCTATTCTCACACATACCCTTGAGAGACACAAAAATTATTTTGAAGACGTACACGGGGCAAAAAGTCTACCCCAAAGGAAAAATAAGGGTGACCGTTATATATAACGGTAAGGAAACACCAAAACTAGACCTGTATGTATTGCAAGATGGAGGACCACCATTACTGGGACGTGAATGGATCCGGAAAATACAACTGGATTGGCATTCCATACAGGCACTGACTGTGGCTGACAAAAAGGATGACGACGTCACACCTGGGTGACTGTCAAAGATCCTAACTGACGTGAAAGAAGTGTTCCAACAAGGACTCGGAACACTAAAAGGCATGACAGCGATGATTAAAATTGAAGAAAACGCAAGTCCAAAATTTTTTAAGGCCAGACCGGTACCTTATGCGATCCGCCCAGCCGTCGAAGCAGAGCTGGAGAGTCTGGAATGTTCAGTTGTACTGTCCAAGGTAGACTGGAGCGAGTGGGCTACACCCATCGTCCCTGTGATGAAAAAGTCATTGAGCAGCACGCCTGGGGAACCAAGGAAGGTTCGCATCTGTGGGGACTTTAAGGTAACAGTGAACACGGTCCTTCACACCGTACAATATCCACTTCCGCGGATTGAAGATATTTTAGCCTCGCTATCTGGAGGGAAACGCTTCACTAAGATTGATCTGGCCCAGGCGTATCTGCAAATGGAGGTAGAAGAAGCATCAAAAAAATACCTCACAATCAACACCCATAAAGGTCTCTACCAATAAAACCGGCTGGTATTCGGGGTAGCATCAGCTCCGGCTATTTGGCAGAGGGCAATGGAACAAGTCCTGCAAGGTATCCCAGGGACCCAGTGTTATTTGGACGACATCCTGGTCACGGGCGAAAATGACAGTGATCACCTTGCCAACCTGGAGCAGGTGCTCACTAGATTGCAGGAATATGGGCTCCGAGCTAACCGCACCAAATGCAAGTTTTTTAGAAAACAGATCTCGTATTGTGGCCACGTTATCGATAAAGAGGGGTTACATAAGTCCCCAGAGAAGATTGAGGCAGTAGTCAAGGCTCCAGCACCGGAAAATGTGTCACAACTGAGGTCGTTCCTCGGGCTGGTAAACTACTACCATAAGTTCTTGCCAAATTTGTCTACAATACTACACCCACTGAACACCCTATTGCAAACTGGGGTGCCATGGAAGTGGAGTGACGAATGTAGATGAGCTTTTAAGAAGAGCGAAACACTAATCACATCGAAAGAGGTATTGGCCCATTACAACCCAGCATTACCAATTCGGTTGGCATTGGAGCGGTGCTGTCGCACAAATTCTCGGATGGCTCAGAGAGGCCAATAGCCTTTGCGTCACGATCACTAACCTCAGCCGAGCGTAACTATGCCCAGATTGACAGGGAGGCCCTCAGCCTAGTGTGGTGAGTGAAAGTGTTCAATCACTATCTGCATGGGCAGAAATTCACCTTGCTGACTGATCACCAGCCTCTTGTCTCCATTTTTAATCCAAAGAAGGGCGTTCCGGTGATGACTGCGCAACGACTACAAAGATGGTCACTTTTTCTAGGGGCGCACCACTATGAGATTGAATATAAGGGCACAAAACAGCATGGAAATGCTGATGGGCTATCACGCCTGCCACTGCCTACTGCGGAGGAAGCACCAGCAGTGGATCCTGTCGAAATATTCCATTCGACTATAGTTGAATACCTACCGGTAACTAACGCTTGTATCGAAAAGGAAACCCAAAATGACCCGACACTGTCTCGGGTGTATGATTTGACGGTAAAGGGATGGCCAGCACATGGCGACTCACTGTTGCCAGCATTCTCGCCAAGGAGAGAACAGCTGTCAGTGTGCCGGGGGACCTTGATGTGTGGATCCCGAGTGGCAATTCCACCCGAGTTAAGGCATAGAGTGCTCAATGAGCTTCATGAAGCTCATCTGGGAGGGGCAAAAATGAAAAGCCTAGCCAGGGCTTATGTGTGATGGCTGGGAATCGATAAACAAATCGAGGACCTGACCAAGAGTTGCTCAGGATGCCAGAAAGTCCAAAATGCACCACCACAGGCCCCTCTACACCCATGGGAGTGGCCCTCATCTCCATGGCAATGGGTGCATATTGATTTTGCTGGTCCATTCATGGACTCAATGTTTTTAATAGCCGTGGATGCGCACTCGAAATGGCCTGAGGTCATCAAAATGTCCTCCACCACCACGGAGAAAACTATTGCAGTTCTATGGACCATTTTTGCCAGGAATGGCTTGCCAGAACAGATTTGCTCCGACAACGGACCACAGTTTGTGTCCGAAGAGTTCCGGAGGTTCTTGAAAAAGAATGGGGTAAGGCATTACACATCTGCCCCGTATCATCCAGCCACAAATGGATTGGCTGAGAAGTTTGTACAAACCTTTAAGAAGGCAATAAAGGCTATGTACAATGACAACATTCTGCTGCAGCACAAGGTGGACAATTTCCTGTTCGCCTACCGGAATGCGACACATGCAGTCACCAACCAGGCCCCAGCCATGATGTTCTTTAACCAAAGGTTAAGATCTCGGCTGGATTTGCTCAGACCAAACGTACGAAGAGATGTTGAGAGTAAGCAATTCCAGCACATCCATGAGAAGCCAACAAGGAGCTTCAATGTAGGGCAACCAGTCTTGGCCCGCGACTACCGAACAGAAAAATGGCAGCCAGGAACGATATGCACACGGCAGGGCCCACTAATGTACACAGTGGACGTTGGGGAGAGCATCATGAGACGCCATGCTGACCAGATCCTAGAGTCACAGGAACAAGCCAACCCCATGCCTCGCCCATACATACCTGGTGATGAACCCGACGTACAGGTAGCATCTACCCCAGAAGCAGTAGCTTCGGAAGCTGATGAACCAACCGATGACAGGGGGCCAGAATCGCCTCCGCACCAAGAGCAAGACACTCGGGAAAGGTGCTATCCAGAAAGGATCAGGAAGCCTCCCCAAAGACTGAATTTATAAATAGACTATTTTCAGCTAATGTTGCATGTTAAAAGTGTTAATTGTAATTAGTTTGATATTTAATTGTTAAATGAGTGTTATGGTACTGTTAATCTAAAAGGGGAGGAATTGTAATGTATGTATCTTTAAGGGGGGGAACTACTTTTTACAGCTCATGTATACTGTAGTACCGGCAGTGACCACACCTGTATATAACATTGAGTAGTAATCTGTACAGATCAGTTGCAGTCTGAGCCACGTTGAGTAAACACCGTTTGTACTGTTCTCCGCAGTCTGTGTCTGATTACACACGGATGTAACAACCCCACTATTCAAAAAAGGTGGCTGAGAGAAAACGGGGAATTACAGACCAGTAAGCCTGACACCGGTAGTGGGGAAAATGCTAGAGTCCATTATAAAAATGTAATAGCAGAGCACTTGGAAAACAGTGACAGGATTGGAAAAAGTCAACATGGATTTACAAAAGGTAAATCGTGCTTGCCTAATCTACTGTAATTTTTGAGGATGTAACTGGTAAAATAGATAAGGGAGAACCAGTGGATGTGGTGTATTTGGACTTTCAGAAGGCTTTCGATAAGGTCCCGCATAAGAGATTAGCATGTAACGTTAAGGCACATGGGATTGGGGGCAAGGCATTGACTTGGATAGAGAACTGGTTGGCAGACAGAAAGCAAAAAGTTGCAATAAATGGGTCTTTTTCAGAGTGGCAGGCAGTGACTAGTGGGGTACCGCAGGGATCGGTCCTTGGACCCCAGCTATTCACAATATATATTAATGATCTAGACAAGGGAACTAGATGTAATATCTCCAAATTTGCAGACGACACAAAGCATGTGTGCTGTGAGGAGGATGCCTAGAAACTCCAGGATGATTTGGACAGGTTGGGTGATTGGGCAAAAGCATGGCAGATGCAATATAACATGGATAAATGTGAGGTTATCCACTTTGGTGGCAAAAACAGGAAGGCAGATTATTATCTGAATGGCAATAGATTGGGAGATGGGGAAGCGCAATGAGACCTGGGTGTCCTTGCACCAGTCGCTGAAGGTAAGCATGCAGGTGCCGCAGGCGGTTAAGAAGGCAAATGGTATGTTGGCCTTCGTAGCGAGAGGGTTTGAGTACAGGAATAAGGATGTCTTGCTGCAGTTGTACAGGGCCTTGGTGAGACCACATCTTGAGTATTGTGTGCAGTTTTGGTCGCCTTATCTGAGGAAGGATGTTCTTGCCATGGAAGGAGTTCAGCGAAGATTCACCAGGCTGATACCTGGGATGGCAGGAATGACGTATGAGGAGAGATTGGGTCGATTGGGCTTCTACTCACTGGAGCTTAGAAGAATGAGAGGGGATCTCATTGAAACTTATAAAATTCTGACAGGACTGGACAGACTAGATGCAGGAAGGATGTTCCCGATGGTCGGGGAGTCCAGAACCAGAGGTTACAGTCTAAGGATAAGGGGTAGGCCATTTAGGACAGAAATTAGGAGGAATTTCTTTACTCAGAGAGTGGTGAACCTGTGGAATTCTCCTCCACAGAAGGCAGTAGAGGCCAATACATTAAATATATTCAAGAAGGAGTTGGATATATTTCTTAAGGCTAAAGGGATCAAGGGATATGGGGAGAAAGCAGGGACCAGGTACTGAATTTGGTTGATCAGCCATGATCGCATTAAATGGTGGAACAGGCTCGAGGGGCCGAATGGCCCACTCCTGCTCCTATGTTTCTATGTACCGTGGCTGCAGTGTGTACCATCTACAAGATGCACTGCAGCAACTCGCCAAGGCTTCTTCGGCTGCACCTCCCAAACCCGCGACCTCTTCCACCTAAAAGGACAAGAGCAGCAGGCACATGGGAACACCACCACCTCCAAGTTCCCCTCCAAGTCACACACCATCCTGACTTCGAAGTATATCGCCAATCGTTCATCGTCGCTGGGACAAAATCCTGGAACTCCCTACCTAACAGCACTGTGGGAGTACCTTCACCACACGGACTGCAGCGGTTCAAGAAGGCGGCTCACCACCAGCTTCTCAAGGGCAACTAGGGATGGGCAATAAATGCTGGCATTGCCAGCGACGCCCTGATCCCATAAACAAATTTTTTTTTAAAATTCCCACCAAACTGCTGACCACCCAACTTCCTTTCCTGGCTCCCATGTTTGCTGACATTGTTAACGGTTCTCTCTCCTCAGGTACTGTCCCTCTCTCCCTCAAATCTGCCGTCATCACCCCCTCCTCAAAAACCAACCCTTGACCCCTCCGTCCTTGCAAACTACCTCCCCATCTCCAACCCCTCTTTCCTATCCAAAGTCCTTGAACGTGTTTTCACCTCCCAAATCCGTGCCCATTCTTTCCCGCAATTCCATGTTTGATTCCCTCCAATCAGGTTTCTGCCCCACCACAGTACCAAAACGGCTCTCATCAAAGTCACAAATGACATCCTTTGTGACTGTGAGAAAGGTAAATTATCTCTCCTCGACCTTCTTGACTTGTCTGTAGCCTTTGACACAGTTGACCACTCCATCCTTCTCCAACGCCTCTCCACTGTCGTCCAGCTGGGTGGCACTGCACTCGCCTGGTTCCATTCTTATCTATCTAATTGTAGCCAGAGAATCACCTGCAACGGTTTCTCTTCCCACTCCCGCATCGTTACCTCTGGTGTCCCCCAAGGATCTATCCTTGGGCCTCTCCTATTTCTCATCTACATGTTGCCCCATGGCGACATCATCCGAAAACACAACATCAGTTTCCACATGTACGTTGATGACACCCAGCTCTACCTCCCTATCACTTCTCTCAACCCCTCCACGGTCTATAAATTGTCTGACTGCTTGTCCGACATCCAGTTCTGGATGAGCAGAAATTTTCTCCAATTAAATATTGGGAAGACCGAAGCCATTGTTTTTGGTCCCCGCCACAAACTCCATTCCCTAGCCATTGACTCCATCCCTCTCCCTAACATCTGTCTGAGGCTGAACCACACTTTTTGCAACCTTGGTGTCATATTTGACCCTGAAATGAGCTTCCGAGCACAATTCCGTCTATTTCCACCTCCGTTACATTGCCCATCTTCGTCCTTGCCTCAGCTCATCCACTGCTGAAACCCTCATCCATGCCTTTGTTACCTCTAGACTTGGCTATTCCAACGCACACCTGCATGGCCTCCCACATTCTACCCTACGTAAACTTGAGGTCCTCCAAAACTCAGCTGCCTATGTCCCATTCACCCATCACCCCTGTGCTCGCTGACCTACATTGACTTCCGTTTAAGCAACGTCTCAATTTCAAAATTCTCATCCTTGTTTTCAAATCCATTCATGGCCTCGCCCCTCCCTAGCTCTGTAATCTCCTTCAGCCCCACGACCCCCTGAGATACCTGTGCTCCTCTAATTCTGCCCTCTTGAGCATCCCTGATTATAATCGCTCAACCATTGGTGGCCGTGCCTTCTGTTGCCTAGGCCCTAAGCTCTGGAGTTCCCTGCCTAAACCTCTCTGCCTCGCTACCACTCTTTCATCCTTTAAGCCGCTCCTTAAAACCTACCTCTTTGACCAAGCATTTGGTTACCTGCCCTAATTTCTCCTTATGTGGCTTGGTGTCAACTTTTTTGTCTTTTAATACTCCTGTGAAGAGCCTTGGGATGTTTTACTACGTTAAAGGCGCTATATAAATACAAGTTGTTGTTGTTGTTGTTTCAGCGCATGTCTCAACTCGCCTACTCAAAAGAGCAGGTTTTTCTAGAAGAGATTCATCGGCTCCGGGGCTTCAGTTACAGACATCACATATCACAGTTGAATCCCCATGGTGGAAAATGAATGAGCCTTTGCTCCGTGCTTCTACCACAATGTGAGGGCACTGAGTGACTGCGAGTAGTGATAGTCATTTTTCTAACGTGTCACCTTCAACCATGCATGTCAGTACAGACAGCACATACCATTTAGTTCATTAATTCCTCAAGTCAGCTCTCTTGATTACATCATAAGCCCTCACTGTTCAACAGAAATTCATGTTAATTATAATTATACTTTATTTTAACAAATGGCAAGAGTCAAGACAATGGTAAGATTTTGCTTTTGATTAATTTCACTGATAACACATTTCGAATCTCTGGGGGAGGTGAGATTCGATTCCTGCAGTCGCACAGAACGGGCAGAAAAGAGAATCGGGCAGGGTGGAAAACAGGGCTGCCGATTTGTTATCACCCATTTTGTGCTGGCGTTGAAGTCAAATTTCCTCCTCGCCCCATGATCTTTATGGCGGATTAGTTTATTTTGTACTTTGCTTGAAATGAAACAGACATATGTTTCTGTTCACCTAAAGGTGCATATTATTCAGAACACAGCACATTAGGAAGAGTTACAGTATTAATAGAATATATAGATATCAGTTTTAAATCTTTTAAAGTCCACCATTTTACCTACAAGTGTTGATTAAATCAGCGGAATTCGGTTGTGATCCTGGTTCTATGGTAATGCTATGACAAACAGGGAATTTGGGGCAATGGTATTCAAGGATACCATAGCAGACTTTCAACAAAGTTTGGCAAATACAGGAAACTCTTTTTTATCTGGCACCGATGAGACCGGCGTGGTGCCGGTTTATCAAAAAGTCCAGATTACAGAGAGGTATACTTACAAGCTACGAGAGCCCCGTACACAGCCATAGGTGCAGGAGCCCCGGTTACACGGCACTTGTGCAGGAGTCCCGGTTACACGGCACTTGTGCAGGAGTCCCGGTTACACGGCCACAGGTGCAGGAACCCCGGTTACACGGCCACAGATCCAGGAACCCTGGTTACACGGCAACTAATACATAGTAAAACTTACCTGAACCTACTCCTGAATTTTGCTGGTTAAGAGAGATTTCTGGATATTTAGGTGCCAGTTAAAAGAGAGTTTCCTGTATCTTGCTGCACATTACACATTACGCTAAAGTGTGCCGTTTTGGGTTAAAATTGAATCTACAGCACAAAAGTGCCAACATATGTAATACTTAGCCTTAATTATCCTATTTTCTTTAATAGGACAGACGTAGAGTGCTTGGAGACAATGGAGCAATTTTAACCTAACCCGTCCATTGGGAATCTGATGGGATCAGGTGCAACGCTGATTTTACACCTCACTCGATTTTACTCTCCATTCAAGTCAACTGAGAGTGATATTGGGTGAGGAGTAAAACCGGTGTTCTACCCGATCCCATGAGTTTCCCAATGGACGGGTTCAGTTAAAATTACCCACAAAGTGTCACCCCTACAGAGCACTGTGTGTCCTAGGTTTGGAATGATTTTCAGTGACCAGGAATATTGATGGCATCACATTTCGTATGTGGTGATCCTTGTAAAGAAGGTTTTACTAGCAACAGAGAATGCTTCTAAGCAGAATGCTGTGTCTGGATTACAATGACAGTTGCCAACGAATGCCAAGTCTTAGGGGGGAGGAAGTTTTTAATCACATGAATGAATTTCCCCTTTGTGACAAGTTGCACTGAGCTGGTGACAGCTGGCAACAATGGAGAAGTTATGCTTAGCAGAGAAAGTTTCAACCACAGCTAAGACGTGTAAGAAAGTTGAAGGAATCTGGCAGATATTGGTTCATTGAAATAAAGTTGATCACAGGCAACATAAATTGTGGAAGCCTTGTAGAAGCTAGTGTAAGAAATGGAAATTAAGTAGAAACAGGGCAGCCAATAAAAGAACATAACACATCTGGAAGATTATTTTTTCCAAAACAACATATTACAGTAGATCCATCTTTACCCCTAAGACAGTATATGACCTGTAGAAAAGTACCCTGCTCTGAAATTATACTGAGCAAGTTTAGTAATGTATGTGTTTGCATGAAATTCTTCTTTTAGCTACTTTAACAAAGGGATTGGCCCATTTATAATAACAGACTCTGTTAAGAACAGTGGCCAAAAAAATGTCATGTTAACATGTTAATGCATTTGTTGCAGCGCAATTCCATCCAATCGCAGTGTAAAGGATGCCCACTGCAAAGGGTATTGGACATCTAATTTAAACAGTTATTCAAAAAAATAGTTAGCCCCAGGAACCTAGTGACTAACTGAAAACAATTAGTAAAATTCAATGAGGTATTACTTCTGAGGTACACTTGAAACTAGCAATGGATGAGGAATCCCTATGGAGCTCAATTGGTCATTTTCTTGCAGCTGATTTGTGCAAATCACAAAGCACCATTAGCAGGTCCCACTTACGATGGACTAATTGCTTGCTTGTCATCAAGTTCTTAGCAGCACTTAGAATGCATTGTATAATCCCATTGGCTATATAAGACAGCACAGCCAATTATCTGTTACAAGCAGAAGACTGAGTGGCAGAAACAATTTAAGACAAACCTGCAAATCTCCTATGGGACGAGGTAGATATTAGTTGTAGCCTGAGCAGTTATTCAGGAAGGCTAACAGCATAGCTTAAAGACAGGTATGAGGATGCTCACAAAAGTTTGCATCAGATCTCCATACCAATATAATTTAATTTGGGTGGTAGTTGGTTGAGATCCTCTTTCATTGGGTTTGTATGTGAAATATTAGCCTTTTTTCCCAAGACTACTCTAAATACTTTCCATCGAAACCAGCAAGGGCATGAGTGTTCTGGTCAAATCTCATTCTGTCTCCTTGTTTCGCTCAATGTTTTTATATCTTGACCTAGCTTTTTCTTGCTACTTTCTCCCCATTGTCAAAACTTAGTTTTGTTCTGCTCATTTCTTGCAGTCTTTTTTCTGGTCCATCTGCAGGTGAGTTAGAATTATATGGTGAGAAGCAAAATCATGCTCCTTAACACTTGTGAAACAGAAGATACCACATGTGTCATGGTGGGACACACCATGGTGTGTTGAAAGTTGCACGGGCAGGGATATGGTGAAGGGACGCACATAGCTCGTGAAAGAATTTGGAAGAAAGATCTCCCCAGCAACAGTGAAGTGTTTTCTTATTGGTTCCTGTAGTGTCCGAGTATAAATAATACACGGACTGCAGGAGAACAATAATAACAGGTATTTACTGAACAGAGGGTAACTTAAGACTGACGTACAGAAGCCTGCTATGGCTTTATATACAGGGGTGGTCACTGCCGGTACTGCAGTATAGAATCAGTTCTTCTCTTAAAGGTACATACACAACAATTCCTCCCCTTTTAGCTAAACAGTACATAACATTCATTTAACAACTAAATAATAACTAATTACAATTACAATTTTCTCTGTACTATATACATCAACTGAAATAATCATTTATAACTTCAGTCTTTGAGGAGGCTTCCTGATCCTGACTGGATAGCGCCTTTCTCGAGTATCCTGTTCTTGCGGCGGAGTTGATTCTGGCTCAATGTCATTGGTTGGTTCGTCAGCTTCCAATACCACTGCTTCTGAGGTAGACGCAATCTGTACTTCGGGTTGATTACCAGGTGCAGCTGCTCGTGGTATGGGTTTGGCTTGTTCCTGTGACTCTAGAATCTGGTCAGCATGGCGTCTCACGATGCTCTCTCCAACATCCACTGTGTACATTAGTGGTCCCTGCTGTGTGCATATCGTTCCTGGCTGCCATTTTTCTGTTCGGTAGTCGCGGGCCAAGACTAGTTGCCCTATCTTGAAGCTCCTGGTTGGCTTCTCATTTATGTGCTGGAATTGCTTATCCTCAACATCTCGTCTTATGTTTGGTTTGAGCAAATCCAGGCGACAACTTAGCCTTCGGTTGAAGAACATTACGGCTGGAGCTTGGTTGGTGACTGCATGTGTCGCATTCCAGTAAGCAAACAAGAAATTATCCACCTTGTGTTGTAGTGGTATGTCGTCATTATACATTGCCTTTATGGCCTTTTTAAAGGTCTGAACAAACCTCTCAGCCAATCCATTTGTGGCTGGATGATATGAGGCAGATGTGAAATGTTTCACCCCATTATTCCTCAGAAACCTCCGGAAATACTCGGACACAAACTGTGGCCCATTGTCGGAGCAAATCTGTTCTGGCAAGCCATTCCTGGCGAAGATGGTCCGTAGGACTGCAATAGTTTTCTCCGTGGTGGTGGAGGACATTTTGATGACCTCTGGCCATTTTGAATGGGCGTCCACAGCGATTAGAAACATTGAGTCCATAAATGGACCAACAAAATCAATGTGTACCCGTTGCCATGGAGATGAGGGCCACTCCCAAAGATGTAGCGGGGCCTGTGGTGGAGCGTTTTGGACCTTCTGGCATCCTGTGCATCTCTTGGTCATATCTTCGATTTCTTGATCGATTCCCGGCCACCACACAAACGCCCTGGCTAGGCTCTTCATTTTTACCCCTCCCAGATGACCCTCATGAAGCTCATTGAGCATTCTATCTCTCAACTTGGGTGGAATTACCACTCGGGATCCACACATCAAGGTCCCCCGGCACACTGACAGCTGTTCTCTCCTTGGCGAGAATGCTGGCAACAGTGAGTTGCCATGTGCTGGCCATCCCTTCACCGTCAAATCATAGACCTGAGAGAGTGTCGGGTCATTTTGGGTTTCCTTCTCTATACTTGAGTTTGGAACAGGTAGATATTCGACGATGGTTGCATGGAATATCTCAACAGGGTCCACTGCAGGTGCTTCCTCTACCGTAGGCGCGACAGCCCATCAGCGTTTCCATGCTGTTTCGTACCCTTGTACTCTATGTTGTACTGATGTGCCCCTAGAAAAAGTGACCATCTTTGCAGCCGTTGCGCCATCATCACCGGAATGCCCTTCTTTGGGTTAAAAATGGAGACCAGGGGCTGATGATCAGTCAGTAGGGTGAATTTCTGCCCATGCAGATAGTGATTGAACTTCTTCACCCCCCACACCAGGCTGAGGGCCTCCCTGTCAATCTGGGCGTAGTTACGCTCGGCTGAGGTTAACGAGCGCAACGCAAAGGCTATTGGCCTCTCTGAACCGTCAAGGAATTTGTGTGACAGCACCGCTCTGATGCCATAGGGAGATGCATCACATGCTAACCGAATCGGTAGTGTTGGATTGTAGTGGGCCAATACTTCTTTTGAAGTGATTAGGCATTTACATTTCTGAAAGGCACGCTTACACTCATCACTCCATTTCCATGTTACTCCAGTTTGCAGTAGGGCGTTCAGTGGGTGCAGAATTGTAGATAAATTTGGCAAGAACTTATGGTAGTAGTTCACCAACCCGAGGAATGACCTCAGTTGCGACACATTTTCCGGTGCTGGAGCCTTGACTACAGCCTCAATCTTGTCCGGCGACTTATGCAACCCTTCCTCATCAATCATGTGGCCACAATACGAGATTTGTCTCCTGAAGAACTCGCATTTGGGGCGGTTGGCTCATAGCCCATATTCCTGTAATCTCGTGAGCACCTGCTCCAGGTTGGCAAGGTGTTCACTGTCATTTTCGCCCGTAACCAGGATGTCGTCCAAATAACACTGGGTCCCCGGGATCCCTTGCAGGACTTGTTCCATCGCCCTCTGCCAAATAGCCGGGGCTGATGCTACCCCGAATACCAGTCGATTGTACTGGTAAAGACCTTTGTGAGTGTTTATCGTGAGGTATTTCCTAGATGCTTCTTCCACCTCCATTTGTAGATACGCTTGGGCCAGATCAATCTTTGTAAAGCGTTTCCCTCCAGATAGTGAGGCGAAAATATCTTCTATCCGTGGAAGGGGATATTGTATTGTGTACAGGACTGGGTTCACAGTTACCTTGAAGTCCCCACAGATGCCAACCTTCTTCGGCTCCCCAGGCGTGCTGCTCAATGATTTCTTCATTACAGGAACGATGCGTGTGGCCCACTCACTCCAGTCCACCTTGGACAGCACACCCGAACACTCCAGACTCTCCAGCTCTGCTTCAACGGCTGGGCGGATCGCGTAAGGTACCGGACTGGACTTAAAAAATTTTGGGTTTGCGTTATCTTTGATTTTTATCGTTGCCGTTACTCCTTTTAGAGTCCCAAGACCTTGTTGGAACACCTCTTTCGCGTCAGTTAGAATCTTTGACAGTCGTCCAGGTGTGATGTCATCATCCTTTTTATCAGTCACAGTTAGCGCCTGAATGGAATGCCAATCCAATTGTATTTTTCAGATCCATTCATGTCCCAATAATGGTGGTCCTCCATCTGGTAGTATATATAGATACAGTTTCTGTGTTTCCTTGCCGTTGTATTCAACTGGCACCCTTATTTTTCCTCTGGGGTAGACTTTTTGCCCCGTGTATGCCTTCAATACAATGGACGTCTCCTTCAAGGGTATGTGTGAGAATAGCCGTTCATAGTCTCGTCGATTCATGACAGTTAGGGCCGATCCTGTGTCCAATTCCATCTTTACTGGGGACCCTGCTATCATGAGGGTGACCCAAATGGTTCGGTGATCCTCCTTTGCGATCACATTGTGTAACTTTGGACAACTTAGTCTCCTGCTCCCGGAGTCCTTATCACTCTCCTGATCTTCCGAACTACTGTCTGTCAATTTCTTTACTTTCTTGTACTTTTCCTTAGTAGTTCTTGTAGTGTTGGTTTTCTTTCCCGACCTGCAGACTCTTGCTATGTGTCCCATTTTCCCACATTGCCTGCATACTTTGTCCTTAAACCAGCAGTCCTTCTGATCATGGGTTGTTCTGCAGCAGCGATAGCACTTTTCTGCTCCATACGCCATTTCATTAGCGCTGTATTCCTGTGGTTTCTGTTGTATTTCCGCAGCTCCCCGTGCTGCTGCTTCGTAGGATACTGCCACGCTGAAAGCCTGTTCTAGCGTCAGGTCCTTTTCCGAAAGTAGTCGTTTCTGGGTTCCTTCACTCTGGAGCCCACAGACAAACTTATCCCGTAAGGTGTCTGCCAGTCCTGCTCCGAACTGGCAGTGCTTCGATAACTTGCGTAGTTCCATAAGATAGTCAGCATTGCTCTCATCTTTGTGCTGGTTTCTTTTATGGAACTTGAATCTTTCTGCTATCAGCAGCGGTGTAGGGTTTAGGTGTTCCTGTAAGATATTAACAATCTCCTCAAAACTTTTCTCCATTGGTTTAGCTGGGGTAATTAAATTCCGCAATAGGCCGTACGTTCTCGCGCCCATCAAATTTAATAATACCGACGCCTTCTTTCCATCGGCCACCTCATTTGCCTTGCAGTACACTTCAATTCTTTCCACATACGTGGTCCAGTCTTCTACCTCGTTGTCGAAAGCAGTGATACTGCCACTTTTCAGCATCTTGTGTGATTTAAAATGGCGCCTCCCACGCTTTTTCTTCTTCACTAATGGATTAAAATGGCGCCTCCCGCGCTTTTCCTTCTTCCCCAATGGAATAAAATGGCGCCTCCCGCGCTTTTCCTTCTTCCCCTTGCTGCCATGCTGCTCCTAACATTCTGAAGGGTAATGGCAGCGACCCGTGGCTTCGGCGCATCTCACTTTTCCTTCCCCTTGTTTTATTTTCGCTACGCTTCCCGGCTCTTGAGCACCGACCGCGCCCTGTGCGCTCCACCCTCTCTCTCTCTCTTTTCCTCCCAACGACGCTGCATGGCCCCTTTGCAGAGCCGCTCAATCGAGCTCGAGCCCGCCGCAGTCCGGAAGTGTCAGCGCGCTACCTGCTACCTGCACGATTTGCTGGAACACCTTCACTGGGGAGCCAAGCCCAGCTTTCCACAGCCTCTCCTGCAACTCTCCGAACTCCGATGGATCCTTGGGCGGTTGCCCGCAGTCGACGCCTGTTGTTCTGACTTCGACCTCCAAAAGCTTCTTCTCAGGGAAAGATCCCCGTGAGGTGATGCAGTACTGCAGGTGAGTTCGAACCTGTTCGTCGCCAATGTAGTGTCCGAGTATAAATAATACATGGACTGCAGGAGAACAACAATAACAGGTATTTACTGAACAGAGGGTAACTTAAGACTGACGTACAGAAGCCTGCTATGGCTTTATAAACAGGGGTGGTCACTGCCGGTACTGCAGAATAGAATCAGTTCTTCTCTTAAAGGTACATACACAACAGTTCCTAAAAAATAAACAAATAGTATTTGGCTCACCATCTACATGTATATAGGAAAGGACCACTGCAGTCCATCTGGCTAGTCTCAGTCTCAGATAAATAAAAGTTGTTCCCTCACATACTGAACTTACGTAAATAAATATAGCTCTCATGTAATATGGGAGAGCAGCTTTTAACTTTTAATGTCCATCTGTTTAGGATGTGGCTTTTTATGGCAAAAGCAAAGCAATATGTAAACTTTCAGTTTAATCATTTCTTATTTACATTTCTCCTTTACCAGATATCTCTGCAACAGCATTTATTGTATTGAAGCAGAATATATTACATTCAGCATTTTTATTCCGAACCTCCCTCCAAATTTTTAGCACTTGCTGCTCCGAAACGGCCGTGGTTAATATAAACATAAATGAGAGATACAGCTTCTGAAATGATTTAGAATATATTACAAAATATAAAAAACCTGCTCTAAGTTATTCCCATTTGTTGGTTTTCTGCTTAGTTCTATCTGTGCTCAGCTTTTTTGCTGTGCTTGCTAATGGTAGTTGTGGACATCAGTTAATATATAGGGTGGCATTTTCTGAAGACGCTGTACCTTTGGGATGTTTATTGGAAGATCATGGGTCCACTGCTGGATTTTCCGGCCAAACGTTGGCTGGAGTGGTGCGAAAAGCCTGGGCTCCACCCATTTTTTATATAGACTAACAGATCTCCAGTGGCATTACTTATGCATTCTGCATTCAATAAGGTAACTTCCGATTGTCAGTTAATTTTTCTTAAAATTTGCAGTAAGGTGAGAAAGGAGAGATTCAAAATAAGATGGAAACTGAGCCATAATAGCAACAACAACAGCTTGAATTTGTAAAGGGCCTTTAAAATAGAACAAAATTGCCCTAAGGTGCTAGACAGAGGTGTACTTGATCAAAAATCAACAAGGAACTGTAGTGTATGTAACCTGTACCACCTTAAGAGGATACCTTAAGGTGATGGACTACTTTTTGATGGCTCCTGTACATTGTAGTACCGGTGGTGACCACACCGGTATATAAACCCTGCGGAGCAAAGTGTATCCCAGTTCAGCCCTGACCCTCAATCACTAAAGACCTGTTTAATTATTTCTGTAGTCTGTGTCCTGTTATTCAGCATAACTACATTTGAAAACACAGACTCAACAGTGGCGACGAGTCTGTTGCATCAAAGGAAGCTTCGTCCTCTGAAATGGGCGTCGAACAAGGACATCCACCCTCAACATCCTGCTGGGCACTGCATCGCACGGGAGGCCATCGGGAACCCGGGTTGGTTTCTGGCCACGAAGTCAAACATCAGTGAACATCCCTTCGACGACAGCGGCGGGTAAGCCCGATCGAGCAGCACGGGGGGGAAGTCGGCCGAGTTGTCAGTAAGAGAAGGGGAGGGAAACGACGAAAAGGGCGGAGAACACGACCGCAGCCGGTGTCAGGGGCCCGACTGCAATCGGGGCAGAGACGCGCAGCAGCCAGAAAAGCGTTTATGACCGCAAGGACCGCGGGAGCGGCGGGGAACAAGAGCAGCAGCATAGGGGAAAATAAAGGACCACTGGGAGGCGTGAATGGCAACAGCGTGGGAATCACCATTTTGAGTCGGCGGGGGAAGAAGACAAGCGCGGGAAAAGCAGCCAAGCATGGGAAGCCGCCATTTTGAAAAAAAATTAAAAAAAATAAAATAAAATAATAACCATATCCGAAGGAAAGGAAACTCAACAAGGATGCCAAAAATGGGTAACATCACTGCTTTTGATAACGATGTGGAAGATTGGGCCACTTATATGGAACGCATCGAAGTTTACTGTACAACGAATGAGGTACCGGAGGATAAGAAAGCACTAACCCTATTAAACTCGATGGGTGCGAAGACGTACGGGTTATTAAGGAACCTTGTAACACCAGATAAACCGGTAGGGAAGAGTTTCGCGGATATTGTTACTAACCTGCAAGAGCATTTAAACCCCACGCCGCTGCTGATAGCGGAACGATTTAAATTCTACAAAAGAATTCAACTTAAAGAAGAAAGCAACGCTGAATTCCTAACCGAACTGCACAAGTTATCAAAGTACTGTCAGTTCGGTACAGGGCTAGCAGACGCACTGTGAGATAAGTTTGTGTGTGGGCTCCTAAGGGAAGGAACCCAGAAGTGACTGCTAGAGGAAAAGGACCTTACGCTGGACAAAGCTTTCAGCATTGCAGCATCGCACGAGGTAGCAGCACGAGGCGCTGCAGAGGTACAGCAAAGGCCATTGGAATTCAGCACCAATGAAATGGCATTGGGCGCAGTAAAGTGCTATCGTTGCGGAAGGACAACGCATGACCAGAACCAGTGCTGGTTCAAAGATAAAGAATGCAGGCAATGTGGCAAACTTGGTCACATAGCGAGAGTATGCCGGTCAAGAAAGAAGACCAGCAGCAAAAAGTCGCCGCAGGAGAAGTACAAAAAAGTACACAAGGTGACAGAGAACAGTTCGGATGAACAGAAGATGGATTCAGACTCCAGCAGTAAGGAACTGGGTTGTCTAAAAATACATAATGTGGGTAACACAGCAGACCACCAAACTATCTGGGTTATGCTTCGGATAGCAGGAGTCCAAGTGAAGATGGAATTGGACACTGGATCGGCATTAACGGTCATGAATAAGCAAGATTACAAAAGGTTATTCTCGCACATTCCCCTGAGGGATACGGAGATTGTATTGAAAACATACACGGGGCAAATAGTATACCCCAAAGGAAAGATAAAAGTAAATGTGGTCTACAATGGTAAAGAAAGTCAGAAAATGGACTTGTATGTTACCTGATGGAGGTCTGCCACTACAGGGACTGGGAACACTGAAAGGAATTACGGCAAACATCAAAGTTGAAGAACATGCAAACCCAAAATTTTTCAAAGCCAGACCGGTACCTTATGCGATACGACCTGCTGTGGAAGCAGAGCTGGAAGGGCTAGAACGTTCAGGGGTACTGTCCAAGGTGGACTGGAGCGAGTGGGCCACACCCATTGTTCCTGTCATGAAGCGTTTGTTGAGCAACAAGCCGGGGGAACCTGGGAAGGTTCGCATCTGTGGCGATTTCAAGATCACTGTTAATCCAGTTCTTCACATGGTGCAATATCCGCTTCCGCGGATTGAAGATATCTTCGCTTCGCTGTCTGGCGGGAAACACTTCACCAAGATAGACCTGGCACAGGTGTACCTACAGATGGAAGTTGATGAAGCGTCACGCCAGTATCTCACGATCAACACACATAAGGGCTTATATCGGTATAATAGACTGGTTTTTGGAGTGGCATCGGCTCCAGTGATTTGGCAAAGGGCCATGGAGCAGGTATTGCAGGGAATCCCAGGCACACAATGCTACCTGGATGACATCCTGATTACAGGAGATGACGATAAGGATCACCTCGCGAATTTGGAGCAGGTGCTCATCAGATTGAAAGAATATGGGCTCAGAGTTAATCGCCAGAAATGTGAGTTCTTTCAAAAGCGAATCTCGTACTGCGGCCACGTCATTGACCAGGAGGGGCTCCATAAGTCACCTGACAAGATCGAAGCTGTTGTGAAAGTGCCTGCACCGGAAAATGTATCCCAGTTGAGGTCGTTCCTTGGGTTGGTTAACTATTACCACAAGTTTCTTCCAAATTTATCCACAGTGTTACACCCGCTAAACATTCTTTTGCAAATGGGAATACCATGGAAGTGGAGCGATGATTGTAAGCGGGCTTTTCAAAAGAGCAAGGCACTGATCGCCTCTAAGGAAGTGTTGGCTCACTTTAACCCAACGCTGCCTATTCGCTTAGCTTGTGATGCTTCTCCATATGGTATCGGGGCAGTGCTCTCACATAAGTTTCCAAATGGCTCGGAAAGGCCAGTCGCGTTCGCATCCAGATCATTGACCTCCGCTGAGCGCAACTATGCTCAGATAGATAGGGAGGCTCTCAGCCTCGTGTGGGGAGTTAAGAAATTTAACCATTACCTGCAAGGCCAAAAGTTTACGCTGCTGACAGATCTCCAGCCGTTGGTTTCCATCTTCAACCCTAAGAAGGGTGTTCCGGTAATGACGGCGCAGAGGCTTCAGAGATGGTCCCTTTTCCTAGGGGCACATTAATATGATATTGAATTCAAAGGTACAAAGCAACATGGTAATGCTGATGGGCTGTCGCACCTGCCACTACCTACAGCGGAAGAGGCACCGGCAGTTGACCCTGTTGAGATATTTCACTCGACCATCATCGAATGCTTACCAGTCACCAATGCGGGTATTGAGAGAGAGACCCGAAACGACCCGACACTGTCTCGGGTCTACGACTTGACAGTGAAGGGATGGCCAGCACATGGCGAACCACTGTTACCAGCATTCTCAGCCAGACGAGAACAGCTGTCCGTATGTCAAGGAACATTGATGTATGGAACAAGGGTGATTATTCCTCCTAAATTAAGGGAGAGAGTTCTGAAAGAATTGCATGAAGGTCATCTGGGGGGAGTCAAGATGAAAAGCCTTGCTAGAGCTTATGTGTGGTGGCCAGGTATCGACAAACAAATAGAGGATCTGACTAAAAGCTGCTCAGGGTGCCAGAAATTTCAAAATGCACCTCCAATTGCACCGCTGCATCCGTGGGAATGGCCTTCAACCCCATGGCAACGTGTGCATATCGACTTTGCAGGTCCATTCATGGATTCCATGTTTTTGATAGCAGTAGACGCACATTCTAAATGGCCAGAAGTGATTAAGATGTCGACCACTACCTCTGAGAAGACGATCGCAGTTCTAAGAACCATATTTGCAAGGAATGGGTTGCCGGAACAAATATGTTCAGACAACGGACCACAGTTCGTGTCAGAAGAATTCCAGAAATTCATGAAAAAGAATGGGGTGAAACACTATACATCTGCCCCATATCATCCGGCTACAAATGGGTTGGCCGAGAGATTTGTACAAACGTTCAAAAAGGCGATAAAGGCCATGAGTGAAGACCATATTCCACTACAACACAAGGTGGACAATTTCCTGATGGCGTATCGAAACGCCACGCATGCAGTGACAAATCAAAGCCCTGCCATAATGTTCTATAACAGGAGGTTGCGGTCCCGGTTGGATTTGTTAAAACCCAATGTGCGAAGGGAAGTCGAAAACAAGCAATTCCAGCATGTAAATAACAAGGCCACTCGTAGTTTCGAAATAGGACAACCAGTGTTGGCCAGGGACTATAAGGATGGTAAATGGCAATCCGGAACAATTCATGCCCAACAAGGACCCTTGATGTACACGGTAGACGTTGGAGAGAACGTAATACGACGTCATGCTGACCAACTTGTGGAATCGAGAACAAGGGTCGACCCCATGTCTACGGCAGAGACACCAGTTGAAGAATTTATTGAGCCTGTAGCATCTACCTCAGACTCGAACGTACATGATGATGTTCAATCCATAGGAGATCAAATGGATGAGTCATCCCAGCAACGAGAACCAGAGACCCCTGAAAGGCGTTATCCGGCCCGGATCAGGAGGCCTCCTCAGAGACAGTGGCCTAGAAATTCAGTTCGGACGCTATTGCGGCGCTAAAGTCGGGCGCTCGGCAAATTTAGCGGCCGCCGGAAAGTGCAGGCGAGCTCGCCGAAATTCAGTAGATTTGGCCAACTTTTTGGCCGAGTGCTGCAAAAGGCGTTGGAACCCTGTGTTCAGGCGCTAATCCGGCGATGCAGCCTGATAACGCCGATTCCGGGCACAGCGCAAGTGCGATCATGTGGTGAGTGTCAGCAGACACCCTGACGCCGGCCAGCTCTTAAAGGGGTAAGGGTCAACTTTGACTGCAGCCACGCCCTGCATGCTGTAGCCCTGCAACTAGGCCTCAGGACTGGTTGTGTACCAAATCAACGCCTGGAGGTCATGGAGAGGGCCCGTGAAAGAGCCCAGCGGTTCTCTGAGCATGCGCTGGGTGTGCTCCTTCATGGGGTACGCAAGAGAAGACGGGTCGTGTGCCCGGCTAGTGGCAGGAAGGCTCCCAGGAGCCAGTTCAGGGAGGCGTGGACCAAAATTGCCCGGAGGGTCTCCTCCAACTCCGATGTTCCCAGGAGTGCGGACCAGTGCCGCAAGAAATACAATGACCTATGTCGGCTGGTCAAGGTGAGTACCCTTTCCAGTGTCCCCCTCATCCTTGCATGTGCACCTCCCATTAGGGCCAAAGGGACATCAAAGGTCTAATGCCCAGCCCTCCTGCCGCTGCAATGGCACTTGCATGTTAATCAATAGCTCTATCTGCACTTATCACACTGTGCAAGCTATTCCACCATGGGAGGCCTCACACACAGCAACAGGGCACCACACTGTGCAAGCTATTCCACCATGGGAGGACTCACACACAACAACGGGGCACCACACTCTACTTAGACGCCCTCCTTTCTCTTGCAGGCCAAGCTGGCGAGGAACGCCAGGAGCCTGCGTGTCACTGGTGGAGGCCCTCGCGATTACCAGGAGCTAACGGTTCTGGAAGAGAGGGTGGCCCGACTCCTGCGTCACCCGGTGATTGGGCCTGTGGCGCTCGGCGACGCCGACCCTATACTGGAACCCACTGGTAAGGACAGGACCGGGTGCACCTCTCTCCTTGCCCTCGCGCATCAGATCTACATCCTTCCCCACTGGCCGAAAAATGCGCATAATGCACCAGTGCGGCCTCCCTCGCTGTCGGCCTGTCCTCACTCTAAAGCTACACTTGTGCCTTCCTGCTTTCAGCTGGTGAGGAGGAGGTGCTCCCTGAAGCCCAGACAGCCAGGCCCTCGGAGGAGGAGGACGTCGAGGAGCAGCAGGAAGGCGCCACCTCGGGGGAACCCTCCTCCGCTCCAGGAGATGGCAATGAAGGGGAGACGTCTGGCGTGCCGGAGAGCCAGGGGGAGGCGGGGGAGGGGAGCCCCGAACCTGGTCCCAGTGGCATGGACGCACGCGGCAAGGCTCCGGCGGCACGCCAGCCTTCTGCCCAGAGGGGGGAGGCGGTGGAGGGGAGGGCAGAACCTGGTCCCAGTGGCGTGGCCGCACGCGGCAAGGCTCCGGCGGCACGCCAGCCTTCTGGCCAGAGGGTGGAGGCGCCCTCCAGTCCAGACTCGGACGTCGCCCAGGAGGTGCGCCTCCTGGACGAGATGTCGGTGGCGTCGGAGCGGCGGCACGTCGAATTCATGGAGGTGGTGGCACAGATGCCTCACGCCATCGAAAGCCTCGCACAAAGTGTGGTGGCTTTCGGCCAATCCCAGGCCAGGGGCCTGGAGCAATTCGCAGCAGCGCACGCCAGGGGGGTGGAGCTCCTTGTGGCAGCGCATGAGAGGGGGGTGCAACAACTCGAGGCAGCGCAGCACGCCAGTCGCCAGCTGAGAGGTGCTGGGCAGACAATGGCACTGCAGATGCGGGCACATGCCGGCGCAGTTGGGGCACTGACTTCTGCCACCCTCGCACTGGCGCGGAGGCATCACCAGGCCAGCCGCCGCCCTGCTGCCGCACACCGGTCTGGCGACCAACAGTTTGGCGCGCTTGCTCCCCGGCCAGGCCGCCCGAGTGCACGTGTGTCTGGCGACCAGCGCGCGCCTGGCATCACCCACCTTGTCCCCATTGGTGCAGGCGAGCCTGCCACTCCCCCAGCCAGGGTGCAAGGAGCTGCTGCAGGCAGTGAAGAGGGCCACCCACAGCTGCAGCAGCCACCAGCCGGCCCCTCCCGGGCCCGCCCTCGTGTAGGCCGACCCCCCAAGGGCATCTGGCGAGACGCCTTGTCGCCCTGAAGATCCTTCCCCCAGCCTCGCCACAGCCTCACGGCCCAGCTTGAGGCGCAGCAGCAGGACGGGCCGGGGCAAAAGACGGCTGTCGACAGACTCGCCCTCTCGCCACACCGAATAGAGTGTGTTGAGCAAGGGTTTGGGTGATGCGGGGGCTTCTGTTCTGGGGGGCATTATGTTGTTTGGTTTTATGGGGGTGTTTGTGTTGTGGGGGGGGCTTGTTTTTGTTAGGCCAGTGAGGAAGGCCATTTGGATGGTGATGTTTTGTTAGTCCTCCCCAGGTTTTGGGAGTGACAGAAGTTTGTGACTGTTTTTTGGGGGTCTTCTCTGTTTTGCTCTTCCATGTGGGAAGGGCCCTGAGTTTTTGAAATAAAGATGTTTATTTATTCACCATGTGCAGGTGTCATGTTTCAAGTGGTTGTTGGGTTAACCGGCTGAGGGCTTGCGGAGCGGCTGCCTTCAGCTGCGTTCAGTGGCCCAGGCCATTCCCTGACAGGGGGCCTAGAAGTGTCGAGCAATAAGCCCCCGGCGGACAGCCCTTGGACCTTGTCGCTCCCTCCTGGCCTGGTGCTCCTCCTCCTCAGGGTCCTCCTGCTCATTCTCCTGAGGTGGTGGGGCAATGTCAGGTGGCAGTGCCTGAGTCCTGCGGATAGCCAGGTTGTGGAGCATGCAGCACACCACGACGAACTGGGAGACTCTATCCGGCGAATACTGAAGAGACCCGCCCGAACGATCCAGGCAACGGAACCATTGCTTGAGGACGCCTATCGTTTGCTCTATTAGGTTCCTTGTGGCTTGATGGCTTTCGTTGTATGCCAGCTCCGCTGGGGTCCTGGGCGCGCGGAGCGGGGTCATGAGCCATCTGCACAAAGGGTAGCCCTTGTCCCCGATAAGCCATCCCCTTGGTGGAGGCTGTGCCTGGAACATGTCAGCCACAGTAGTCTGGCGCAGGATAAAGGCATCGTGGCTGCTTCCTGGGAAGCGGGCATTGACAGCTAGGATGCGCTGCCTGTGGTCACACACCAGCTGCACATTTAGGGAATGGTAGCCCTTCCGGTTGCGGTATTGCTCGGCATTGTGGATAGGTGCCCGCATAGCCACATGCGTGCAGTCAATGGCGCCCTGCACCATGGGGAAGCCCGCGATCCTGGCAAATCCGACTGCACGCTGCTCCTGCTTGTGTTGGGTCATGGGGAAGGAGATGAATTGGTGCCTCCTCGCGAAAAGTGCTTCGGTGACCTGTCGGATGCAGCGATGCGTGGCGAACTGGGAGATGTTCGCAATGTCCCCAGCAGCGGCTTGGAAGGAGCCGCTTGCATAAAAGCTGAGAGCCACCGTGACCTTCACTTCCACCGAGAGAGACGCCCTGGACATGAGCTGTGGCTGCAAATCTGCATGAAGCAGCTGGCAGATCTCTCCAACCACCTCCCTTCTGAAGCGCAGCCTCTTAACACAATGCGCCGCAGTCATGGTGAGATATGAGACCTGCTCCCGGTATTGCCTGACTGGGTAAGGCCTACGTTGGCGACGCCTAATGGCCCCTCTGCGTCTAGGCATGCCTGGCCCTCTCTCAAAGCGTCTGCGAGCCCTTCGCACAAAATGTAGCAACTGAGGGTTGGCCCCCCATGCAGCCCCCATTACAAAGTTCCAAACAGCAAAATCACAAGGATGCAAATGTCAAAGCACTGGCTAGAAGCCAAAAATACCTCTCCTATGGTGTCCGAAATCAGTAATCTCTGTGCCTTGCTCTCTGTGCAGAAATCCAAACCAGTCAAGCCATTGCAGCGAAATGGCTGGCTTTTATGGGTGAGTGGATGTGCCCTTTAATTAGCGCTCCCCGAATCCCACAGGGCCTCTGTTGAGTTCCATTTCACAGTTCTTAGCAGCGCCACGCCCACATCGGCCGGGCGCCACTGAATTTCCGGTTTGGGGCGCACAAACGGCGTTGCACGACGGAATGACGTCATAAGATGCGCGCGCAGCTGAGCGGGCGCTAACACTTTGCGCCGGCGCTAAAGCCCAGCTGAATTTCGGCGTAGGCGCAGATCCGGCGGTGCCCGGGCACTAAGTGGATAGCGCCAGAAATCTGGCGCTAACGGCTGGCGCAAACAGCTAAATTTCTAGGCCTGAATCTTTGAACAGTTTTGTGTGAAAATTGTATATATATGTTATCCATGTAATGTTTAATTTGGGGTGTACACTGTTAAGCTAAAAGGGGAGGAATTGTAGTGTATGTAACCTGTACCACCTTAAGAGGATACCTTAAGGTGATGGACTACGTTTTGATGGCTCCTGTACATTGTAGTACCGGTGGTGACCACACCGGTATATAAACCCTGCGGAGCAAAGTGTATCCCAGTTCAGCCCTGACCCTCAATCACTAAAGACCTGTTTAATTATTTCTGTAGTCTGTGTCCTGTTATTCAGCATAACTACATTTGAAAACACAGACTCAACAGGAACTGAATACAGCAATCCTGTCCTTCCTGCAGACTGCAGTTAAACAAATGGTCAATCAGCTCTGAAGTACCACAGTCACTTTCATGCCCAGAGAACTACACAAAAGCTATTTTCCATCGGCTTTAAACACTAGTATTCTGAAACTGCAAAAAAAAGGTTAATTTGTGCAAGTAAAAACAGAAAATGCTGGAAATACTCAGCAGGTAGAGAAGTTATGCTGAACTTTTATAAAGTGCTGGTTAGGCCACAACTGGAGTATTGTGTCCAGTTCTGGTCACCACACTTTAGGAAGGATGTGAAGGCCCTTGAGAGGGTGCAGAGGAGATTTACCAGAATGGTTCTGGGGATGGGGGATCTTAGCTACAGGGACAGGTTGGAGAAGCTGGATTTGTTTTCATTAGAGCAAAGGAGGTTGAGGGGTGATTTGATAGAGGTGTACAAGATTATGACGGGTTTGGATAGGCTAGGCGGGGAAAGGCTGTTCCCACTAGTTGATGGTACAAGGACTAGGGGACACAGATTTAAGATTTTGGGCAAGAGATACAGGGGGGATGTGAGGAAAAACTTATTTACACAGCGAATGGTAATGACCTGGAATTCACTGCCAACGGAAGTGGTGGAAGCAGACACACTCAATGAGGGGAGACTGGATAGGCACTTGAGGAAAATAAACTTGCAGGGCTATGGGGATAAAGTGGGGGAATGGGACTGACTGGATTGCTCTACAGAGAGCCGGCATGGACTCAATGGGCCAAATGGCCTCCTTCTTAGCTGTTATGACTCTATGGGCTCGATTTTGCCATTGGGGCAGGCTGGGGGCGTGTCAGCCGCTTTTCATGTTAGCCACTGACTCCAATTTGATGTGGGAAAAAAATGCGATTTTCACCTAATAGGGCAATTGATTTCCAGCGTGTGGGAACCCCTGGCCCACTTAGTCTTTCCATCCTGAAAGTCGCCTCCTATGACGGCATCAGTGCTGGTGGATTTAAGGCCTGCAAGCAGCCTTGCTTCTTCTGCAGACTGCAAACCTTATGCGCTTTGGTGTGATAGATTCCTCCAGCCAATATGTCCAGCAGTAGGCCAAAGTCTGCACCAAGATTCGAAGACATTGCCCTGCAAGCTCTGGTGGAAGGAGCAAGAGGAAATAAGGAGGTGCTCTTCCCTTCCTCAGGGGGGAAGAAGCCTCCCCAGCAGATGAAAGCTGTGTGGATGCAAGTGGCCCAAGAGGTCAACTCTTTGTCTATGTGCCGCAGAACCTGGCTGCAGTGCAGGAAGAGGTTTCATGACCTTCTGCACACAGGAAAAGTGAGTATGACTTTCCCATCACCCTCAATCTGATCCCTATCGCCTCTCCTCACCAGCACTGAGATCGGCATCTCAACCCCTGCACAGCCGCAGGAGCAGCAGACTGTTGAGGAGCCCTCACAGGTTCACAAACCCAGAGGACGCCTGCCAAAGGTGTTGAGACAGGAGCAGCAGGAAAGTGAGCAAGGGGCCTCCACATCTGCTGAAGCCACAGGGGAAGCAGCACGTAGGAGCACGCGTAAGAGGAAGATAATACACAAATAGTCACAAGGGTAGTCACTTGGGTGTAATGTTGTGTTTATTTTTTAAATGCCATCACTTGCTTATTGTCATAAAAAATTCTGATGGCAAACTTTTGCAGTTGTGGCGTGTGTCATTTCGCAAATGGGATTTCTACATTGAGGGCTTAGTGCAACTTGCAATTGTCAGTATGGTGGTCAGAGTGATAGGAATCCGCAGGTTCTTGGCCGTTGTCGATGGTCTGATAAGAATGTGCGAGGCAAAAGTGTTTGATTGTGCAGGCTAAGCAAATCTGGCCAAGATGAGTGCATCCCTTGCATCCCGGGCAGCAATGTGGTCACACGCTGGTGCCTTCTGGCCTGTGCAGCTTCAAGTGGGTGAGCAGCAGCTTGGAGCTCCTGCTGTTGCTCCTGCAGTTAGTGCTGCTGTTGTTCATGGTTCTGCTGCTGCCACGGCTGGTCTTCGTCTGAATCTGATGTCCAGGAGGAAAGGAAATAAATGGTTCCCATTCTTCTGGTATATACCTCAGTTGAGGAAGTGCTCATTCAAGGTGGGGAGAGGGGTTTCCCAGGAGGTCATACTGGAGATGGGTGTCAGGCTCCAAACTTCCACAATAATGAGTAGGCCTGTTAAAAGTTCCCCCAGACCTGAGACAACAAAGTTCTGCCACCTGCAAATGAAGATTGCTGAAAACTCCTTTTTAATGGTGGAGCTGCAGCTGTTAGTAAGCAATCCACTTGTGCTGCCACCAGGTTTCACTGCCGTGTTTCAGAGGAGGCGTGCAGCATGTGGGAAAACTGTTAAAATCAGAAAGGCCTCTCAAAATGGGATTATAGAGGCACTTAACTGGTTATTAAGGGCCTTAAGTGCCTATCCCGCCTCTTGGAGGCGGAATGGAGGCGGGGTCAGAAAACTCACATGTGGGAAAATTGCTCGGAGGTGGGATGGAGGCGGGATTGAGCCCGCCCACCAGATTTAGTGATTTTAACACCTCACACGCCTCCAATCCCGCCTCCTCGGGCCTGGCAAAATCGAGCCCTATGACTCTTTGACACTTGTTGTGTATGTACCTTTAAGAGAAGAACTGATTTATACTGCAGTACCGGCAGTGACCACCCCTGTATAAAAGGCTCTAGCAGGCTTCTGTACTTCAGTCTGACGTTACCCTCTGTTCAGTAAAATACCTGTTTAATTGTTCTCCCGAAGTCCGTGTATTATTGAGGCGCGGACTTTACAGTGGCGACGAGCAGGTTCGAACTCACCTGTGGTACTGCATCACTTCACCCTGAGAAGAACTTTCTTGGAGGTCGAAGTCTGAGCAACGGGAGTCGACCGCGGGCAACCGCCCAAGGATCCATCGGTGTTCGGAGAATTGCGGGAGAGGCTGTAGAGAGCTGAGC
This sequence comes from Somniosus microcephalus, assembly GCF_052327205.1. Taxonomy (NCBI): domain Eukaryota; kingdom Metazoa; phylum Chordata; class Chondrichthyes; order Squaliformes; family Somniosidae; genus Somniosus; species Somniosus microcephalus. The sequence continues at coordinate 48,971,434 of NC_140997.1, forward strand.
TTGGCTCCCCAGTCAAGGTGTTCCAGCAAATCGTGCTGGTAGCAGGTAGTGCGCTGACCCTTCCGGACTACGGCGGGCTCGAGCTCGATCGAGCGGCTCTGCAAAAGGGGCCGCGCAGCGTCGCCGGGAGGAAAGAGAGAGAGAGAGGGTGGAGCGCACAGGGCGCGGTCGGTGCTCAAGAACCGGGCAGCGGAGAGAAAATAAACGAGGGGAAGGAAAAGTGAGACGCGCCGAAGCCGCGGGTCGCCGCCCTTACCCTGTAGAACGCTAGGAGCAGCATGGCGGCAAGGGGAAGAAGGAAAAGCGCGGGAGGCGCCATTTTATTCCACTGGGGAAGAAGAAAAAGCGCGGGAGGCGCCATTTTAAATCACCCAAGATGCCGAAGAGTGGCAGTATCACTGCTTTTGACAACGAGGTAGAAGACTGGACCACGTATGTGGAAAGAATTGAAGTGTACTGCAAGGCAAATGAGGTGGCCGATGGAAAGAAGGCGGCGGTATTATTAAATTTGATGGGTGCGAGAACGTAAGGCCTATTGCGGAATTTAACTACCCCAGCTAAACCAATGGAGAAAAGTTTTGAGGAGATTGTTAATATCTTACAGGAACACCTAAACCCTACACCGCTGCTGATAGCAGAAAGATTCAAGTTCCATAAAAGAAACCAGCACTAAGATGACAGCAATGCTGACTATCTTACGGAACTACGCAAGTTATCGAAGCACTGCCAGTTTGGAGCAGGACTGACAGACACATTACGGGATAAGTTTGTCTGCGGGCTCCAGAGTGAAGGAACCCAGAAACGACTACTTTCGAAAAAGGACCTGAAGCTAGAACAGGCTTTCAGCGTGGCAGTATCCTACGAAGCAGCAGCACGGGGAGCTGCAGAAATACAACAGAAACCACAAGAATACAGCGCTAACGAAATGGCGTATGGAGTAGAAAAGTGCTAGCGCTGCGGCAGAACAACCCATGATCAGAAGGACTGCTGGTTTAAGGACAAAGTATGCAGGCATTGCGGGAAAATGGGACATATAGCAAGAGTCTGCAGGTCGGGAAAGAAAACCAACACTACAAGAACTACTAAGGAAAAGTACAAGAAATTTAAAAAAATGACAGACAGTAGTTCGGAAGATCAGGAGAGTGATAACGACTCCGGGAGCAGGAGACTAAGTTGTCTAAAGTTACACAACGTGATCGCAAAGGAGGATCACCGAACCATTTGGGTCACCCTCATGATAGCAGGGTCCCAAGTAAAGATGGAATTGGATACAGGATCAGCCCTAACTATCATGAATCGACGAGACTATGAGCGGCTATTCTCACACATACCCTTAAAGGACACGTCCATTGTATTGAAGACATACATGGGGCAAAAAGTCTACCCCAGAGGAAAAATAAGGGTGCCAGTTAAATATAACGGCAAGGAAACACAGAAACTGTATCTATATATACTACAAGGTGGAGGACCACCATTATTGGGACGTGAATGGATCCGAAAAATACAATTGGATTGGCATTCCATTCAGGCGCTAACTGTGACTGATAAAAAGGATGATGACGTCGCACCTGGACGTCTGTCACAAATTCTAACTGACGCGAAAGAGGTGTTCCAACAAGGACTTGGGACTCTAAAAGGAGTAAAGGCAACGATAAAAATCGAAGATAACGCAAACCCAAAATTTTTAAAGGCCAGACCGGTGCCGTACGCGATCCGCCCAGCCATTGAAGCAGAACTGGAGAGTCTGGAGCGTTCGGGTGTGCTGTCCAAGGTGGACTGGAGCGAGTTGGCCACACCCATCGTTCCTGTAATGAAGAAATCATTGAGCAGCACGCCTGGGGAGCCGAAGAAGGTTCGCATCTTTGGGGACTTCAAGGTAACTGTGAACCCAGTCCTGCACACAGTACAATATCCACTTCCACGGATGGAAGATATTTTCGCCTCACTATCTGGAGGGGAATGTTTTACGAAGATTGATCTGGCCCAAGCGTATCTACAAATGGAGGTGGAAGAAGCATCTAGGAAATACCTCACGATAAACACTCACAAAGGCCTTTACCAGTACAATCGACTGGTATTCGGCGTAGCATCAGCCCCGGCTATTTGGCAGTGGGCAATGGAACAAGTCCTGCAGGGGATCCCAGGGACCCAGTGTTATTTGGATGACATCCTGGTCACGGGCGAAAATGACAGTGAACACCTTGCCAACCTGGAACAGGTGCTCACTAGATTGCAGGAATATGGGCTACGAGCCAACCGCCCCAAATGCGAGTTCTTCAGGAGACAAATCTCGTATTGTGGCCACATGATTGATGAGGAAGGGTTGCATAAGTCGCCAGACAAGATTGAGGCTGTAGTCAAGGCTCCAGCACCGGAAAATGTGTTGCAACTGAGGTCGTTTCTCGGGCTGGTGAACTACTACCATAAATTCTTGCCGAATTTATCTACAATTCTGCACCCACTGAATGCCCTGTTGCAAACTGGAGTAACATGGAAATGGAGTGATGAGTGTAAGCGTGCCTTTCAAAAATGTAAATGCCTAATCACTTCAAAAGAAGTATTGGCCCACTACAACCCAACACTACCGATTCGGTTGGCATGTGATGCATCTCCCTACGGCATTGGAGCGGTGCTGTCACACAAATTCCTTGACGGTTCAGAGAGGCCAATAGCCTTTGCATTGCGCTCGTTAACCTTAGCCGAGCGTAATTACGCCCAGATTGACAGGGAGGCCCTCAGCCTGGTGTGGGGGGTGAAGAAGTTCAATCACTATCTGCACGGGCAGAAATTCACCCTACTGACTGATCATCAGCCCCTGGTCTCCATTTTTAACCCAAAGAAGGGCATTCCGGTGATGACGGCGCAACGGCTGCAAAGATGGTCACGTTTTCTAGGGGCACATCAGTACGACATAGAATACAAGGGTACGAAGCAGCATGGAAATGCTGATGGGCTGTCGCGCCTACCGTTGCCTATGGTAGAGGAAGCACCTGCAGTGGATCCTGTTCAGATATTCCATGCGACCATAGTCGAATGTCTGCCTGTTACAAACTCAAGTATAGAGAAGGAAACCCGAAATGACCCGACACTCTCTCGGGTCTATGATTTGACGGTGAAGGGATGGCCAGCACATGGTGACTCACTGTTGCCAGCATTCTCGCCAAGGAGAGAACAGCTGTCAGTGTGCCGGGGGACCTTGATGTGTGGATCCCGAGTGGTAATTCCACCCAAGTTGAGAGACAGAGTGCTCAATGAGCTTCATGAAGGTCATCTGGGAGGGGTAAAAATTAAAAGCCTTGCCAGGGCTTATGTGTGGTGGCCGAGAATCGATAAACAAATCAAGGACTTGACCAAGAGCTGCTCAGGATGCCAGAAAGTCCAAAATGCACCACCACAGGCCCCTCTACACCCATGGGAGTGGCCCTCATCTCCATGGCAATGGGTACACATTGATTTTGCTGGTCCATTTATGGACTCAATGTTTCTCATCACCGTGGACGCCCATTCGAAATGGCCAGAGGTCATCAAAATGTCCTCCACCACCACAGAGAAAACTATTGCAGTCCTACGGACCATCTTCGCCAGGAATGGCTTGCCAGAACAGATTTGCTCCGACAATGGGCCACAGTTTGTGTCCGAGGATTTCCGGAGGTTTCTGAGGAATAATGGGGTGAAACATTACACATCTGCCCCATATCATCCAGCCACAAATGGATTGGCTGAAAGGTTTGTTCAGACCTTTAAAAAGACAATAAAGGCGATGTATAATGACGACATACCACTACAACACAAGGTAGATAATTTCTTGTTTGCTTACCGGAATGCGACACATGCAGTCACCAACCAAGCTCCAGCCATAATGTTCTTCAACCGAAGGCTAAGATGTCGCCTGGATTTGCTCAAACCAAACATAAGACGAGATGTTGAGGATAAGCAATTCCAGCACACCAACGAGAAGCCAACCAGGAACTTCAAGATAGGACAACCAGTCTTGGCCCGCGACTACCGAACAGAAAAATGGCAGCCAGGAACGATATGCACACAGCAGGGGCCACTAATGTACACAGTGGACGTTGGAGAGAGCATCGTGAGATGCCATGCTGACCAGATTCTAGAGTCACAGGAACAAGCCAAACCTATACCATGAGCATGTGCACCTGGTAATGAGCCCGAAGTACAGATTGCGTCTACCTCAGAAGCAGTGGTATTGGAAGCTGACGAACCAACCAATGACAATGAGCCAGAATCGACTCCACCGCAAGAACAGGATACTCAAGAAAGGCGCTATCCAGTCAGGATTAGGAAACCTCCTCAAAGACTGAACTTATAAATGATTATTTCAGTTGATGTATATAGTACCGAGAAAATTGTAATTGTAATTAGTTATTATTTAGTTGTTAAATGAATGTTATGTACTTTTTATCTAAAAAGGGAGGAATTGTTGTGTATGTACCTTTAAGAGAAGAACTGATTTACACTGCAGTACCGGTAGTGACCACCCCTGTATAAAAGGCCCTAGCAGGCTTCTGTACTTCAGTCTGACGTTACCCTCTGTTCAGTAAAATACCTGTTTAATTGTTCTCCCGAAGTCCGTGTATTATTGAGGCGCGGACTTTACAACACTAGGTCAGGCAGCATCTGTGGAGAGAGAAACAGAGTTCACGTTTCAGGTCGTCAGAACTGGAAAGGGTTAGACATATAACAGGTTTTAAGCAAGTGCAGGGGCAGGGAATGGGGGAAAGGGAGGAAAGAACAAAAGGGAAGTTCTGTGATAGGGTGGAAGGCAGAAGTGATTAAGCGACAAAAGGGATGCTGGTGCAAGGCGAAAGGAGATGGTAATGGGACAAGTAAAGAAACAAAAGATGGGCCTAGAGGGGGTGTAAATGGTAATAGCAGAATCATCATCAACAACTGCCATCTGAAAAAAATGGGGGCAGAGGTTGTGGTCTGAAATTGTTGAACTCAATGTTGAGTCCGGAAGGCTGTAAAGTACCTAATAGAAAGATGAGGTGCTGTTCCTTGAGCTTGCGTTGAGCATCCTTAGAACAGTGTATGAGGCCGAGGACAGAGATGTCTGAGAGGGAGTGGTCCGGAGAATTAAAATGACTAGTGACCGAAAACTCGGGGTCACGCTTGTGGACTGAATGGAGGTGTTCTGCAAAGCGGTCACCCAGCCTGCGTTTGGTCTCCCCAATGTAGAGGAGACTGCATCATGAGCAGTGAATACAGTATACTAAATTGCAACACTACAACTAAATTGCTGTTTCACCTGGAAGGAGTGTTTGGGGCCCTGGACAGTGGGAAGGGAGGAGGTAAAAGGGCAGGTGTTGCATCTCCTGCACTTGCACGTGAAAGTCCCGTGGGAAGGGAAGTGGGTATTGGGGGTGATGGAGGAATGGACCAGGGTATCGCGGAGGAAATAGACCCTTCAGAATGCTGAAAGGGGAGCGGAGGGGAAGATGTGTTTGGTGGTGGGATCACACTAGAGGTGACGTAAATGGCAGGGGATGATCCGTTGAATGTGGTGGCTGGTGGAGTGGAAGGTGAGGACAAGAACCCTATCGTGGTACTGGGAGGGAGGGGAAGGGATGAGAGCAGAAGTGCGGGAAATGGAGATGGTCGGGGGCCTTGTCAACCACGGTGGAGGGAAATCCTCGGTTGAGGAAAAAGGGAAGACATATTGGAAGCACTGGTATGGAAGGTGGCATCGTTGGAACAGATGCGACAGAGACAGAGATGGACAATGGAATTGAGTTCTTGCAGGAAGCGGGGTAGCTGTGGGAGTCAGTGGCCTTATAGTGGATAATAGTCGATAGCCTATTGATATACCTATCAATTCCTCCAATAAAAGGCGAAGAGTTACGAAGGTGACTAAAGGTTTTTATTGACTAAATAACAGAGCCCACTCTCGTGGGTGATCCGATCCAAGCAGGAGGAATACCAGCCAGTCGCTCACCTTTATACCTGGCCTGGTGGGTGGAGCCAAGGCGGAGTCGGCAGTGGTCATCCCAGGTATAGCAGTGTGGCAAGAGGCGACCTCGTACCGTGATACAATAGTGGTCAGTGATACAGTTATAACGAACAGTGGTGAACAGTGCTAACTACTAACAGTGATACGATAGTGAACGTGGTTTACCACATTCACCCCTTGTTTAGAATTAAGTCCGGCGGGGTGAAGTGTACTACCAATTCTGGTAGGTCAGTCTGTCCGGAGGCTTCGTAAGCCTCTCCGATCGCCGCAGCGGTGGTGTTGCCTTATCCGGTGCTGGTGCCTTATCCGGTGTTGATGCTGGTGTTTGCGTGGTCGGCGAGGGCTCGTGGGGTTCCGGCATGCCGTCTACCTGGGCTGGGGTTGGGGGGGGTGGTGGCGGTGTTTCCGGATCGGCTGAGGGTGCGAGGTCTCGTAGGGAGACAGTGTCCTCCCGCCCGTCTGGGTACGCCACGTAGGCGTACTGGGGGTTGGCGTGCAGGAGGTTCACCCTCTCGACCAGGGGGCCTGTTTTATGGGCCCTCACGTGTTTCCGCAGCCAGACCGGCCCCGGGGCGGTCAGCCAGGTTGGTAGAGTGGTTCCCGTAGTCGACTTCCTGGGGAAAACGAACATTCGTTCATGGGGGGTGGTGTTAGTGGCCGTGCAAAGTAATGACCGGATGGAGTGCAGCGCTGTCGGGAGGACTTCTTGCCAGCGGGAGGTTGGGAGGCCCTTAGACTTTAAGGCTAAGAGGACGGCCTTCCATACCGTCGCGTTCTCTCTTTCCACCTGACCGTTACCTCTGGGGTTGTAGCTGGTGGTCCTGCTTGCTGCAATACCTCTCTCTAGGAGGTATTGCCGGAGTTCCTCGCTCATGAAGGAGGAGCCCCGGTCGCTGTGTATATAGTTCGGGAACCCGAACAAGGCGAAGAGGGCATTCAGGCACTTAATGACCGTGCTACTGGTCATGTCGGGGCAGGGGAAGGCAAAGGGGAAACGGGAGTACTCATCAACGATGTTGAGGAAGTACACATTACGGTCAGAGGACGGGAGGGGCCCCTTAAAGTCGATGCTCAGGCGCTCGAAGGGGCGGGTGGCCTTGATCAGGCTTGCTCGGTCCGGCCTATAGAAGTGCGGTTTGCACTCCGCACAGGTCTGGCAGTTCCTGGTCATGGTCCTGACCTCCTCGATGGAGTAGGTCAGGTTGCGGGCCTTAATGAAATGGTAGAGTCTGGTGACTCCGGGGTGGCAGAGCTGGTCGTGGAGGGTCTGAAGCCTATCGATATGCGCGCTGGCGCATGTCATTCATGAAAGGGCATCAGGGGATTCGTTCAGCTTGCCTGGCCGGTACAAGATCTCATAATCGTAGGTGGAGAGCTCGATTCTCCATCTCAAAATCTTGTCATTCTTGATTTTGCCCTTCAGCTTGTTATTAAACATGAAAGCCACCGAACGCTGGTCGGTGTGGAGGGTAAATCGTTTGCCTGCCAGGTAGTGCCTCCAGCGCCGTACTGCCTCCACGATCGCCTGGGCCTCTTTCTCGACCGACGAATGTCGGATCTCGGGGCCCTGTAGGGTCCTTGAGAAGAAGGCCACTGGCCTCCCCTCCTGGTTTAGGGTGGCGGCTAAGGCGAAGTCGGATGCGTCGCTCTCCACCTGGAAGGGGATGGACTCGTCCACTGCGTGCATCGTGGCCTTGGCTATGTCTCCCTTAATGAGGGAGAAGGCCGCGCACGCCTCCTCCGTGAGGGGGAAGGAAGTGGCTTTCAGGAGGGGTCTGGCTTTGTCCGCGTAATTGGGTACCCATTGGGCATAGTAGGCGAAAAGCCCCAGGGTTCTCCTAAGTGCTTTAGGGCAGTGGGGGAGGGGTAGCTCCATGAGGGGGCGCATTCTTTCTGGGTCGGGGCCGATGATTCCGTTCTCCACTACGCAGCCGAGGATGGCAAGGCGCGTGGTGTTAAACACGCATTTCTCCTTATTGTAGGTGAGGTTCAGCCGTTGGGCCGTACAGAGGAATTTCTCCAGATTCGCGTCATGTTCCTGCCGGTCGCGGCCGCAGATAGTGACGTTATCTAGGTAGGGGAATGTAGCCTGCAGTTCGTTCTGGTCAACCATCTGGTCCATCTCCCTTTGGAAGACCGAGACCCCATTAGTGACACCGAAGGGGACCCTAAGGAAGTGGTATAGGCGCCCATTCGCCTCGAAGGCGGTATACTGGCGGTCCTCAGGGTGGATAGGGAGTTGGTGGTAGGCCGACTTCAGGTCGATGGTCGAGAATACTTTATACTGTGCAATCTGATTGACCATGTCAGATATGCGGGGGAGGGGGTATGTGTCCAGCTGGGTATATCTGTTTATGGTCTGGCTGTAGTCGATGACCAGGCGGTTTTTATCGCCGGTCTTTACGACTACGACCTGGGCACGCCAGGGGCTGCTGCTCCCCTCGATAATGCCCTCTTTCAGGAGGCGCCGCACCTCAGAGCTAATGAAGGCTCTGTCCCCGGCGCTATACCGCCTGCTCTTGGTAGCGACGGGTTTGCAGTCAGGGGTAAGGTTAGCAAACAGAGAGGGTGGCGGGACCTTGAGGGTGGAGAGGCTGCAGGTGTTACGCGGTGGGCGGTTTAACGTTTGCTGGTTGTTGACTGTGAGTGGGGGGAGGGGTCCACCGTATGCTAGGGTTACGCTTTGGAGGTGGGATTGGAAGTCCAGCCCTAGTAGAACGGCAGCGCAGAGATGGGGGAGGACGAGGAGTTTAAAGTTTTTATACTCCGTGCCCTTAACCGACAGGGTCACGACACAGTAGCCGCTGATGTCCGTGGCGTGGGACCTCGATGCCATCGAGATTCGGCTGCGCATTGGTAGGACAGAGAGGGAGTAGTGGCTCACCGTGTCTGGGTGGATGAAGCTCTCCATGCTTCCGCTGTCGAACAGGCAGGTCGTGGCGTGGCCGTTCACTTTGATGTCCATCATTGACTTGGACAGATGGTGCGGGCGGGCTTGGTCCAGGGTGACGGAAGCTAGTGTGTAGCTGAGCGAGTCGTTGTCATCTGCGGGCGAGGCGGTCGGGCGTGGTGAGTAAAATGGCGTCTCCCACGAGGTAGGGCAAAATGACGGGGAAGATGGCTGCCCCCGTAGCTCACATGAGGCACTATTGGGGTCGGTTGCCTTAATCAAAGATGGCCGCCCCATGACTCATGTGTGGGGATGCTGGCCTCAGTTGCCCTAAACAAAGATGGCCGCCCCCATGACTCATGTGTGGGGATGCTGGCCTCAGTTGCCCTAAACGAAGATGGCCGCCCCCATAGTTCGCATGCGGCACTGCTGGCCTCTGAGGATCCGCTCCTGCAGGCCTTGGAGAAGTGGCCTTTCTTCAGGCAGGTTTTGCATATGGAGTTCTTGGCTGGGCAGCGCGACCTCGGGTGCTTCTCCTGGCCACAAAAAAAACAGCCGGCGGCCCGATCGCGGATGCCCGATGTCGGGGCCGGTGCCGGGGGTGGCGGGGCCGGTCGGGTCCGGGACGCCGACGCAGAGGTAGGTCCCGGGGGCGGCGCTGGGAAGGGTGCTGTGGTAGGGGTCGGGCCCAAGTCCCAGGGTCGCGAGCAGTACCTGGTGAATGCTTCCTGATCTTGGTGGGCCACTTCCAGGGAGATAGCGAGGGCTTCAGCTTTTTCCATGCTGAGGTCTTTAGCTTCCAGCAGTCTTTGCCGTGAGTACTCGGACCGTAGGCCTTTCAGGAATGCGTCGCGGATATTATCTTCAGTATTTTCGGCTGCCGACACCGATTTAAAGTCACAGTTCCTGGCGAGTGCATATAGCGCCTGTGAGAATTCGGCTACTGATTCTCCTGGCTGTTGCGGCCGTGATCTTAGGAGGTGCCTAGCGTACATGTAGTTTACCGGGGTCCGGTACTTCTGTTTCAGCAGGTTGATGGCGGTCTCGTAGGTAGTCATGTCCTCGATGAGAGTGTATACTCTCGGGCTCAGTTGTGCCTGCAGGACACTTAGTTTGGATGCCTGAGGGACGCTGGATTCTCTCAGGTATGATTCGAAGCAGACCAGCCAGTGTTTAAAGTCTGCGGCTGAGTTTGCTGCTCGTGGGTTCAGGTCCAGGTACAGCGGTCTGAGGGCTCGCAGCCAAGCTGGCTGGTGTGGCTGTGCTCCTGGGAGCTGCGCTGGTGGCTCCTCCGCCGGTTGTGACTCGTTGTCGGACATCATTAAATTTAGTCAATAAAATTGATATACCTATCAATTCCTCCAATAAAAGGCGAAGAGTTACGAAGGTGACTAAAGGTTTTTATTGACTAAATAACAGAGCCCACTCTCGTGGGTGATCCGATCCAAGCAGGAGGAATACCAGCCAGTCGCTCACCTTTATACCTGGCCTGGTGGGTGGAGCCAAGGCGGAGTCGGCAGTGGTCATCCCAGGTATAGCAGTGTGGCAAGAGGCGACCTCGTACCGTGATACAATAGTGGTCAGTGATACAGTTATAACGAACAGTGGTGAACAGTGCTAACTACTAACAGTGATACGATAGTGAACGTGGTTTACCACACCTATCCCCAGAAATGGAGACAGAGAAGTCGAGGAAGAGAAGGGTAGAGTCAGAGATGGACCATGTGAAGGCGAGGAAAGGGTGGAAATTGAAAGCAAAGTAGATGGAATTTTCCAGTTCGGAGCAAGAGCAGGAAACGGTATTAATACAGCCATCGATGTACTGGAAAAATAGGTGAGGGAGGAGACCTGAGGAGGACTGGAACAAAGAATGTTCCACGTATCCCACAAAAATACTAACATAGCTAGGACCCATATGGGTTTCCATAGCAGCACCTTTTATTTGGAGGAAGTGAGTGGAGTCAAAGGAGAAGTTGTTCAATGTGTGAACAGGTTCAGCCAGGCGGAGGAGGTTGGTGGTGGATGGGGATTGGTTTGGCCTCCATTCAAGGAAGAAGCAGAGAGTCATCAGGCCGTCCAGGTTGGGGATGGAGGTGTAGAGGGATTGGACGTCCATGGTGAAAAGGAGACGGTTATGGCCAATAAACTGGAAACTGTTAAAGTGGCGAAGGGTGTTGGTAGGACGAGACTGGACAAGGGGAGAAAAAATAGAGTTGAGATAGGAAGAAATCAGTTCCGTGGGGCAAGAACAGGTTGAAATGATGGGTCTAACAGGGCAGCCCTGTTTGTAGATCTTAGGATGGAGGTAGAAGTTGGGTGGGGGACTATGAGGTTGAAGTCCGTGGAGGGAAGATCTCCATTGGAGATGAGGTCAGTGACCGTCTTGGAAACGATGGCTTGATATTCAGTAGTGGGGTCATGGTCCAGGGGGAGGTAGGAGGAAATGTCAGAGAGTTGGCCTTCAACTTCCACAAGGTAGAGGTCAGTTCGCCCTTGTCAGCAGGTGTAATGACAAGGTTAGGGTTGGATCTGAGAGAACGGAGTGAACATTTAAGGTGGTGGATGGGGTGCCGATCAAGCGGGCTACTTTGTCCTGGATTGTATCGAGCTTCTTGAGTGTTGTTGGAGCTGCACTCATCCAGGCAAGTGGAGAGTATTCCATCACACTCTTTACTTGTGCCTTGTAGATGGTGGAAAGGCTTTGGGGAGTCAGGCGGTGAGTCACTGGCTAAGACTAGAACCTTTTACTAAATGGAGTCTGCACAAACCAGAGTCTGACAATTGGATCCTGAATATCAGACTACTAGAAACAGAATTCATTTAGTTCCCCATCAGTACTAAAGATAAATAAACCGGCCAAGGGATGCCATACAGTATAGTTAGGGCCCCTATGATGAAGACTCCGAGCTCTCTGCCAAGGGACAGCTGGTGGGAGGAGATATAATGCAGAGATTTGTTGCGATTCAAATGCCAGCATCACTCTTTTGTTCAGCCTTGCAGCAGTGATCAGACCATCTAATTGGTAGAGCGATGCTCACTCTTTTTAAAGCATTTTCTCTCATCCTTTACGGCTTTGTGTTGTTCCTGAGAGGATGGAAACGTGATCTTCTCCCAGTGCAATGGAGCACTTAAGGCAGCCACTAAAGGAGTATTTCTATTAAGTTAGTGGCACCAGCCCCCAATGCACAGATCTAGCTCACTCTGCAGGACTATCCAAGATAAACCTGCCTGGTTTTGTGAGTCCCATGAAAAAGACAGATTGTGCTGAATCACCACTTTGAATTCTTTCATGGGTTATGACTGATTAGCAGAAATATACACCGAACTAATGCCAACATGTCATACCGACACAATGGCCTCGATTTTCATTGGGCCGTGAGGCGGGCTTTTAGGCGTGCGGGGGGTTAAAATTGCAAAACCTAGGGGTCACGACCCCCCCGCCTGGTTCCCGCCTCCATGCCATTTTAACCTAGGTGTGTCTGATTGACCCGAATCAATCCCGCCTGCAACAGGTGGGACTGGTCTTTCGGGCCCTTAAACAGCACTGATTGGCCTTTATAATCCCATTTTAACAGGCCCTTGCCTATTTAACCCTTTTCCCACATAAAACGCGCCTGGTGGGAATGACGCCTGTGAAACCTGGCATGAACACTATTGGCTTGCTGACTATCAGCTGCAGGTCCAACATTAAAGAGGATATTTGATCAGTCATCATTTGCAGGTGGCAGGACTTTGTTGTCTCAGGTCTGGGGGAACTTTTAGAAGGCATAACCACAGCTGTGGAAGTTTGGAGCCTGACACCCATCTCCAGTGTGACCTCCTGCGAGACCCCTCACGCCACCCTCACTCAGCGCTTCCTCAACTGAGGCACCTACCAGAAGCATGGGAGGCCTTTTTTTCCTTCCCCTCTTGGCATTAGAGGACCTCCAGCCCCATTCGCGAAATGACACATGCCACAACTGCAGAAGTTGCCATCAGAATTTTTATGAAAAACACACAACTGATGGCATTTACACAAAATACACAGCATTTCACCCAAGTGACTACCCTTGTGACTATTTGTGCTTTATTTGCCTCTTACGCATGCTCCTACGTAATGGTTCCCCTGTGGCTTCAGCAGGTGTGGAGGCCCCTTGCTCACTTTCCTGCTGCTCCTGTCTCGACACCTTTGGCAGGCGTCCTCTGGGATGGCGAGCCTGTGAGGGCTCGCCAGTAGTCTGCTGCTCCTGCGGCTGTGCAGGGGTTGAGACCGCTATCTCCGTTGGGTGTGGACTCCGGCGGGATCTGACCGAGGGCTCTGCAGTGGCATGGAAGTGTGAGCGCTTGGAGAGGAGCCCCCACTTACTTGAGGTCTGCCACCAACCTCGCTCTCATGGGTCAGGTCCCCCTCAGTGCCTGCAAGTGGTGCACATCAGGGGGGCCATGGGGACCCGTATCTGCAATGGCAGTCCTACTCAGAAGGACTTCCATGAAGGTCTGGTTTCTCTGTTCAATAGATGCCCATCACTCCTCAAGAGATGTCATTCTATTCTGAACACTCACCATGTTTTCCATACCCTGGCGACTAACCTCCTCCATGGCCGTAGCTGTGGTGTATGTAACCTGTTCCACCTTAAGAGAACTTAAGCCTGTTCCACCTTAAGAGATGTACTACTTTCTCTGGCTGCTGTATACATAATACCGGTGGTGACCACCGGTATATAAGTACTGTGTAGTGATATTGTATTTAGTATAGTCCTGACCTCCAACTAGTAAAGACCTTTTGAACTTTATTCTTGTAGTCTGTGTCAGTAATTAATCTTAATACAACTGGAACACACAGACTTAACAGTAGCGACGAGTCCGATTCTTACCCTGCGGCAGTTTATATCCACGGCGGCGTTGTCCACAGAACGGGCGTCGAAGAGAGGCATCCACCCTCATCACCCTGCTGGAAGACACATCGCGCGGCAGGCATCGAGAACCCGGAGTGCAGAAGACATCCTGAACTCGAAGCCTCCATCAGCGGCAGTCAGCTATCTTCTTTCTACCTCGGTGGTGGGTAAGCCGGTCAGCGACGCGAGCAGAAAGTCGGCCGCGTTGGCTGTACAGACGGGGGGAGGAAGACGGAGGAATAAGGGTGGTGAGATCGATCGCGACCGGAGATAAGGGCCGGGCCGCATTCGGGCCGAAAGGCGCAGCGCGGGGACATCGATCGCGGCTGGTGATAAGGGCCGGGCCGCTTTCGGGCCAAAAAGGCGCAGCGTCTAGGGCGACTGAAGGCGCGAGAGCCACGGTGAAGGCGAACGCAGCCGGTACTAATAACCGGGCTGCAAGAAGGGCTGCGAGGCGCGACATCGGGGAAGCGCGAATGCCCGAGGGAGCCGCGGTGAAGCGGAGACAGCGTCGGGGGAGTTACTAACCGCTGGGAAAGGGGAGCAGCAGCGGCACGCCAAACGCCATTGCAGCCAGTGGGTGAAGACCGCCAAGCGCGGGAAAACTGCCATTTTGTAGGCGGAGGACGAAGACAAGAGCGGGAAGCCGCCATCTTGGGATAAAATAAATCGCAACGATGCCTAAACATGGGAACATTAATACCTTTGATAGCGACATCGAAGATTGGGCCATGTATGTAGAACGCATACAAAATTATTGTAAAGCAAATAAAATCCCAGATGCAGAGAAAGCACTAACTTTATTAAACTTAATGGGTGCGAAGACATACGGGCAATTGAAACACCTTTTATCACCAGATGAACCGGCGGATAAGGCGTTCGAGGAGATTGTTACTGTCCTGAAAAATCATCTAAACCCCACGCCGCTGATGCTAGTGGAATGATTTAAATTTTACGGCAGAAGGCAGCTGAAGGATGAAAGCAATGCTGAATATTTAATGAAATTGCGTAAGCTAGCAAAGTACTGTCAGTTTGGAATGGGACTAACAGACGCGCTAAGAGATAAATTTGTGTGTGGATTATTAAAAGAAGATACACAAAAGCGACTGCTCGAGGAGAATGAGCTGACGCTTGAGAAAGCGGTCACTATGGCAGCAGCACACGAAGCCGCAGCGAGAGGCACGGCAGTAATGCAGCTACGGTCACCGGAACTCAGTACAAATAAATTGGGTTTGAGTACTGTAAAATGTTATCGTTGTGGAAAGACAACACACGATCAGAACCAGTGTTAGTTTAAAAACCAAGAATGCAGAACGTGTGGCAGGCTTGGCCACATAGCTAAAGTATGCCGGTCAGGAAAGAAGACCAGCAACAAAAAGTCACCGCAAGGAAAATACATAAAGGTGCACAAGGTGACAAAGACCAGTTCGAACGAACAGAAGTCAGATTCAGACGCTAGCAGTAATGAACTGGGTAGCTTAAGAGTACACAACGTTGGTAAGGATGCAGATCTCCAGACAATTTGGGTCACTCTTCAGATAGCAGGAGCCCAAGTAAAGATGGAATTGGACACTGGATCGGCATTGACGGTCATGAATAAGAAAGATTACAAAAGGTTATTCCAACATATTCCCCTACGGGATACGGAGATTATATTGAAAACATACACGGGGCAAAGAGTATACCCCATCGGAAAGATAGAGGTAAAAGTGGTCCACAAGGGCGAAGAAAGCCAAGTAATGGACTTATATGTGCTACCTGAAGGAGGTCCACCACTACTGGGACGGGAGTGGATTAGGAAAATGAATATGGACTGGCACTCCTTAAAAGCACTAACGGTAGATTCCGGGGAAACAGATGTCAAACCTAAACGATTGTCCAAAATATTGGATGATGCTAAAGAGGTGTTCCAGCAAGGACTGGGAACACTGAAAGGAATTACGGCAAACATCAAGATTGATGAACATGCACAACCAAAATTTTTCAAAGCCAGACCGGTACCCTATGCAATACGACCTACTGTAGAAGCGGAACTGGAAGCGCTAGAACGTTCAGGTGTACTGTCTAAGGTAGATTGGAGTGAGTGGGCTACGCCCATTGTTCCCGTTATGAAACGTCCTTCGAGCAACAAGCCAGGAGAACCAGGGAAGGTTCGCATCTGTGGAGATTTCAAGATCACCGTTAATCCGGTGCTTCACACGGTGCAGTATCCGCTTCCGCGGATTGAGGATATTTTTGCTTCGTTGTCTGGCGGGAGACACTTCACCAAGATAGACCTGGCGCAGGCGTACTTGCAGATGGAGGTTGAAGAAGAGTCACGCCAGTACGTCACGATCAACACGCATAGAGGTTTGTACCGGTATAATAGGCTGGTTTTTGGAGTGGCATCGGCTCCGGCAATTTGGCAGAGGGCCATGGAGCAGGTATTATAGGGAATTCCAGGCACACAATGTTACCTGGATGATATTCTGATTACAGGTGATGGTGATGAAGAACACCTCGCAAACTTGGAACTGGTGCTCAACAGACTGAAAGAGTATGGACTTAGAGTTAATCGGCAGAAATGTGAGTTCTTTCAGAAGCGGATCTCGTACTGTGGTCATGTCATTGACCGGGAGGGGCTTCATAAGTCTCCTGACAAGATAGAGGCAGTTGTAAAGGCTCCCGCTCCGGATAATGTCTCTCAGTTGAGGTCGTTTCTGGGATTGATTAACTATTACCATAAGTTTCTACCGAATCTATCCACGGTACTGCACCCGCTGAATGCTCTTTTACAGAAGGGGGTACCATGGGAATGGAGCGAAAACTGTAAGAAGGCATTTCGCAAAAGCAAAGAATTGATCACCTCAGAGGAAGTGTTGGCTCACTTCAACCCGACACTGCCTATTCGGTTGGCTTGTGATGCTTCTCCATATGGTATTGGGGCAGTACTCTCACACAAGTTGCCAAATGGCACGGAAAGGCCAGTCGCATTTGCATCCAGATCATTGACCTCCGCTGAGCGCAACTATGCGCAGATCGATAGGGAGGCTCTCAGCCTTGTATGGGGAGTGAAGAAGTTTAATCATTACCTGCAGGGCCAGAAATTCACACTTCTGACAGCCCATCAGCCGTTGGTATCCATTTTTAACCCTAAGAAGGGTGTTTCGGTGATGACAGCACAGCGACTCCAGAGATGGTCTCTTTTCCTAGGGGCTCATCAATATCAAATAGAATTCAAAGGTACAAAGCAGCATGGCAATGCTGATGGGCTGTCGCGCCTGCCACTACCTGAAACAGAAGAGACAACGAAAGTTGACCCTGTTGAGTTATTTCATTCGACCATCATCGAGTGTTTACCAGTCACCAATGCAAGTATTGAAAGAGAAACCAGGAACGACCCGACACTGTCCCGAGTTTACGAGATGACAGTGAAGGGATGGCCAACACATGGTGATCCTTTGTTACCGGCATTCTCGGCAAGGCGAGACCAGCTGTCCATCTGCCACGGTACTTTGATGTACGGGACAAGAGTGATTATTCCTCCCAAGTTACGGGAAAGAGTTCTAAAGGAACTGCATGAAGGTCATCTGGGGGGAGTTAAGATGAAAAGTCTTGCTCGGACTTATGTATGGTGGCCGGACATTGACCAACAGATAGAGGAGTTGACAAAAAGCTGCGCTGGGTGCCAAAAAGTGCAAAATGCACCTCCGATCGCACCGCTACACCCATGGGAATGGCCTTCAGCCCCATGGCAACGCATACATATTGACTTTGCCGGTCCATTCATGGACTCCATATTCCTAATTGCGGTGGACGCACACTCCAAATGGCCAGAAGTGATCAAGATGAATACCACTACTTCAGAAAAGACAATTGCGGTGTTAAGAACGATATTCGCAAGGAACGGATTGCCAGAACAGATATGTTCGGACAACGGACCACAGTTCGTGTCGGAAGAATTCCAAAATTTCTTAAAGAAGAATGGGGTGAAACATTATACCTCTGCCCCATATCATCCGGCGACAAACGGGTTGGCCGAGAGATTTGTCCAAACATTCAAAAAGGCAATAAAGGCCATGAACAATGATCAGATTCCGTTACAACACAAGGTGGACAATTTCCTAATGGCATATTGAAACGCCGCTCATGCAGTGACTAACCAAAGTCCTGCCATGATGTTTTATAACAGGAGGTTGTGGTCCAGGTTGGACTTGTTAAAACCAAATGTGCGGAGGGAAGTGGAAAACAAACAGTTCCGGCATATTAATAACAAGTCCACTCGAAGTTTCGACGTAGGACAACCAATGTTGGCAAGGGGCTATGGAAACGAAAAATGGCAGTCCGGAACAATTCGGGCCAGACAAGGACCTCTGATGTACACAGTAGATATTGGTAACAATGTGATAAGGCGTCATGCGGATCAACTGGTAGAATCAAGAGCAAGGGTCGAACCCATGGTTGCGACAGAGACAACTGTGGAAGACGTTAATGAACCTGAAGCATCTACCTCGGCAGGGACTGTACCTGATGATGACGTCCAATACATAGGAAGCCAACAAGAAGAGTCACCTCAGCAACAAGAATCAGAGACCACTGAAAGGCGTTATCCAAACCGAATCAGAAGGCCTCCTGAGAGACTGAACCTTTGAACTGTTTATACCTGAAGTTATATATGTATATATGTTATTATGTTATGTTAAATGGGGATATGACTGTTAAGCTAAAAAGGGAGGATTGTGGTGTATGTAACCTGTTCCACCTTAAGAGAACTTAAGCCTGTTCCACCTTAAGAGATGTACTACTTTCTCTGGCTGCTGTATACGTAATACCGGTGGTGACCACCGGTATATAAGTACTGTGTAGTGATATTGTATTTAGTATAGTCCTGACCTCCAACTAGTAAAGACCTGTTGAACTTTATTCTTGTAGTCTGTGTCAGTAATTAATCTTAATACAACTGGAACACACAGACTTAACAGTAGCCCTCCTCTCCTCTACCGTAGCCTGCCTTACCACGGAGGCAGCAATCATTTCCACTTAGGTAGCCATCCTTTCCGTGTTGATGCGTTCATGCGCCAATGACTCCACAAAGGCTCTGCTCATGTTCGCAATGGACTCCTTCATTCGCTCCACACTCACAGCGACCCTAGAGACAAAACCTGTCAGAGACTCCTGCGTCTGTGCCTGTAGTTACATCACCTCTGATCTTACGGATGGACCCAGAGGCAGAGGGTCGACATGCAGCTGAGCCGAGCTGGCAGAGTCCTGCGCCCTCCGACGAGGACTCTCCACTGCTGTCCCTGTCTCCACAATCTGCTGATGCTCATTTGTGAGCTGTGATACACCAGGTGACAACTCTACTCTATGTCCCAAAGGTCCCACTGAGGTGTGAGTGTCTGCGCTGGTGCTGGATGCGCTTATTTCTGATGACGCTGCGCCCTCAGAGGTTGCAGCTTCCTCTGAGGAGTCCGGCTGCTCAGGCTCTTCCTCCTGCACCGTGGGGACGGGGGCTCTCGATGGTCCTGTGGGGGAGTCAAGGAAAAAGTTAGAGATGTGATGCCAAGGTTACAGGCACATTGCATTTTGCAGATGATCATAAGTCCATATGATATAGCTTCAGAATAATTATCAGCGACTCATGCAATGCCAATGAGAGAGATGGAAAACTATTCTGTCACCAGCTTGCGGGGATGCTCCTGCCTGTCCTTCCCCAATGTCCACATCTCGGTCAGCCCCGGCAATCTCCAGGATGCCTTCCTCCCAGGGGGTGAGCTGTGCTAATGAGGGCGGCCCTCCTCCTGTCCTGGCTCGCTCTATCCTGTTGTGAGCTCTCTTTTCCTGCAATGAAGGAGACAAGTGGAGGTTGAGTGAGAATGAAGGAGTGAGTGCAGAGATTGCATTGCATAGATACTTAGAAGGAGACAAAGATGGAGTGAGGTTGCAATACCAAGGGCCCTCCCAGTGTGTTATCAGTTGTGTTCAAAGCATCAGAGTGATAGGGAGTGTGAGGGCTGCATGGTGGCATAGTTCTGTGAATGTGAGCATAGAGAGAGAGGGAATGGGTAAGGGTGCATGGGTGTGACTGTCTAGTGGGATGTGCAGGAAGAGATTGCTAAAGCTGAGTGTTGGTGAGGAAAGGCAATGGGGATCAGATTAAGGGTGATGGAAACATCATACAGTACTTACTTTTCCAGTGCGAAGGAGGTCATGGAATCTTTTCCTGCACTGCAACCACGTTCACCGTGTGAGTCCCAAGCAGTTGACTTGACCTGCCACCTCTAGCCACACAGCCTTGGTCTGGCTGGGAGGCCTCTTCCTCCCTGAAGAAGGGAAGAGGACCTCCCTGTGGGCCCTAGCACTATCCAATAATGCCTGTCATGAAGCCTCATCAAATTTGGGCACAGATCTGGCCCCCCCGCTGGCCGTTCCTCCTGCAGGCTCCTGTGCCATCTTAATGTTGAAGGTTGGAAGCCTGCAGAGGAAGCAAGGCTTGCTGTGCACCTTAAAAGCAGCAGCAATGATGACGTCATATTCTGCGACTTTCTGACTGGAAATACTCAATTGCCAAGGCTTCCCACATGCTGGAAATCAATTGGCCAATTGTGTTAAATTTGCATCAATCTCACAGACCCATTTACAATCGTGTCGGAATCACTAAATTCGGGGAACCTGCCAATTCCCCGCACCTGAACTAAAATCGACCCCTATCTATCCACCCAAATGTTTAATAACTGGAAGCATTTATATTGCCAAGTGGAGTGATAGCAATGCAAAGCCTACTAAGCCTACCTATCACATGGAGTAGTTGAGGCGAATCGCATAGATGCATTTAAGGGGAAGCTAGATAAGCACATGAGGGAGAAAGGGATAGAAGGATATGTTGATAAGGTTAGAGGAAGAGGGGTTGGAGGAGCATTAACGCCAGCACAGACCATTTGGACCGAATGGCCTGTTTCTGTGCTGTACATCCTGTGTAATTCTAAGTACGATTCTATGTAAAATGGGCTGCATATAATATGTAAACAAATGTTGGTCATGTACTGTGACAGGTTTGTGTTGCCTCATAAAATGCTAAGGAGCCCAAAGTATTTATTTACTTTTGATATTTCAAACAACCCCTTTCAAAGATGTCTTTACTGCTGTGAAACAAGCTATAAATTTCAGATAATTACAATAATTCATGCGCTGTTCAAAGAGGATCATAAAATTACATAATTCATATGGAATACTAAACACTCCAATTAAATCTTATTTTTTTCTGCTCATGTTGAATAATTTATAGGTTGATTTACCTTTCATTACACGATAATTACTGGTCCACCCTATGACATGACATGGCATTCACCATCACAGTGCCATAACTGTTTTACCATAGTCTACAATATTGATTTGCTTTTTAATTAATAGAAAAAGAAAGAGAAAGACTTGCATTTCTGTAGCGCCTTTCATGACCTCAGGAGGTCCCAAAATGCTTTACAGTCAATGAAGTACTTTTGAAGTGTAGTCACTGTGGTAATGTAGGAAACACATCTGACTTCATAGTTTAACGGGTATCATGTACCCCCACAAGGGTGGACAGCTTTAAGTTCCTCGGAGTCCACATCACGGAAGACCTCTCCTGGTCCCTCAATACCTCCTCTCTGGTGAAGAAGGCCCAGCAGCGCCTATATTTCCTAAGGAGGCTGAAGGGATGTAACCTGTCACCCCTGATCCTCTCTAACTTTTACCGCTGCACAATAGAGAGCATCCTGACGAACTGTATCACAGTATGGTATGGCAGCTGTAGCTACTATGACCGGAAAGCCCTGCAGCGGGTAGTCAAAACTGCCCAACGCATTACCGGCACCTGGCTACCGACCATAGAGCACATATACCAGAAACGCTGTTTACGGAGGTCACGGACCATCATCAAAGACCCTACCCACCCCAGCCACAGTCTGTTCGCCCCCCTGCCATCTGGGAGACGCTACAGATGCATTTGCACCCGTACGACCAGGTTTAGGAACAGCTTCTTTCCCAGGGCTGTCATCCTACTGAACTCCACAAATAAACTCTAAAGCCTGCACATCTGCCAATGCACTTTATTATGTTTATGTTAATGTATTACAAGCCAAATGAATGTTGAATGTTTAAATGTCTTAATCTAGCAGTGAAGGTGAAGATGTGTCCCTATGTGTCTTGTGGATCTGTCTTCTTTGCATTATATAACAGTGATGTCCATGGGAGATATTTTTTGGACATATGCTAATGTGAAGTAGGTACAAACCTGAAATAGTGACTGCTCTCTCCACAAATTGTTGTGTGTTTCCAGCATTTTTCTGTTTCTCCCCTTCATTTTCTTGTCTGTTTCTCCCATCTACCTTCCATTTTATCCTCCTCCATTTGTTTGTGTGTATCGTTCCCAAGGCTTTTCACTGCACTGTTTGTCCTTTAATGACCTTTCACTGCCTCACTGAGATGATCTGTATCTGTATCAGCTTTTACCTTTTAAAAAAAACCTCTTTGCAGGCTCTTCAATCCATTACTGTCTCTTTGTCGCATCCCTGACTCTTCACTTCTGCCTCTTGTTCTTCTCCTCAGCCTCCTTTATCACAGACCTATCAAGGGTCTTACTTAGCTTCAAGTTTCCAGCTCTGATAAAATGTCTAAACCTGACCTAATCCATCTTTTCTCTTTTTCTAGGTACTGGATTGCTGTATATTTTCAGTGTTGGCGGTTTTTTGTCTTTTTGTGAAAAGACTTATTTTGCTCCATTGGCTGTGATTGTAGCATTTGTAACGTGAACTTCTTACATAAACTTAGCAATATTTACGTTTAAAATAGGGTACACTTTAGGAATGGCTGAGGGAGAAGTGACAATAAGGAGAGACAAAAATCATGAACTTAAAAAGTCCAGTCCTCTTTCCAAAGCCCTCCATGAATTGTTTGGAAAGTTGTTAGGTTCACATTCAAAGTATCCCACAATAATACTTTGAAAATGGTAAAGTGAGATGGACACAGGGACTATGATGAACATTTATTTTTTGGTGAGGGTATGAGTTGCTCTATTTTTCTTCCAGGCTGTGACACCCAAGACGTGCCTGTTGTTAGGCCTCTCCCAGTGCTGCTCATCAGTCATCAACTAGGAGATATGATAGAGATCTGGATGAAACTGTTCCTTAGATTTCCCTCCACTATATCCCATAGCCCCAACTCCCAGGCCTTTGCCTTGCCACAGCAACACAGGCGTGTACTCCCTTGAGTATAGAAGATTAAGGGTGATGGGCGTTTAAGATGAGTAAAGGAGTTGATAGGGTTGATAGAGAGAAACTATTCCCGCTGGTGGAGAATTCCAGAACAAGAGGGCATAACCTTAAAATTAGAGCCAGGCCGTTCAGGGGTGATGTCAGGAAGCACTTCTTCACACAAAGGGTAGTGGAAATCTGAAACTCTCTCCCCCAAATAGCTGTCAAGGCTGGGAGGTCAATTGAAATTTCAAAACTGAGATTGATCATTTTTGTTAGGCAAGGGTATTAAGTGTTACGAAACCAAGGCGGGTAGGTGGAGTTAAGGTAAAGATCAGCTGTGATCTAATTGAATGGTGGGACAGGCTCGATGGGCTGAATGGCCTACTCCTGTTCCTAGGTTCCTATAAGAAGAGACGCTGGTGATGAACAGGCGAAGTGGAAAAGTGGTTCATGAAAACAAAACAGACGGATTATCAGAGAGCTTGGAAAAAGTAAAGAAAAGAATTAGCAGAAAAATGCACTTAATTACCTAAATGCAGAAAGCAGTTAAGGAAAGTGGTTAATGGCAGCAGTACCTATCACTATGATTAAATTGAGAAAGTGAGCAAGACAGAAGAGCAATATTTACTGAGCTCGCACTACCCTTATTATGATGCAGCTCACAGAAACCAGGGGGGAATTTTAACCGCAATAAATGGGTGGGTTGGGATCAGGTGGGAGGTTAAAGTATTAAAAATCTGAATCCTAACCCCAACCTGCCCACTTCTGGTTTTATGGAGGCAGGATGGGGGCGGGCAGCCAACCCGCTCACAGGAGGCAGGTTTACACTTTAAGAATTGTAACGAGGCTCTGTGCCTCATTTTGAAGCTCCATTTAAAATTTAACTGTGTGCGGCCAAGTTTCCCAGCCTTTCCATCTGGCTGGCTGCGGGTGGGAAACAGATGAAAACATTTTTAATCAGACCTGTTGAATCCGTGAATCTTAAGGTATGGTGTTCTTCAATAAATAGACGGAGACTACAGATCAACAATCAACAGGTGTTTACTGGATGAGGGTAGCCTAAAAACTAACAGTACAGATGCCTGCTCAAGGCTTATATACAGGTGTGGTCACTGCCAGTACTACAGTATACAGGAGCTGTAAAAGTAGTTCTCTCTTAAAGGTACATACACTACAATTCCTCCCCATTTAGATTAACAGTACCATAACATTCAAATAACAGTTAACACTTTAACATGCACATTAACTGAAATAGTCCGTTTGTAGATTCAGTCTTTGGGGCGGCTTCCTGATCCTTTCTGAATAGCGCCTTTCCTGAGTGTCTTGTTCTTGGTGCGGAGGCGATTCTGGCCCCCTGTCGTCGGTTAGTTCATCAGTTTCCGCTGCTACTGTTTCTGGGGTAGATGCTACCGGTATGTCGGGTTCATCCCCAGGTACGCGAGACATGGGGTTGACTCGTTCCTGTGACGCTAGGATCTGGTCGACATGGCGTCTCACAATGTTCTCCCCAACATCCACTGTGTACATTAGTGGCCCCTGCCGTGTGCATATCGTTCCGGGTTGCCATTTCTCTGTTCGGTAGTAGCGGGCCAAAACTGGTTGTCCTACATTGAAGCTCCTTGTCGGCTTCTCATTGATGTGCTGGAATTGCTTATCCTCAACATTTCTTCGCACATTTGGTCTGAGCAAATCCAGATGAGATCTCAACCTTCGGTTAAAGAACATCATGGCCGGGGTCTGGTTGGTAACTGCATGTGTCGCATTTCTGTAGGCTAACAGGAAATTGTCCACCTTATGCTGTAGTGGAATGTCTTCATCGCACATGGCCCTTACTGCCTTTTTAAAGGTTTGTACGAACCTCTCAGCCAATCCATTTGTGGCTGGATGATACGGGGCGGATGTGTAATGCCTTACCCCATTCCTTCTCATAAATTTCTGAAACTCTTCAGACACAAACTGTGGTCCGTTATCAGAGCAAATCTGCTCTGGCAAGCCGTTCCTGGCAAATATGGTCCGTAGGACTGCAATCGTTTTCTCCGTAGTGGTGAAGGACATTTTTATCACCTCAGGCCATTTCGAGTGCGCATCCACTGCTATTAAGAACATTGAGTCCATGAATGGACCAGCAAAATCAATATGCACCCGTTGACATGGAGAGGAGAGCCACTCCCATGGGTGTAGAGGGGCATGTGGTGGTGCATTTTGGACCTTCTGGCATCCTGAGCAGCTCTTTGTTAGGTCCTCGATTTGTTGATCGATCCCCGGCCACCACACATAAGCCCTAGCAAGGCTTTTCATTTTCACCCCTCCCAGATGGCCTTCGTGAAGCTCATTGAACACTCTCTCCCTTAACTTGGGTGGAATTACCACTCGGGATCCACACATCACTGTCCCCTGGCATACTGACAGCTGTTCTCTTCTGGATGAGAATGCTGGCAACAGTGAGTCGCCATGTGTTGGCCATCCCTTCACCGTCAAATCATATACCCGAGACAGTGTCGGATCATTTCAGATCTCCTCTATATCCGCGTTAGTTACCGGCAAGCGTTCAATTATCGACGAATAAAATATTTCGACAGGGTCCACTGCTGGTGCTTCCTCCACAGTAGAGAGTGGCAGGCGTGATAGCCCATCAGCGTTTCCATGCTGTTTCGTGCCCTTATACTCGATTTCATATTGGTTCGCCCCTAGAAAAAGGGACCATGTTTGTAGCCGTTGTGCAGTCATCACCGGAACGCCCTTCTTTGGATTAAAGATGGAGACAAGTGGTTGGTGGTCAGTCAGCAAGGTGAACTTCTGCGCATGCAGATAGTGGTTGAATTTTTTTACTCCCCATACTAGGCTGAGGGCCTCCCTGTCAATCTGGGTGTAGTTGCGCTCAGCTGAGGTTAGTGACCGAGACGCAAAGGCTACTGGCCTCTCCAACCCGTCTGGGAATTTGTGCGACAGCACCGCTCCAATACCATAGGGTGATGCATCACACGCCAACCGAATTGGTAGTGCTGGGTTGAAATGGGCCAACACCTCTTTTGATGTCATCAATTCTTTGCACTTCTGGAAGGCTCGTTTACATTCGTCATTCCACTTCCATGGTACCCCCGTTTGCAGTAGGGTGTTCAGTGGGTGTAATACTGTCGACAAATTTGGTAAGAACTTATGGTAGTAGTTCACCAGCCCGAGGAACGACCTCAGTTGTGACACATTTTCCGGTACTGGAGCCTTGATTACTGCCTCAATCTTTTCAGGGGACTTATGTAACCCCTCTTCATCAATAACGAGATCTGCTTCTGGAAAAACTCGCACTTGTGGCGATTAGCTCGTAGCCATATTCCTTCAATCTAGTGAGCACCTTCTCCAGGTTGGCGAGGTGATCACTGTCATTTTCGCCCGTGACCAGGATGTCGTCCAAATAACACTGGGTCCCTGGAATCCCTTGCAGGACTTGATCCATTGCCCTTTGCCAAATAGCCGGAGCCGATGCTACTCCGAACATCAGCCGGTTGTATTGGTAGAGACCTTTGTGAGTGATGATCGTGAGGTATTGTTTCGAGGCTTCTTCTACCTCCATTTGCAGGTACGCCTGGGCCAGATCAATCTTAGTGAAGTATTTTCCTCCAGATAGCGAGGCGAAAATATCTTCAATCCGCGGAAGCGGATATTGTACCGTGTGAAGGACTGGGTTCACTGTCACCTTAAAGTCCCCACAGATGCGAACCTTCTTTGGTTCCCCAGGCGTATTACTCAACGACCTATTCATTACAGGAATGATGGGTGTAGCCCACTCGCTCCAGTCCACTTTGGACAGTACCCCTGAACGTTCCAACCCTTCCAGCTCTGCTTCGACGGCTGGGCAGATCGCATAAGGCACCGGTCTGGCCTTAAAAAACTTTGGGCTTGCATTTTCCTCTGTTTTAATCGTCGCTGTTATGCCTTTTAGTGTTCCATGTCCCTCCTGGAACACTTCTTGTGCATCAGTTAGCATTTTTGACAGTCGTCCAGGTGTGACGTCGTCATCCTTTTTGGCCTCAACCTTCAGTGCCTGTATGGAATGCCAATATAATTGTATCTTCCGGATCCATTCACGTCCTAGTAGTGGTAGTCCTCCATCTGGCAATACATATAGGTCCATTTTTGGTATTTCCTGGCCGTTGTATGTCACGTTCACCCTTATTTTTCCTTTGGGGTAGACTTTTTGCCCGTGTACGTCTTCAAGACAATCTCTGTAGCTTTCAAGGGTATATGTGAGAATAGCCGCTTGTAGTCCCTTCGGTTTATGACTGTTGGGGCTGATCCTGTGTCCAATTCCATTTTCACTTGGACTCCGTCTATCTTGAGCATGACCCAGATAGTCTGGTGATCCTTCATTTTGATTACATTATGTAGTTTCAGACAACCCAGCTCCTTGCTTCCGAAGTCTGTATCACTTTTCTGTTCGTCTGAACTACTGTCCATCACCTTATGTACCTTTTTGTATTTCTCCTGTGGAGATTTCTTGCTGCTGGTTTTCTTCCCTGACCTGCAGACTCTTGCTATGTGTCCTGCTTTTCCACTCTGTCTGCACTCTTGGGCCTAGAAATTCAGTATAGCCACTTTTGGGGCGGTAAAGTCGGGCGGCCGCTAAAGTTTGCGCCCGCCGGAAAGTGGAGGCCACTTCGCCGATATTCAGTAGCTTTGGCCAAGGAGTTTGCTCGAGCGCTAAAACTGGCGATGCACGGCTATCTTTAGGCGCTAAGCCGGTGGTGCAGACTGATACCGCTGAGGCCGGGCGCAGCGCAGGTGCGGTCATGTCTTGATTGACAGCAGACACCCTGGCGCCGGCCAGCTCTTAAAGGGGGAAGGGTCGGCTTGGTCTGCTGCCACGCCCTGGATACTGCAGCCCTCCAGCAAGGCCTAAACATTGCTGCTGGTGAGAAATAGCGCCAGGAAGGATGCAGAGGGCCCGTGAGCGAGCGCAGCGCTTCTCTGCCCATGATTTAAAGCTGCTGGTTAGGGCTTTGGAGAGGAGACGCCATATCTTGTTCCCGGACAGTGGCAAGAAGCCTGCCACCAGGGTGTACAGGAGAGCCTGGAGGGATATCGCCCAGAGGGTCACAGCCACCTGCGATGTCCCCAGGACTGGTGTCTAATGCCGGAAAAAAGTTTAATGACCTCACTCGGATTGTCAGGGTGAGTACCCTTTCCAGTGTCCTCCTCATCCTTGCATGTGCACCTCACATTATGGGCAAAGGGACCTCAAAGCCCTAATGGCCAGCCCTCATCCAGCAGCTATGGCACTGGCATGAACATCAATTGCACTTTCTGCACTTTACACACTGGCCAAGCTATTCCACCATGGGAGGCAGTGCACACAACAACAGGGCACCACACTGGCCAAGCTATTCGACCATGGGAGGCAGTGCACACAACAACAGGGCACCACAATGGCCAAGCTATTCGACCATGGGAGGCAGTGCACACAACAACAGGGCACCACACTGTACTTAGAGGCCGTCCTTTCTCTTGCAGGCCAAGCTGGCCCAGAATCTGAGGAGCCGGACTGTCACCGGGGGAGGCCGTCCCCAGTTCCAGCAGCTCAGTGACCTGGAGGAGCGCGTGGGTCGACTCATGGGTGGCCGGCTGATTGGCCCCGTTGCATGTGGAGATGCCGACCCTGTGCTGGGCCCCAATGGTAAGGACATGACCTTTTGGACCTCTCTCGTTCCCCTTGCGCTTCAGATCTACATCCTTTGCCACTGTCCGACCAATGCGCTGAATGCCACCACTCATGCCTCCCTCACTGACACCCTGTCCTCACTCTAAAGCTACTCTTGTGCCTTCCTGCTTTCAGCTGGTGAGGAGGAGGTCTCTGAAGCTGCCAGTGACAGTCCCTCGGAAGAGGAGGACGAGGAGGAGCAAGAGGAAGGCGGCCCCTCGGGGGAACCCACATCCGCGCCAGGGGATGGCAATGGAGGGGACACGTCTTCCCTGGAGGAGAGGCAGGGGGAAGTGTTGCAGGGGGGTGTAGCTCCTGTGCCCAGTGGCGTCGAGCCACGCAGGAAGGGTCGGGCAGCTCGGCGGCCTTCTCCCCAGAGGGGGGAAGTGTTGCAGGGGGGTGTAGCTCCTGTGCCCAGTGGCGTCGAGCCACGCGGGAAGGGTCGGGCAGCTCAGCGGCCTTCTCCCCAGAGGGGGGAAGTGTTGCAGGGGAGTGTAGCTCCTGTGCCCAGTGGCGTCCAGCCACGCGGGAAGGGTCGGGCGGCTCAGCTGCCTTCTCCCCAGAGGGGGGAAGTGTTGAAGGGGAGTGTAGTTGCTGGGCCCAGTGGCGTCCAGCCACGCGGGAAGGGTCGGGCAGCTCAGCTGCCTTCTCCCCAGAGGGGGGAAGTGTTGCAGGGGAGTGTAGTTGCTGGGCCCAGTGGCGTCCAGCCACGTGGGAAGGGTCGGCCAGCTCGGCGGCCTTCTCCCCAGAGGGAGAGTCCGGCCTCCAGTCCGGAGACGGTCCTCGCCCAGGAGGTGCGCCTCCTCGATCAAATGTCCGCGGACTCGGTTCGCCGGCACACCGAGTTCATGGGGGTTGTGGCACGGTTGCCTGAGGCCATCGAGTCCCTGGCTCATAGTGTGTCCGATTTCGGGGCCTCACAGGCCAGGGGTTTCGAACAACTCGGGGCAGCACAGGCCAGGGGTCTCGAACAATTCGGGGCAGCACAGGATGCGAGTCGGGCCGAATTGAGGGCAGCACAGGACGCGAGTTGGGCCGAATTCAGGGCAGCACAGGACGCGAGTCGGGCCGAATTCAGGGCAGCACAGGACGCGAGTCGGGACGACTTCAGGGCAGCACAGGCAGCGAGTGGCCAGTTGATCAGTGGTGCCGTGCAGTCACTGGCTGGTCTGATGCGGGCGCAGACCAGGGCAGTACGGGCACTCACTGCTGCCACACTCGCTGTGTCAGGCAGGCATCGCCAGGGCACCCGTCGCGCTGCAGCAGCACAGCGGTCTGGCCTTCAGCAGATTGCTGCACTTGCTGCAGTGCCAGCCCGGCCGAGTGCCAGTGTCTCAGGCGAGCAGCGAGCGCCTGGCATCAGCCAGCTTGCCCCCATTGCTGCAGCCGCCACTGCCACTCCCCCAGCGAAGCTGCCACGAGCTGCTGGAGAGACTGATGCTGCCCAGCCACAGCTGCAGCAGTCAGCAGCCGGCCCCTCGAGGGCCAGAGCTCGTCTAGGCCGACCCCCAAGGGCATCTGCCGTCACACAATGTGCCCCTCAGGAGCCTTCCCCCAGCCTTGCAGCACCCACAGGGCCCAGGTTGAGGCGGAGCAGCAGGTCGGCCAGGGGCCGGAAAAGGCTGGACAAGGACTCGCCCTCTCGGCACACAAAGTAGAGTGTGTTGCCAAATTTTTTTTATATGGGGGTGGTTGTGTTGTCTTTGGGGGGGGTTGTTTTGGTAAGGCCGAGGATGAAGGCCATTTGGATGGAAAAGTTTTGTTATTCCTCCCCAGGTTGTGGGAGTGAGTCATGTGTTTGTTTTTTGGGGGTGTTGTCTTTTTTTGGGTTTCATGTGGGAAGGGCCCTGAGTTTGTTCAATAAAGCTTTTTCTTTATTCAGCTTGTCCATGTGTGATGTTTGAAGTGGTTGTTGCGTTAACCGGCTGAGGGCTTGCGGAGAGGCTGCATTCATGTCCCTTCATTGCCACAAGCCATTCCCTGACAGGGGGCCTAGAAGTGCCGTTCAATAAGCCGCCGACGGACGGCCCTTGGACCTTGTGGCTCCCTCCTGGGCTGGTACTCCTCCTCCTCCTCCTCCTCCTCCTCATGGTCCTCCTGCTCCTCCTCCTGAGGTGGTGGTCCAACGTGAGGTGGCAGTGCCTGAGTCCTGCGGATAGCCAGGTTGTGCAGCATGCAGCAAACGACGACGAACTGGGAGACTCTATCCGGCGAATACTGCAGAGATCCACCAGAGTGATCCAGGCAGCGGAACCATTGCTTGAGGACGCCAATCGTTTGCTCTATGATGTTCCTTGTGGCTTGATGGCTTTCGTTGTATGCCTCCTCAGCAGGGGTCCTGGGCGCGCGGAGCGGGGTCATGAGCCATGTACACAAAGGATAGCCTTTGTCCCCGATAAGCCATCCTCTTGGGGGAGGCTGTGCCTGGAACATGTCAGCCACAGTAGTCTGGCGCAGGATAAATGCATCGTGGCTGCTGCCTGGAAAGCGGGCATTGACAGCTAGGATGCGCTGCCTGTTGTCACACAACAGCTGTACATTGAGGGAATGGTAGCCCTTCCGGTTGCGGTAATCCTCAGCATTGTCGATAGGTGCCCGCAAAGCCACATGCGTGCAGTCAATGGCGCCCTGCACCATGGGGAAGTCCGCGATCCTCGCAAATCCGACTGCACGCTGCTCCTGCCTCTCCAGGGTCATGGGGAAGGAGATGAATTGGTGTCTCCTTGTGAAAAGGGCATCGGTGACCTGCCGGATGCAGCGATGCACGGCGAACTGGGATATGTTAGCTATGTCCCCAGCAGCGGCTTGGAAGGAGCCGCTTGCATAAAAGTTCAGAGCCACCGTGACCTTCACTTCCACCGACAGAGACGTCCTGCACATCAGCTGTGGACGCAGATCTCTGTGAAGCAGCTGGCAGATCTCTGCAACCACCTCCCTTCTGAAGCGCAGCCTCTTAACACACTGCGCGGCAGTCATGGTGAGATAGGACACCTGCTGGCGGTATTCCCTGAGTGGGTAAGGCCTACGTTGCCGACGCCTGATGCCCCCTCTGCGTCTAGGCATGGCTGCCCCTCTCACACAGCGTCTGCGAGCCCTTCGCACATAATGCTGGAACTGAGGGTTGGAACCCCATGCAGCCCCCATAATATACTTGCAAACAATGAAATCACAATGAGGCAAATTTCCAAGCTCTGGCCAGAAGCCAAAAATACCTCTCCTATGTTGGGCCAAATCAGTAAGGTCTCTTCCTTGGTCTCTGTCCAGAAATCCGTTGCACAAAAGTCATTGCAGCAAAATGGCTGGCCTTTATAGTTCAGTGTAAGTGCCCTTTAATTAGCGCTCCCCGAGGCCCGCAGGGCCTCTGCTGCGTTCCACTTCACAGTTCTTAGCACCGCCACGCCCACATTGGGCGGGCGCGACTGAAGTTCCGGTTTGGGGCGCACAAAGGGCGTTGCACGACAAAATGACGTCATAAGCTGCGCGCGCAGCTGAGCGCGCGCAAACACTTTGCGCCGGCGCTAAATGTCTACTGAAGTTGGGCGTAGGCGCAGATCGCCCTGCGCCCGGCCGCTAAGTGCCTAGCGCTCGAGATCTACTCCTCCTAAGGCGCTAACGGCTGGCGCACGCAACTGAATTTCTAGGCCTTGGTCCTTGAACCAACAATCCTTCTGGTCATGTGTTGTTCTGCCGCAGCGATAACACTTCCCTGCTCCATATGACATTTCATTGGTGCCATATTCTTGCGGTCTCCGTTGTATCTCTGCAGCGCCCCGTACGGCTGCTTCGTGTGATACTGCCATGCTGAAAGCCTTGTCCAGCGTAAGATCCTTTTCTGATAGAAGCCGTTTCTGGGTTCCTTCACTTTGAAGCCCACACACAAACTTGTCCCTTAACATATCTGCTAGACCCATTCCAAACTGGCAGTGTTTCGATAGCTTGCGCAGTTCCATTAAATACTCAGCATTACTTTCGTCTTTACGCTGGTTCCTTTTGTGGAACTTAAATCTTTCTGCTATCAGCAGCGGTGTGGGGTTTAAGTGGTCCTGTAGGATTTCCACTATGCTTTCGAAATCCTTATCCACTGGCTTCTCTGGGGTTATTAGGTTTCGCAGTAAGCCATACATTTTTGCACCCATGGAATTCAACAAAACCACTGCTTTCCTGGCATCTGGCACTTCATTCGCCTTGCAGTACACCTCAATGCGTTCCACATATGTTGCCCAGTCTTCGACTTCATTGTCGAATGCTGTGACACTGCCACTCTTCGGCATCCCTGGGTGTGGTTAGACTGGCTAAAATGGCGTCTCCCGCGCTCTCCCTTCTTCTCCGCTGGCTCAAAATGGCGTCTCCCGCGCTTTCCTTTCTTCCCGCGCTCACCCTTCTTCTCCGCTGCGGCTTCAAAAATGGCATCTCCCGTGCTCTCCCTTCTTCTCCGCGGCTCAAATGGTGTCTCCCGCGCTTCCTTTCTTTCCCCGCGGATGCTGCTCAACCCTTGAGCCCTGGCTGCGCTCTGCGCGTTCTCCTGTGCGCCTCTCTCGTTGCTGCCGCTCGGTCCTGAACCCCGGCTGTGCTTTACCCTCTCTCTCTTTTGTTTTCCGTCGACGCCGCTCGGTCTTCAACCCCCGGCTGTGCCCTGTGCCCTTTACCCTCTCTCTTACCCCGTCGACGCTGCTCGGCCTTTTCTGTGCCGTCGGTCGGCTCCAGCCGCCGCTGTCCGGGAAGGGTCTGCGCTGTACCTGTTGCCAGTCTGTTGCTGGATCGTCGTGGCTGGAGAACCAAGCCCAGCTCTCAACAGCCTCCCCTGCGATGTTCACTCTCTGCCGGATGACTGGGCGGTTGCTCGTGGTCGACGCCCGTGCTTCTGGCCTCGACTTTCTTCCACTGTCCTCCCGGAGCGAATCCTTGGGAGGAAATGCAGAGTTGCAGGTAGATTCGAATCGACCTCGTCGCCACTGTTGAATCCGTGAATCTTAAGGTATGGTGTTCTTCAATAAATAGACGGAGACTGCAGATCAACAATCAACAGGTGTTTACTGGATGAGGGTAGTCTAAAAACTAACAGTTTATAAGCTCAAGGCTTATATACAGGTGTGGTCACTGCCGGTACTACAGTATACAGGAGCTGTAAAAGTAGTTCTCTCTTAAAGGTACATACACTACAAGACCCTGCCGTTAAATTCAGCAGGGCCTGTGGGCAACCCATTCTTCCAGGTTTTCCGTCTGTATTCCAGCTCCATCACTCCCTACCCACCTCCAAGATAAAATTCCGGCTCATGTACTTGATGTGGACACTGAACTGTGTGCTACAGGAAAATGTTTACCTCAAAAAATGTTGGGAGAAAAGATTCAGTGACAGAGGGTTGAATTTTGCTGGCGCTCAGAGTGCGGGTTTGGAGGCGGATCCGCTGTCAAAATAGCAAAGTTTGACAGCGGGTAGGAGACCCACTGTCAACCTGCCTCCACGCGAGTCTCCCAGGTGTCTGGTCTGTGCAGAACTGACTCGACACCAAGCAGCGAGGGAGACAATTTAGATCATTAAATGGCTTGTTAACAGCCAATTTAATGCTATTTTGAGCCTACCGTGTAATTTTACAAGCTCCCCCACGGGCTACCCGTGGCTCAGGGACACGCCAGCTCACCTTGTCATGAGTTGAGTCTGCTTTGATTTATCTGATAACCTGACAGCTGCAGAAGTGGTGTAACGGATACCATGTTGTAGCTGTTCAGTTTCAGAGCTCAGAAACTGTTGATTACTGCATTTGTAAGACATATAGAGATTTCTTTAGCTTGCAAGTGTTTTGAGCCAGCTGTATGTCCAGTGGCCCCTCATTGGAACAACCTCTCTCACCATTGATAGATCGCTTCAGTCATCTCACCTGCAGCTGCCATCTATTCCAGCAACATCGGTGACCTTGAAAAATCACACCTTAGTCCTCTGAATCCTTCCACAATCTGCCCCAACACCAACATCACCAGGCACATCAACATCACCAACAGCCACACTCAACCTTATCCTGCTGTGCCACGCATCACATCCCCGTTACTCTGCCTTCCCTACCCTACTCCTACACATCTTTACTCACACCAACTTACCTTGCACCTCCACCCATCCCTCTCTATCTACATTATCACTTCATCTCACTAGCCCCCCCTCACACTCACCCTCATCCTAGTCCAATCATACTAACTAACAACGCACAAGGGTAGGCATTTGGGTGGTTTAGCCAATGCTCATGTGAAGTTTCTGGTAATGTGCTGTCAAACATTGAAATCTTTATTTTCAACACTTTGCGTTCTTGGACAGATTTGTGTGCACCTTTGGAAGTGGCTTAGTGAGTTGCAGTGAATGGTGAGACATAACGGTACCCCCTGCAATGCTGATGAGTGTGAAAGGAATTGTAGGGATGCTTTATGGT
The DNA here is from genome assembly GCF_052327205.1 of Somniosus microcephalus. Taxonomy (NCBI): domain Eukaryota; kingdom Metazoa; phylum Chordata; class Chondrichthyes; order Squaliformes; family Somniosidae; genus Somniosus; species Somniosus microcephalus. The sequence continues at coordinate 49,006,486 of NC_140997.1, forward strand.
GCTGGTGTGGGGTGGTGCCAACCTGGTGCATCATGTGGCAGCCAGGGTGTGCAGTGTCAAGTGAAGTAAATCTGGCCATGGTGAGGCCATCCCTGGCCTCCCAGGCAGCAATGTGGTTGGGTGCTGATGCCCTGAGTCCTGTGCAGCATCAGTTGATTGCGGAGAGGGTTGGTGTGGATGTTGGTGCTGCTGGTGTGCCCGGTGATGCTGGTGTTGGGGCTGATCGTGGTGGGATTCAGAGGACCAAGGTGAGATTTTTTCAGGGGCACCGATGCTGATGGAATAGATGGCAGGTGAGGTTGAGATGACAGAAGCGATCTGTCAATGGTGAGAGAGGCTTTTCCAATGAGGTGACACTGGATAGAGAGTTTGCTCCAAACACTTGCTAGCTGCATAAACCTTAATCTGTCTTCCAAATGCAGTAAGAAACAGCTTCTAACCTTGGAAAATGAAGACCTATGAAATGGGGGCTTTTATAGGCCATTTGCAGCTGTCAGGTTAGTAAATCATCCCATGCTGACACAACACCCGACCTCCTTACCTGACATGATCCCGAGCACCGTGAACCTCGTGAAAAAGGCATAAAAATAATAAGTACCTGGTAAAATTGTGTTTAGCAGCCTTTTAAATAACTTTTAATGAGCTTAATTGCCTAACCCGCCGCTTGGTGTTGGGTCTGTTCAGCGCTGACAGACCCGACACTTAGGGGACTGGCATGGAGGCGGGCTGACAGCAGGCTCCTGACCCCCTGTCAATCTTTTCTATTTTGACAGCTGACCCACCTCTGATCCTGCCCTCTCAGCGCCAGCAAAATTCCGGCCACAGTAACAGGAGTAGGCCATTCAGCCCCTCAAGCCTGCTTTTTATTCATTCATTGGATGTGGGCGTCATTGGCAATGCCAGTATTTATTGCCCATCCCTAAAAGCTCTTGAGAAGGTGGTGGTGGTGAGCAGCCTTCTTAAACTGCTGCAGTCCATGTGGTGAAGGTACTCCCACAGTGACTTTGTCATAGCAGTTTGGTAGAACTGAGTGGCTTGCTAGGCCATTTGAGAGGGCAGTTAAGATTCAACCACATTGCTGTAGGTCTGGAGTCACTTATAGGCCAGACTGGGTGAGGACAGCAGATTTCCTTCCCTGAAGGACATTAGTGAATCCGATAGTTAAATGATCACCATTACTGATACTAGCATTTTATTCCAGATTTATTTAATTAATTATTTAATTAACTGAATTTAAATTCCCCAGCTGCCGTGGTGGGATTGAACTGGAATACTAGACCAGTAACATATCCACTATGCTACCGTTCCCACTCCACCATTCAATTAGACCGTGGCTGATCTGCACCTCAACTCTTTTTTCCGCTTTGGCTCTATATCCTTTGACACCATTATTTAACAAAAATCTATCTACAACAAAAGCAAAATACTGCAGCTGCTAGAAATCTGAAAGAAAATCAGAAAATGTGGAGGCACTCAGCAGGTCAGGCAGCATCTGTGGAGAGAGAAACAGAGTTAACGGCTGGAATTTTACCCTAAAAACCGGGTGGGTTTGGAGCGTGGGGGCTGTTAAAATGTTAAAATTGGGATTCCCGACCTGACCCCGCCTCCAACCCAGGCGGGGGGGCAGGTGACCAACCTGCTCCCAGGGGGAGGTACCTTAATTTAAATATTATAATGAGGCTGAAAACCCCTTTCTCACCCCTCCATTTTGTGTTTAACTGCCTGTGGACGGGTTTCACATAATTCATGAAACCCGACAGTTAAACCAAGGCGGGGACTGCTGCATCCAGGAGGCAAGTGGCTTTATACTTACCTCCTGGATCCAGGGTCCTGACCATACCCACCTCCCCCGATAGTAGACCCCACCACGATGCCTCCAATCACAATAATAATGATGAGTCTGGCCATGATCCTCCAGTGGCTGGCCCCTATCCTCTCTCCCCCACCCCCACCCATTCCAACCCCGGCCGACCCCACCCACCTCCCAGGATTCCAGGCCGACACAACCCACCCCCCCACAATCCCTGGCCCCTGCTGATGCTCTCTCCCCACTCCCGATCCCCAACCCCTGCCAATTGCCGGACCACCTCCCGCGATCCCTCCCCCGGACCGGCCCCTCGCTTCTGAGGCCTACCTGCCTGCAGCCAGTCAGACTCTCAAACTGGCTGGCTGCGGCCAGAAATCCGAGGCCTCACATTCAAATCAGGTCTTACGGTTAAAGCCGGCAGGGCCTGCGTGAGACATGGCCTCCCAGGATTCCCGCCTACCTGGGGAAAATTCCGGCCAATGTTTCAGGTCGATGATATTTCATCAGAACTGCAATCTGTCTATCTCAGTCTTGAAAGCTCCAATTGTCCCAGCATCCACAGCCTTTTGGGGAGACAGAGTTCTAAATCTCTACTACACCTTGTGTGGAAAAGGTGCTTCCTGATTTTGTTCCAGAACGGCCTTGCGCTAATTTTAAGATAATGTCCCCTTATTCTTGATTCCCCGGAATGGATTTAATAAAATGACATTGTTGCTGTACTTTTCTGAGAGTATTTATGGAAGAAAATCTGATCAGGATTGGGCAAAAATACAAAACCAAAATTCAGGTCAAAATGACTAGAAACTAGATGTAAATATGAAAAGCTGGGAAGGCATTGGAAAGTAGCAGCACAATCTAAGAGACTCAGATGGCTTGCTCAAGGATTATGACATTAACTGAAGCCAGTGTTTATGTACTGAGCTTGTAAATGACGTGCAGGCATTGGTGATTTCAACCAGCACATTCTGAGGTTTATCTGGAAATAGAGGGTGGGGGGAAACATATTTTAAGGGCTTAAAAATTAGGTTTTATTGAATTAGACGGTGTATTTCTGTAAATATTTATAACAGCATAAAACAACATATATCCTGCTAATGTATTACAAGAACTGCATTTCTTCGTAGGTGTGTTAGCTGTGGCTCCATGTGTAGCACTCTCGCTTCTGGGTCAGAATGGTTGTGGGTTCAAGTCCCACCCCAGAGACTTGAGCACAAAAATCTAGGTTCACACTCCAGTGCAGTGCTGAGGCGGTGCTGTCTTTTGGATGAGACGTTAAACCGAGGCCCTCTCAGGTGGATGTAAAAAAATCCCATTCCACTATTTCAAAGAAGAGCAGGGGAGTTCTCCCTCATCTCCTGACCAATATTTTACCCTCAACCAATGTCACTAAAACAGTTTATCTGGCCATTATCACCTTGCTGGGCGCAAAATTGGTTGTCGCGTTTCCCACATTACAACAGAGGCTACACTTCATTGGCTGTAAAGCTCTTTGGGACATCTTGAGGTCATGAAAGGCGCTATATAAATGCAAGTCTTTCTTTCTTTAGGTTTGTTTATGTAAAGTTTTATTGTGGATGTTTTCTTTTTGATCACAATCCCTGCATCAGCTTCCTCCCAGGCACTTTACCATAATCATACTTGAAGGATTTCACGGAAAAAGGTTGACTACACTGAACCATGAAAAATCAAATGGAATCGCACCTATCTTGTGAAACCACAATGGCTGGGAAGGCATTGGAAAGTAGCAGCACAATCTAAGAGACTCAGATGGCTTGCTCAAGGATTATGACGTTAACTGAAGCCAGTGTTTATGTACTGAGCTTGCAAATGACGTGCAGGCATTGGTGATTTCAACCAGCACATTCTGAGGTTTATCTGGAAATAGAGGGTGGGGGGGAAACATATTTTAAGGGCTTAAAAATTAGGTTTTATTGAATTAGACGGTGTATTTCTTAACTGGACAGTGTTCACGGTGCATTTTCAGAACCCGAGATTCTCTCACTGCGCAATTTTATAGAGCAACAATTTAAAGGAAGTCAGCGTTCCTGCTACCCTGATGTGTATGGCATTTTAGAAGGTGGGCTGACAGAGCTTACCCTAGCTGCATCTTCTCTCTAACCTCCAGCCTGACCTTACCCGCTCCCGCCCACCCTCCCCACCCCATCCAGGGACCTCCTACCGTCTTTGGTTCACTACCGTATCTAAAATGGAGAAATGTGGAAAGCCCCACAGAAACGCTTAACATTTTAAAGGTAATTACAAAATGTATTTTCCAGATGGATGAAGGTGACTCACACTAATGAATAAACTAAAATATGCCACTTTCAAATGAGCATTACTTAAATGAGATAGTGTTCTATAAAGTCTTTTTGTTTTGAAAAGGTGCAGTTCAAAAAGACCTTTTAGATAAACAGATAATGGGGGAAAAATTCAGTATCGCCCCGTTTGGGGCGCCATTATCGGCCGTGCGCAAAGTTTAGCGCCTGGCGCTAATTATCGCCTCCGACGACAAACTTAGCTTTTATCGCCCCTGGAGGTGATTGGAGCGCTAAATCAGGCACTTCACACCTGTCTTAAGGCGCAAAGGCCGAGGAGCGAGGCGCTACCTCAGAGCGCTGGCGAAGCTCATGTGATGTCAGTCAGCAATGGAACACAGACACACTGGCGCCGGCCAGTTCTTAAAGGGGAGTTCTGACGAAAGGTCATCGACCTGAAATGTTAACTCTGTTTCTCTCTTCACAGATGCTGCTTGACCTGCTGAGTTTCTCCAGCATTTTCTGTTTTTATCTTAAAGGGGAGGGTTGATTTTGCTCTCCATCCACATCCTGCTCATTGCAGCCTTGAATCTCGGCCTGGAGAGACCTGTACATCAAATCTGCTGGAAAGAACAATGGAGAGAACCAGGGAAAGAGCTCAGAGTGCAGCTCCCACAGTCTCTTCTAAATCGATACAAGGAAGGGCAAATCAAAATGAACCTGCAAAGTGCTGCTCAGTACCCAAAACTCCTTCACACAGCATTGAATCTCCCCAGAAGTCTCTCTCTCTCTCAGAATGCGTGGTGCAAAAATGTCACCAACAAAAAAAGGCAGGAAGTGGTCGCCTTTAAATAGCGCTCCCCCAGTCCCTTCCTGACTGCAAAACGCTCCCCTCAACCTGTCGTTGCCAGCGGCAGGTGGTAAGGCAGGGGGCGCCACTCAATATCCGGTCCGGGGCGCTACCGGGGCATTGCGCACTCGACTGATGTCACGATCTGCTGGCACAGGAGATCGTGGCGGTAGTGTTTAGCGCTGCTGCAAAATGTCTCGTTAATTTTGCGAGCGGCACAAACATCACCGCGCCCGGGCGCTAGTTGCTTTGCGCCCCATTAGCGCCCTCTTAAGGTGCTAATGGGAGGCACAAACAACTGAATTTTCCCCCCAATATGTTTCAGACTTGCTGTATGCTCTAGAACCAAGGGACACGGGTTCAAATGGAGGAGAAAATCGATGCATAGGCAAGTTAGATTCAACAACTTTATGAGGAGAATGGTTAACGTGTGGAATGGACTTTCCAGGGAAGCAGTGGAGGAAGATAGTGTGGAATCATTCAATGGAGAATTGGATGGCTATTTGAGGAGGCAAGCCATTGAGAGCTATTAGACTTTGGGAGCAGCTAGAAAATAAGAAGACAGAAAGACTTGCATTTCACGGCCTCAGGATGTCCCAAAGCGTTTTACAGCCAATGAAGTACTTTGAAGTGTAGTCACTGTTATAATGTAGGTAAACGTGGTAAACAATTGTCCACAGCAAGGTCCCACAAACAGCAATCAGATAATGACCAGATAATCTGTTTTAGTGATGTTGGTTGAGAGATAAATATTAACCAGTACACCAGGGAGAACTCCCCTGCTCTTCTTCAAAATAGTGCCAGGGGGTCCACCTAAGAGAGCAGACAGGGCCTCGGTTTAATGTTTAATCCAAAAGACATCCTTTCCTGGTCCTTTTTTTCCAATGTTCCTAAAATCAGTGTGTCATTTTACATCTGAAATTAATATTTCACCTTTAAGCTTCCATTTCCAATTGAGATTCGCTATGAAAAATGCTAGTTTGCTGCCATTCATATTGTTTGTAAGCAGGGTTTAATTGGCTTTATTTAAATCATAGACAGTAAGAATGTGTAGCAAAACAATGTGGACAATGCCAATTTATTTCAGTAGATACGAGATAGCAACTAATTAGGAACAAATTAAACCTGGATTTCTAACGTTTTAACAATTATATTTCATCTGAAAATACTGTGGGGTTATGTAATTAAGTTTCTTGGAGCTGTACCATGTTTTCCTACATTTCCATTGGGGAGAGCACATTGTTTCTCTTCAAACGGTAAATGGGTAGTGTTGGCACTTGTTCAGAATCCACATTCTTACCTTGCGTTACACAACAGCTGATGAATGCAATGATTTGATGTACACTTCACTTTGTCACTTTGGTTTCTGTCACTTAGCAATACCAGCTAGCCAAGACAATCCCAAAAAGAGCATCTACTGAACGTTAAACAGGAACATCAGGTTTAGGGAACGTATCTTATTACAAAATAGCCGATACATTTTTGATTTTATGTAATGCGTAGGATAAAGTTTTACCACTTTTTCAGCTTGCCACAGAGTCAGAGGGTCACTTCAGGGCATGAGCACATCATATAGGCTAATCCTCCAGTGCAGTGCTGCAGGAATGCCACATTGTCAGAGGTGTTGTCCTTTGAATGAGATGTCAAAGCAAAGGCCCATCTATTTGTTCAGATGGATGTTAAAGATACCGTCGGACTATTAGAGGAGTAGGAATTATCTAGTGCCTTGAATAACATTGCTGCCTTTCCCAACACCATTAAAAACTGATCTATTTGACATTCATTTCATTGCTGTTTCTAGGATCTTGCTGTGTGCATTGCACTAATATGTGTGAAGTGCCTTGCAACGTCTCTGAGAGATGTGATAAGACACTAACTATGGGGATCACTTTCAACTTTAGATGCAGCAGAAAACTGACGGTATTGGATCAACTACCCTTTGAAGTCAGTAAAAAGAAAATTGGGCGGGGTGTATAATGGATGGCTGATCTGAAGTTGAAAGTTATCTCCTGTATAAATTTCCTTTCATTTTGGGAGTTAATACGCAGTTTCAGTTAGCATACAGAGTAACTTGTGAAGAAACCTAAGGGTTCAATTTCCACTTTGTATCATTTCTAGTGCTCTGGTAAACATATCCCTGTCACTTTCCCATTTGCTCTATATTAGAACAGACCATCACCCATTGATTTTTCAACTGAGTGGCTATTGTCTAAGAACAAAGGCAAATGTTTTCAAAAATACGCACTGACTGTTTGAACCCCTCAATGTTTTACATTATGTTCCTCCCCACTATTTCTAGTCTCTTGCAACCACACATCTTCAGATCATTGCGCACAGGCCACACTCAATCACACTGCCAGGAAGTCAATGATGACTCTCCCTGGTTCACCGCCCCCCCCCACCCCACCCAATCCCCATGGAGAATTGCTGAGCGTCTGTTTGGCCGAGATTGGCAATTTGACTGTGTGATGTCAACATGGGTAAAAGGTAACATGCCAACCGTTCTGTGGCATTAGCCACTGGAACTCAATACTTGGTGCCATTATGCCACCCAAACATTTCAAATTATGTTTTTACCAGCTCGCTAGAGGCCTAACTGTGGGATGTCAGATTTCTGATGACATGGGTTGAGTGGAAACCTGATCCCCTTTTAAATTGGTTTAGCTTTAAGATGTTCATTGTTGGTAGCTCAGCAGACAGTGTAATAGAATATTCTGCAAATCCCAACCAAATGCTAATTTGATGTCAAATTTTGTTCATTGTTACTACTATTGGAACTTGCCAAAAAAATTGAAATTCAACACCTCTTTCTAATTCCATCTATAGGTGAGGTATTACTGATATCAATCTCTATTGCCAACAAATTATAGGAATCTCTTAGGAATGGAGATGGTTTGGCATTAAATAAAAAGGCTATGTCAATAATCTGTTGAAGGTTTATTTGCTCCAGCATTAAGCATTTTTATGTGAAACATAAAGGCCTAGAAATTCGGTGGGCTGCACCACCAGTTAGTGCCTAAAGAGGGCACTCAGTGGCTTTAGCGCCACTGGCCGCACCTCCTGCGATATTTAGCTGGGGCACTAATGGCGGCGTTAACCTGTTGCGCTGCGCTGCCTCTGATGACGTCATTGGTGTGCGCAGCGCCCTGCTACCGCCCCGATCTCGATATTTGGCAGCGACTGCCTCTGTAGCGCCGTTCGCAAATGGCGCCCGGTTCACGGGGCCTTCCTGTGGCAGCAGTGGCGCAAATTAAGGTGGAGGTACGGGGCGGCCGTTTTTTCCGGCGGCGGCCTGCCAGCACCTCCGTCTCTGGCCTCCTGATTGCCCCCCATGGCATTGCCGGCTGTTTTCTGAGAGCCCGGCACTTCTCCTCGGTGCCGGGCTCTTTTGCCGGCACTCGCGATCTCCGATCACGCTGGTGCAGGCCCCTCCCCCTTAAGAATGGGAGGAAGGTCTGCAGTACCGCAGCGCGCCGTGCCGCAGCGTGTGGCGCTGCGGCACGTTGCGCTGCGCTATTCAGTTTCAGCGCCCTAAGAGGGACACGGAGCACCTCGAGCCTCGCCCCGTGTCCCTCTTGGGGTGCTCAAGCTGAATTTCCGGCGGTCGCTACTGCTCCAAACGCTGCGCTAAATCCGGCGCCCAGGTGAGCTTGGCGTCCCGTTTGCGGCTCCACCCAATTTCTCCCCCAAAATGTAATGGAGAGTAAAGCTGTTATTTACATTTCTACAAGATTAGAAGCTACGTAGTTAATATATTAGCAGATAAAAACAGTACACTTCTAGATTATGCTGGTATCATGTTTCAAGAGTTTTGGACCAATTTTTTTTCAGAAAGGATTTAGAAAAAAGAGTTACGTTTAAGCACTTTGTTTTAAAGCAAAGTGCATTCATATGAGTTTTAAAAAAGGCACTGAGAAAAAAGATGGCTAAAATCTTCATGAGGTAGACATCAAAACTGTTTCCCCAAAGTGTAAACAATAAGCAATTGGTTAGCTTGCCTCGTTAATCAATGAATACCTCACACCCATTGTGTTGGGAGGTCTCTGGTCCCAAGCACACAGCAGGGATTGTCTGGCATAGGCGTCCCCATAGTTAGTTAACTCAGAGACACAGGCTATCAGTCAGGGTTTTTAAAGAGAATGCTATGAGGGCAAGCTTTTGCCAAACACAGGAGGTTAGAATGCAGGAGGACAGCTAGAAATGATTTTATTCCAATCAAGGAAGATAACCCCCTGATCTGAGGAAGTATAGCGTATTCATTGTTTTGTATTATTATGTGAAAATAAGTTGTACTGATTGAACTAAATGAGTTTGATCATAACTGTTGTTCTTTGTGTTCACATGCTGTGAAATAATGAAGTTTAATTATTCATATCTGGCCTCATCTTGCCAGGTGTTTTCTTGGCCCATCTTACACTGAATTAGATAGAATTAACAGCACAGAAACAGGCCATTCGGTCTAACCAGGCTGATACCTGGGATGGCAGGAATGATGTATGAGGAGAGATTGGGTCGATTAGGCTTGTATTCGCTGGAGTTTAGAAGAATGAGAGGGGATCTCATTGAAACTTATAAAATTCTGGCAGGACTGGACAGACTAGATGCAGGGAGGATGTTCCCGATGGTCAGGGAATCCAGAACCAGGGGCCACAGTCTAAGGATAAGGGGTAGGCCTTTTAGGACAGAAATGAGGAGGAATTTCTTCACCCAGAGAGTGGTGAAGCTGTGGAATTCTCTACCACAAAAGGCAGTAGAGGCCAATTCATTAAATATATTCAAGAAGGAGTTGGATATATTTCTTAAGGCTAAAGGGATCAAGGGGTATGGGGAGAAAGCAGGTACCGGGTACTGAACTTGGATGATCAGCCATGATCGCATTGAATGGCGGAGCAGGCTCGAGGGGCGGAATGGCCTACTCCTGCTCCTATCTTCTATGTTTCTATGTAACTAGTCTATGCCAGTGTTTATACTCCACACAAGCCTCCTCCCACCCTACTTCATCTAACCTTATCAGCATAACATTCTATTCCTATCTCCCTCATATTACTTATCTAGCCTCCCCCTAAATGTAACAAAAATCTTCAAAAGGATTGCAGGGGAGCACCTATGAAAGACACAGATATCCAGGTCAAATTACAAAAGGGTCCTATTCTTATAAATCGTATATTTAGAAATTGAGCAGCACAGGCATAGCCCTAAACATAAGGGGCTAGAAATCTGTTATAGCCAAGGAATGGGCAGTGTTTAGTCTAAAAATGGTTCAGTAGCGCCAGGTGAAAATCATCTAGGCTGCATGCAAAATTTGTCCTCACACCTGTAGGAGTTCGCAAAAATCCCATCAGTCCCCAAAGATCGGGAAATATTAATCTACATCGTGGAAATTGCCTCTGGGTTGGACAATGTTTTAAACATACCCAGAATTGCAGGGGGGCTGTGTTGAGTTGGGCAGCATGTGGACAACACCGGAATCGAGGAACTTCGTGGAAATATTCGCACACTTTAAGACAGCACATTTTATTTAAAAAATGTACTCTTGAGTTTTGAACTGTGTAAATTGCAAAGGGATAAAAATGGCCATCAGAAAGCATGGCCAAGGACAAAGGCAGCTCGTGTATGTCTGTGAAGCCATGGCAGTCAAATTCTGTCAATCAAAAAAAGGGAGGTTCCCTTCCCTACAGAGGCAATGTTTGTTTACAGAAACTGCTGCAGGATGTTGACACAAGGATTATCCACTTAGGCTGCGGTTTCAGTGACCACAGGACAAAGGGCTTCTGTTTACCTAGTAATCCAACTCCATTCAAAACCCCCTCACACACAATGAAACACACCTAAACTACAGAAGATACTTTTTTTAGACTAAGAAAGGAACAGTTTAAGAATTGTATGGGTTTGAATCACCCATTACTACACAATAGGGCAGTTGGATCCCTTTTGTTTTAGCCAGATGAACTTGTATTTGGGCGGGAACATTTCAGCCCCAGAATGAAGACACATTCAAACCACTCCAAGCTTTATTCGAAACCCATTCTAGACAATGGGAGCAGTTTGGCCACTGGGAAATAGCCCATTTGAATCAGCCAATCATGGCCTTTCTCTTGTGTATTCAAACTTTTTGGCACGAATTTTCACACAGACCTTTTCAGTGCCAAAACAGCAGGAGCTCCCAGGATCTAAAGATAGCTTCTCAGAAGCATAGCTCTCTCTTATTTTCCTTGGACTGCAGGTGAGCTCTCCTCTTACTCTTTGGACCACAGGTGAGCAGGTTTCTGACTCCTCAGCAAAGCAATCTAGTAAGGAGTTAGAGGGTGGTAATTTAAGGGAAATTGCTAAGATTGTAAGACTTACATTGTAGCCATTTATCCCTCATTTTTGCCGTCTGCCTTCCCCTGTTAATCAATTTTACATTGATTGTGTGGTGTAGTTTCTTTATTGCTTTGATCATGTGGTGTAGTTTTCTTTAGTTAATAAAGTTTGATTTTCTCGCATCCAGACCATTTTGTCCGTTTTAATATATCATTAATTATAAGTTCCTCCAGTCAGAACTGGAAGGGTGGGTTTAGCGATTCGAAACCGCTGTTTGGTATTGGTCTCAGTGCAGTGGAAAAAAAGGCTGCTTGACCAGGTAAAGGAAGGTAAATTACCATAAACCAAGTAAAAGATGCCCCCTACACTCCTCATTAAAATGATTGCAGTCATGATTCTCCTTTAAAAACTGAAGCTCATTGGCGTTACACTGAAAAGATGGACCAATATCGGGTGCAGTCTAAACTCAAGCAATGATTGCCATGGGCTTTTTTAACTACTTAAAGGGGAGGTTCATTGATGTGTAAGATTCGCAAAATTCTGCAGAACCCCAAAACAGAAGGATAACCCTATTTAAAACAATTTTGGACCATTACAGAAGAAATCTGTAAAAGATAAAATGCATGGTTGGGCCTAACAGAAAAATTCAAAGATTTGAAACAAACGTGGCATTTCAAAAGGACATGTACAGACTTGTAGGAAAAGGCTGCGACAGGAAGGTGGGATTGACCTCTGCAGAGGAACAGTTTGGGTATTCAAAAGTAGCCAGACTGTCTGGGAGGAACAATAAATGAAAATCAGCCCCTATTTGGGAATTTGCATTCAATCAATAAATCAATGAAAACCCCAGCCTCACCTAAAGCCCAAAGACCATTAAAACCCATGCATAAAAGAACCTGCACAGAATTTGAAGGCCTTACAGGAAATCTAGTTGTCGTGGTGCATATAGGTACCAACGATATAGGTAAAAAAACGGGCTGAGGTCCTAAAAGCTGAATATAGGGAGTTAGGAGGTAAATTAAAAAATAGGACCTCAAAGGTAGTAATCTCAGGATTGCTACCAGTGCCACGTGCTAGTCAGAGTAGAAATAGAAGGATATTTCAGATGAATACGTGGCTAGAGGAATGGTGCAAGGGGGAGGGATTCAAATTCCTGGGACATTGGAACCGGTTCTGGGGGAGGTGGGAACAGTACAAGCTGGACGGTTTGCACCTGGGCAGGGCCGGGACCGATGTCCTAGGGGGAGTGTTTGCTAGTGCTCTGGGGGAGGGTTTAAACTAAAATGGCAGGGGGTTGGGAACCTGAGCAGGGAGACAGAGGAAAGGGAAACAAGGATAAAAGCAAAAGATAGGAAGGAGTAAAACAAAAGTGGCAGTCAGAGAAATCAACGGTTTAAATCAAACATGGCCACAGTAAATAATAATTCAATAGGTCTAAAAACGTTAAAAAAAACAATCCTGAAGGCTTTGTGCCTTAATGCGAGAAGCATTCGTAATAAGGTGAATGAATTAGATGCGCAAATAGAGGTAAACAAATATGATTTGATTGGGATTACGGAAACATGGATCCAGGGTGGCCAAGGCTGGGAACTCAAAATCCAGGTGTATTCAATATTCAGGAAAGATAGGCAAAAAGGAAAAGGAGGTGGGGTAGCATTGCTGCTTAAAGAAGGGATTAACACAATTGTAAGGAAGGATATTAGCTTTCATGATGTGGAATCTGTATGGGCAGAACTGAGAAATACCAAGGGGCAGAAAACGTTAGTGGGAGTGGTATATAGACCTCCAAATGTGGAGGTTGGGGATGGCATTAAAAGGGAAATTAGAGAAGCATGCAATAAGGGCACTGTAATGTCCGTGTGTAATTGAGACACGGACTGCAGAAGTTGGTTATAACAGGTATTTACTGAATGGAGACATAACTGGAACTACTATACAAAGTTACTGCACAGGCTTATATACATGGGTGGTCACTACTGGTACTGCAGTATACAGAGGCTGCAGAATATAGTTCATATAAGGTACATACACTACAATTCCTCCCCGTTTAGCTAAACAGTACATAACATTCGATTAATAATTAAATAACATATTTACAATTACAGTTGCTATATACATTAGCTGAAGTTAATCAATTATAAATTCAGTCTTTGAGGAGGCTTCCTGATTCTGTCTGGATAACTCCTCTTTGGGGTATCAGGTTCTTCTGGCAAAGTTGATTCGGGATCAAAGTCGTTGTTTGGTTCGTCTGCTTCCAATATCACTGATTCTGAGGTAGATGCAATTGGTACTTCGGTTTCATCACCAGGTGTATAGGATCGTGGTGTAGATTTGACGTTTTCCAGTGACTCTAGAATCTGGTCAGCATGGCGTCTTACAATGCTCTCTCCAACGTCCACGGTATACATTAGCGGTCCTTGCCGTGTGCAGATTGTTCCTGGCTGCCATTTCTCTGTGCGGTAGTCCCGGGCCAAAACTGGTTGACCTATCTTGAAACTCCTGGTTGGCCTTTCATTCATATTCTGAAACTGCCTGTTCTCCACATCTCTTCTGATGTTTGGCTTAACCAGATCCAAGCGGCATCTTAGTCTTCGATTGAAGAACATCATGGCTGGAGTTTGGTTGGTAACCGCATGTGTCGCATTCCAGTAGGCAAACAAGAAGTTATCCACCTTGTGTTGTAGAGGTATGTCTTCATTACACATTGCCTTGATAGCCTTCTTGAATGTTTGAACGAACCTCTCAGCCAATCCATTGGTGGCTGGATGATATGGGACAGATGTGTAATGCTTAACACCATTGTTCTTTAAGAACCTCCGGAACTCTTCAGACACAAACTGTGGTCCATTGTCGGAGCAAATCTATTCAGGCAGCCCATTTCTGGCGAATATGGTTCGTAAGACTGTGATAGTTTTTTCTGTGGTGGTTGAGGACATTTTTATTACCTCTGGCCACTTTGAATGTGCATCCACCGCAATTAAAAACATCGAGTCCATAAATGGACCAGCAAAATCAATGTGTACCCTTTGCCATGGAGATGAGGGCCACTCCCATTGATGTAGAGGGGCTTGTGGTGGGGCGTTTTGGACATCCTGTACAGCTCTTGGTCATCTCTTCGATTTCTCTATCGATTCCCGGCCACCACACAAACGCTCTGGCTAAGTTCTTCATTTTTACCCCTCCCAAATGACCCTCATGAAGCTCATTGAGCACTCTATCCTTCAATTTGGGTGGAATTACTACTCTGGATCCACACATCAAGGTTCCTCAGCACACCGACAGCTGTTCTCTTCTCGGCGAGAATGCTGGCAACAGTGGTTTGCCATGTGCTGGCCATCCCTTCACCGTTAAATCATAGACCCTGGAGAGTGTCGGGTCATTTCGTGTTTCCTTTTCTATGTTTGCATTCGTCACAGGTAGACATTCGACTATGGTCGAGTGGAATATCTCCACAGGATCCACTGCAGGTGCTTCTTCCACCGTCGGCAACGGTAGGCGCGACAATCCATCAGCATTCCCATGCTGTTTAGTTCCTTTGTACTCTATGTCATATTGGTGTGCCCCTAGGAAAAGGGACCACCTCTGTAGCCATTGTGCTGTCATTATCGGGACGCCCTTCTTAGGGTTGAAAATGGAGACAAGAGGTTGATGATCAGTTAGTAGGGTAAATTTCTGTCTGTGCAGGTAGTGATTGAACTTCTTCACCCCCCACACCAGGCTGAGGGCCTCTCTCTCAATCTGGGCGTAGTCACGCTCGGCTGAAGTTAATGAGCGTGACGCAAAAGCTATCGGCCTCTCTGAACCATCAAGGAATTTATGTGACAGTACCGCTCCAACACCGTAGGGAGACGCATCACACGCCAGTCTTATCGGTAGTGATGGGTTGTAGTGAGCCTATACTTCTCTTGAAGTGATCAGGTCTTTACACTTCTGAAAGGCCCGCTCCATTTCCATGCTACTCCAGTTTGTAGCAGGGCGTTCAGTGGGTGCAGAATTGTGGACAAATTCAGCAAAAACTTATGGTAGTAATTCACCAATCCGAGGAATGACCTCAGTTGCGACACATTTTCAGGCGCTGGAGCCTTAACTAACGCTTCAATTTTGTCAGGGGTCTTATGTAACCCCTCTTCATCAATCACGTGGCCACAATACGATATTTGTTTCTTAAAAAACTCGCACTTGGGGCGATTGGCTCGTAGCCCATGTTCTCTTAGTCTAGTGAGCACCTGCTCTAGGTTGGCAAGGTGTTCACTGTCATTTTCACCTGTCACTAGGATGTCGTCCAAGTAACACTGAGTCCCCAGAATCCCTTGCAGGACTTGTTCCATCGCTCTTTGCCATATAGCCGGAGCTGATGCTACTCCGAATACCAGTCGATTATACTGGTAAAGACCTTTGTGAGTGTTTATCGTGAGATATTTCCTAGAGGATTCTTCAACCTCCATCTGCAAATATGCTTGCGCTAGGTCAATTTTTGTAAAACGTTTCCCTCCAGATAGTGAGGCGAAAATATCTTCTATCCTCGGAAGAGGATACTGTACTGTGTGAAGGACTGGGTTCACAGTCACCTTGAAGTCCCCACAGATGCGAACCTTCCTTGGCTCCTCAGACTTATTGTTTAACATTTTCTTCATGACAGGAACGATGGGTGTCGCCCACTCGCTCCAGTCTACCTTAGATAACACGCCTGCATTCTCCAGATTCTCCAGCTCTGCCTCGGCGGCTGGGCGAATTGCATACGGGACCGGTCTTGCTTTGAAAAACTTGGGAATTGCATTCTCTTCTATTTTTATCGAGGCGGTTACGCCTTTAAGAGTTCCCAGTCCTTGTTGAAATACCTCTTTAGCGTTTGCTAAGATTTTTGACAATCGTCCAGGTGTGACGTCGTCATCCTTTTTACCAGCCACAGTCAGTGCCTGAATGGAGTGCCAGTCTAAACTTATCTTTCTGATCCATTCATGTCCCAATAACGGTGGTCCACCATCTTGCAGTATGTACAGATACAATTTCTGTATTTCCTTGCCGTTGTATTCGACAGGCACCCTTATTTTCCCTCTGGGGTATACTTTCTGCCCCGTATATGTCTTCAAGACAATGGATGTGTCTTTCAAGGGTATGTGTGAGAATAGCCGCTCGTAGTCTCGTCGATTCATGATGGTCAGGGCTGATCCTGTATCCAATTCCATTTTCACTTGGGACCCTGCTATCGTGAGGGTGACCCAAATGGTTCGGTGATCCTCTTTTGCGATTACGTTGTGTAGTTTGAGACAGCTTAGTCTCTTGTTCCCGGATTCATTGTCACTCTTCTGGTCTTCGGAACTACTGTCCGTCATCTTTTGTACTTTCCTGTACTTTTCCTTAGTAATCTTTTTGTTGTCGTTAGTCTTCTTCCCGGACCTGCAAACTCGTGCAATGTGTCCCATCTTTCCGCATTGCCTGCATATTTTGTCCTTGAACCAGCAGTCCTTCTGGTCATGGGTTGTTCTGTCGCAGCGATAACATTTTTCAAATCCCCGTGTCATTTCATGGGTGCCATATTCCTGTGGCTTTTGCTGTATTTCTGTAGCTCCCCTTGCTGCTGCTTTGTACGATACTGCCACGCTGAAAGCCTTATCTAGCGTCAGCTCTTTGTCTGAGAGTAACCTCTTCTGGGTTCCTTCACTCAGGAGTCCACAGACAAATTTGTCCCGTAGGGTATCTGCCAGTCCTGCTCCGAACTGGCAGTGCTTTGATAGCTTGCGTAGTTCCATAAGGTAATCAGCATTGCTCTCATCTTTATGCTGATTTCTCTTGTGGAATTTAAATCTTTCTGCTATCAGCAGCGGTGTAGGATTTAGGTGTTCCTGTAGGATATCAACAATTTCGTTAAAACTCTTCTCCATCGGTTTGACTGGAGTGATCATGTTCCGCAATAGGCCGTACGTTCTTGCGCCCATTAAGTTTAGTAGTACCGATGCCTTTTTCTCATCGGCTACTTCATTTGCCTTGCAATATACTTCGACTCTTTCCACATACGTGGTCCAGTCTTCTATTTCTTTATCGAAGGCAGTGATATTGCCAGGCTTCGGCATCTTGGAGATCTAAGATGACGCCTCCTGCGCTTTGCCTTCTTCCCCGATTGAACAAAATGACGCCTCCCGCGCTTTGCCTTCTTCCCCGATTGAACAAAATGGCGCCTCCCGCGCTTTTCCTTCTTCCCCGCTGGATTAAGATGGCGCCTCCCGCGCTTTCTTTCTTTTCCGCTGCTGCCAACGCTGTTGCTGGCGTTTTTATGCCTTGATGGCGACACCCTATGGTCTTCGCGTGCTTCCCCCCGCGCTGCTGCCAACGCCGCTCTCTGCGGTCCCCGTGGCAAACTGCAGCTCCTCGCGGCTTTCTGCGCTTCTAATTTCTTTTTCTTTTATTTTAATTACTGTTCCCGTCATCAGAGCAGACCCTATGGGATACTTTCCTCCCTCTTCTCAGGTCTGTACGCTGCCCGGCTTCGTAGCACCGGCTGCGCCCTGTGTGCTCCACCCTCTCTCTCTCTCTCCTCTTCCCGACAACGCTGCTCGGCCCCGTTGAAAAGCCACCCGATCGAGCTCTAGCCCGCCGCAGCCCAGGAAGGATCAGTGTACTACATGCCACCAGCCCGATTAGCTGGAACACCATAGACTGGAGAACCAAGCCCAGCTTTCGACAGCCTCTCCTGCAAATCTTCGAATTCGATGAATCAGAGGGCGGTTGCCCACGGTCGACGCCCGTTTCTTCTGTTTGTTTTTTCTTTTTGGATTTCTTCCTTCTGGCTTCGACCTCTAATAACTTCGCTTCAGGGATGGATCCCCGTGAGGTGGTGCAGAACTGTAGGTAAGTTCGGATCTGTTCGTCGCCAATGTAATGTGCATGTGTAATTGAGACACGGACTGCAGAAGTTGGTTATAACAGGTGTTTACTGAATGGAGACAAAACTGGAACTACTATACAAAGTTACTATACAGGCTTATATACAGGGGTGGTCACTACTGGTACTGCAGTATGCAAGGGCTGCAGAATATAGTTCCTTCTTCAAGGTACATACACTACAGGCACAGCAATCATCATGGGTGACTTTAATCTACATATAGATTGGGCTAACCAAATTAGTAACAATACTGTGGAGGAGGAATTCCTGGAGTGTTTATGGGATGGTTTCCTGGACCAATATGTCGAGGAACCAACCAGAGATCAGGCCATCTTAGACTGGGTATTATGTGCTGAGACAGGATTAATTAGCAATCTTGTTGTACGAGGCCCCTTGGGTCGGAGCAATCATAATATGATAGAATTCTTCATTAAGATGGAGAATCAAGTAGTTGACTCAGAGACTAGGGTCCTGAATTTAAATAAAGGAAACTATGATGGTATGAGGCGTGAGTTGGGTAGAATTGATTGGGAAATGTCACTCAAAGGGTTGATGGTGAATAGGCAATGGCAAACATTCAAAGACCGCATGGATGAACTGCAGAATTTGTTCATCCCAGTTTGGCATAAAAATAAAACAAAAAAGGTGACTCAACCGTGGCTAACAAGGGAAATTAGGGATAGCAAAAGATCCAAGGAGAGGACATATAAACTTGGCCAGAAAAAGCAGTAAACCTGAGGATTGGGAGCAGTTTAGGATTCAACAAAGGAGGACAAAGGGATTAATTAAGAAGGGGAAAATAGAATATGAGAGTAAGCTTGCATGGAACATAAAAACTGACTGTATAAGCTTTTGTAGATATGTGCAGAGAAAAAGATTGGTGAAGTCATGCATAGGTCCCTTGCAGTCAGAATCAGGGGAATTTATAATGGGGAACAAAGAAATGGCAGACCAACTAATTACATATTTTGGTTCTGTCTTCACAAAGGAGGACACAAATAACCTCCCAGAGATGTCGGGGAACATAGGGTCTGATGAAAGGGAGGAACTGAATTAAATCAGTATTTGTAGGGAAATGGTGTTAGGGAAATTGACGGGATTGAAGGCCGATAAATCCCCAGGGCCTGATAATCTACATCCTAGGGTACTTAAGGAAGTGGCCCTAGAAGTAGTAGCTGCATTGCTGATCATCTTCCAACATTCGATGGAATCTGGAACAGTACCCATGGATTGGAGGGTAGCTAATGTTACCCCACTATTCAAAAAGGTGGTAGAGAGAAAATGGGGAATTACAGACCGGTAAGCCTGACATCGGTAGTGGGGAAAATGCTAGAGTCCATTATAAAAGATGTAATAGCAGAGCACTTGGAAAACAGTGACAGGATCGGACAAAGTCAACATGGATTTACAAAAGCTAAATCGTGCTTGACTAATCTACTGGAATTTTTTGAGGATGTAACTGGTAAAATAGATAAGGGAGAACCAGTGGATGTGGTGTATTTGGACTTTCAGAAGGCTTTCGATAAGGTCCTGCATAAGAGATTAGCATGTAAAGTTAAGGCACATGAGATTGGGGGCAAGGTATTGACTTGGATAGAGAACTGGTTGGCAGACAGAAAGCAAAGAGTTGGAATAAACGGGTCTTTTTCTGAGTGGCAGGCAGTGACTAGTGGGGTATCGCAGGGGTCAGTCCTTGGACCCCAGCTATTCACAATATATATTAATGATCTGCACAAGTGAACTAGATGTAATATCTCCAAGTTTGCAGATGACACAAAGCTGGGTGGGCGTGTGTGCTGTGAGGAGGATGCCAAGAAACTCCAGGATGATTTGGACAGGTTGGGTGATTGGGCAGAAGCATGGCAGATGCAATATAAAGTGGATAATTGTGAGATTATCCACTTTGGTGTCAAAAACAGGAAGGCAGATTATTATCTGAATGGCAATAGATTGGGAGAAGGGGAAGTGCAACGAGACCTGGGTGCCCTTGTGCACCAGCCGCTGAAGGTAAGCATGCAGGTGCAGCAGGCGGTTAAGAAGGCAAATGGTATGTTGGCCTTCGTAGTGAGAGGGTTTGAGTACAGGAACAAGGATGTCTTGCTGCAGTTGTACAGGGCCTTGGTGAGACCACATCTTGAGTATTGTGTGCAGTTTTGGTCGCCTTATCTGAGGAAGGATGTTCTTGCCATGGAAGGAGTTCAGCGAAGATTCACCAGGCTGATACGTGCGATGGTAGGAATGATGTATGAGGAGATTGGGTTGATTGGGCTTATACTCGTTGGAGTTTAGAAGAATGAGAGGTGATCTCATTGAAACTTGTAAAGTTCTGACAGGACTGGACAGACTAGATGCAGGAAGGATATTCCCGATGGTCGGGGAGTCCAGAACCAGGGGTCACAGTCTAAGGATAATGGGTAAGCCATTTAGCACAGAGATGAGGAGGAATTTCTTCACCCAGAGAGTGGTGAACCTGTGGAATTCTCTACCACAGAAGGCAGTAGAGGCCAATTCATTAAATATATTCAAGATGGAGTTGGATATATTTCTTAAGGCTAAAGTGATCAAGGGGTATGGGGAGAAAGCAGGGACAGGGTACTGAATTTGGATGATCAGCCATGATCGCATTGAATGGCGGAGCAGGCTCGAGGGGCCAAATGGCCTACTCCTGCTCCTATCTTCTATGTTTCTATGTTTCTAAAAGACAATTGAACAACAGTTTAACCACTCACTCAGGGAGGCATCCAAAACCACTTCACACCTTTTTCAACTACTCAGGAAGCTATCCCGAAACCAGTTAACAGCATTGTGGGTGTACCTACACCATATGGACTGCAGTGGTTTAAGAAGGCGGCTCACCACCATCTTCTCAAGGTCAATTAGGGATGGGCACTAAATGCAGGCCTAGCCAGCGATGCCCACATCCCATCAATGAATTTTTTAAAAATGGGACCAATCAAGTGGTTTTTAACGAGCCAGCCAAAAATCTAACAAGGTTAGCAGGCCTCGTTTAGTATAATTGGAAGCCTGTTTCCACAGTTCAAGGAAGGACAGTTCATGGCGGGGTGGGGACAGTTCAAGAAGTGGTCTTCAAGGAGGACAGTTCAAAGGGGGGGGACAGTTCAAGCAGTGGTCTTCAAGCAGGACAGTACAGTGCCATCAAGTTCACAGTACAGTACAAGCAGTTCGAGAAGAAAGGAGTTCGAGAAATAGCCATCGTTCAAGTTTAAACACCATCGAAACTCGCTGGTTTCAAGTTTCAGCATCTCGCAGCAGTTTGATGGAGTCTCGCCGCAGTTTTCTCTCTCTGGAAGAAGTAACAGAGGTTCTCACTCTGGAAGCAGTCCAACACATCCAGCGAACCCTGAAATCGCGAACCAGCTCAACTGTCAAGGAAGTCGATTGGTAAGCATCATCCCTGTCTTTTAAAGCCTGACCTAGCTAGTGAGGTGGGGTTTGGAGGGGTGAGATTTGTATACTGTAATTTTCCTCGCATACTCCGTTTGTTCTCCACTGTATTAAAGTGTTAAGATCGTTGTATTGTGATTTTTCCTTCTCAAATAAAAACCAAAGTTTGTGCATCAAAACCAGTTTGTCTGCTGCACTTTCATTACAACCCCCAAATAAATCCAGGTCTAGAACCAAGGGATTGGGAGCGATTCGAACCGCTCAGGGAGTCAGAGGTAAAGCTGACCACACACACCACCCCTTACAGAGGCTGCAGCACCTCATTCTCAGCATTGTTGGGCGTGCAGCTACCTCAACAACCTTAAGAAGAAGGACAAGGAGGAGGAGCACTTATTTACAAATCCTGAAGGCAGATCACCACCTCAGGGAGAGAGGCCGAAGATTTTCTGAGGAAGCTTTGGAGGCATTGGTTTTAGCAGTGGAGAGAGGCGGGTGGTCCTGTACCAACTGGCAGGAGGCCCTCGCCACAAGTCTGCAAAACTATGTGGAGGGAGGTGGCATACCATGTCACGGGCAGCACTGTGGGCCCCAGGACCCACACACAGTGCAGGAAGAAGTTTAACAAGCTCACACGGGTGGTCAGGGTGAGTGAAAGCTTCAATAAATGCTACATATCACCATCTGCACCACAAGCTTCACACACTGCTCAATGCACCAAAACCCCAGCACTCACCCACCAACAATCTCTACCTAGCAACTCTCACACCCACATCTCACACCTTGCACACAATGACAGCTATTTAACTATGGCAGACACAAGAGCCATTAGTTATTAGAATTCATGTCATATGTGTGATTATATTTATAGATAAAGTTATTAATCATGTTTGGAATATTATGTGGCCTCTCTCATTTCATCTTTGTGTCCAGGAGGACACTGTGATATGGCATGAGACAGGGATGGTATGATGGGGATGTGGTGAACAACGGGGATCTGGGGTTTCATTCATTCGAACGCAGTCTGATGAGCCGGTCACGGACAGCCCGTCTGGAAGGCCAATTGTCTCGCTGCCTCCTCCCTCCCTCCTGTTCCTCCTCATCCTCGTCCTCTTTCTTCTCATCCTCCTCCTCATCCTCATCCTCCTCCTGAGGTGCTCCTGCAATTCCTGCTGGCAAGGGCTGTGCCCTCATGATGACCAAGTTGTGGAGCATGCAGCAGACCACCACAAAATGGAACACCCTCTCTGGCGAGTACTGGAGGGCTCCTCCCGAGCGGGCAAAGGCAGTGGAATCATTGCTTCAATAAGGTGGGGTAGCATTGCTGGTTAAAGAGGAGATTAACACAATAGTAAGGAAGGATATTAGCTCTGATGATGTGGAATCTGTATGAGCAGAGCTGAGAAATACCAAGGGGCAGAAAACATTAGTGGGAGTTGTATACAGACCCCCAAACAGTAATGCTGAGGTTGGGGATGGCATTAAACGAGAAATTAGAGACACGTGCAATAAGGGCACAGCAGTTATCATGGGTGAATTTAATTTACATATAGATTGGGTTAACCAAATTAGTAACAATATTGTGGAGGAGGAATTCCTAGAGTGTATACGGGATGGTTTCCTGGACCAATATGTCGAGGAACCAACGAGAGATCAGGCCATCTTAGACTGGGTATTATGTAATGAGAAAGGATTAATTAGCAATCTTGTTGTGCGAGACCCCTTGGGGAGGAGCGATCATAATATGATGGAATTCTTCATTAAAATGGCGAGTAAAGTAGTTGACTCAGAAACTTGGGTCCTGAATTTAAATAAAGGAAACTACGATGGTATGAGGCATGAGTTGGCTAGGATGGATTGGGGAACATTACTTAAAAGGTTGACGGTGGATAGGCAATGGCAAACATTTAAAGATTGCATGGATGAACTACAGAATTTATTCATCCCTGTTTGGCATAAAAATAAAACAAAAATGCTGACTCAACCGTGGCTAACAAGGGAAATTAGAGATAGCATAAGATCCAAGGAGAGGACATATAATTTGGCCAGAAAAAGCAGCAAACCTGAGGATTGGGAGCAGTTTAGGATTCAGCAAAGGAGGACAAAGGGATTAATTAAGAGGGGGGAAATAGAGTATGAGAGTAAGCTTTCAGGGAACATAAAAACTGACTGTAAAATCTTCTACAGATATGTGAAGAGAAAAAGATTGGTGAAGTCAAGCATAGGTCCCTTGCAGTCAGAATCAGGGGAATTTATAATGGGGAACAAAGAAATGGCAGACCAATTAAATACATACTTTGGTTCTGTCTTCACAAAGGAGGACACAAATAACCTCCCAGAGATGTCGGGGAACATAAGGTCTAATGAGAGGGAGGAACTGAATGAAATCAGTATTTGTAGGGAAATGGTGTTAGGGAAATTGACGAGATTGAAGGCCGATAAATCCCCAGGGCCTGATAATCTACATCCTAGGGTATTTAAGGAAGTGGCCCTAGAAGTAGTAGATGCATTGCTGGTCATCTTCCAAAATTCTATGGACTCTGGAACCGTTCCCATGGATTGGAGGGTAGCTAATGTAACCCCACTATTTTAAAAAGGTGGTAGAGAGAAAACAGGGAATTATAGACCGGTAAGTCTGACATCGATAGTGGAGAAAATGCTAGAGTCCATTATAAAAGATGTAATAGCAGAGCACTTGGAAAACAGTGACAGGATTGGACAAAGTCAACATGGATTTACAAAAGGTAAATCATGCTTGACTAATCTACTGGAATTTTTTGAGGATGTAACTGGTAGAATAGATAAGGGAGAACCAGTGGTTGTGGTGTATTTGGACTTTCAGTAGGCTTTCGATAAGGTCCCGCATAAGAGATTAGCATGCAAAGTTAAAGCACACGGGATTGGGGGTAAGGTACTGACTTGGATAGAGAACTGGTTGGCAGACAGGAAGCAAAGAGTTGGAATAAACGTGTCTTTTTCCGAGTGGCAGGCAGTGACTAGTGGGGTACCGCAGGGATCAGTGCTAGGACCCCAGCTATTCACAATATATATAAATGATTTAGACGAGGGAACTAGATGTAATATCTCCAAGTTTGCAGACAACACAAAGCTGGGTGGGCATGTGTGCTGTGAGGAGGATGCAGAGAAACTCCAGTATGATTTGGACAGGTTGGGTGATTGGGCAGATGCATGGCAGATGCAGTATAATGTGGATAAATGCGAGGTTATCCACTTCGGTGGCAAAAGCAGGATGACAGATTATTATCTGAACGGCAATAGATTGGGAAAAGGGGAAGTGCAATGAGACCTGGGTGTCCTTGTGCACCAGTCGCTGAAGGTAAGCATGCAGGTGCAGCAGGCGCTTAAGCACGCAAATGGTATGTTGGCCTTCTTAGCAAGAGGATTTGAGTACAGGAGCAAGGATGTCTTGCTGCAGTTGTACAGGGCCTTGGTGAGACCACACTATGAGTATTGTGTGCAGTTTTGGTCACCTTATCTGAGGAAGGATGTTCTTGCCATGGAGAGAGTGCAGCAAAGATTCACCAGACTGATACCTGGGATGGCAGGAACGACGTATGAGGCGAGATTGGGTCGATTAGGCTTATATTCGCTAGAGTTTAGAAGAATGAGAGGGGATCTCATTGGAACTTATAAAATTCTAACAGGACTAGACAGACTAGATGCAGGAAGGATGTTCCCGATGGCGGGGGAGTCCAGAACCAGGGGTCACAGTCTAAGGATAAGGGGTAAGCCATTTAGGACAGAGATGAGGAGGAATTTCTTCACCCAGAGAGTGGTGAACCTGTGGAATTCTCTACCACACAAGGCAGTTGAGGCCAATTCATTAAATATATTCAAGAAGGAGTTAGATATATTTCTTAATGCTAAAGGGATCAAGGGATATGGGGAGAAGGCAGGGACAGGGTACTGAATTTGGATGATCATCCATGATCTCATTAAATGGCAGAACAGGCTCGAGGGGCCGAATGGCCTACTCCTGCTCCTATCTTCAATGTTTCTATGTTTCTATAAGCTGATGGTCTGCTTGATGATGTTCCTGATGGCAGCTTGGCTGTCATTATATGAGTGCTGGGCACGAGTGTTGGGGTTGCGGAGGGGAGTCATGAGCCAGGTAGAGAGCGGATAGCCCTTCTCCTTGATCAGCCACCCTTGAGCTTGATGTGGTGGCTAGAAGTATGCTGGCACACCGGTTTGGCACAGGATGAAGGTATCATGGCTGCTGTCAGGATAGCGGGCATTGACATTGAGAATTTGCTGTGTATGATCGCACACCAACTGCACATTAGGTGAGTGAGCGATTTTTAGCAAGTATTGTACTTTGAAGCCTTTCAAAAATAATGAGGGAGTTTTGTACTTGCAAGAACATTCGCTGATACCAAAGAACCTTGAAATGACTAAGGAAAACTCTTGCAGTAGCAGGAAGTAGCACACAGCCACTCAAACTGCAAAGCCCTGTCAGGTGCAAGTGATTGGTGAGGATCCCTTTAAATAACGTCGCTGTAGCCGGCTTCCTGCTGCTGCACACCACCTCAACCTGTCGTTACTTTCTCCAGCCGGTAAGTACATTGGCTAAAACGAAGTTGGGAGATCGGGCGTCCACTGAGCATTGCACACTCACTGACGTCACGATCTCCATCATGGCGAGCTCCCTGGTGATCAAGGTGTTAGAACTTGCTTCTGTGTCAGGTGTCCCATCGTATCTCTAGGCCATTGTCCCGATTAGGATATGCTAATATTGGAGATTATCAGAACAATGGAAGTAGCAACTAGCAGACATGTTGGCTACATCCCGTGTGAGATGTGAGTATCAGGCATTGGTCATGACAATGGTAGCACCCAAGTAGTATCATATTAACTATCTGGCATTGTTTAGGTCATCCTGTTCCTTTTGTAATATTAAGGCCGCATGTCAGGTTGAACTGATTAACAGTTAAACCATCAAAGATGGCTATTATGTCAAGTCTGGAGGTTTGACGAGAAGGAACCTCGCTTCAATATACATTCTGGGCATCATGTGATATGACTCACATTAAAGGGGGAGGGTACTTTAAGGATGCCTGGAAGGTTTTTGAACATGTGACAGATGACAAACGAGGGTTACAAAAGAACAGGTAACAGCCTTCTTGAGTTAGAGCTTACGGGACGGTCGGAAGTCCAACACCTGTGGAGGCCAAGTTTGATCACCTTGGGTCTGCAGGAAACCAGGTTGTATGAGTCTATTGTATAACCGTAATAGTTATTATACTATTGGTGTCTGAGTAATAAACTTACATTAGGACAATACACTCGAGCCTGAATCACAAGGAATCATTTAATTGAGTTTAAGAGATTTCCTTACACAAGGTTACAGGCAACACTACCGGCACCACCGATATGGCGATATGGAACCGACATCAGCTGTCGTTACAGCTTTCAATGGCACTTGGTGCTAACGTGTGCAAGCCACACAAATTTCTCCCTCCTGATGCTCAGATTGCTTACAAGAGTGACTAGCATTCCTGTACCCAAGAGGCTAGCCAAAGCAAAACGCTAAACTTGTAAGAGCTGACAACAGTGCTTTTACACAGCGCTAGTGCCGACGGCTCCCACAGGCTCATGTTTTGTGCAGCTGGCTGCAAGCCAAATGTACAACTGTGGGTCCTGCTCAGACCAACAACCTGGGAGTGCCACAAAAAATGGAATCTTCCTGACAGCTGATCCTAGTGAGTCCTGGCAGTTTTATGCTTGGCCCACTGCCAGCCATTTGAAACCTATACTTGGGACACCTTCTGACACAATAATGGGTCTATATATGCACGATAGACCCAAAGCATAGGTGCTGACATTTAGTCATGGGCTATTAAGGTTGGACTGCTGATGCACCCATCTGAAATTCCTCTGCTTGCTATTGTAAACAGAATTTTAAAATTCTCATCCTTGCTTTCAAACCCCTCCATGGCCTCACCCCTCCCTATCTCTGCCAGCCCTATAGCTCTCCGAGATCTCAGCTCTCCTCCAATTCTGGCCTCTTGTGTATCCCTGATTTTTGTTGCCCCACCTTTGGCGGCCGTGCCTTCAGCTGCCTAGGTCCTAAGCTCTGGAATTCCCTCCCTAAACCTCTCCGCCTCTCTATCTCTCCTCCTTTTGTTAATCCCTCCCCTATGTATGGCCATTTGTTTCTTCCTTGCCATATACCCTCAAAATATAATTTCGTCCTTTCTCATTCCCATAGGTCATATAACAAAGAAAGAAAGGTATAAAAAACCAAAAGAGACTCTTAAAGATCGGTGGTACATTGATAGAAAGAAGAGTATTGCTAATTGTCACAAATTTTCATTACCAGTGTCCAGAATGCAAAATTCGTAATGCTGCAACCAGACTGTCAAGTTTAGGGGTACGTCACAGCATCTAATGAAAATGGAAGTTAACAAGGGAATGCATATTAATAAAACACAACAATTGACGATTCATGAAGCATATGGCTCAGATGAAACTAGAATTAATGGAATAGTGCAATACCAGAAACTTAGGAAATATTTTATGCAATTCCAGCCTTCCAGGGTAAAACCACGATTCTCACTATTATAAGTCACTGTTCACAGGCTATTGACATCAAGGAAAAATACAGAATTAATTACAAAGCAACAAAGTCAGCATTCTCTAATGAGACTGACGATAATGAATGCAAACCAGCACAGGCTCTTAAGGTGAGGTCATGCCAAACATATTTATTGCAATTTTTGGAGGCTGTAAGTGAGTTAAAGGATAAATGAAATACAGTCCAAATTCTTGACTTTCAGGCAATATTTGGCAAGGTCGCGCACGGCTGAGAGATTTAGAGCAAAGATGAAAGCTCAAGAGATCAAGTGTGTAGATTCTAATTGAATAAAGGATTAGTTGGACGACAGTAAACAGCCAGTGGAAATATAGGGAGATTCTTGACTTTGAGCCGCATTAATCAGTGTAGTCCTAAAGGAATCTGCCTCTTGTTGTCATAATATCGACCCCAGTAAAGAAATTTATAAGCAAAAGGGGTGGTTTTAAATTAACCCGCTCTTCGAGAAACTGATGGGATTTGGATCAGCCGCCCATTTTACACCCCGCATGATTTTACTTTCCATTGACTTCGTACAGACCCGAAGCATTTGCTGAAATGTTGATCCCAAGCAAGCGCTCAATCAAATAATGAACCTTTATTTGTATACTTGGTTCATCATTACCAGCCTGCAGGGTTTACAAGCTTTGGAGCCAAATTTATGAATAACATCACGCTGAGTGCAAGATTATTCAGATGTGAGGAGGGAATGTTAACTCTCCCTGATTGGCAGGGGAAGGGGAGAGAGAGCAGTTAAAATGGAACGGCTCCATTTCCTGCTTCGTTTTTGCCGATGCCCCATTTTCCCGGTGGTGGATGAGGCTCATTAATAAATGCAAATTGGGGTCACATGATGAGCATGGCATTGTAATCCGCACTTGAGCGGGGTGTCCACCATTGTTTCCGTTAAGCTGCGCAGCCGCGCAGTGGTTTGAAGGTCCCGCGCAGCTGGCTCACCGGCTTTTATTAACATTTTTAAAACGCACATGCGCGGAAATGTGAGTGGGCCGTGCAGCCCCTTAAAGGGGACGCGCACCCAAAAAAAAAATTAGAGGGAACCTTGGTGCCCACCACAGTCACAGTGCCAGGTAACGCATGTGCCCTTGTACCAGCGAGGCTACTGAAGGTAAGCAGGCGCACTCCTCCGGGCCTGAACAAAGAAAGTTTGAGCCTCTGCTGCTCCAGGCTCCACCCCCTCTCTCCAGCCGCACAACCCTCACTACACCCCCCTCTCCCATGACTTACCTTGCTGCTGGAAGACTTTCCTTGTCTCCGCCGGATGGCCAAAACAGGCGAGACGCTGACAGGTGGCATTCAAACAAGACCTGGCATTTAAAATCTGCCAGGCCAGTGTCTCAGTCTCCCGGGTGTGAATGCCACCTCCTCACACTGGCTTAACCTCCGCCCCCCCCCCCACACCGCCCCCCCCCTCCAATCTGGGAGATAAAATCGACCCCGTGTATAGATGCAGACTCAGCAGAAGCTCCAGCCTTGGAGTGATTAACGGGTCAGATTGCCTGAAGTAATGCTTTCATTTTGATAAGCCTTAAAGTTCAGAAGTTGAATAGAGAAGTTTGAAGGACGAAGCTGTCTGAGCAGGAATGTTAGATCGCCTTCAAGTACAGTTCAGCCAACAGCTGTTGGGGCAGCCTAAGGAAGTATGGTGAGACAGAATCAGTCTGTACAAGGTGGTGGCTTGAAGTTTGGAAAAGACAGCCTACAAACCAAGAAAGAAGATTTACAGATGACTGGCAGAAGTTGCACCCAGAGACTGAAAACAGTACACTGTATTGATACAGAAGATCAACTGCAACCTGGACTATGAGTAAGTTTTTATAATGTGACCCAAGATATGGACTTAAACAGGAAGAGCATGATTGTAATCTGTTACTTCCCTGTATATAAACAGAAAGGTGCTAACTTAGCAAAGCACAACGAAAGAATGAAAGAAAGAGAAAGAAAGAGAAAGAAAGAAAGTGAAAGAAAGAGAAAGAAAGAAAAAGAAAGAAAGAGCAAGAAATAGAGAAAGAAAGAAAGATTGATTGTTTTTTTTTCTTCGTTTATGGGATGTGGGCGTCGCTGGCAAGGCCACCATTTATTGCCCATCCCTAGTTGCCCTTGAGAAAGTGGTGGTGAGCCGCCTTCTTGAACCGCTACAGTCCGTGTGGTGATGGTACTCCCGCAGTGCTGTTAGGGAGGGCGTTCCAGGATTTTGACCTAGCGACGATGAAGGATCGGCGATATACTTCTAAGTCAGGATGGTGTGTGACTTAGAGGGGGACTTGGAGGTAGTGGTGTCCCCATGCGCCTGCTGCCCTTGTCCTTCTAGGTGGAAGAGGTCGCGGGTTTGGGAGGTGCTGCCGAAGAAGCCTTGGCGAGTTGCTGCAGTGCATCTTATAGTTGGTACACACTGCAGCCACGGTACGCCGGTGGTGGAGGGAGTGAATGTTTAAGGTGGTGGATGGGCTGCCAATCAAGCGGGCTGCTTTGTCTTGGATGGTGTCGAGCTTCTTGAGTGTTGTTGGAGCTGCATTCATCCAGGCAAGTGATTGCATTTATATAGCGCCTTTCACAACCTCAGGATGTCCCAAAGCACTTTACAGCCAATGAAATACTTTTTGAAGTGCAGTCACTGTTGTAACGTAGGAAATGCAGCAGCCAATTTGCGCACAGCAAGCTCCCACAAACAGCAATGTGATAATGACCAGATAATCTGTTTTAGTTATGTTGATTGAGGGATAAATATTGACCAGGACACCAGGGATAACAGCCCTGCTCTTCTTATGGGGTCATTTACGTCCACCTTAGAGAGCAGACTGGGCCTCAGTTTAATGTCACATCCGGCAGTGCAGCACTCACTCAGCTCCTCAAAATTGAATATTAGTGATATACTATATTAAGGCTGATATCATAATTGTGAACGGAGTTATGCTACACAATTAATGCAGTTTCATTGCTATTTCAAAACCAAGTTATTAATCTGTTTGCAACGATTGTCTTATACTTGATTTTATGGAAGTAAAATAATAAGGTAACTATTAGTTGTACAGCAAATGTGGTTTTGTTCAGTCCTTGATATACTTGTGGTTAAGCAAGAATTATGGGGTCCTTTAACTGAGTTGGTTTATGCAGAACTATTCAAGAACCAAATTAGGCATTACATATAAAACTGCTGAAAACAAATCTAGATTCAACTCTATTATTCCCACATTTTGGGAGCATGTCTGTGATCGTGATTTAACACAGGTCTGAATGTGGCGCTGTCATAGTCTCAGAACATTTAATCAACAGAATTGTGTTAGGTGCAACTGCTGTTTGAATTTATTGGTAAGAAATCCAAGACAAATCTTTGCAACTTAAGAAGGTCGTAAAGTGCAATAATTGCATTAGTAATGCATGTTTATGCATGTGAATATAAGTCAACGACAAAAGAATTCAGCAGAGGAACTGTTATTTGTGGAGTAGTGATTGTTGATTTATTAACTCTGTCAAAATCTTATTAAGATTGGGGTGTTTAACCAAAAATCCTTTGTTCTGATTAAGAACCATCTCCATTTTACTTTGCATACCACGGTCTTAAAATTCTGGGAGAAACCAAATTCCACCTAGCATTGAAGCTGAAGAAATATTGGTATAAAGCCATAACCTTACTATTCACCACTGGCTACTTTGCATAGCTCTAAAGATCCAGTATTCACGAGTCTCCATTAAGCAAGTTTCACTGCTAAAAGATGTTTTAGAATAAAATGGAGTCATGTCTCTGACTGAAGATATTTAAGGAAAAGTATTAGCGCCCAAATAAAAATGCCATGGTGGAATATTTCCCGAAATGTGACTCCTTTCATATTGCTGTTAATTTGCTTTAATTGTGATAGAAACAAAGACTTGCATTTACATAACACCTTGCATGACCTCAGGACGTCCCAAAGTGCCAAAGAAGCACTTTTGAAGTGTAGTCACTGTTGTAATTGTTAGATCCATGTATCTTAATGTTGTGTCCTTCAATAATCAGACAACAGACTGCAGGAACGATTCAATAGGTGTTTACTGAATGAGAGTTACTCTAGAACTAACTGTACAGATCACTGCTCAGGGTTTATATACAGGTGTGGTCACTGCCGGTACTACAGTATACAGGAGCTGTAAAAAGTAGTTCTCCCCTTAAAGGTACATACATTACAATTCCTCCCCTTTTAGATTAACAGTACCATAACACTCATTTAACAATTAAATATCAAACTAATTACAATTAACACTTTTAACATGCAACATTAGCTGAAAATAGTCTATTTATAAATTCAGTCTTTGGGGAGGCTTCCTGATCCTTTCTGAATAGCGCCTTTCTCGAGTGTCTTGCTCTTGGTGCGGAGGCGATTCTGGCCCCCTGTCGTCGGTTGGTTCATCAGCTTCCGATGCTACTGTTTCTGGAGTAGATGCTACCTGTACGTCGGGTTCATCACCAGGTATGTATGGACGAGGCATGGGGTTGACTTGTTCCTGTGACTCTAGGATCTGGTCAGCATGGCGTCTCACGATGCTCTCCCCAGCGTCCACTGTGTACATTAGTGGGCCCTGCCGTGTGCATATCATTCCTGGCTGCCATTTTTCTGTTCGGTAGTCGTGGGCCAAGACTGGTTGCCCTACATTGAAGCTCCTTGTTGGCTTCTCATGGATGTGCTGGAATTGCTTACTCTCAACATCTCTTCGTACATTTGGTCTGAGCAAATCCAGGCGAGATCTTAACCTTCGGTTATAGAACATCATGGCTGGGGCCTGGTTGGTGACTGCATGTGTCGCATTCCGGTAGGCGAGCAGGAAATTGTCCACCTTGTGCTGCAGCGGAATGTTGTCATTGTACATAGCCTTTATTGCCTTCTTAAAGGTTTGTACGAACCTCTCAGCCAATCCATTTGTGGCTGGATGATACGGGGCGGATGTGTAATGCCTTACCCCATTCCAATTCATAAATCTTCGAAACTCTTCGGACACAAACTGTGGTCCGTTATCAGAGCAAATCTGCTTTGGCAAGCCGTTCCTGGCAAAAATGGTCCGTAGGACTGCAATAGTTTTCTCCGTGGTGGTGGAGGACATTTTGATGACCTCAGGCCATTTCGAGTGCGCATCCACGGCTATTAAAAACATTGGCCTAGAAATTCATTATAGCCACTTTTGGGGCGGTAAAGTCGGGCGGCCGCTAAAGTTTGCGCCCGGCGCAAATTCGAGGCCACTTCCCCGAGTTTGTTCGAGCGCTAAAACTGATGATGCACGCCTCTCTTTAGGCGCTAAGCCGGAGGTGCTGAGCGATAGTGCCGAGGCCGGGCGCAGCGCAGGTGTGGCCATTTCTTGATTGACAGCAGACACCCTGGCGCCGGCCAGCTCTTAAGGGGGAAGGGTTGACTTGGTCTGCTGCCATGCCCTGGATCGTGGAGCCCTCCAGCTAGGCCTGAACACTGCTGCTGGACCCAAATAGCGCCTGAAACCATGGAGAAGGCCCGTGAACGAGCGCAGCGCTTCTCAGAGATGGATCTGAGGGTGCTGGTTGGTGCTGTGGAGAAGAGACGCCATATTTTGTTTCCGGACAATGACAGGAAGCCGCCGGCCCGCATCTACTGGAGAGCCTGGAGGCATGTCGGCACCAAGGTGACATCCAACAGCGAGGTCCCCAGGAGCGGTGTCCAATGCCACAAAAAGCTCAATGACCTCGCCAGGATTGTCAGGGTGAGTACCCTTTCCAGTGTCCTCCTCATCCTTGCATGTGCACCTCACATTATGGGCAAAGGGACCTGAAAGCTCTAATGGCCAGCCCTCATGCAGCAGCTATGGGACACTCATGAACATCAATTGCACATTGTGCACTTAACACACTGGCCAGGCTATTCGACCATGGGAGGCAGTGCACACAAGATCAGGGCTACACACTGGCCAGGCTATTCCACCATGGGAGGCAGTGCACACAAGATCTGGGCTACACACTGTACTTAGAGGCCGTCCTTTCTCTTACAGGCCAAGCTGGCCAATAATAAGAGGAGCCGGAATGCGACCGGGGGAAGCGGCCCCCAGATCCAGCTGCTCACCGAGCTGCAACATCGCGTGGAGCGCATCATGGGTGCCCAGGCGATTGGCCCCGTTGCATCTGGAGATGCCGACCCTGTTCTGGGCACCAATGGTAAGGACATCACCTTTTGGACCTCTCTCGTCCCACTTGCGCATCAGATCTACATCCTTTGCCACTGTCCGACCAATGCGCTGAATGCCACCACTCATGCATCCTTCGCTGACGCCCTCTCCTCACTCTAAAGCTACTCTTGTGCCTTCCTGCTTTCAGATGGTGAGGAGGAGGTCCCTGAAGTTGCCAGTGACAGCCCCTCAGAAGAGGAGGAGGAGGAGGAGCAAGAGGAAGGCGGCCCATCAGGGGAACCCTCAGCCGTGGCAACCCATGCCAATGTAGGGGACACGTCTTCCCTGGAGGGGAGTGTGAGGGAAGTGTCGGAGGGGAGGGTAGCTCCTGGGACCAGCGGCCTGCAGAAACGCGGGAGGGGGGTGGAAGCTCAGCGGCCTTCTCCCCAGAGGGGGGAAGGGTCGGAGGGGAGTCCAATTGCTGGGCCCAGCGGCGTCCAGCAACGCAGGAAGGGTCGGCCAGCTCGGCGGCCTTCTCCCCAGAGGGAGAGTCCGGCCTCCAGTCCGGAGACGGCCAACGGCGAGGAGATGCGCCACATCGAGGACTTGTCCGCGGACTCGGAGCGCCGGCACACGGAGCTCATGGGGGTAGTGGCACGGTTGCCTGAGGCCATCGAGTCCCTGTCTCGGAGTGTGTCCAAGTTCGGGCCCTCAGAGGCCACCAGTCGGGCGGAATTCCGGGCAGATCAGGCAGCGAGTCGGGCGGAATTCGGGGCAGCTCTGGCAGCGACTGGCCAGGTGATCAGTGGTGCCGTGCAGTCACTGGCTGCTCTGATGCGGTCACTGAACAGGTCAACACGGGCACTCACTGCTGCCACACTCGCTGTGTCAGCCAGGCATCGCCAGGGCACCTGGCGCGCTGCAGCAGCACAGCGGTCTGTCCCTCGGCAGATTGGTGCGCATGCTGCAGTGCTGGCCCGGGCGAGTGCCAGTGTCTCAGGTGACCAGCGAGCGCCTGCCATCCGCCAGCTTGCCCCCATTCCTCCAGCCGCCACTGCCACTCCCCCAGTGGAGCTGCCAGGAGCTGCTGCAGCGACTGATGCTGGCCAGCCACAGCTGCAGCATTCACCAGCCGGCCCCTCGACGGCCAGACGTCGTCTAGGTCGACCCACAAGGGCATCTGCCGTCACAACATGTGCCCCTCAGGAGCCTGCCCCCAGCCTTGCAGCAGCCAATGGCCTCACTTTGAGGAGGAGCAGCAGGGCGGGCAGGGGCCACACAAAGATGCCCAAGGCATCGCCCTCGCGGGCCAAAAAGTAGAATGTGAGGGCAGTTGTGTTTGTTTTTTGAGGCCGAGAATTTGATGTTTGTTTTTTGAAGGCCGAGGATGTGATGTTTGTTTTTTACGAAGGCCGAGGATGACGGCCATTTTTGTTGCACTGTTTTGTTAAACCTCTCCAGGTTGTGGGAGCGAGTAATGTGTGTGAGTGTTTTTTGGGGGTTTCGTCTGTTTTTGGTTTTCATGCAGGAAGGGCCCTGAGTTTGTACAATAAACCATTTTATTTATTCACATTGTCCATGTTTGATCTTTGAAGTGTTTGTTGCCTTAACCGGCTGAGGGCTTGCGGAGCGGCTGCAATCATGTTCTTTCATTGGCACAAGCCATTCCCTGACAGGGGGCCTAGAAGTGACGGTCAATAAGCCGCCGACGGGCGGCCCTTGGACCTTCTGCCTCCCTCCTGGGCTGGTACTCCTCGTCCTCCTCGTCCTCCTCCTCCTCCTGCTCCTCCTCCTGAGGTGGTGGTCCAACGTGAGGTGGCAGTGCCTGAGTCCTGCGGATAGCCAGGTTGTGCAGCATGCAGCAAACGACGACGAATTGGGAGACTCGCTCCTGCGAATATTGGAGGGCTCCCCCGGAGCAATCCAGACAGCGGAACCATTGCTTGAGGACGCCGATTGTTTGTTCTATGATGTTCCTAGTCGCCTGATGGCTCTCGTTGTATGCCTCTTCAGCAGGGGTCGTGGGCGCGCGGAGCGGGGTCATGAGACAGGTACACAAAGGATAGCCTTTGTCCCCGATAAGCCATCCTCTTGGGGGAGGCTGTGCCTGGAACATGTCAGCCACAGTTGTCTGTCGCAGGATAAAGGCGTCGTGGCTGCTGCCTGGAAAGCGGGCATTGACAGCTAGGATGCGCTGCCTGTGGTCACACACCAGCTGTACGTTGAGGGAATGGTAGCCCTTCCGGTTGCGGTAATCCTCGGCATGCTCCAGAGGTGCCTGCAAAGCCACATGCGTGCAGTCAATGACGCCCTGCACCATGGGAAAGCCCACTATTCTTGCAAATCCCACTGCACGCTGCTGCTGCTTGTCCAGGGTCATGGGGAAGGAGATGAATTGATGTCTCCTTCTGAAAAGGGCATTGGTCACCTGGCGGATGCAGCAATGCACGGCGAACTGGGAGATGTTAGCGATGTCCCCAACAGTGGATTGGAAGGAGCCGGTGGCATAGAAGTTAAGAGCCACCGTCACCTTCACTGCCACCGACAGAGACGTCCTGCGCATCAGCTGTGGCTGCAGATCTCTGTGAAGCAGCTGGCAGATGTCTGCAACCACCTCCCTTCTGAATCGCAGCCTCCTAACACACTGCGCGGCAGACATGGTCAGATAGGAGGACTGCTGGCGGTATACCCTGGGTGGGTAAGGCCTCACTTGGCGACGCCTGTTGCCCCCTCTGCATCTAGCCAGGGCTACCACTCTCTCACGGCGTCTGTAAGCCCTTCCGGCATAAGGCTGAAACTCAGCGTTGGCAACCAATGCAGCCCCCATTATATGCTGGCAAACACTGAGCTCTCAATGAAGGCAAAGATAATTGCTAAGCTCTGGCCTGAGCCAGAAATACCTGTCTTAGTGTTGGGCCAAAGCAGTAAGCTCTCCTCCTTGGTCTCTCTCCAAAAATCTGTTGCACAAGAGTGAATGCTGCAAAATGGCTGGCCTTTATAGTGCAGGGTAAGTGCCCTTTAATTTGCGCTCCCCGCGGCCCGCCTCGGCTGTGTACCGTTCCACTTCACAGTCGTTAGGGCCGCCCAGCGCACAATGGGGCGGCGCGAGTGAAGTTCCGGTTCCGGGCGCACAAAGGGCGTTGCACGACGAAATGACGTCATGATCTGCGCGCGCAGCAGGGCGCGCGCTAAGACTTTGCGCCGGCGCTAAATGTCTACTGAAGTTGGGGCGAGGCGCAGATCGCGCTGCGCTCGGGCGCTAAGCGCCTAGCGCTCGAGATCTACTCCTCCTAAGGCGCTAATGGCTGGCGCGCCCAACTGAATTTCTAGGCCATTGAGTCCATGAATGGACCAGCAAAATCAATATGCACCCGTTGCCATGGAGATGAGGGCCACTCCCATGGGTGTAGAGGGGCATGTGGTGGTGCATTTTGGACCTTCTGGCATCCTGAGCAGCTCTTTGTCAGGTCCTCGATTTGCTGTTCGATCCCCGGCCACCACACATAAGCCCTAGCAAGGATTTTCATTTTCACCCCTCCCAGATGACCTCCGTGAAGCTCATTGAGCACTCTCTCCCTTAACTTGGGTGGAATTACCACTCGGGATCCACACATCAAGGTCCCCTGGCATACTGACAGCTGTTCTCTTCTGGATGAGAATGCTGGCAACAGTGAGTCGCCATGTGCTGGCCATCCCTTCACCGTCAAATCATATACCCGAGACAGTGTCGGGTCATTTCGGGTCTCCTTCTCTATACCAGCGTTAGTTACTGGCAAGCATTCAATTATAGTCGAATGGAATATTTCGACAGGATCCACTGCTGGTGCTTCCTCCACAGTAGGCAGTGGCAGGCGTGATAGCCCATCAGCGTTTCCATCCTGTTTTGTGCCCTTATACTCGATTTCATATTGGTGCGCCCCTAGAAAAAGGGACCATCTTTGTAGCTGTTGCGCAGTCATCACTGGAACGCCCTTCTTTGGATTAAAGATGGAGACAAGTGGTTGGTGGTCAGTCAGCAAGGTGAACTTCTGCCCGTGCAGATAGTGATTGAACTTTTTCACTCCCCACACTAGGCTGAGGGCCTCCCTGTCAATCTAGGCGTAGTTACGCTCGGCTGAGGTTAGTGATCGTGACGCAAAGGCTATTGGCCTCTCTGAGCCGCCCGAGAATTTGTGCGACAGCACCACTCCAATACCGTAGGGTGACGCATCACATGCCAACCGAATTGGTAATGCCGGGTTGTAATGGGCCAATACGTCTTTCGATGTGATTAGTGTTTTGCTCTTCTGGAAAGCTCGTCTACATTCGTCACTCCACTTCCATGGCACCCCAGTTTGCAGTGGGGTGTTCAGTGGGTGTAGTATTGTAGACAAATTTGGCAAGATCTTATGGTAGTAGTTTACCAGCCCGAGGAACGACCTCAGTTGTGACACATTTTCCGGTGCTGGAGCCTTGACTACTGCCTCAATCTTCTCTGGGGAGTTATGTAACCCCTCTTTATCGATAACGTGGCCACAATACGAGATCTGTTTTCTAAAAAACTCGCATTTGGGGTGGTTAGCTCGGAGCCCATATTCCTGCAATCTATGATGTGGAGATGCCGGAGTTGGACTGGGGTGGGCAAATGTAAGAAGTCACACAACACCAGGTTATAGTCCAACAGCTTTATTTGAAATCACAAGCTTTCGGAGCACTGCTCCTTCGTCAGGTGAAGTGGAGAAATGCATAAAGACACATCTTATATAGTCAGAGAATAATGTCAGATGTTTACAGGTAATCTTGCCAACTGCCATTTATCACACCTCGGCAGAGAGATAATCACAGCAATCAAAGGTGTGAATGGTGTCCAAACAGGTCAGTCAGGAAAACATTACATCAAAGAACAATGAGGTGGGGTCACAAGGGGTCAAATATTGCAGATGCTGGGGTCTGTATGTAATGTAATTCTTTGATGTAATGTTTTCCTGACTGAACTGTTTGGACACCATTCACACCTTTGATTGCTGTGATTATCTCTCTGCCGAGGTGTGATAAATGGCAGTTGGTAAGATTACCTGTAAACATCTGACATTATTCTCTGACTATATAAGCTGTGTCTTTACGCATTTCTCCACTTCACCTGATGAAGGAGCAGCGCTCCGAAAGCTTGTGATTTCAAATAAAGCTGTTGGACTATAACCTGGTGTTGTGTGACTTCTTACATTTGTCCTGCAATCTAGTGAGCACCTGCTCCAGGTTGGCAAGGTGATCACTGTCATTTTCGCCCGTGACCAGGATGTCGTCCAAATAACACTGGGTCCCTGGGATCCCTTGCAGGACTTGTTCCATTGCCCTCTGCCAAATAGCCAGAGCTGATGCTACCCCGAATACCAGCCGGTTGTATTGGTAGAGACGTTTATGGGTGTTGATTGTGAGGTATTTTTTTGATGCTTCTTCTACCTCCATTTGCAGATATGCCCGGGCCAGATCAATCTTAGTGAAGTGTTTCCCTCCAGATAGCGAGGCGAAAATATCTTCAATCCGCGGAAGTGGATATTGTACGGTGTGAAGGATCGGGTTCACTGTTACCTTAAAGTCCCCACGGATGCGAACCTTCCTTGGTTCCCCAGGCGTGCTGCTCAACGACTTTTTCATCACAGGGACGATGGGTGTAGCCCACTCGCTCCAGTCTACCTTGGACAGTACACCTGAACGTTCCAGACTCTCCAGCTCTGCTTCGACGGCTGGGCGGATCGCATAAGGTACCGGTCTGGCCTTAAAAAATTTTGGGCTTGCGTTTTCTTCAATTTTAATCATCGCTGTCATGCCTTTTAGTGTTCCGAGTCCTTGCTGGAACACTTCTTTCGCGTCAGTTAGGATCTTTGACAGTCGCCCAGGTGTGACGTCGTCATCCTTTTTGTCAGCCACAGTCAGTTCCTGTATGGAATGCCAATCTAGCTGTATCTTCCAGATCCATTCACGTCCTAGTAGTGGTGGTCCTCCATCTGGCAATACATATAGGTCCATTTTTGGTGTTTCCTTGCCGTTATATATAACGGTCACCCTTATTTTTCCTTTGGGGTAGACTTTTTGCCCTGTGTACGTCTTCAGGACAATCTTTGTATCTCTCAAGGGTATATGTGAGAATAGCTGCTTGTAGTCCCTTCGGTTTATGACTGTTAGGGCTGATCCTGTGTCCAATTCCATTTTCACTTGGACTCCTGCTATCTTGAGCGTGACCCAGATAGTTTGGTGATCCTCCGTTTTGATCACATTATATAGTTTCAGACAACCCAGCTCCTTGCTTCCGGAGTCTGTATCAGTCTTCTGTTCGTCTGAACTACTCTCCGTCACCTTATGTACTTTCTTGTACTTCTCCTGTGGAGATTTCTTGCTGCTGGTTTTCTTTCCCGACCTGCAGACTCTTGCTATGTGTCCTACTTTTCCACACTGTCTGCACACTTTGTCCTTGAACCAGCAATCATTATGTTCGTGTGTTGTTCTGCCACACCGATAGCACTTCACTGTTCCGTATGACATTTCATTTGTGCCATATTCTTGCGGTCTCCGTTGTATCTCTGCAGCGCCCCGTGCTGCTGCTTCATGTGATACTGCAATGCTGAAAGCCTTGTCCAGCGTAAGATCCTTTTCTGATAGAAGCCGTTTCTGGGTTCCTTCACTTTGAAGCCCACACACAAACTTGTCCCTCAAAGTATCTGCTAGTCCCGTTCCAAACTGGCAGTGTTTCGCTAGCTTGTGCAGTTCCGTTAAATACTCAGCATTACTTTCATCTTTATGCTGGTTCCTTTTGTGAAACTTAAATCTTTCTGCTATCAGCAGCGGTGTGGGGTTTAAGTGGTCCTGTAGGACTGACACTATGTTTTCAAAATCCTTTTCTACTGGCTTCTCTGGGGTTACTAGGTTTCGTAGTAAGCCATGTGTTTTGACACCCATTGAATTCAACAATACCAGCACTTTCTTGTCATCTGGCACTTCATTCGCCTTGCAGTATACTTCTATCCGTTCGACATATGTCGTCCAATCTTCGACTTCATTGTCGAACGCTGTGACACTGCCGCTCTTCGGCATTTTTGGTTGTGGTTAGACTGGCTTAAAATGGCGTCTCCCGCGCTTTCCTTTTTTCCCCGCTGCGGCTTAAAATGGTGTCTCCCGCGCTTTCCTTTCTTCCCCGCTGCGGCTTAAAATCGCGTCTCCCGTGCTGCTGCCAACGCCGCTCTCGGCGGTCCTCGTGGCAAGTGGCAACGCCCTGTGGGTTTCGTGCACTGCTCCTGCGCTGCGGCCAACGCCGCTCTCTGCGGTCCTCGTGGCAATGGCAGCGCCTCGCGTTTTCCTGCGCGCCTCTCTCCCCCGTTGACGCTGCTCGGCCCTTGAACACCGGCTGCGCTCTGCTCTCTCTCGCCTCTCTCCCCCGTTGACGCCGCTCGGTCCTGAACACTGGCTGCGCCCTGTGCGCTCTGCCCTCTCTCTCTCCCCCATCGATGCTGCTCGGCCTTTTTCTGTGCCGCTCGGTCGGGCTCTAGCCCGTCGCTGTCCGGGAAGGGTCTGCGCAGTACCTGTTGCCAGCCCGTTTCGCTGGACCACCGTGACTGGAAAGCCAAGCCTGGCTCTCGACAGCCTCCCCTGCGATGCTCAAATCTCCGCTGGATGACTGGGCAGTTGCCCATGGTCGACGCCCGTGCTTCTGGACTCGACCTTCTTCCACTGTTCTCCAGGAGCGAATCCCTGGGAGGTGATGCAGAGTTGCAGGTAGGTTCGAATCTGCTCGTCGCCAATGTTAGATCCGTGTATCTTAATGTTGTGTCCTTCAATAATCAGACAACAGACTGCAGGAACGATTCAACAGGTGTTTACTGAATGAGATTTACTCTAGAACTAACTGTACAGATCACTACTCAGGGTTTATATACAGGTGTGGTCACTGCCGGTACTACAGTATACAGGAGCTGTAAAAAGTAGTTCTCCCCTTAAAGGTACATACATTACAGTAATGCAGAAATCGAAGTTGAAGGGATCACTTGGAAATTTTGTGGAACTTGGCTATGTGCATGATATGTATGATAAAACAAGCAAAAACATATTCACTTAACAGCTATTTACAATTTATGCCATGATGTTCTATTTTGATTCCCTTAACAAGAAAAACATTCTTGATAAAGCATTCGCTCACAGGGAGTCCTCAGCACTGATCTTCTCATTTGCACTGGGCTGGCACTGTGAGACTCCCACTGTTTGCTGTTAGCCTTACATGATTTACTGTTACTGCGCTCCCCACTTTGGATAAACAGGTCTATTGTTCTTTCACTGCCTCAACAAAATTCCTGAGAGATCTGGCAATTGCATTAATTTGTTGTAACTATTTCATATTTCTCTTCCAAGCGTGAAATGGAAAAACATATGATACAGATTAAAAGCTTGAGATCTGGCACTTTTATGATATAGAATTGTGTTGTATTCTGTAATCTGCAACAGGGATAGGAAATTAAAGGATGAGGAAGATAATAAAACCGACAACTGCAATATTGTTCCACTTCAGGGCTGTGTCGCTTTATACAGGCAACCAGTAATGAGAAGGTGAAGCTCCAATAGTTCTCTACTTCCAGTTTGATTTTAATTGTAAGATATTGCATAAAATTAGCATTAGATCCCAGTTCAAAGGCTAGGTACATACATTATTCAACTGAAACCCTGCCCCCAACACACTTTTATATTGCAATCAGAGCAATTAAGTCAAATAAAGTCAACTGACAATGCAAATCATGTATTTAAACATGGCTGCTCATATTTATTACTGTACCTTCATTCAGAAGACTGAACTCGACATGAAATGTATTTTTCTATTTTGCCACTGGACACCATCATTGTCCAGTAAAGCAGTACATTGCTGGGAATTTTAGCTTTCAATTTGGAGTCGGAGCAGGGGCACTCAACAGATATGGTATCATGAAGGAGCAAGGAATAGACAGATATGTTGATAGGATTAGATGAAGACAGGTGGGCGAAGGCTCGTGTGGAGCATAAACGCAGGCATAGACCAGTTGGGCTGAATGGCCTGTGTCTGAGCTGTAGGCTCTTGTAATTCTTTGTAATATCTAATATATTAAGAACATAAGAACATAAGAAATAGGAGCAGGAGTAGGCCAATCGGCCCCTCGAGCCTGCTCCACCATTCAGTATGATCATGGCTGATCTGATCCTAACCTCAAATCTTCTATCACTCTGCATCCACCCGAACCCATGTGATCTCCCGGGAGAGGCGAAAAACCAGATAAAGACCCAATGGCCAATTTGGGAGAAAAAAATCTGGGAAATTCCTCTCCGACCCATCTAGGCGATCGAAATTCTTCCAGGAGATCACTCTGTCCCTATATTTTCTACAGGACTTACCTTCTGTAAAGGCGATCTCCACCCCAGCCAGGAACAGGAATAAAACCATCTCCTGAAATCTAACACAGAATTAGAACACAGTAGGAGCAGAACCAGGCTACACGGCCCCTGGGCCCACTCCACTACCCACAGGGCCATGACCATTCCGTACCTAGACTCATGTCCAATTTCCTGCCCGCTCCCCGTAACCCTTAATTCCCTTTACCTCTGGGAAACTATCTATTTCTGTTTTAAATTTATTTAATGATGTAGCTTCCACAGCTTTCTGGGGCAGCAAATTCCACAAACCTACCATCCTCTGAGTGAAGAAGTTTCTCCTCATCTCAGTTTTGAAAGAGCAGCCCCTTATTTTAAGATTATGCCCCCTAGTTCTAGTTTCACCCATCATTGGGAACATCCTCACCGCATCCACCCGATCAAGCCCCTTCACAATCTTATATGTTTCAATAAGATCGCCTCTTATTCTTCTGAACTCCAATGAGTAGAGTCCCAATCTACTCAACCTCTCCTCATATTACCACCCCCTCATCCCCGGGATTAACCGAGTGAACCTTCTTTGTACTGACTCGAGAGCAAGTATGTCTTTTCTTAAGTATGGACGCCAAAACTGTATGCAGTATTCCAGGTGCGGTCTCACAAATACCTTGTACAACTGCAGC
Organism: Somniosus microcephalus; assembly: GCF_052327205.1. Lineage (NCBI taxonomy): Eukaryota > Metazoa > Chordata > Chondrichthyes > Squaliformes > Somniosidae > Somniosus > Somniosus microcephalus. The sequence goes on from NC_140997.1 coordinate 49,050,738, forward strand.
AATACCTCCCTGTTTTTATATTCCATCCCCCTAGCAATAAAAGCCAACATTCCATTGGCCTTCTTGATCACTTGCTGCACCTGCATACTAACTTTTTGAGTTTCGTGCACCAGGACCCCCAGCTCCCTTTGTACTGCAGTACTTTCCAGTTTCTTGCCATTAAGATAATAACTTGCTATTACGTCCGTGAATGATTGAGACACGGACAGCAGGAGCTGAACAAAACAAGTCTTTACTGATGGAAGTCAATAGTGAAACTGAAACAACAGAGGCTCACTGGCACCTTTTATACAGGGGTGGTCACTGCCGGTACTGCAGTCTGAGACCAGTTATTCTCTTAAAGGTACATACACAACAATTCCTCCACTTTTAGATAAACAGTACATAACATTCATTTACCAACTAAATGATAACTAATTACAATCACAATTACGGTTGCTAGATACATTGGTTAAGTTTAAGCAATTATAAGTTCAGTCTTTGAGGAGGCTTCCTGATTCTGTCTGGATAACGCCTCTTTGGGGTATCAGGTTCTTCTGGCAATGTTGAGTCGGGATCAATGTCGTTGTTTGGTTCATCTGCTTCCAATATTACCGGTTCTGCGGTAGCTGCAATTGGTACGTCAATTTCATTACCAGGTGTATCAGATCGTGGTGTGGAGTTGACGTTTTCCAGTGACTCTAGAATCTGGTCAGCATGGCGTCTTACAATGCTCTCTCCAACGTCCACGGTATACATGAGAGGTCCTTGCCGTGTACAAATCGTTCCTGGCTGCCATTTCTCAGTGCGGTAGTCCCGGGCCAAAACTGGTTGACCTATCTTAAAACTCCTGGTCGGCCTTTCATTCATATTCTGAAACTGCCTGTTCTCCAAATCTCGTCGGACGTTTGGCTTAACCAAATCCAAGTGGCATCGTAGTCTTCGATTGAAGAACACCATGGCAGGAGTTTGGTTGGTAACCGCATGTGTCGCATTCCGGTAGGCAAACAAGAAGTTGTCCACCTTGTGTTGTAGGGGTATATCTTCATTACACATTGCCTTGATAGCCTTCTTGAATGTTTGGACAAACCTCTCGGCCAATCCATTAGTGGCTGGATGATATGGGGCAGATGTGTAATGCTTAACACCATTGTTCTTTAAGAACCTCCGGAACTCTTCAGACACAAACTGTGGTCCATTGTCAGAGCAAATCTGTTCAGGCAGCCCATTCCTGGCGAATATGGTTCGTAAAACTGTGATAGTTTTTTCTGTGGTGGTTGAGGACATTTTTATTACCTCTGGCCACTTTGAATGTGCATCCACCGCAATTAAAAACATCGAGTCCATGAAGGGACCAGCAAAATCAATGTGCACCCTTTGCCATGGAGATGAGGGCCGCTCCCATGGTCCAGGAGTGATGTCTTCAACTTTTTTACCGTCCACCGTCATTGCATGAATGGAGTGCCAATCTAAGTTTATCTTCCTGATCCATTCCCGTCCCAATAACGGTGGTCCACCATTTGGCAGTATGTAGAGATACAATTTCTGTATTTTCTTGCCATTGTATTCGACAGGCACCCTTATTTTTCTTCTGGGGTATACTTTTTGCCCCATATACGTCGTCAAGACGATGGATGTCTCTCTCAAGGGTATGTGTGAAAATAGCCGCTCGTAGTCTCGCCGATTCATGACGGTTAGCGCTGATCCTGTATCCAATTCCATTTTAACTTGGGACCCTGCTATCATGAGGGTGACCCAAATGGTTCGGTGATCCTCTTTTGCGATTACATTGTGAAGTTTGAGACAGCTTAGTCTCCTGTTCCCGGATTCACTATCGCTCATCTGGTCTTTGGAACTACTGTCCGTCATCTTTTGTACTTTCTTGTACGGTTCCTTAGTAGCCTTTTTGTTGTTGCTGGTCTTCTTCCCAGACATGCAAACTCGTGCAATATGTCCCATCTTCCCGCATTGCCTGCATATTTTGTCTTTGGACCAGCAGTCCTTCTGGTCATGGTTAGTTCTGCCGCAGCGTTAACATTTTGCAAATCCCCGTGTCATTTCGTGGGTGCTGTATTCCTGTGGCTTTTGTTGAATTTCTGCAGCTCCCCTGGCTGCTGCTTCATACGATACTGCCATGCTAAAAGCCTTATCTAGCGTCAGCTCTTTCTCTGATAGTAACTTCTTCTGGGTTCCTTCACTCAGGAGTCCACAGGCAAATTTGTCCCGTAGGGTATCTGCCAGTCCTTCTCCGAACTGGCAGTGCTTTGATAGCTTGCGTAGTTCCGTAAGGTACTCAGCATTGCTCTCATCTTTATGCTGAGTTCTCCTGTGGAATTTAAATCTTTCTGCTATCAACAGCGGTGCAGGGTTTAGGTGTTCCTGTAGGACAGCAACAATTTTGTTAAAACTCTTCGCCTTCGGTTTGGCTGGAGTAATCAGGCCCCACAATAGGCCGTACGTTCTAGCGCCCATTAAATTTAGCAATATCGATGCCTTTTTCTCCTCAGCTATTTCGTTTGCCTCGAAATATACCTCGACTCTTTCCACATACGTGGTCCAGTCCTCTATTGTATTATCAAAAGCAGTGATACAGCCAGTCTTCAGCATCTTGCAAATCTAAAATGGCGCCTCCCGCACTTTGCCTTCTTCCCCGATTTAACAAAATGGCGCCTCCCGCGCTTTGCCTTCTTCCCCGCTGATTAAGATGGCGCCTCCCGCGCTTTGCCTTCTTCCCGCTGTTGCAAGCGCTGCTTTCCACGGTTCCCGTTGCAACCTGCAGCTCCTCGCGGTTTCTTGCGCGTTTAATATTTCTTTTTTTTATTATTTTCCCGTCGTGGAACAACCCTGTGGGACTCTTGCCTCCCTCTTCGCGGGTCTATACGCAGCCCGGCTTCGTAGCACCGGCCGCGCCCTGTGTGCTCCACCCTCTCTCTCTTCTTCCCGACAACGCTGCTCGGCCCCGTTGCAAACCACCCGCTCGAGTTCGCGACCGCCGCAGCCCAGGAAAGATCAGTGCACTACCTGCCACCAGCCCGATTAGCTGAAGCACCGTCGACAGGAACCAGGCCCCGCTTCCGACAGCTTCTCCAGCAATCTTCAACTCCGCTAACACAGGGGCGGATGCCCACGGTCGACGCCTGTTTCTACTGCTTCTTACTTTTTTTTCTTTTTCTTTCTGGCCTCGACCTCTGCTCACTTCACTGCAGGAATGGATCCCAGGAGGTGGTGCAGACTGTCGGTAGGTTCGTATCTGCTCGTCGCCAGTATTACGTCCGTGAATGATTGAGACACGGACAGCAGGAGCTGAACAAAACAAGTCTTTACTGATGGAAGTCAATAGTGAAACTGAAACAACAGAGGCTCACTAGCGCCTTTTATACAGGGGTGGTCACTGCCGGTACTGCAGTCTGAGACCAGTTATTCTCTTAAAGGTACATACACAACACTTGCTCTATGATTTTTCCTGCCAAAGTGCATAACCTCACACTTTCCAGTATTGTATTCCATCTGCCAAATCTCTGCCCACTTACTTAGCCTGTCTATGTCCCTTTGCAGGTTTTTTATGCCCTCCTCACTCACTATTTTCCGTCCCATCTTTGTATCATCTGCAAACTTTGATATGTTACACTCGGTCCCCTCCTCCAAATCGTTAATATAGATTGTAAAGAGTTGGGGACCCAGCACTGACCCCTGCGGAACACCACTAGTTACTGGTTGCCAATCTGAGAACAAACCATTTATCCCAACTCTCTGCTTTCTGTTAGAGAGCCAATCCTCCACCCATGCCAGAATATTACCCCCAATCCCGTGATTTTTTATCTTGAGCAATAATCTTTTGTGTGGCACCTTGTTAAATGCCTTTTGGAAGTCTAATACACTACGTCCACTGGTTCCCCTTTATCCACCCTGTATGTTACTTCCTCAAAAAACTCCAGCAAATTTGTCAAACATGACTTCCCCTTCATGAAACCATGCTGAGTTTGTCCTATTAAATTATGTTTATCCAAATGTCCCGTTACTGTCTCCTTAATAATGGACTCTAACATTTTACCAACCACAGATGTTAGGCTAACAGGTCTATAGTTTCCAGCCTTCTGCCTACTACCCTTTTTAAATAAGGGTGTTACATTAGCAGTTTTCCAATCTGCCAGGACCTTTGCTGAGTCCAGTGAGTTTTGGAAAATTATTACCAATGCATCCAAAATCCCTACCGCTACTTCCCTCAAGACCCTAGGATGCAAGCCATCAGGTCCAGGGGATTTATCCGCCTTGAGTCCCATTATTTTACCAAGTACCACTTCCTTAGTGATTTTAACCGTATTTAGTTCCTCCCCCCCTAGAGCCCCCTGTTTGTCCAGTGTTGGGATATTCTTAGTGTCCTCTACTGTAAAGACTGATACAAAATAATTGTTCAGTGTTTTTGCCATCTCCATGTTTCCCACCATTAATTTCCCGGTCTCATCCTCTAAGGGACCAACATTTACTTTAGCCACCCTTTTTCTTTTTATATAACTATAGAAACTTTTACTGTCTGTTTTTATATTTTTTGCTAATTTACTTTCATAATCTATCTTCCCTTTCTTAATCAATCTTTTAGTTATTTTTTGCTGTCTTTTAAAGACTTCCCAATCTTCCATCCTCCCACTAGATTTGGCTACCTTATATGCCCTTGTTTTTAGTCGGATACTATCCTTAATTACTTTACTTAGCCACGGATGGCTATCTTTTCTATTACACCCTTTTTTCCTAAGTGGAATATATATTTTTTGGAAGTTGTAAAATAACTCCTTAAATGTACACCACTGATCATGTACCGTCTTACCCTTTAATCTATTTTCCCAGTCCACTCTAATCAATTCCGCTCTCATACTTTCATAGTCTCCTTTATTCAAGCTCAGCACGCTTGTTTGAGATCCAACCTTCTCACCCTCTAATTGAATATGGAACTCAACCATGTTATGGTCACTCATTCCAAGGGGATCCTTTACTAGGACATTTTTAATTAATCCTGTCTCATTACACAGGACCAAATCTAAGGTTGCTTGCCCCCTGGTCGGTTCAGTTACATACTGCTCAAGAAACCCATCCCTAATACACTCAATGAACTCATCCTCAAGGCTGCTCTGCCCAATTTGATTTGTCCAGTTAATATGATAATTAAAATCCCCCATAACTAAAGCTGTTCCCTTATTACAAGCCTCAACTATTTCCTGATTAATACTCCGTCCAACAGAGTTCCAACTGTTCGGCGGCCTATAGACTACACCCACTAGTATTTTTTTCCCCTTATTATTCCTTATCTCCACCCAAACTGTTTCACTATCCTGCTCCTTTGACCCAATATCATTTCTCTGTATTATAGTGATTTCTTCCTTTAGTAACATAGCCACCCCACCTCCTCTCCCTTCCTGCCTGTCCTTCCTGATTGTTAAATAACCTGGTATGTTTAATTCCCAGTCATGGTCACCCTGCAGCCATGTTTCTGTAATGGCCACAAGATCATACCCATATGTCGTTATTTGTGCCGTTAACTCATTCATTTTGTTACGAATGCTACGTGCATTCAGATAAAGAACTTTCAAATATGTTTTGCAACACTTAGTTCCTGTTTTTTCCCTTTTTAGTACTTTACTTTTTACTCCATACCTTCTGTCCCTTCCTGACACATTCTGTTTTTTAATTCCCCCACTGCTACCTAACTCTATGACCTTCTCTGTTGTCATTTCTATTATTTGCTCTCTGGAAACCTCCCCCCCACTAATTAGTTTAAAGCCCTCTCTACAGCCCTAGCTATATGATTCGCCAGGACTCTAGTCCCAGCACTGGCCAAGTGGAGTCTGTCCCAACGGAACAGCTCCCTCCTGTCCCAGTACTGATGCCAGTGTCCCAAGAAGCAAAACCCATTTCTCCCACACCAGTCTTTGAGCCACGCATTTAACTCTTTAATTTTGTTTATCCTAGCCATATTCGCTCGTGGCTTAAAAGACCAAAACCCATGGCACGGAATCATGAATTCCCATTCAGTCAGGTCTTCATGGTCTTACTCGCATGGTCACACTTGATGTAGTCAACACTTATTTTTTGCCATGATTTGACCAGGGAAAGCATAGCAGGGCCCCACTAGGCTTCTGGCATTCAGGGTTTAATAGCCAAACTGCTATATGGCCTACTGTGAACTTTGACCTCCAGAAGGGTATATAAATGAAGTGAAAAGCAATAGTCTAGGGAATAGTTTACTGCAAATATTTTGGAGGCTATGTTTTCCTCCCAGTGGGGTCATCATCATCTGTGAGTTTTCTTCTGGTATTCTAAACTTCAACCCTTTAGTCCTACGCTCATTCTACAATTGATAGGCTTTTACATCACTTAACCATTCCCTTTTGATTAATCGTGGCTTCCTTTCTATTCTTTTTAGCCATGCTGATAGCTTGCAAAATAAGCACTGGCCTAGAAATTGGTCCGCACAGTGCCTGTTTCTCAGTCACTATTCGGACTTCTAAGACCCCAATATTTCCGGTTGGAAGTGCACCGGCCGCCATATTGGGTAAGGGCAAGCCAGAGGTGTCCTTCGCTTATGCTTGAAGCAGGCGTTAGGCCCTGTTAGCAGTGGCCTGATATTGCACAGCCCTTCACCGGCAGGCTCCGATGCCACGTCTGCTCCATTATAATCAGGCCCGAGGCCCAGTATCTGGGGAGCCTCAGGCCTCACATTTCTGGTGCAGTGATTGTACCCTGTGCACCCCCCCATGTGCCCAGAAATGGGGGTGCACATTTCTGGGCCAATGATCCTTGACACGAATCAATGTGGCATTAACAGTGAATGGTAAATGTGATGATTGTGTTTGCTATACTGAGCTGTTTACATGGGTAGGGTTGGCCATTTGGCTTGAGATCTGAGATTGCTGGTGATGAAGATTTTTTGAGAACCCTCATAACTCATGCCTCCACCTTAAAAAATACAAAGTGAGCGTCAAAAATCGACTTCTATTTCATAAAAGATCTCTTTAAGAAAATATTCTGTGGGGACAGATTTTGAGTATATTCTCTGTTCACGCTGTGACCTCCTCTACATTGGAAAACCAAATGCAGAGTCAATGACTGATTGTCAAGCATATCCTCTTTGACCCCAAGTCTGACCCTGAGCTCCCTTTGGCTCACCACAATTGCCATTTCCACTGCCACTCTGACCTCTCCTTCTTTGGTCTCTTACATTGTCCTAGCAAAGTTCACCACAAGTTTCAGGTGCAGATCTTATTTTTACCTTGAGCATTAGGCTGCTATCTGGCCTGAACATTGACTTTTGTAGCTGTAGACCTTATATATGGCCTCCATTTTCTTTAAAGCAAGACGTACTAGCGATTTGGGATTGGTCCAAAAGAAGAGAAGTGGTTAACATTTGGGGTGGAGACCCTTTGTCAACACAGTTCTGATGGGAATATCTGTAGCCAAGGCTTATGGCCATTTTTCTACTTTAGGGACCAGAAGATCCATCATGTGTTGCCAGCTATTTGTATTTTAGCTTCAGGCTTGATCTGTAGGTTTCTTATATTTTCTAGTTTTCCCATTTTCTCACCTATTTCCTTGAGTGCACCTCTCAGATTCTTTGATTCTTTAATGTCTTTAGTTCCTATAATGATTCCTTCTGTTGTCTAACTGAAATTACTTTTATTTTATTCATTCCTGGGAGGTGGGTGTCACTGGCAAGGCCAGCATTTATTGCCCATCCTCCAATTGACCTTGAGAAGGTGGTGGTGAGCTGCCTTCTTGAACCGCTGCAGTTCATGTGGTGAAGGTACTCCCACAGTGCTATTAGGGAGAGAGTTCCAGGATTTGACCCAGTGATGATGAAGGAACGGCGATATTTTTCCAAGTCAGGAAGGTGTGTAACTTGGGGGGGAACTTGCATGTGATTGTGTTCCCATGTGCTTGCTGTCCTTGTCCTTCTAGGTGGTAGAGGTCGCGAGTTTGGGAGGTGTTTCTGAAGAAGCCTTGGCGAGTTGCTGCAGTGCATCTTGTAGAAAGTATACACTGCAGCCACGGTGTGCCATTGGTGGAGGAAGTGAATGGTTAAGGTGGTGGATGGGGTCCCAATCAAGCGGGCTGCTTTGTCCTGGATGGTGTCGAGCTTCTTGAGTGTTGTTGGAGCTGCACTCATCCAGACAAGTGGAGAGTATTCCATCACACTCCTGACTTGTGCCTTGTAAAAAGAAAGACTTGCATTTATATAGCGCCTTTCACGTCCACCAGACGTCTCAAAGCACTTTATAGCCAATGAAGTACTTTTGGAGTATAGTCACTGCTGTAATGTTGTAGGTGGTGGAAAGGCTTTGGTGAGTTAGGAGGTGAGACACGCGCCGCAGAATACCCAGCCTCTGACCTGCTGTTATTGCCACAGTATTTATGTGGCTGGTCCAGTTAAGTTTCTGGTCAATGGTGAACCCCAGGATGTTGATGGTGGGGGATTCGGCGATGGTAATGCCGTTGAATGTCATGGGGTGGTGTTTAGACTCTCGCTTTTTGGAGATAGTCACTGTCTGGCACTTGCGTGGCATGAATGTTATTTGCCACTTGTCAGCCCAAGCCTGAATGTCGTCCAGGTCTTGCTGCATGCGGGCATGGGCTGCTTCATTATCTGAGAAGTTGCGAATGGAACTGAACACTGTGCAATCATCAGCGAACATTCCCACTTCTGACCTTATGATGGAGGGAAGGCCATTGATGAAGCAGCTGAAGATGGTTGGGCCTAGGACTCTGCCCTGAGGAACTCCTGCAGCGATGTCCTGGGGCTGAGATGATTGACCTCCAACCACCACAACCATCTTCTTTTGTGCTTGGTATTACTCCAGCCAGTGGAGAGTTTTTCCCCTGATTCCCATTGACTTCAATTTTACTAGGGCTCCTTGATGCCACACTCAGTCAAATGCTGCCTTGATGTCAAGGGCAGTCACTCCCGCCTCACCTCTGGAATTCAGCTCTTTTGTCCATGTTTGGACCAAGGCTGTAATGAGGTCTTGAACCGAGTGGTCCTGGCGAAACCTAAACTGCACATCAGTGAACAGGTTATTGGTGAGTAAGTGCCACTTGATAGCACTGTCGATGACACCTTCCATCACTTTGTTGATGGTTGAGAGTAGACTGATGGGGTGGTAATTGACCAGATTGGATTTGTCCTGCTTTTTGTGGACAGGACATACCTGGGCAGTTTTCCACATTGTCGGGTATATGCCAGTGTTGTAGCTCTACTGGAACAGCTTGGCTAGAGGCACGGCTAGTTCTGGAGCACAAGTCTTCAGCACAACAGCCGGGATGTTGTCGGGGTCCATAACCTTTGATGTTTCCAGTGCCTGCAGCCATTTCTTGATATCACATTGAGTGAATCGAATTGGCTGAAGACTGGCTTCTGTGATGGTGGGGACCTCAGCAGGAGGCCGATATGAATCATCCACTCGGCACTTCTGGCTAAAGATGGATAGATAGGCACCAAACGGCAGCCAGCACCCTTGTAACTATACTACAGTGTGCATCAACATACTTGTTATTGGCTAATCGGGAGTTTCTGATATTGCACAAAATAAGTTAAGGGTGTATTCGGACACTTTTGGTTGCGAGTCTAGATGTCAAATCGGTTGGACACGTAGCTGGTTCTGCCGGTTGTACTGCAACTGTTCGGCCAGCAGGTCAGTCTGCCCGTATATACATCGAGACCTGCCGAGAGGCGAGTGGAGGAAGGAGAGCTCGAGCTGGGGGTCTGCGCTCAGCGACCAGCGACCAACGCCTCTCTCCCTTCTCAGCGAGTGGGGGCCTGGATTCAGCGGCAGCTGCCGCTGTCATCGCACAGACGTTTGGGAGGGGGGAAACAGCGGTCTGTGTCGGGGCCGGAGCCACCAGTTTGCTCAGCTCAATCCCACCTTCCCACGATGGTGTATTTTTCTTTTTTTTAAATCCCAGAGGTTATTTATGGCAGACCCCCCACAACCCTCTTGCGGACCCCTGATCTAACAATCTCCTGCATTTCTTTTAGTGTCTAATGGAGGATCTGTTTGCTTTCATGTGTTCCCTCCCTCCACTTTTTCTATTAAAACTCTTGCTCCTCTTTCATTTTTCCATTCAGAAGAAGCGCCCAGCCTGAAACATTTCACATTTCCAGCCCTTACATTCTTTGCTTTTTATTTACTCTCATTACAGGCACTATCTGATATACGTTTGGTTCTTTATAATTTGCATTTGTGCCAGCGTATTGTTCAACTACAATGTGTTGTACATAAAGGAGTTTGCATTAAAGTCAGGTAGTACGCAAATCTGGATTGTACCAAATGAAATATATTGGGCCAGATTTTCCGATCAAAATAATGGTGAGGCTAATGACGTTTGTCGTTATTTATGTGTAAATGCTGCAGCAACTTCAGGCGAGGAGCAGATGCGCGGTTAAATGCCAATATCCAAACCTTGCTGTCCGTTAGCTTCATGAGAACAGCATCTTGCTGTCTGCCTCACCATTGACATGCCAATCAACCCTTCTGGTACTGAAAATTCTTCAGGTTTTAATTGTTGTTGGAGATTTTTAAAAATGGCAAATTTAGGAACATAGGAACCTAGGAACAGCAGTAGGACATTGAGCCCCTCGAGCCTGTTCTGCCACTCAATGAGATCATGGCTGATCTGCGACCTAACTCCATTTACCCACCTTTGGCCCATATCCTTTAATACCTTTAGTTAACAAAAAGCTATCAATCGCCGATTTAAAATTAACAATTGATCTAGCATCAATTGCCAATTGCGGAAGAGAGTTCTAAACTTCTACCACCCTTTGTGTGTAGAAGTGTTTCCTAATTTCACTCCTGAAAGGTCTGGCTCTAATTTTTAGACTATTCTCCCTAGTCCCAGAATCCCCAACCCTCAGAAATAGTTTCTCTCTATCTACCCTATCTGTTCCTCTTAATATCTTGAAAACTTCAATCAGATCACCCCTTAACCGTCTAAATTCTAGGGAATTGTAGGGGTTTTTGGCATGTGCCCAGTCAGCTCTGCCCCTGACTGTCTTTGAGTGGTTCGAATCGCTCCCACACCCCTGGGTTCTAGACATTGGACTTAGGTACAGGCGGCGATACAGACAAACGAGTAGACAAGTGGTTCGGTGCAAGAAAACCGTAATTTTTATTCAAGGCAAGACAAGGTCACAATACTGAGAATTACTAAGATAATTACAGGCATATAAAAAATAATACACTTATTTGGGAATGGGGAACACACGGCACATCGAGGGAACAAACACATTAAAATCCCCTTATCCTTATCCCACCCCCTATACCTAACTAGATTAAGCTATGAGGGGCCAGGGATTTATGCTCACCAATTCGAAGCCTGTTGACTTTCAACGGTTGTGAGTTTGGGGTCCGCTCTTGCTGTCCTTTGGGGTCCTTCATCGCCACATGGTCACAGGGCGCGGCGGTGGATTTGTTTATGCGAATCACCCTCCTTTTCCTCAGCTAACGTCATCGTCGAGTCGCGTCTTCGTCGAGTCGCGATGGGTCTTCTTCTTCCTCGGGCGGTTTAGTCGCTGACGGGTTTTAGAACGGTTGGGGCTCGGTTGGCGGTTTATACTGTCAAACTGATTTTTCTACCCATTCTTCGAACACCAGTTTATTTGTCATGGATGCTGCTATCCATGCTTCAAACGTCAACTTATTCATCAAATGCCAGCTTCTAACTCGGCGTTTTTCCCCCAACGCGTCTTTCCGCTGCTCTTCTCTGCCTTTACCGGTTTACCGTTCTCTTCGTCTCGTCTTGTCTCGTCTCATCTGTTCGTGGCCCCATGTGTCCTGTGTGTTTACGATTCGGGTCTCGTTCTCCTCCCGCGTGTGGCCCTCGGTGTAATAATGGGCGTCCTTGATGTTGAGCGGCGCGGGGAGTGAGAAGAGAGCCCGCCACGAGGCACAAAGCGAGAATGAGAGGCAGGAGGCAAGGGCCAAGAGATAAGAGAGCAATCATTACTGATGGGCCTACAATTATACCCGGTTCTTCATCCATTATCTGCACGCCAAATCAGGTCAGTCCTTTGTCTAACTTTTGGCGGGCTCGTTTAAAATGATTACAGCCATTTACTTTAACGGCTTCTGGGGTGGTTGTCTCCATGCTTAATGGCTTTGATGTCCTGGCTGTTTGTTATTTATGAAATTTAATTGTCCTCATCCTGGCTTGATGGCTACTGTGAGCTGTTACCGATTATATATGCAGAAACTTAATGGCCTCGATTAGGCCCATTCTGACTTGATCTGTTCCAAGGTGAATGAATGCATATTCTGTGTTTACCTAGCTGTCTGGCACCACAAGGTCTTTTCACAGATTCATGCATTTTAGGTTTCATTTCAGGTTTTGAAAAGTGCCTGCCTTTTTGCAGGGCCTTGCTTTTAAAATCCTGTACTTTTGGTCACGAGGTTGCAGAAGCCATTTTGGGTACCCTTTTTAATAACTTGTCCATACAGGGTCCCTTTTATCCATAACTTTTGGGGAATGTGGGAATTTTGAGAACCCTACAGAATACAACCCTAAGCAGTGTAATCTCTCCTCGTAATTAACCCTCGAAGTCCGGGTATCATTCTGGTAAACCTACGCTGCACTCCCTTCAAGGGCAATATATCGTTCCTAAGATGTGGTGCCCTGAACTGCTCACAGTACTCCAGGTGTGGTGTAACCAGGGTTTTGTATAGCTGCAGCATAACTTCTACCCCCTTGTATTCTAGTCCTCTAGATATAAAGGCCAGCATTCCATTAGCCTTAAAATGTTTTAAAAATTTAACATTTTTCCTTTCTGTCTCTTTTTTTCTCTCAATCCAATCTTTCTTTCCCTCTCTTTCGCTACCTGATTGGATATTGAATTCACCCACTCTACTTTGCACTTCCTTCTCAGTCCGGGTGCTGTTTATTTCTCAATCCTTCAATCTGATTGGTTAAGGAGATGCACAGTTGTTTGCCCTGTTCACTCAGGTCCCGGATGCTGTGATGTCATCATCATCATGATTCCCCCCACTCTGATGTCATCAGCTCGCACTTTCAGCTACTTTGTGGACAAAATCTTTTTGAGCTGAAGGGTGCAGGGGCAGGTCTAACTCACGGCAGATACTGTTAGATGCCCTCCCACAGCAAAATCTGGCCCATTGTTATGTTTCACATGGTGCGTGCTCTCATTTGCTCACATCATGATGGTTCGTACAGACTTGTGACGATGCAACACCAGTGGGATGGGATGTTTGAATTTCAATGCAAAAGTAGTATTTCAGTCCTGAAAGGGCCTAGTGCAAAGTGTTTGCCTACCTCAGCAGTACAGTGTTTAATAGAATGCAGGAGCTATGAATGTACATTTTTCCTTTGTGGTAAGTCTTTTGATGTGGTTGGTTTGATCTTTTTAACCAGACTTGTCATTATTTCTCCACAGAAACTGCAACTGGATAAAGTTTCTGTCAGTTTGCATTATTGTTTTACATGAAGGTCACTTACTATAGCAATACTGTTTCGGCAATCAAAAGTTTTATCTCCTTTCTGGTGTGATAAAAAAAAATATATATATGTATATATTCAAGAATAATGGCACACCTACTGAGCCTTTCTTTGTCTATGCTAATTTTGTATTCATAAAACAACAAATCACAGCCAAAGAGGTAGAGAAAGTTGGAAAGCAAGTAGATAAATGTTTAACGATGAACTACTAATGATAGATGAAAACAGCAAATCAAGCATAAACAGCCAGCAAAATCTACCAATAAAAGAAAGGAGAAGGTGACTGAATCAGATCACTCCAAATCTTTCGACATCTTGTTTGCTCCACTAAGTTTCAGAACTCACTTCTGAAAATAGAACATAGCCGGGCAACTGTCCACATTGTCGGGTAGATGCCAGTGTTGTAGCTGTACTGGAACAGCTTGGCTAGAGGCGCGGCTAGTTCTGGAGCACAAGTCTTCAGCACGACAGCCGGGATGTTATTGGGGCCCATAGCCTTTGCTGTATCCAGTCCACTCAGCCATTTCTTGATATCACGTGGAGTGAATCGAATTGTTGAAGACTGGCACCTGTGATGGTGAGGACGTCAGGAGAAGACTGAGAAGGATCATCAACTTCTCGGCTGAAGGTGGTTGGAAACGCTTCAGCCTTGTCTTTTCTACTCCTGTGCTGGGCTCTGCCATTGTTGAGGATGGGGATGTTCATGGAGCCTCTTCCTCCTGTTAGTTGCTTATTTGTGTTAATCGGGGTTAATTGGGGTGATCGGGGGGGAAAAGGTGATCGGGGATTGGGGGAAGCCCGGGGCAAAGGAGGCACAAGGCATATGAACTTATTTAAAGATGACTCAGCCAGCTTGGGACGGGTGTCCTGCTTGTCTGCTGAAAAAAGCAGGTTAATATTCAGACCCGGCAGGAAGGCAGAGGGTTCGGAGGGGGTAAGTCTCTCCCCTCATGTCCCCTCATGTTAACTGCCTCCTCCGCCCCTCACCAAACCAGGTTTCCACCAGGTGGGGGGAGTTACTATCTGGGCTAATGAGTCCACTCAAATCATTTCATGCACTTGCTAGAAAGAAAGGAATAGATTGATACACTGCCCTCTCAGTTGGCATCTGTGTGTTGTAGGATGTGGTTTATTTGGGCTGTTTGTGAAATGTACATTGAACAATAATACACAGGGGATAGATACAATGGCCCAGAAATTCGGGTCCCAACGCGTGAGTTTGCACGGGCTACTCACGCGTAGGCCCAACGAAAGTGCCGGTTTCGTGCATGCACTGCGCATGTGCGGGAAACTGGCACTTCCGTTCCCCTGAAAGAAGGGGTTCAGAAGTCGAATGCGTGTGCCGGAGAGGCAGCGTGTGCGCATCAAACTTACGTTTTTTTTGCAGGGTTCTCCGGGAGGGTAAGTCTCCAACAGTTACACATTTAAAAAGCAGTTGCAAGGCCTGCTTTTAACAAGGTAAGTGGTGAATTAATTAAAATTAAAACATTTTTTCCACAGGTTTATTATTTTTAAATACTTTAAAGAAATTAATTTTTTCAAAAATTTAAATTATTGTTCAAAATAGTTATTTCATGTAATTTATAGTTATTTTAAAAATGTGATTAAAAAAAAAAATTATTTGAAGTTTTAGTGATGTTTTGGGGCTTATAATTGTAGTGTATGTACCTTTAAGCGAGAACTACTTTTACAGCTCCTGTATACTGTAGTACCGGCAGTGACCACACCTGTATATAAGCCTTGAGCATGCCTCTGTACTGTTAGTCTTTAGACTACCCTCCTCCAGTAAACACCTGTTGGTTGTTAATTTACATCCTCCGTCTAGTTATTGGAAAACATCATACCTTAAGAATCAACGGATTCAACAGTGGCGACGAGGTCGATTCGAATCTACCTGCAACTCTGCATTTCCTTTCAAGGATTCGCTCCGGGAGGACGGTGGAAGAAAGTCGAGGCCAGAAGCACGGGCGTCGACCACGAGCAACCGCCCAGTCATCCGGCAGAGAGTGAACATCGCAGGGGAGGCTGTTGAGGGCTGGGCTTGGTTCTCCAGCCACGACGATCCAGCAACAGACTGGCAACAGGTAGAGTGCAGACCCTTCCCGACAGCGTTGGCTGGAGCTGACCATGGGGTAAGAGAGAGGGTGAAGCGCACAGGGCGCAGCCGGGGGGGTTGAAGACTGAGCGGCGTCGACGGAAAACAAAAAAGAGAGAGAGGGTAAAGCACAGGAGAACGCGCAAAGCGCAGCCATGGCTCAAGGGCTGAACAGCGTCCGCAGGGGAAAGAAAAGAGAGCGCGGGAGACGCCATTTTAGAAGCCGCAGCGGAGAAGAAGGGCGAGCGCGGGAAGAAAGGAAAGCGCGGGAGATGCCATTTTGTGCCAGCGGAGAAGAAGGGAGAGCGCGGGAGATGCCATTTTAGACAGTTTAATCACACCAGGGATGCCGAAGAGTGGCAGTATCATTGCGTTCGACAATGAAGTCGAAGATTGGGCGACATATGTGGAACGCATTGAGGTGTACTGCAAGGCGAATGAAGTGCCAGATGCTAGGAAAGCACTGGTTTTGTTAAATTCCATGGGTGCAAAAACTTATGGCTTACTGCGAAACCTAATAACCCCAGAGAAGCCAGTGGATAAGAATTTCGAAAGCATAGTGGAAATCCTACAGGATCACTTAAACCCCACACCGCTGCTGATAGCAGAAAGATTTAAGTTCCACAAAAGGAACCAGCATAAAGACGAAAGTAATGCTGAGTACTTAACGGAACTGCGCAAGCTATCGAAACACTGCCAGTTTGGATTGGGACTAGCAGATACGTTAAGGGACAAGTTTGTGTGTGGGCTTCAAAGTGAAGGAACCCAGAAACAGCTTCTATCAGAAAAGGATCTTACGCTGGACAAGGCTTTCAGCATGGCAGTATCACACGAAGCAGCCGCACGGGGCGCTGCAGAGATACAACGGAGACCGCAAGAATATGGCACCAATGAAATGTCATATGGAGCAGGGAAGTGTTATTGCTGCGGCAGAACAACACACGACCAGAAGGATTGTTGGTTCAAGGACCAAGTGTGCAAGACAGTGTGGAAAAGCAGGACACATAGCAAGAGTCTGCAGGTCAGGGAAGAAAACCAGCAGCAAGAAATCTCCACAGGAGAAGTACAAAAAGGTACATAAGGTGATGGACAGTAGTTCAGATGAACAGAAAAGTGATACAGACTCTGAAAGCAAGGAGCTGGATTATCTAAAACTACATAAGGTAATCAAAATGGAGGATCACCAGGCTATCTGGGTCACGCTCAAGATAGATGGAGTCCAAGTGGAAATGGAATTGGACACAGGATCAGCCCTAATAGTCATAAACCAAAGGGACTACAAGCGGCTATTCTCACATATACCCTTGAAAGCTACAGAGATTGTCTTGAAGACGTACACGGGGCAAAAAGTCTACCCTGAAGGAAAAATAAGGGTGAACGTGATATACAAAGGCCAGGAAATACCCAAAATGGACCTATATGTATTGCCAGATGGAGGACCACCACTACTAGGACGTGAATGGATCCGGAAGATACAATTAGATTGGCATTCCATACAGTCACTGAAGGTTGAGGCCAAAAAGGATGACGACGTCACACCTGGACGACTGTCAAAAATGCTAACTGACGCACAAGAAGTGTTCCAGGAGGGACTCGGAACATTAAAAGGCATAACAGCAATGATTAAAATAGAGGAAAATGCAAGCCCAAAGTTTTTAAGGCCAGACCGGTGCCTTATGCGATCCGACCAGCCGTCGAAGCGGAGCTGGAAGGGTTGGAATGTTCAGGAGTACTGTCCAAAGTGGACTGGAGTGAGTGGGCTACACCCATCATTCCTGTAATGAAGAGGTCGTTGAGTAATACGCCTGGGGAACCAAAGAAGGTCCGCATCTGTGGGGATTTTAAGGTGACAGTGAACCCAGTCCATCACACGGTACAATATCCACTTCCACGGATTGAGGATATTTTCACCTCGCTATCTGGAGGTAAACGCTTCACCAAGATTGATCTGGCCCAGGCGTACCTGCAAATGGAGGTGGAAGAAGCCTCGAAACAATACCTCACGATCAACACTCACAAACGTCTCTACCAATACAACCGGCTGGTGTTCGGTGTAGCATCGGCTCTGGCTATTTGGCAAAGGGCAATGGATCAAGTCCTGCAAGGGATTCCAGGGACCCAGTGTTATTTGGACGACATCCTGGTCACGGGCGAAAATGACAGTGATCACCTCGCCAACCTGGAGAAGGTGCTCACTAGATTAAAGGAATATGGGCTACGAGCTAATCGCCACAAGTGCGAGTTTTTCCAGAAGCAGATCTCGTATTGTGGCCATGTTATTGATGAAGAGGGGTTACATAAGTCCCCTGAAAAGATTGAGGCAGTAGTCAAGGCTCCAGCACCGGAAAATGTGTCACAACTGAGGTCGTTCCTCGGGCTGGTGAACTACTACCATAAGTTCTTACCAAATTTGTCTACAGTATTACATCCACTGAACACCCTACTGCAAACAAGGGTACCATGGAAGTGGAATGACGAATGTAAACGAGCTTTCCAGAAGTGCAAAGAATTGATCACATCAAAAGAGGTGTTGGCCCATTTCAACCCAGCAGTACCAATTCGGTTGGCGTGTGATGCATCAACCTATGGTATTGGAGCGGTGCTGTCGCACAAATTCCAAGACGGGTTGGAGAGGCCAGTAGCCTTTGTGTCTCGGTCACTAACCTCAGCCGAGTGCAACTACGCCCAGATTGACAGGGAGGCCCTCAGCCTAGTATGGGGAGTAAAAAAATTCAACCACTATCTGCATGGGCAGAAGTTCACCTTGCTGACTGACCACCAACCACTTGTTTCCATCTTTAATTCAAAGAAGGGCGTTCCGGTAATGACTGCACAACAGCTACAAAGATGGTCCCTTTTTCTAGGGGCGCACCAATATGAAATAGAATATAAGGGCATGAAACAGCATGGAAACGCTGATGGGCTATCACGCCTGCCACTGCCTACTGTGGAGGAAGCACCAGCAGTGGACCCTATCGAAATATTTTATTCGTCGATAATTGAACGATTGCCAGTAACTAACGCGGATATAGAGAAGGAGACCCGCAATGATCCGACACTGTCTCCGGTATATGATTTGACGGTGAAGGGATGGCCAGCACATGGCGACTCACTGTTGCCAGCATTCTCATCCAGAAGAGAACAGCTGTCAGTATGCCAGGGGACCTTGATGTGTGGATCCCGAGTGGTAATTCCACAGAAGTTAAGGGAGAGAGTGCTCAATGAGCTTCACGAAGGCCATCTGGGATGGGTGAAAATGAAAAGCCTTGCCAGGGCTTATGTGTGGTGGCCGGGGATCGATCAACAAATCGAAGACCTATCAAAGAGCTGCTCAGGATGCCAGAAGGTCCAAAATGCACCACGACATGCCCCTCTACACCCATGGGAGTGGCCCTCCTCTCCATGGCAATGGGTGCATATTGATTTTGCTGGTCCATTCATGGACACAATGTTCTTAATAGCAGTGGATGCGCACTCAAAATGGCCTGAGGTGATCAAAATGTCCTCCACCACTACAGAGAAAACGATTGCAGTCCTACGGACCATATTTGCCAGGAATGGCTTGCCAGAGCAGATTTGCTCTGATAACGGACCACAGTTTGTGTCTGAAGAGTTTCGGAAATTTATGAGAAGGAATGGGGTAAGGCATTACACATCCGCCCCGTATCATCCAGCCACAAATGGATTGGCTGAGAGGTTCGTACAAACCTTTAAAAAGGCGATAAGGGCCATGTGCGATGATGAAATTCCACTACAGCATAAGGTGGACAATTTCCTGTTAGCCTACAGAAATGCGACACATGCAGTCACCAACCAGGCCCCGGCCATGATGTTCTTTAACCGAAGGTTGAGATCTCATCTGGATTTGCTCAGACCAAATGTGCGAAGAATGTTGAGGATAAGCAATTCCAGCACATTAATGAGAAGCCGACAAGGAGCTTCAATGTAGGACAACCAGTCTTGGCCCGCGACTACCGAACAGAGAAATGGCAACCCGGAACGATATGCACACGGCAGGGGCCACTAATGTACACAGTGGATGTTGGGGAGAACATTGTGAGACGCCATGTCGACCAGATCCTAGCGTCACAGGAATGAGTCAACCCCATGTCTCGCGTACCTGGGGATGAACCCGACATACCAGTAGCATCTACCCCAGAAACAGTAGCAGCGGAAACCGATGAACTAACCGACGAGAGGGAGCCAGAATCGCCTCCGCACCAAGAACAAGAACCTCAGGAAAGGCGCTATCCAGAAAGAAACAGGAAGCCACCCCAAAGATTGAATCTATAAATGGACTATTTCAGTTTAATGTGCATGTTAAAGTGTTAACTGTTATTTGAATGTTATGGGTACTGTTAATCTATAAGGGGAGGAATTGTAGTGTATGTACCTTTAAGAGAGAACTACTTTTACAGCTCCTGTATACTGTAGTACCGGCAGTGACCACACCTGTATATAAGCCTTGAGCATGCCTCTGTACTGTTAGTCTTTAGACTACCCTCCTCCAGTAAACACCTGTTGATTGTTAATTTACAGCCTCCGGCTAGTTATTGGAAAACATCATACCTTAAGAATCAACGGATTCAACAATAATATTTATAGGTTTGACAGCTCTTCCTGTCAAACTTATGAATGAAGCATTCCCTGCTACCATTGCCTCTCCATGGCCCACGTGATCCCAGGGGACGCTTCAAACTAACTGCGCCCCTGGGATACGCAAGCACTGCATGCCGGCAGTTGGAGGAGGCCCAGGATTGGAATACCACGCGGGCCCACAGCTCAACGGCCGGTGCGCTAGGTAAGTGCAGGTCGGGGGCTTGCACCCGCGGGAAGCCGCCGGCCCGAATTTCTGGGCCAATATCTAAAAATTGCAGAGAACCATTTGCACTCTTTGGAGTCAAAGCAATAAAATGTATTCGGCGTTTTCTGTAGGTTTTCTATTTGGAATAAATTATTGATTCTATGTAAGTGCTGGTGTCTCTATAGACAATAACCTCAAGTTAGAACTTTAAAATAATGAAAGAATTTCAGCCCAGTGCCTCTGTGTGCTCTTAACAAGATTACTCCTGAGGCATCGACATCTTTACTGGGCTGGAATTTCTTTAATGTCATTATATTTTCAACATTGTTTCCTGACTCAGGCCCCACTGCAGCTAATGAACAGCTTGCAGAGGAGTGGGCCGATATCAAAGCATTTCTCAGGCTCAATGGAAACAAATGATTTGTGTATCAAATGTGCTGCAACTTTCACTTAACTATACCTGATATGTTTGAGCGGCATTCCCCAACTGCCTTTTCACCCCATGTTAGGAATTAGGAGATCTCTTGTTCTCTCTCAGTCTTCAAAGATTAACCCTTTCACTGGCGAGTCCTCATCATGTACAAGCACTCAGAATAGCACTGAGATACCAATTTACTAATCTCCTTCAAAAGCAGAAAACCAGCATATCTAATGCGCATAAGAATATATGAATTAGGAGCAGGAGTAGGCAATACGGCCCCTTGAGCCTGCTCCACCATTCAACAAAATCATGGCTGATCTTCAGACCTCAATTCCACTTTCCCGCTCGATCTCCATATCCCTTGATTTCCCTAGTGTCCAATCTATCTATCTCAACCTTGAATATATTCAACGATTCAGCATCCACAGCCCTTTGGGGTAGAGAATTCCAAAGATCTACCCTGTCAATCCCCCTCAGAATCTTATATGTTTCAATGAGGTCACCTCTCATTCTTCTAAACTCCAGAGAGTATAGGCCCATTCTACACAATCTCTCATCATAGGAAATCCCATCTTATCCCAGTGATCAATCTAGTGAGCCTTTGTTGCACTGCCTCTAAGGCAAGAATATCCTTCCTCAGATAAGGAGACCAAAACTGTGCACAGTTCTCCAGGTATGGTCTCACCAATGCCTATACAATTGTAGCAAGACTTCCTTACTCTTATACTCCAACCCCCTTGCAATAAAGGCCAACATGCCATTTGCCTTCCTAATTGCTTGCTGTACCTGCATGCTAACTTTCTGTGTTTTCTGTACGAGGGCACCTAAATCTCTCTGAAGATCAACATTTAATAGTTTCTCATCATTTAAAAAGTATTCTGTTTTTCTACTCTTCCCACCAAAGTGAATAACCTCACATTTCCCCACGTTATACTCCATCTGCCACCTTATTGTCCACTTACTTAACCTATCTATATCTCAGGCTCTTTGTGTCCTCCTCACAGTTTACTTTCCCACCTAGTTTTGTTAAGTCAGCAAATTTGGATACATCACACTCGGTCCCTTCATCTAGGTCATTAATATAGATTGTAAATAGCTGAGGCCCAAGCACTGATCCTTGCGGCACCCCACTAGTTACAGCCTGCCAATCCGAAATGACCCGTTTATCCCTACTCTCTGTTTTCTGTCCATTAACCAATCCTCTATCCATGCTAATATATTACCTCTAACCTTATGAGCCTTTATCTTGCATGACAACCTTTTATGTGGCACCTTATCGAATGCCTTTTGGAAATTCAAATATACTACTTCCACTGGTTCCCCTTTATCTACGCTGCTAGTTACATCCTCAAAAAACTCTAACATGATTTTCCTTTCGTAAAACCATGTTGACTCATAATGCTGCAATAACGGATTCTTCACATCTTTGGCATTTTCAGTGGAGAGTCTGACCTTGTATAGGTCATTGATCAGTCAGGATTTGGAATACTGTGCACGTTTTGGGCAACCTACAAATAGATTGATGTGCTGGAGAGGGTTTACTGAAAAGCTACAAGGATGATCCTGGGATCTAGAGCTCTAACTTATAGACAGACTCACAGGACTAGAACAACCTTCAGTGAAGTAATATAGATTTTGCAAGAATATGATCCAGGTTTAAAAAAGTTGAGAAACAAAGGGGGAGAAATTCAGTTGGTTAGTGCCTCCAGATAGCGCCTGGTGGGGGCGTTAATGGGGCACTGAGGCAGTAGCATGAAGCGAGGTGAATCCAGCGCCGCACACCAAATACGTCCCCCCCCATAGCAACGCCATTATGAGTTAACACCGGGGACTTCATCGCCCCACAGATTGTGACATCAGTGAGCATGCAACGCTCACTGTGCGCCCGATCTGCCAAATTGAGCATCATCCCCTGCCTTAGTGCCTCACCCTGACCGTGACAGGGAGAGGAGGCATGAAGCAGTTTGTAGTCGGCTCCAGGGGCGCTACTGAAAGGGATCATGAGTAATGAGTCACAGCTCTCAGGTTAGTGCTGTTTCACTGCTTCCTTGTCAGTTTGACATTGTGCAACAGCTTAAATCAATCATTTGAAGGTTGATTAGTCTCCGGAGTGCTGTGGCTACTAAAAATTAGTTACATTTATTCTCACAAAATATCAAAGTGCTGCACTTCCTTACATTAATGAGAGCTGTACTGGCAGATGACCTCGCCCTCCAGGATCTACTGCGGTGGGAGCGCAGGTAGCGAGAAAGATTGGAATATGTGGCCAAAGGGAGGAGGAGGGCCTTTAAGGCTCTCAACAGGAGGCCTTACCCTCCAAGGGTCTTCTGACAGCAATTCTCCTACCTCCAATTAAGCCAGGAGCAGTGTCTTTGAAGGTTCCGCTTCAGCAAGGAGGTAGTCACAGAACTCTGCCACCTCAAACCTCAGATCAGGATGAAGACGGCTCTCAGTGGCAGTCAAGGTCACCGTCGCCCTCAATTTCTTTTCCAGCGGATCCTCCAAGCCTGCAACAGTAGATATAGGTAACATCTCGCAGTTCGCCGTCCATTGCTGCATCCGGGAGGTCACAGAGGCTCTCTACATTAGGAGAAGGGACTACGTTTCCTTCCCCATCACCAGAGAGAAGCAGGACGAGCACGCAGGTGGCTTTGCCAGGATAGCAGGACTCCCCATGGTGCCGGGCGTCATTGACTGCACCCATGTGGTTTTGCACGCACCGCATAGCAATCCTGAGATCTTCCGTAACCACAAAGGATACCACTCACTCAATATGCAGTTGGTGTGCGACCACAGGCAGCGAATTCTCGATGTGAATGCGCGCCATCCAGGCAGCAGCCACAATGCCTGCACCTGTGCCAGACCGGTGTGCCAGCACTCTTCCAGCCACCACATCAAGCTCGCAGCTGGCTGGTTGGAGACAAGGGGTATTCGCTCTCCACCTGGCTCATGACTCCTCTCCGCAACTCAAACATTCCTGCATAGCACTCATATAATGAGATGATGCTGCCACCAGGAACATCATTAAGCAGACCATCAGGGTGCTCAAGCAACAGTTCCACTGCCTTTGACCACTCAGGAGGAGCCCTCCAATACTCGCTGGAGTGGGTGTCCCATTTTGGGGTGGTGTGCTGCTTGCTCTGCAATCTGGCCATCATGAAGACCCAGCTCTTGCCAGCAGAGATTGCGGGACCACCTCGGGAGTAGAAAGTGGGAGGAGGAGGAGGAGGATGACGACAAGGAGGATGAGGAAGAGGAGGAGGAGGAAGAGCAGGACGAGGGAGGAGGCAGCCACTC
This sequence comes from Somniosus microcephalus, assembly GCF_052327205.1. Classification (NCBI taxonomy): domain Eukaryota; kingdom Metazoa; phylum Chordata; class Chondrichthyes; order Squaliformes; family Somniosidae; genus Somniosus; species Somniosus microcephalus. Next base: position 49,074,828 of record NC_140997.1, read on the forward strand.
AATCGATATTCCGGAAGGGTGGGCCGTGATCACCTCGTCAGACTGTGGTTCTAGTAAATTCAACCCCAGATCCCCATTGCTCACCACATCGCCCTCATTCCAGCCCTGTCGCAGGCCATTTCACAGCGCACAGCTGAAATGAGAGACAGTACAAAATTATCTGAAGTGAATTAATAAATTTATCAATGATCACCTTTACAACAACAATATTTGCTATTCACCCTTGTGCAATCCCTTGGGGCCTTGCATTACTGTGTCTTTGCCTACTCTAGTGCTCCTACGAAGAACATAAGAACATAAGAAATAGGAGCAGGAATAGGCCACTTGGCCCCTTGAGCCTGCTGCGCCATTCAATAAGATCATGGCTCATCTTGGGCTCAAAGCCACTTCCCAGCCCACTCCCCATAACCCTTCACTCCCTTATCTTGCAAAAATCTATCTATCTCCACCTTAAATGTATTTAATGACCCAGCCTCCACGGCTCTCTGGGGCAGAGAATTCCACAGATTTACGACCCTCTGAGAGAAGAAATTCCTCCTCATCTCAGTTCTAAAAGGGCGACCCTTTATTCTAAAACTGTGCCCCCGAGTTCTAGATTTCCCCACGAGGGGAAACATCCTCTCTGCATCTACCTTGTCGAGCCCCCTCAGTATCTTATATGTTTCAAAAAGATCATCTCTCATTCTTCTAAATTCCAATGAGTATAGGCCCAGCCTGATCAACCTTTCCTCATAAGTCAACCCCCTCATCTCTGGAATTAACCTAGTGAATCGTCTCTGAACTGCCTCCAATGCAAGTATATCCTTCCTTAAATAAGGAGACCAAAACTGTACGCAGTACCCAAGGTGTGGTCTCACCAATACCCTGTACAGTTGTAGCAGGTCTTCCCTGTTTTTATACTCCAACCCCCTTGAAATAAAGGCCAACATTCCATTTGCCGTTTTGATTACTTGCTGTACCTGCATGCTAACTTTGTGTTTCACGCACAAGGACCCCCAGGTCCCTCTGAACTGTAGGATTTTGTAATCTCTCTCCATTTAAATAATAATTTGCTTTTTTATTTTTCCTGCCAAAGTGTATAACCTCGCACTTTCCCACATTGTACTCCATCTGCCAATGTTTGCCCACTCACTTAGCCTGTCTATATCCCTTTGCAGATTCTTTGAGTCCTCTGCATAACTTGCTTTCCCACCCATCTTTGTATCATCTGCAAACTTGGCTACATTACACTCGGTCCCTTCATCCAAGTTATTAATGTAGATTGTAAATAGTTGAGGCCCCAGCACCGATCCCTGTGGCACCCCACTAGTTACCGTTTGCCAACCGGAAAATGACCCATTTATTCCGACTCTCTGCTTTCTGTCAGTTAGCCAATTCTCTATCCATGCTAATATATTACCCCTAATTCCGTGAGCTCTTATCTTATGCAGTAACCTTTAATGTGGCACCTTATCGAATGCCTTCTGGAAATTTAAATACACCACATCTACTGGTTCACCTTTGTCCACCCTGCTCATTACATCCTCAAAGAACTCCAGCAAATTTGTTAAACATGTTGCAGCACGGCTGGTGGAAGGCTGCTGAGTGTCCGTGTGGGAGACTTCAGATGGCCTTGCACTACCTCAGCATGGGTGGCAGCAGTCTGGGCTGGCTGGATGACAGGCAGCGACAAGGGCAATGGCGGCGTGCTAGCGGCATGAGCAGGAATGCTGTCATCCTGAGAGAGGGCAGTAGGTTCCTGCTCCACTGACCCAATGCCACTCCCCCGAGGCAGCACCTCAGCATCACTAGCAATCTGTTGTAGCACAGATTGCTGGCCTGCTGCAATACCGTGAAAGCCCCAGTCGACGGTGGTAGACCCAGTCACACTGGCAGCAGTCGGAGCTTGCGTGGCATCAAGCTGAGACTGCATGAGAGCAGTTTGAGATTGAATGGCACCAAGCATAGACTGCATTACAGCACTAAGACATGGCGTTGCTTCTGCCTGTGCTGCAATGGAAGCTGCCAGATTGCCCATCACACGTAGCACCAGGTCTGGGTCGCCATGGTCTCTCTGGGAGTCTACCATCCTCTTCAGACTGGAAATGATGTGCTCCATGATGTGCACAGAGCTTTGTGCAATGTTGGAGGCGGACTCCTCCACGTTCCTTACCATTGCCGACAGGCTCACGGGCATCTTGCCATTGCACCTATCATCTCCGTGTGCATGTCCATCACCCTTCTTCTAAAGGCCTCCCTATCGAGGTCCTCGTCTGAGTCCTGTGCAGCAGCACTTGCGCACGAACTGTCCCTCCGGGGAGCCGACCCCTGAGCTACCCTTTCCCCCGGGCCTTGCTGCAGCCCACTTGTTCTCGGTGCATCACCCTGTGCAGATCCCGCTACTATACTAGCCTCTAAAGAATGCTGGCGTCTGCGGGTAAGAAATGCAGTGACGCTGTGTGTTCTTCCTCCTCCTCTTCTCCCACCTCGCTCTCTGTGGTGCCCTCAGGGACAAGCTGCTCAGGTGCTTGCTCATTATCTGAAAGCATAAAGGCACAAGAGTCGGGTTAAGGTGAGGGGAGTGGGGTAGAAGGGAGAAAGGCATGCATACAACATGATTAGCTGGAAAGTGCGAAAGGCTTGTGGGGTGAGGGGGAAGTGGGATGTGAGAAGAAGAGTAGGGAGGAACGTACTGTTGTTGTTCCCAAGGGGGTCAACATCGCTGGTGGCCACAGCGCCCACCGCCTGGCACCCAATGATCTCCAGCACTCTATATTCTAGCGCAGACAGTGGTTGGGTGTTGGCTTGTCCCCCGCCTGTGCACTCCTGCTCTCTCCTGTTGTGAGCTACCTTGGCCTGCAAGAGAAAGGAAAGTGTGTGAGTGAGTGTGGTGCGATATGTTTGGGTGATGTGCCTGCTATAGTTGAATAGCTGTCATTGTGTGCAAGGTGTGAGATGTGGGTGTGAGTGTTGGTAAGTAGAGATTGTTGGTGGGTGAGTGCTGGGGGTGTGGTGCTTTGGCCAGTGTGTTCAGACGGTGGTATGTAGCATTTGTTGAGGCATTGACTCACCCTGACCACACAAATGAGGTCATTAAATTTCTTTCTGCACTGTGTGTGGGTCCTGGGGACCACAGTGCTGCCCAAGACCTGATGGGTGACCTCCCTCCACATGGCACAGAAGACTTGCGGCGAGGGCCTCCTGCCACTTGTTGGGTACAGCACCGCCCTCTGTCTCTCCACAGCGAAGACCAACTCCTCCAATGCTTGGTCTGAAAATCTTTGGGCTCTCTCCCTGGGGCATGGATCTGCCATCATGACACCTGCTTGAGTCGTCCAGCTCCTTGGACTTGGCCCGCTCCTGCTTGCTGACACAGGTTCACAGCCAGTATTGCTGAGAATGAGGATCTGCAGCATGAATGAACCTCCCCTTTAAGAACTGGAAAAAGCCTGTGGCAATGATGACTGGCGATTAGACTGCACCTGATATTGGTCAGCGCTTTGAGTCTAACGCCACTGAGCTAGGCCGTTAGCGCTTGATTTAGCGCTCCCATCCTTTCTTTTTTTTTATTCATTGATGGGATGTGGGCGTCGCTGGCTAGGCCTGCATTTAGTGCCCATCCCTAATTGCCCTTGAGAAGATGGTGGTGAGCCGCCTTCTTGAACCGCTGCAGTCCATATGGTGTAGGTACACCCACAATGCTGTTAGGAAGGGAGTTCCAGGATTTTGGCCCAGCGACAGTGAAGGAACGACGATACAGGTCCAAGACAGGATGGTGTGTGGCTTGGAGGGGAACTTGTAGGTGGTGATGTTCCCATGCGTCTGCTGCCCTTGTCCTTCTAAGTGGTAGAGGCCGCGGGTTTGGAAGGTGCTGTTGAAGGAGCTTTGGCGAGTTGCTGCAGTGCATCTTGTAGATGGTACACACTGCAGCCACAGTGCGCCGGTGGTGGAGGGAGTGAATGTTGAAGGTGGTGGATGGAGTGCCAATCAAGCGGGCTGCTTTATCCTGAATGGTGTCGAGCTTCTTGAGTGTTGTTGGAGCTGCACTCATCCAGGCAAGTGGAGAGTATTCCATCACACTCCTGAATTGTGCCTTGTAGATGGTGGAAAGGCTTTGGGGAGTCAGGAGGTGAGACACTCGCCACAGAATTCCCAGCCTCTGGCCTGCTCTTGTAGCCACAGTATTTATATGGCTGGTCCAGTTCAGTTTCTGATCAATGGTAACCCCCAGGATGTTGATAGTGGGGGATTCAGCGATGGTAATGCCATTGAATGTCAAGGGGAGATGGTTAGAGTCTCGCTTGTTGGAGATGGTCATTGCCTAGCACTTGTGTGGTGCGAATGTTACTTGCCACTTGTCAGCCCAAGTCTGAATGTTGTCCAGGTCTTGCTGCATATGGACACGGACTGCGTCAGTATCTGACGAGTCTCGAATGGTGCTGAACAGTGTGCAATCATCAGCGAACATCCCCACTTCTGACCTTATGATGGAGGGAAGGTCATTGATGAAACAGCTGAAGATGGTTGGGCCTAGGGCACTGCCCTGAGGAACTCCTACAGTGATGTCATGTGATTGAGATGAATGACATCCAACAACCACAGCCAACTTCCTTTGTGCTAGGTATGATTCCAACCAATGGAGAGTTTCCCCCTTGATTCCCATTGACTTCAGTTTTGCTAGGGCTCCTTGATGCCACACTCGATCAAATGCTGCCTTGATGTCAAGGGCAGTCACTCTCACCTCACCTCTTGAGTTCAGCTCTTTTGTCCATGTTTGGACCAAGGCTGTAATGAGGTCAGGAGCTGAGTGGCCCTGGCGGAACCCAAACTGGGCGTCAGTTAGCAGGTTATTGCTGAGTAAGTGCCGCTTGATAGCACTGTCGACGACACCTTCCATCACTTTGCTGATGATTGAGAGTAGGCTGATGGGACGGTAATTGGCCGGGTCGGATTTGTCCTGCTTTTTGTAGACAGGACATACTTGGGCAATTTTCCACATTGCTGGGTAGATGCCAGTGTTGTAGCTGTACTGGAACAGCTTGGCTAGGGGCGCAGCTAGTTCTGGAGCACAAGTCTTCAGTACTATTGCCGCAATGTTGTCAGGGCCCATAGCCTTTGCAGTATCCAGTGACTTCAGCCATTTCTTGACATCACGTGGAGTGAATTGAATGGACTGAAGACTGGCATCTGTGATGCTGGGGACCTCAGGAGGAGGCCGAGATGGATCATCCACTCGGCACTTCTGGCTGAAGATAGTTGCAAATGCTTCAGCCTTGTCTTTTGCACTCACGTGCTGGGCTCCACCATCATTGAGGATGGGGATATTTTTGGAGCCTCCTCCTCCTGTTAACTGTTTAATTGTCCACCACCACTCACGACTGGATGTGGCAGGACTGCAGAGCTTTGATTTGATCCGATGGTTGTGAGATCGCTTAGCTCTGTCTATCGCATGTTGCTTCCGTTGTTTGGCATGCAAGTAGCCCTGTGTTGTGGCCTCACCAGGTTGACACCTCATTTTTCGGTATGCCTGGTGCTGTTCCCGGCATGCTCTCCTGCACTCTTCATTAAACCAGGGTTGATCTCCCGGTTTGATGGTAATGGTAGAGTGAGGGATATGCTGGGCCATGAGGTTACAGATTGTGGTTGAATACAATTCTGCTGCTGCTGATGGCCCACAGCGCCTCATGGATGCCCAGTTTTGAGTTGCCAGATCTGTTCGAAATCTGTCCCATTTAGCACGGCGGTAGTGCCACACAACACGGTGGAGGGTATCCTCAACATGAAGACGGGACTTCGTCTCCACAAGGACTGTGCGGTGGTCACTTCCACCAATGCTGTCATGGACAGATGCATCTGCAACAGGTAGATTGGTGAGGACAAGATCAAGTAGGTTTTTCCCTCTTGTTGGTTCCCTCACCACTTGTCACAGACCCAGTCTGGCAGCTATGTCCTTTAGGACTCGGCCAGCTCGGTCAGTTGTGGTGCTACCGAGCCACTCTTGGTGATGGACATTGAAGCCCCCCACCCAGAGAACATTTTGTGCCCTTGCTACTCTCAGTGCTTCTTCCAATTGGTGTTCAACATGAAGGAGTACTGATTCATCAGCTGAGGGAGGGCAGTAGGTGGTAATTAGCAGGAGCTTTCCTTGCCCATGTTTGACTTGATGCCATGAGACCTCATGGGGTCCTGAGTCAATGTTGAGGACTCCCAGGGCTACTCCCTCCCGACTGTATACCACAGTGCCACCACCTCTGGTGGGTCTGTCCTGCCGGTGGGACAGGACATACTCAGGGATGGTGATGGTGGTGTCTGGGACATTGGTTGTAAGGTATGATTCGGTAATTATGACTATGTCAGGCTGTTGCTTGACTAGTCTGTGGGACAGCTCTCCCAATTTTGGCACAAGCCCCCAGATGTTGGTAAGGAGGACTTTGCAGGGTCGACAGGGCTGGGTTTGCCGTTGTCGTTGTCGTTTCCGGTGCCGAGGTCGATGCCGGGTGGTCTGTCCGGTTTTATTCTTATTGTTTTTTGTAGCGGTTGTTTACAACTGAGTGGCTTGCTAGGCCATTTCAGAGGGCATTTAGTTTAGAGTCAACCACATTGCTGTGGGTCTGGAGTCACATGTAGGCCAGACCAGGTAAGGACGGCAGATTTCCTTCCCTAAAGGACATTAGTGAACCAGATGGGTTTTTGCAACAATCGACAATGGTATCATGGTCGCCATTACTAAGACTAACATTTAATTCCAGAATTAAATTGAATTGAATTTAAATTCCACCAGCTGCCGTGGTGGGATTTGAACCCATATCCTCAGAGCATTTGACTGAGCCTCTGGCTTACTAGTCTAGTGACATAACCACTACGTGATGACACTGAATTTTGCATGCAGCGAGATTTATTAGCACCTGGCGCTAAATCTCAAACGTTTCCGAAGTTAGCGCCCATTCCTGGGCGATAATGAATTTCACCTCCAAAGATTATATAGATATATAAGCTCATTCATACCTTCCCATTTTGGTCAGCTGGGTGCCTGATACGCTCATCATATTATGTAAGAGTCTTCAAATCAAGCTACAGAGAAATCCACACCTGTAAATTTCTTTTTGCCCATTATGGAGCACAAACCATCTCGCCATAGGGAAACATCCACTTACCTAAATGCTGAAATCTTAGGTGCAGGTTGACAAGATGAAGGCCTTTAGGTACTCCTGGAGTTTAACTAAATTAAAACTACTGAGCTTACTATAGGAGATCACTGATAAGTTTCCCACTGTGTGTCCAGCCAGGATCACCCTTACCGTTGGAGCACTGGCTTGTAGGGTTGTCTCAAGCAGTGTCAGCTGTGGCTCAGTTGGTAGTATTCTTGCCTCTAAGTCAGAAGGTTGTGGGTTCATTAGTCCCACTCCAGAGATTTCAGTACAAAAATCTAGGCTGACACTCCAGTACAGTACTGAGGGTGGTGCTGTCTTTCAGAGGCCCTGTCTTCCCTCTCAGGTGGGCGTAAAAGATCCCATGGTGCTATTTTGAAGAAGAGCAGGGGAGTTATCCCCGGTGTCCTGGCCAATATTTATCACTCAATCAACAGATTACCTGGTCATTATCACATTGCTGTTTGTGGGACCTTGCTGTGCACAAATTGGCTGCCGCGTTTCCTACATTACAGCAGTTCACTTCAAAAAGTACTTCATTGGCTGTAAAGGGATGTGCTGAGGTTGTAAAAGGCACTATATAAATGCAAGTCTTTCTTTCTTGACACGCAAGAAGAATCCTAGCCCCGTTGGCAGGTTGTGTTAGTGAACCAGGTTGGCCAGCCAATTATTGTCATGCCACTGGAGAACTGCAAACCTGCCTGGCTGTATTGGTTTACTGAGTCAGCCTGGAGGGCTGGTGTGGTTCTGAACTTTCATTGGCAGGTAGGTCATGTTGGAGCTACCTCAACCCTGCTTACTTCCACAAGCAGGTTAGCCACTTAGACTGGGAGGGGAGAACATTGTGGAAAAAAACTAATGAGAGCTTGAAAAAAGAATACTGTGCTTAATAAGTGGCAACAGAAGTCTATATTAGCCAGCATGGTCACCTGCTTAAATGAAAAGAAAGTAGTTTCAACATTTAACCCGTTTCTTAGTAAGTTCAAAACACTGCCTAGAATTTGGCACTAACTGGTTGTTTTATTCAGAGAGGCCACAAGGGTGGCTAGGTTGGGAATGGGAATGCCACATAGCTAAAGTAGGGAATGATGTTCTTGGGACAAAAGCAAAATACTGCGGATGCTGGAAATCTGAAATAAAAACAGAAAATGCTGGAAATGCTCAGCAGGTCAGGCAGCATCTGTGGAGAGAGAAACAGAGTTAACATTTCAGGTCGATGACCCTTCCTTCTGACAGGTAGTTAACAGGCAGTTTTTAGCCTAATCCCTATTTTTATTGCTGAAGTGTGGGATTCCCGACGGCTCCAAACCACGCCAAGTTAGCGAGCCAGACCGCGGGCTGAAGGGCTTGGAGGGTTTGAGATGTCCGGTGTTCAGGTGAGTGATGGGTGCATGAGTTCAGAGTTAAGTGTGTTTGGTGTGTGTAAAGTGTTTAAAGAAGTTTTACTTACATTTACCTACCTTTACAGCCTTCCTTCCTTCAGGTCTCGGGAGTCCCTCATCTCACCGGCACAGAAAGTAGAATGGCCGCGAGCTGTCAAAATTTGCAACATTCAGCTTTCTGTTCTGGAGAGATCTGTAAATCAGCCTGCGAGGAAGGAATTAACTTGGAGTACAGATTGTCAGGGCAGGATTTTCATTGAGCCGTGGAGTCGGGATTGGAGGCGTGTGGGGGGTTAAAATCACAAAAACTGGCGTGCGGGACCCCCCTCCCCCGCCTGGTTCCTGACTCCGAGCAATTTTAACTCAGGCGTGTCTGATGGTCCCGACTCCATCCCGCATCCAACAGGCGGGACTGGTCGTTAAGGCCCTTAACAAGCACTAAATGGCCTCTATAATCCTATTTAAAAAGGCCCTTGCGATTTTAACCCTTTTCCTACGTGAAACACGCCTGGTGGGATACACGACAGTGAAACTTGGCACTAGCATTATTGGATTGCTGACTATCAACTGCAGGTCAACCAGTAAAGAGGAGATTTGATCAGCCATCATTTGCAGGTGGCAGGACTTAGTGGTCTCAGGTCTAGGGCAACTTTTAGAAGGCTTAACCACACCTGTCGAAGGTTGGAGCCTGACACCCATCTCCAGTGTGACCTCCTGGGAAACCTGGGAAACCCCTCACGCCACCTTCACTCAGCGCTTCCTCAACTGAGGCATATACCAGAAGCATGGGAGCCATCTATTTCCTTCCCATCTGGGCATTAGAGGAGCTCGAGCACCAGCCGCGGCACCAGCAGAACCAGGAACAACAGCAGCACCAGCAACAACAGCAGCAGCAGGAGCGCCAGGCTGCTGCTCACCCACCTGAGGCTGCACAGGCCAGAAGGGGCCAGCGCCTGGAAGCCCGTCAGCGCAGGAGATACCCCCCAAACAGGGTCTATAGACACAGGGTCAGCTATCTCAACATGTCTGAGCAGCAGTGCCAAAGGCGGCTCCGACTTTCGCGAGAGGGAGTGAGTGACATCTGCGCAATGCTACAGCATGACCTGCTGCCCAGAGGACCAGGTGGACAAGCATTACCAGTGGCCGTCAAGGTCACCACCACACTCAACTTTTTTGCCTCAGGCTCATTCCAGGGATCAGCAGCAGACATCAGCGGCATCTCTCAGGCGGCTGCACACACTTGCATCACGCAGGTAACCGATGCCCTCTTTGCCCTCGCGCACAATCACATCCATTTCACCAAGGTTCGAGCAAGTGTCACAGCGCGAGCGGTTGGATTAGCTCATCTGGCAGGCTTTCCAAAGGTGCAGGGCATCGTTGACTGCACACATGTGGCCCTTAAGGCACCCCATCGCAATCCAGGTATTTTTGTCAACCGCAAGGGCTTCCACTCCCTTAACGTTCAGCTGGTGTGTGACCACAAGAAGGAAATTTTGCATGTTTGTGCCAAGTACCCTGGCAGTTGCCATGACTCCTTCATACTGCGCCAGTCTAGTGTGCCTCCGCTATTCAGTCCGCCAGACCAACTTAACAGATGGCTACTTGGAGACAAGGGCTATCCCCTGAGGACATGTCTAATGACGCCATTGAGGAGCCCATCCAACGAAGCTGAGGACAGCTACACCTCCAGCCACATGTCCACCAGAGCCATAATCGAGCAAACCATCGGTTTGCTGAAGATGCACTTCAGATGCCTGGATAGATCAGGTGGAGCCCTGCAGAACTCAGCAGCCAGGCTCTCCAGAATCATCGTGGTTTGCTGTGCACTTCACAACATGGCACAGCGTCGTGGCTTGCAGATTCCTGAGGACCAAGTGGCTCCTCACTTATCCTCCTCAGATGAGGAGGAGGAGGAGGAGGAAGAGGAGGGCGAAAACGAACATGCTGCAGAGGCCCATCAACCAGCGGCAGCATTACATGAGAACATTGCTGGCCAGGATGCAAGGAACGCACTCATTCTGGCCAGATTTGCTTAGCCTAGTCAATCAAACACTTTTGCCTCACAGCTTCTTACCAGAGCATTGAGTATGGCCTAGAACCAAAGGACTCCTAGCACTTTGACCACCATACTGACAGTTGCAAGTATGCCTAAGCCCTCAATGTGGAAGTCCCAATAGCGAAATGACAGACGATACTACTGCAACATTTGCCATCAGAAATTTTATGTACAATAACGAAGTGATGGCATTTTTACAGCAAACACAAAATTGCACCCAAGTGACTACCCTTGTGACTATTTGTGCAGAATTTTCCTCTTACGCGTGCTCCTACGTGGTGCCTCCCCTGTGTTTTCAGCAGATGTGGAGGCCCCTTGCTCACTTTGCTGCTGCTCCTGTCTCGACACCTTTGGCGGGCATCCTCTGGGGTGGCGAGCCTGTGAGGGCTCATCAACAGTCTGCTGCTCCTGTGGCTGTGCAGAGGTTGAGACGCCTATTTCACTTGGGTGTGGACTCCGGTAGGGCTCTGACCGAGGGCTCTGCAGTGGCATGGAAGTGTGAGTGCTTGGAGAGGAGCCCCCACTTCCTTGAGGTCTGCCACCAACCTCCCTCTCATGGGTCAGCTCCCCCTCAGCGCCTGCAAGTGGCTGGAGAGCACCTTGCTGCACATCAGGGGGGCCATGGGGACATGTATCTGCAATGGCTGTCCTACTCAGAAGGACTTCCATGAAGGTCTGGTTTCTCTGTTCAATAGATGCCCATCGCTCCTCAAGAGATGTCATTCTATTCTGAACACTCACCATGTTTTCCATACCCTGGTGACTAAGCTCCTCCATGGCCGTAGCCATCCTCTGCTCTACCGTAGCCATCCTCTCCTCTATGGTAGCCATCCTTTTCATGGAGGTTGCCATCCTTTCCGTGGTGATGCATTCATGTGCCAATGACTCCACAAAGGCTCTGGTCATGGTCGTTGTGGACTCCTCCATTCGCTCCACACTCGCAGCGACCCTAGAGACAAAACCTGCCAGAGACTCCTGCATCTGTGCCTGGAGTTCCATCACCGCTGATCTCATGGATGGACCCAGAGTCAGAGGGTCGACATGCTGCTGAGCCGAGCTGGCAGAGTCCTGCGCCCTCCGACTAGAACTCTCCACTGCTGTCCCTGTCTCCACAATCTGCTGATGCTCACTTGTGAGCTGTGATACACCAGGTGAAAACACTACTCTATGTCCCGAAGGTCCCACCGAGGTGTGAGTGCCTGCGCTGGTGCTGGGTGCACAGATTTCTGGTGATGCTTCGCCCTCAGATGTTGCAGCTTCCTCTGAGAAGTCTGGCTGCTCAGCCTCTTCTTCCTGGCTAGGGGGGATGGATGCTTGTGATGGTCCTGTGGGGGAGTAAAAGAAAGTGTCAGAGATGTGATGCCAAGGCTACATGCACATTGCTTTTTGCAGATGCTCATAAGTCCATCTGTTAGAGCTTCACAATCATTATCAGCGACTCATGCAATGTCAAAGAGAGAGATGGGAAACTTTTCTGTCACCAGCTTGCTGTGTTGCACCCGTCTGTCCATTCCCCATGCGCATCATCCTCCAATCCCACTATTTCGAGTACCGCCTCCTCCCAGGGGGTCAGGTGGACTATTGAGGCTGTCCCTCCTCCTGTCCTCACTCACTCTCTTTTGTTGTGAGCTCTCTTTTCCTGCAATGAGGGAGACAAGTGAAGGTTGAGTGAGAATGAAGGAGTGAGTGTAGAGATTGCATAGCATAGATACTTAGAAGGAGACAAAGATGGAGTGAGGTGGCAAGACCAAGGGCCCTCCCTGTGTGTTGTCAGTTGTTTTCATAGCATCAGAGTGATAGGGAGTGTGAGGGCTGCATAGTCGAATAGTTATGTGAATGTGAGCTTAGAGATAAAGGAAATGGGTAAGAGTGCATGGATGTCAGTGTCAAGTGGGATGTGGAGGAAGAGATTGCTAAAGCTGAGTGCTAGTGAGGAAAGGCAATGGGGGTCAGATTGAGCGTGATGGGAAATTCATACTCACTTTTCCAGTGCGCTGAAGGTCATGAAATCTTTTCCAGCACTGAATCCAGGTTCGCAGTGTGACTCCCAAGGAGTTGACCTCCTCAGCCACCTGCATCCACACTGCCTTAGTCTGCTTGGGAGGCCTCTTCCTCCCTAAGGAAGGGAAGAGCACTTCCCTGTTGGCCCTAGCCCCATCCACCAATGCCTGCAGGGCCACCTCGTCGAAACAAGGAGCTGATCTGGGCCTCCCGCTTGTCATGTTTCCTGCAGGTCCCTCTCACACCAAATAGAGAAAGCTTGGAAGCCTGCAGAAGAAGCAAGGCTTGCTGTAGACCTTAAATGCAGCAGTAATGATGACATAATCGGAGGCGACTTTCAGTCATGAAAAACCCATTTGCCAAGGGTTCCCACCCATTGGAAATCAATTGGACAATTAAGTTAAAATTGCTTCAATCTCTCACATCCATTTAGATTCAGGAGAATAACACGAAATGCGGATAACACAACATTATCCCGCACCTGAGTTAAAATCCTGCCCATAGTGTTTGACAGCTTCAAACAGCTGTCAAACGCTGATATTTCATCTGTCAAAAGCTTTTGACAGATGAAATGTCAATCTGTGATGTCACCTGTTGCCGGGTGGCCCTTAATTGGCCTGCTGAGCCCGCTGGGCGGGCTCAACAAGGTCAATCAAGTGAAAATCGCGTTGGTTGGCCACAACTCGATGGAGGCGGGATTACAACCCCGAAAGTTGTAGTCCCGCCTCCTACACGCCTCCTCAATCAAAATCCAGCCCCTTTAATCTTGATAAGCATAAAAAAAGACTTGCATTTACATAGCCCCTTTCACAACCTCAGCACATCCCAAAGTGCTTTACTTTTGAAGTGTAGTCACCATTGTAATGTAAGAAAGATCAGCAGCTAATTTGGACACAGCAAGGTCCCACAAATAACCATGAGATAAATGACTGGATACAGTAATCTGTTTTCGTGATATTGATTGAGGGGTAAATATTGGTCAGAAACACCAGGAGAACTCCCCTGCTTATCTTCAAATACATTCATTTGAGAAGGCAGACAGGGCCTTCATTTAACATCTCATCTGAAAGACAGCACCTCCATCTGTACTGCACTGTAATGTCAGCCTGGAATAGGTACTCAAGTTGCTGGAGTGGGACTCTGAACACTCAACCTTCTCACCCAGAGATGAGCATGCTCCCACGGAACCAAGGCTGACACCTACATGGGTGCATTGAAGCTTTGAAATATCAAAGCTCTAATACACCTACAGAGATTGAAGTTGAATGTCAAGTAAATAACTCAGTTGATAAACTGTTGGAGTTCTTGTTTATTGCCTAGCGTTGCTATTCCTCACTTTAATGAAAAGCAACATAACGGATGAATACATGAGAGTTTCACCACAATGTGTCTGTGTGCATCTGCCAGAAATGGAGAAAGAGAAAACAAAAATAAGGTAGGAAGTGCACCACCTTTTTGTGCGCTTCTAAACAGACTTTTGCCGATGTAATTAATTTTTTTTAAAGAATAAAGGACTGTCATATAAACTTCTGTAACAACCATAAATCAAAATGAGGCATGAATGTGGGATTTTGCACAATCAGCTCCTTGCACAGATAAGCACTGCTGCAAACTGATTACAAATAATTCAGCCGTCCAAACAGTCATTTATCACAGATAGTGGTTCTGGTGTTTTCTGTGCGGACTCCTTTCATCTGTAATTACTTGCTGATTTAACAAAATGCTCCCTGATGTTCTAGGACGTATTAATAGCAGACTCTTTTCAACCTTTAATTTGTGCACTGTTATGCGCTCCTATAGGTTATTTACAACAAAAGTGCAGTTTACTTTAATCCTGAAGTTCATTTACCTGCTGAATAATACCACAGAATATCAATTCAAGTGAGATGACAAAAGTTTCGATAAATTGCAATTCTGTAGTTGTATTTAAAGCAAACTTTTCCAGATTGCTGAAACCTCAACTAATGAATTTGGCATAATTGTTCAGCTCTCTTATCATAGAATCACACTCCACAGAAGGAGGCCATTCTGCCCATTGTACCTGTGCCGGCTCTTTGAAAGAGCCATCCAATTAGTCCCACTTCCCTGCTCTTTCCCCGTAGCCCTGCAATTTTTTCCCCTTCAAGCATTTATCCACATTACAGGGAAGATGTGATTGCACTAGAGCGGGTACAGAGGAGATTTACAAGGATGTTGCCAGGACTGGAGAATTTTAGATATGAGGAAAGATTGGATAGGCTGGGGTTTTCTTTGGAACAGAGGAGGCTGAGGGGAGACCTAATTGAGGTGTATGAAATTATGAGAGGCCTTAGATAGAGTGGATAGAAAGGACCTATTTCCCTTAGCACAGAGGTCAATAACCAGGGGGGCATAGATTTAAAGTAATTGGTAGAACTTTTTTCACCCAGAGGGTGGTGGGGGTCTGTAACTCACTGCCTGAAAGGGTGGTAGAGGCTGAAACCCTCCTCACATTTAAAAAGCACTTGGATATGCACTTGTAGTACTGCAACCTAGATGGCTACGGACAAAGAGCTGGAAAGGGGGATTAGGCTGGATAGCTCTTTTTCGGCTGGCACAGACACAATAGGCTCAATGGCCTCCTTTTGTGCTGTAAATTTCTATGATTTCTATGATTCAATTTCCTTTTGAAAGTTACTATTGAATCTGCTTCCGCCACCCTTTCAGGCAGTGGATTCCAGAGAATAACAACTCTGTAAAAAAAAAAATCTCCTCATCTCCAATGTCCCCTGTAAAACATTTTTGGGACATGCAGCCCCTTTATCGGGCTACACGGCCCATTCAAAAGTCCGCACGCGGGCGTTCTTTCAATTTAAAACCGGCTCACTGGCTGCGTGAGACCCCCAGAGCACTGCGCGACTGCGCAGCCATACAGCCACGCAGCTTAAAGGGAACATTGCTCATCTCCCCCCTGGTTCTTTTGCTAATTATCTTAAATCTGTGACATTTGGTTATCGACCCTCCTGCCAGTGGAAATAGATTCTTCTTAGTTACTCTATCTAAATGCTTCATCATTTTGAACACCACTATTAAATCTCTCCTTAACCTTCTCTGCTCTGGAGGCAGTTCAGAGAAGGTTCACAAGGTTGATTCTGGAGATGAAAGGGTTTTCTTATGAAGAAAGGTTGAGCAGGTTGGGCCTATACTCATTGGAGTTTAGAAGAATGCGAGGGGATCTTATTGAAACATATAAGATTCAGAAGGGGCTTGACAGGGTAGATGCAGAGAGGATGTTTCCCCTCGTGGGGGAATCTAGAACTAGGGGGCTTAATTTCAGAATAAGGGAGCACCCTTTTAAATCAGAAATGAGGAGGAATTTCTTCTCTGAGGGTTGTGAATCTTTGGAATTCTCTTCCCCAGAGAACTGTGGAGGCTGGGTCATTGAATATATTTAAGGTGGAGATAGACAGATTTTTGAAAGGTAAGGGAGTGAAGGGTTATGGGGAGCGGGCAGAGAAGTGGAGTTGAGGCCAAGATCAGATCAGCCATAATCTTATTAAATGGCGGAGCAGGCTCGAGGAGCCAAATGACCTACTCCTGCTCCTACGTCTTATGTTCTTATGTTCTTATAACCTCAGCTTCTCTCATCCTTGGTACCGTTTTAGTAAATCTCCTCTGTGCTTGCTCTAAGGCCTTGACATCCTTATGCTCCATCTTTTAAAGTGTATCAACGACATAAACCATTTAAAAATGATAGTTACAAAGAATTATAATTAAATTTATCCTCCCTTTGTTTTTCAGTCCATTCTATTCTTTTTAAATATCTACTTTTGTTAAATAGGCACTGAAAATATCATCGGGAAATCTGGCAGTTTCTAAACCTTACATAGTGAAAGCTGAAAAGGAAACTCCAGAAACATTGACAAAAACAATATTACTGAAGCTTACCAACCATTGTCAATGACAACTTGCATTTATATAGTGCCTTTAATGTAGAAAAACGTCCCAAGGTGCTTTACAGATGTGTAATGAAATGGACAGCATGCCAAAGAAGGAGAATTTTAGAAGGGCTGACCAAAAGATTGGTCAAAGAAGTGGGTTTTAAGGAAGGTCTTAAAGGAGGAGGGGAAGGTAGTCCTGGTGCAGAGTACAAGCAGGAATCTTAAGGTAGTGCAGAAGGAGTCAGCCTCAAGATCCCCTTTCAGGTGCTATATTGGGACTCCCTTTAAGAATCATGGGGGAGATCTTGAGGCCTCACACCGCCCATCAGGGGGCCTGATGACATGATGCTGCTTCAATAACATGCTCTCCACATTAAGGGGTGGCTGGCTGCCTTTAAGTAGCCACCAACCTGCCAGATTCTTGCCCTCAGAGAGACAGTGAGAGGACTTCCATAAATCACCTGGTCTCAGTTTGAGTTAGGGATTGAGGGAGCAAGGCGAGAAGCATAAGGAAGTTACATCTTACCCTTGTCTCCCTCAGCCCTCAATTTCTCCCTGAGGTTTTATCTCATGAATTTAAATTGTATAATTTGTGATCCATATAGTATACTGCTATGTAATAAATATGAATATATGGTTACAATAATAAGACTGGGTCACACTTGCCCGCCCGCATTCTAAAAACAGCAGCTACTGCAACAGAAAGTGGTATTTTCATTCCGCACACACTCAGCTCAGGGTTCAGGCTACCAAAGGCTTAATTAAGGTCAACTTTTGAGCCATGGACACATCTATGAGAGCATATTCAATTTGTGGGCATTGACAGTTGATTTATGGTGACAAATTTCAGAACATTGGCAAAATAGTGAAGGCCACACTGAGCTCAGAGTCTGCACTTCCCAGCAACCAGCTCATTCATTTTATCCTTGACAGTTTGCAGTACGGGCAAAATTGCCTCCCGACGCGAGACCAAACCCTGCAAGCAAAGAGTTGTAGCATTTTAAAATGTGTGCGCAAATTTACTTTGCTGAATAAAGTAATAGTGGAGAAATGTATAGCCTACACTCCTTCCTACCCCATATATCCTCTAAATAAATGTAAAAATGAAATATTTTAATTGTATTTTTAATTTTGGTGCCATACCGTACCATAGTGGGAAGAATAAGGTGATGAATTTCAGAGGGTGTTGTTCCATAGTTCTGGCGGAAGAACTGTGGAAAAATGGCCTAAACGGTATTTACGCCATTTTAACGGGATTTTGGCAATTCTTCTGCCAAAGTTATGACAGGCAAGCAGGAGATCCTCCATGGAAATTCACCCACTATATCCCAAGGCTAAGTGACAAGCAGTAGAGAATTCATTTTATTTGACATTTGGCATCAGAAAATACAACACTACAAATTCTGTCACTACAAATTCTGAGTTCCTGTCATTCCCCCCACCATTACCAAAAACAAGACTTATACCAATAATATAGAGCTCCAGCTCTCTCAACGCTTCTGCTGCCTCTGTATTGTCAGACTGTTTATCTGACATCCGGTCTTGGACGAGCTTGAATTCCCAAACAGGTAAACATTGGGGAGATCCGAAGGCTTCTTCTGCAGATCCTGTATACAATTCCATACCCTCACGACTGACTTCATCCCCTCCCTCCCCACCCACAACTTCTGGACACTGTCTCAGGCTGCACTGAATTGTTCACTACCTCAGCAACCTTTGAACTCTGAGCTGAGCTACCAACTTCATATCCTCTCATTCAGAAAGACTTGCATACTTCTACCTTCATAACATTGCCCACCTTCGACCCTACTTCAGCCCATCTGCCACTACAATCCCCATCCATGTCTCCTACTCCTCCCAGCTCCATATTCAGGTAAGTATATTTTAAAATCCAACCTTTGTGGTGGCGGCCTGCAGTGGTCCCTTTAAGGACCTATTAGGCTGCATGGAGACCACGTTTTACATAAGAACATAAGAACATAGGAAATAGGAGCAGGAGTAGGCCAATCGGCCCCTCGAGCCTGCTCCGCCATTCAATAAGATCATGGCTGATCTGATCCTAACCGCCAATCTACTATCACAGAACCATCTCCTGAATCTAACAGAATTAGACACACGAACTAGGAGCAGGATCAGGCTACACAGCCCCTGGGCCCGCTCTGCTACCCACAGGGCCATGACCGATCCGAACCTAGACTTATGTCCAAATTCCTGCCCGCTCCCCGTAACCCTTAATTCCCTTTACTTCTAGGAAACTGTCTATTTCTGTTTTAAATTTATGTAATGATGTAGCTTCTACAGCTTTTTGGGGCAGCATATTCCATGGACCTACCACCCTCTGAGTGAAGTAGTTCCTCCTCATCTCAGTTTTGAAAGAGCAGCCCCTTATTCTAAGACTATGCCCCCTAGTTCTAGTTTCACCCATCATCGGGAACATCCTCCCCGCATCCACCCGATCCAACCCCTTCACAATCTTATATGTTTCAATAAGATCGCCTCTCATTCTTCTGAACTCCAATGAGTACAGTCCCAATCTACTCAACCTCTCCTCATATGTCCATCCCCTCATCCCCGGGATTAACCGAGTGAACCTTCTTTGTACTGACTCGAGAGCAAGTATGTCTTTTCTTAAGTATGGACACCAAAACTGTATGCAGTATTCCAGGTGCGGTCTCACCAATACCTTGTACAACTGAAGCAATACCTCCCTATTTTTATATTCTATCCCCCTAGCAATGAAAGCCAACATTCCATTGGCCTTCTTAATCACTTGCTGCACCTGCACACTAACCTTTTGAGTTTCGTGCACCAGGACCCCCAGATCCCTTTTTACTTCAGTACTTTCCAGTTTCTTGCCATTAAGATAATAACTTGCTCTATGATTTTTCCTGGCAAAGTGCATAACCTCACACTTTCCAGTATTGTATTCCATCTGCCAAATCTCTGCCCACTTACTTAGCCTGTCTATGTCCCCTTGCAGGTTTTTTATGTCCTCCTCACTCACTACTTTCCCCCCCATCTTAGTATCATCTAAAAACTTTGATATGTTACACTCGGTCCCCTCCTCCAAATCGTTAATATAGATTGTAAAGAGTTGGGGACCCAGCACTGACCCTGCGGAACACCACTAGTTACTGATTGCCAGTCTGAGAATGAACCATTTATCCCAACTCTCTGCCTTCTGTTAGATAGCCAATCCTCTATCCATGCCAGAATATTACCCCCATCCCGTGATTTTTTATCTTAAGCAATAATCTTTTGTGTGGCACCTTGTCAAATGCCTTTTGGAAGTCTAAATACACTACATCCACTGGTTTCCCTTTATCCACCCTCAAAGAACTCCAGCAAATTTGTGAAACATGACTTCCCCTTCATAAAACCATGCTGACTTTGTCCTATTAAATTATGATTATCCAAATGTTCTGTTACTGTCTCCTTAATAATGGACTCCAAAATTTTACCTACCACAGATGTTAGGCTAACCGGTCTATAGTTTCCAGCCTTCTGTCTACTGCCCTTATTAAATAAGGGTGTTACATTAGCAGTTTTCCAGTCTGCCGGGACCTTTGCCGAGTCCAGGGAGTTTTGGAAAATTATTACCAATGCATCCACAATCCCTACCGCCACTTCCCTCAAGACCCTAGGATGTAAGCCATCCAGTCCAGGTGATTTATCCGCCTTGAGTCCCATTATTTTACCGAGTACCACTTCCTTAGTGATTTTGATCATGTTTAGCTCCTCCCCCCCTATAGCCCCCTGTTTGTCCAGTGTTGGGATATTCTTAGTATCTTCTACTGTAAAGACTGATACAAAATATTCATTCAGTGTTTTTGCCATCTCCATATTTCCCACCATTAATTTCCCGGTCTCATCCTCTAAGGGACCAACATTTACTTTAGCCACCCTTTTTCTTTTTATATAACTATAAAAACTCTTACTATCTGTTTTTATATTTTTTGCTAATTTACTTTCATAATCTATCTTCCCTTTCTTAATCAATCTTTTTGTTATTTTTTGCTGTCTTTTAAAGTTTTCCCAATCCTCTATCCTCCCACTAGATTTGGCTACCTTATATGCCCTTGTTTTTAGTCGAATACTATCCTTAATTTCTTTACTTAGCCACGGATGGCTGTCTTTTCTTTTACACCCTTTTCTTCTCAGTGGAATATTTTTTTTTTGGAAGTTGTAAAATAACTCCTTAAATGTACACCACTGATCATGTATCGTCTTACCCTTTAATCTATTTTCCCAATCCACTCTACTCAATTCCGCTCTCATACCTTCATAGTCTCCTTTATTCAAGCTTAGCACGCTTGTTTGAGATCCAACCTTCTCACCCTCTAATTGAATATGGAATTCAACCATGTTATGGTCACTCATTCCAAGGGGATCCTTTACTAGGACATTTTTAATTAATCCTGTCTCGTTACACAGGACCAGGTCTAAGGTTGCTTGCCCCCTGGTCGGTTCAGTTACATACTGCTCAAGAAACCCATCCCTAATACACTCAATGAACTCATCCTCAAGGCAGCCCTGCCCAATTTGACTTGTCCAATTAATATGATAGTTGAAATCCCCCATAATTATAGATGCTCCCTTATTACAAGCCTCAACTATTTCCTGATTGATACTCCGTCCAACAGAGTTGCAACTGTTCGGAGGCCTATAGACTATGCCCACTCGTGTTTTTTTCCCCTTATTATTCCTTATCTCCACCCAAACTGTTTCATTATCCTGATCTTTTGACCCAATATCATTTCTCTGTATTACAGTAATTCCTTCCTTTATTAACATAGCCACCCCACCTCCCCTTCCTTCCTGCCTGTCCTTCCTGATCGTTAAATAACCTGGTATGTTTAATTCCCAGGCATTGTCACCCTGCAGCCATGTTTCTGTAATGGCCACAAGATCATACCCATATGTAGTTATTTGTGCCATTAACTCGTCTATTTTGTTATGAATGCTACGTGCATTCAGATAGAGAACTTTCAAATATGTTTTGTGACACTTAGTTCCTGCTTTTGCCCTTTTTATTACTTTACCTTTTACTCCATACCTTCTGCCCCTTCCTGACACGCTCTGGTTTTTAATTTCTCCACTGCTACCTAAGTCTATGACCTTCTCTGTTGTCATTTTTATTATTTGCTCTCTAGGAACCTCCCCCCCACCAGTTAGTTTAAAGCCCTCTCTACAGCCCTAGTTATATGATCCGCCAGGACTCTAGCCCCAGCACTGGCCAAGTGAAGCCCATCCCAACGGAACAGCTCCCTCCTGCCCCAGTACTGGTGCCAGTGTCCCAGGAAGCAAAACCCATTTCTCCCACACCAGTCTTTGAGCCACGCATTTAGCTCTCTAATTTTATTTGTCCTAGCCAAATTCGCTCGTGGCTCAGGTAATAATCCAGAGATTATTACCCTTGAGGTTCTGTTTTTTAATTTGACCCCTAGCTGCTCATACTCCTTTAACAGAACCGGCTTCCTAGTCCTATCTACGTCGTTGGTACCAACATGGACCACGACAACTGGATCCACCCCCTCCCACTGCAAGTTTCTTTCCAGCCCAGAGGAGATGTCCTTAACCCTGGCACCGGGTCGGCAACACAGCCTTCGGGACTCTCACTCTCGGCTGCAGAGAACTCTATCTATCCCCCTAATAATACTATCCCCTACCACTACAACATTTCTATTTACTCCCCCCTCTTGAATGGCCCCCCGTTCCACGGTGCTGTGGCCAGGTTGCTCATCCTCCCTGCAGTCCCTGCTCCTGTCCCCACAGGGAGTAAGAACCTCGAACCTGTTGGTCAAGAGCAAGGGCTGCGGCTCCTCCAGCTCTACCTCCTGGATCCCCGTACCTGCCTCACTCGTAGTCACACCGTCCTGTCCCTGACCATGGGCTACATCTGAATTACTTAACTTCATAGGTGTGACCACCACCTGATACACAGAGTCCAGGTACTTCTCCCCCTCCCTGATGTGTCGCAGTGTCTGAAGCTCAGACTCCAGCTCATCAACACGGAGCTGGAGTTCCTGTAGCAGCAGACACTTGTCACAGACGTAATCACCGTGAGCCTCAATGGGCTTCACCGGCTCCCACATCTCGCAACAGTAGCACATCACCTGCTCCATTCTATGTAATTAATTAAAATTTTTATTGTTAGTTATGGACACCCTCTGCCCGATTTTAGATGCTAGTATCCCCTTTAATTAATTGGATTTGAATTAAATCATTCCCTCTAGTTACACCAGTTAAATGGTTTACCAACAGTCACTCTGCACCAGAAAGGCCTTATTAACTGCAACCCACAGAGTTAAAGTTTGAAAAGAGCACCTAACACCCGACATACCCTAACTCACACTTACCCAAATTCACAGCACTCTCTGCTGACCTCGCACTAGCAATGGTCTTGTTATACTGTTTGTTTGTTTACAGCCAAATGAGTCACCCCTGCTGATTGGTTAGAAAACTGGTTTTCACTGCCTGCTGTGCCAATTTACTCCTACTGCAGTGTAACCTTGTTTTACTCTTCTTAAGCCAACAGAATCCCAAATACTTAACTTTTCCCCTTTACTTAAACTGCTTAAGTAATCTTATCAAGAATGATTTAAAGAGAAATAACAATTAAAGAACTCTCACACTTACCCAAACTCACAGCACTCTCTGCTGACCTCGCACTCAGTGCTTGCTCGCACTAGCAATGGTCTTTTTATACTGTTTGTTTGTTTACAGCCAAATGAGTCACCCCTGCTGATTGGTTAGAAAACTGGTTTTCACTGCCTGCTGTGCCAATTTACTCCTACTGCAGTGTAACCTTGTTTTACTCTTCTTAAACCAACAGAATCCCAAATACTTAACTTTTCCCCTTTACTTAAACTGCTTAAGTAATCTTATCAAGAATGATTTAAAGAGAAATAACAATTAAAGAACTCTCACACTTACCCAAACTCACAGCACTCTCTGCTGACCTTGCACTCAGTGCTTGCTCGCACTAGCAATGGTCTTTTTATACTGTTTGTTTGTTTACAGCCAAATGAGTCACCCCTGCTGATTGGTTAGAAAACTGGTTTTCACTGCCTGCTGTGCCAATTTACTCCTACTGCAGTGTAACCTTGTTTTACTCTTCGTAAACCAACAGAATCCCAAATACTTAACTTTCCCCCTTTACTTAAACTGCTTAAGTAATCTTATCAAGAATGATTTAAAGAGAAATAACAATTAAAGAACTCTCACACTTACCCAAACTCACAGCACTCTCTGCTGACCTCGCACTCAGTCCTGATTGAGCTGCTGCAGGGAAAACACAATGATGCAGTGGGGGCACCAAAAAGGCATTAGGCCCCTTATTTGAACATGCAAAGAGCCTAACGTCTGTTTCAGGCGCTGGCCCTGGACACCTATGCCAATATGGCGGGTGGCGCAGTTCCACCTCGGACCAACATATTGAAAGCTTATGAAGTCGTTTAGTTCCTGAAAAATGGGCGCTGGATGATCACATTTCTGGGCCAATGGCTTAGCAATTAACGATTATTAGCACATACAAGCCAACTGGTCTGTTGTCACTGGATACACTGGCAGAATGAATGCTCAACTTCCAGACTGGATTGTTTCTTCAAACAATGCTGGGTTTAACCCTGAAGGTACTGTAACAAAATCACAAAACAAAAAACACCAGAGACAATTCTATTACTTTTTGTATCAGCAATGTTTTAATCAGTGGTTATATGCTTATCTCTTCATCGCCATAAAATGAGAAGCCTACAGTAAAACTTCAACTTAGAATGATTTCGGAGTAGCGAGCTTTTTTGCAATAAAATTTGTAAGAGAATACTTCAGTAAAGCTTTTTCTGCACAGGATATACTTTGGTTCAGTGCATCAAGTGTTTGGCCCGGAATTTGCGGCCAGCAGCGAAGCAAAGTCGTTCGCTGCTGACCCTGAAGTACGCTCCGCATTGGGATCTCGCAATCCTGGTGTCAAGAACTTTGGGTTTTCTGACCTTGAATTCAATTCAACAGAACTTAATGGGGATCCCCTTGTGCGAAGTTTGTGATGTCAACAGGCTGTCTCAGCAGCCAATCAAAAGGCAGAATTTTCATAGACAACAAACAAGGAAATGGGTGAACCCTGAAAATTCTAACAGTTTAAAATAGTTAGAGAGAGCAAAAGAAAGATTGGGGTTCTCAAATGCAGAAAAGGCAAACCTAAAATAAAGGTGCACAAAAATTAAAAAAAATTTAGAATTTCTTTTGAAAAGTTTCTTAAAAATGTAAATTTTTATTAAAATGGACAAATTTCACACTGCACAAAATGAAAAATTAGTTTTCCAGGCTCTTAACATTTGTTTAGCAGTCAATACACTGTTAAAATCCCAGTTACACGGAGGCCGGAATGTTCATTACCGGGTGTAGGCGGTCAGTGTGGCTGCTCGGAACCCCATTCTTCCTTTCATCCCGCTCCTCAGAACAGCTTTCCCTTAATGGCGCATATTAAGCCAGGCCTGCACGTTTCCCACCCCTATTAGATGGTGCGAGTCTGATGATGTCATCGATGACTCATTTCCAGCTGGGATATTTAAAGCAGCCTTGGCCACACTGCATTTGAAGGTTCATCTAGAAGTGTGTACGCCATCCACGCTCTCAAGACCAACCGCAACATCGTCATCAAACCAGCAGACAAAGGAGGTGCCATCGTCATACAGAACAGAACGGACTATTGCAAAGAAGTATACCGACAACTGGACAACCAGGAACACTACAGACAGTTACCCGCAGATCCGACCAAAGAACACACCCGCCAACTCAACAGACTGATCAAAACCTTCGATCCAGACCTTCAAAGCATCCTACATGCTCTCATCCCACGTACTCCCCATGTGGGAGACTTCTCCTGCCTCCCAAAGATACACAAAGCCAACACACCTGGACGTCCTATCGCATCAGGCAACGGAACCCTGTGTGAGAACCTCTCTGGATATGTCGAAGGCATCCTGAAACCCATCGTACAGGGAACCCCCAGCTTCTGTCGCGACACTACAGACTTCTTACAGAAGCTCAGCACCCACGGATCAGTTGAACCAGGAACACTCCTCGCCACGATGGACGTCTCGGCACTCTACACCAGTATCCCCCACGATGACGGCATCGCTGCGACAGCCTCAGTACTCAACACCAACAACAGCCAATCTCCAGACGCCATCCTACAACTCATCCGCTTCATCCTTGACCATAATGTCTTCACCTTCGACAACCAGTTCTTTACCCAAACACACGGAACAGCCATGGGGACCAAATTCGCACCCCAATACGCAAACATCTTCATGCACAAGTTCGAGCAAGACTTCTTCGCTGCACAGGATCTCCAACCAACGCTATACACCAGATACATCGACGACATTTTCTTCCTATGGACCCACGGCGAAGAATCACTGAAAAGACTACACGATAACATCAACAAGTTCCATCCCACCATCAAACTCACCATGGACTACTCCTCAGAATCAGTCTCATTCCTGGACACACGAATCTCCATCAAAGACGGACACCTCAGCACTTCACTCCACCGCAAGCCCACGGACAACCTCACGATGCTTCGCTTCTCCAGCTTCCACCCTAACCACGTTAAAGAAGCCATCCCCTATGGACAAGCCCTGCGAATACACAGGATCTGCTCAGACGAGGAGGAACGCGATGGACACCTACAGACACTGAAAGACGCCCTTGTAAGAACGGGATATGACGCTCGACTCGTCGATCGACAGTTCCGACGGGCCACAGCGAAAAATCGCATAGACCTCCTCAGAAGACAAACACGGGACACAACCAACAGAGTACCCTTCGTCGTCCAGTACTTCCCCGGAGCGGAGAAACTACGCCATGTTCTTCGCAGCCTTCAACATGTCATCGATGACGACGAACACCTCGCTAAGGCCATCCCCACGCCTCCACTACTCGCTTTCAAACAGCCGCCTAACCTCAAACAGACCATCGTTCGCAGCAAATTACCCAGCTTTCAGGAGAACAGCGACCACGACACCACACAACCCTGCCACAGCAACCTCTGCAAGACATGCCAGATCATCAACACAGATGCCATCATCACACGTGAGGACACCACCCACCAGGTACATGGTACATACTCATGTGACTCGGCTAACGTTGTCTACCTCATACGTTGCAGGAAAGGATGCCCCGGAGCATGGTACATCGGCGAGACCATGCAGACACTGCGACAACGGATGAACGGACACCGCGCAACAATCACCAGGCAGGAGTGTTCCCTCCCAGTCGGGGAACACTTCAGCAGTCAAGGACATTCAGCCTCCGATCTTCGGGTAAGCATTCTCCAAGGTGGCCTTCGAGACACACGACAACGCAAAATCGTCGAGCAGAAACTGATAGCCAAGTTCCGCGCCCATGAGGACGGCCTCAACAGAGATCTTGGGTTCATGTCACGCTACATGTAACCCCACCTGATGCAGGGTCATCCAGACTCGAGTCGACATTGGCTTGTTCTCTCTACACAGATGCGGCCGGACCTGCTGTGATTTCCAGCCAAAAAAAATGTTTTTTGTCTGTTTTTTTGTTTTTCATACAGACCCCAGCATCTGCAATATTTGACCCCTTGTGACCCCACCTCATTGTTCTTTGATGTAATGTTTCCCTGACTGACCGGTTTGGACACCATTCACACCTTTGACTGCTGTGATTATCTCTCTGCCGAGGTGTGATAAATGGCAGTTGGAAAGGTTACCTGTAAACATCTGACATGATTCTCTGACTATGTAAGCTGTGTCTTTATGCATTTCTCCACTTCACCTGAAGAAGGAGCAGCGCTCCGAAAGCTTGTGATTTCAAATAAAGCTGTTGGACTATAACCTGGTGTTGTGTGACTTCTTACATTTGTCCACCCCAGTCCAACTCCGGCATCTCCACACCATAGAAGTGTGTAGGCAGTACATATCACCGTCTAGTTATTGCTGAGCCCTGCACCCAAGTTTTCAGATGACTCCCTACATATTCTTGTAGAGGGAGACAGAGCATGCAGGGAGGTCCTCTTCCCTTCTGATGGGTGCAAGAGACCTCCCCAGGAGGCTAAAAGAGCCTGGCTGCAAATTGCAGAGGAGGTCAACAGCAGGGATGTGGTCAGGAGGACCTGGGTGCAGTGCCGGAAGTGCTTCAATGATCTCATGAGATCAGGAAAGGTGAGTGCAAAGCCACACTCAACGTCATCCTGCTGCGCCTCTCATAATTTAATAATTTAATAGGACAAAGTCAGCATGGTTTTATGAAGGGGAAGTCATGTTTGACAAATTTGCTGGAGTTCTTTGAGGAAGTAACGTATAGGGTGGATAAAGGGCAACCAGTGGACGTAGTGTATTTAGACTTCCAAAAGGCATTTGACAAGGTGCCACACAAAAGATTATTGCTTAAGATAAAAAATCACGGGATTGGGGGTAATATTCTGGCATGGATAGAGGATTAGCTATCTAACAGAAGGCAGAGAGTTGGGATAAATGGTTCATTCTCAGACTGGCAATCAGTAACTAGTGGTGTTCCGCAGGGGTCAGTGCTGGGTCCCCAACTCTTTACAATCTATATTAACGATTTGGAGGAGGGAACCGAGTGTAACATATCAAAGTTTGCAGATGATACTAAGATGGGAGGGAAAGTAGTGAGTGAGGAGGACATAAAAAACCTGCAAGGGGACATCGACAGGCTAAGCAAGTGGGCAGAGATTTGGCAGATGGAATACAATACTGGAAGGTGTGAGGCTATGCACTTTGGCAGGAAAAATCGTAGAGCAAGTTATTATCTTAATGGCAAGAAACTGGAAAGTACTGAAGTACAAAGGGATCTGGGGGTCCTGGTGCACGAAACTCAAAAGGTTAGTATGCAGGTGCAGCAAGTGATTAAGAAGGCCAATGGAATGTTGGCTTTCATTGTTAGGGGGATAGAATATAAAAATTGGGAGGTATTGCTTCAGTTGTACAAGGTATTGGTGAGACCGCACCTGGAATACTGCGTACAGTTTTGGTGTCCATACTTAAGAAAGGACATACTTGCTCTCGAGTCAGTACAAAGAAGGTTCACTCGGTTAATCCCGGGGATGAGGGGATGGATATATGAGGAGAGGTTGAGTAGATTGGGACTCTACTCATTGGAGTTCAGAAGAATGAGAGGCGATCTTATTGAAACATATAAGATTGTGAAGGGGTTGGATCGGGTGGATGCGGGGAAGATGTTCCCGATGATGGGTGAAACTAGAACTAGGGGGCATAGTCTTAGAATAAGGGGCTGCTCTTTCAAAACTGAGATGAGGAGGAACTACTTCACTCAGAGGGTGATAGGTCCATGGAATATGCTGCCCCAAAAAGCTGTAGAAGCTACATCATTACATAAATTTAAAACAGAAATAGACAGTTTCCTAGAAGTAAAGGGAATTAAGGGTTACGGGGAGCGGGCAGGAATTTGGACATGAGTCTAGGTTCGGATCGGTCATGGCCCTGTGGGTAGCGGAGCGGGCCCAGGGGCCGTGCCGCCTGATCCTTCTCCTATTTCTTGTGTCTAATTCTGTTAGATTCAGGAGATGGTTCTGTGATAGTGGATTGGCGGTTAGGATCAGATCAGCCATGATCTTATTGAATGGCGGAGCAGGCTCGAGGGGCCGATTGGCCTACTCCTGCTCCTATTTCTTATGTTCTTATGTTCTTATGTTCATCACATTCCCATCACTCTGCCTTCCTGATGTGCCAAATAACTGCCTGAATCCATGAGGTTAAAGCTTAAAACTAAAGGCTTTTATTAAGTAAGAACATGGCATGAAGTTAACACAGGGCAGCCATCATTCATCACTGACCCAGCCCTTGGTAGAACATTCCAGAAGAGGGGCGGGGCTATGGAGGAGCATTAGTGGTTACACCGGTGGAACATTCCAGACATTAACAAGTACAACAACAACAACAACGACAATACAAATGCCAGAACACAGAGTTATTTCTTCACATTCACCCCCTGCTATAGATTCAGTCTGTCAGGAGGTCTGATAATCCTCTGGGAATGACGTAACTCTTGCTGAGGCTCCTCCCAGAGTACTAACTCCGGTTCATTCGAATTCCCAGAATCATCAGTATTTTCCACACTGAGGGTTTGTGTCTCTGAAGGTCCAATACCACGATTGAAAACTCTACTCTCAGAGTCGAACTCTTTTCGAGCTCCAGCAGGTGCAAGATCTTTACTAGAGACCGTATCCTCTCGCCCATCCGGATATTGAATATACGCATACTGGGGATTAGCATGGAGGAGTTGTACTTCCTCCACCAGTGGATCAGTCTTGTGGCCTTTCACATGTCTGCGCAACAACACAGGGCCCGTGGTCATCAACCATGTGGGTAACATTACTCCATTAGTAGCTTTTCTTGGAAAACTAAACATCCTTTCATGAGGGGTGGCATTCGTCGCTGTACACAAAAGAGACCTTATGGAATGCAGCACGTCTGGCAGGACATCCTGCCAGCAAGAGGTCGGCAGGCCTTGCGACTTCAGAGACAGTACGATAGCCTTCCACACTGTCGCATTTTCTTTCTCGATCTGCCCATTACCACGAGGGTTATAGCTGGTAGTTCTACTCGTTGCAATCCCTTTCGATAGCAAAAACTGTCACAATTCTTAGCTCATAAAGGAAGAACCCCTATCACTATGTATATAGTTAGGCATGCCAAACAAGGAAAACAATTGGCAGAGGCATTTAATTACAACAGCACTAGTCACATCCAGACAGGGGATAACAAAAGGGAACCGAGAGTACTCGTCTATAATATTAAGAAAATAGACATTACGGTCGCTCGATGGAAGGGGACCTTTAAAATCGAGACTCAAACGCTCAAATGGTCGAGTTGCTTTAATAAGATGAGTTGGCCCGGACGGCTTATAGAAGCGGGGTTTGCATTCAGCACAAACACGACAGGTTCTGGTCATAGTCCGGACCTCCTCAATAGAGTAGGGTAGATTGTGGGACTTAATGAAGTGGTTCATTCTGGTAACCCCAGGGTGGCAGAGTGCGTCGTGGAGACTTTGAAGCTTATCTATACCTAGACTAGCACATACTCCTCGTGACAAAGCATCTGATGGCTCATTAAATACTCCAGGCCTGTACTGAATATCATAGTCATATGTTGACAGTTCTATTCGCCATCTTAAAATCTTATCATTTTTGATTTTGCCTCTCTGCTTAGTGTTGAACATAAAGGCCACGGATCGCTGGTCAGTAATGAGCGTAAAACGTTGGCCAGCGAGATAATGTCTCCAATACCTGACTGCTTCGATAATTGCCTGTGCCTCCTTTTCCACTGAAGAATGTCGAACTTCCAGTCCTTGCAATGTACGAGAAAAGAAAGCTACTGGTCTACCAGCTTGGTTAAGAGTTGCTGCCAACGCAAAATCAGATGCATCACTTTCCACTTGAAAAGGGATCTTCTCATCCACGGCACATACCACTGCTTTCTCAATGTCCCATTTGATATTAAGGAAAGCCTCCTGAGCTTCCGCCGATAGCGGAAAAGACGTCGACTTAATAAGAGGTCAGACATTATCTGAGTAGTTAGCCACCCACTGGGCATAATACGAGAAGAATCCCAGACACCTTCTTAAAGCTTTTACAGTGTGAGGTAAAGGTAATTCCTTAAGTGGGCGTAATCTTTCAGGATCTGGCCCGGTTACCTCATTCTCCACAACGCAACCAAGAATACACAAACGTGTAGTATTGAAGGTACACTTGTTTTCGTTGTAGGTCAGGTTTAACCTCTTTGCAGTCTCTAGGAACTTCGCGCGATTTTGATCATGCTCCCGTTGGTTTCTCCCACAGATAGTAACATTGTCCAGGTACGGGAATGTTGCTTCCAATGCGTATTCATCCACCATACGATCCATCTCCCGTTGGAAGACGGATACCCCATTCGTCACTCCAAAGGGCACCCTAAGCCTTAAGGTCCTGCAGGAAATCGTCCAGAGAGTCCTCGGGTAATTGCCTGCGAGTAGACAAAAGATACCTGGCGTATACTTTGTTAACCGACTTAAGGTACTGGGCCTTAAGGGCTGCGAGGGCCTCTTCATATGTAGTAATATCTTCAATTATCGAGTAAGTTTGATGACTTACCAAGTTGGTTAGAAGACCCAACTTGTTAACCGTCGAATCGACCGATGCGATGAAGTGTTCAAAACTTTGAAGCCAATGCGTAAATTTCTTCGACGCGTCTGCCGAATGGGGATCGATATCCAGATGCTTTGGTTTCAAAAATCGATCCATCTTCCAAAAGTTGTTACTTAATAAAATTGATGTGCCAAATAACTGCCTGAATCCATGAGGCTAAAGCTTAAAACTAAAGGCTTTTATTAAGTAAGAACATGGCATCAAGTTAACACAGGGCAGCCATCATTCATCACTGACCCAGCCCTTGGTAGAACATTCCAGAAGAGGGGCGGGGCTAGGGAGGAGCATTAGTGGTTACACCGGTGGAACATTCCAGACATTAACAAGTACAACAACAACAACAATACAAATGCCAGAACACAGAGTTATTTCATCACACTTCCCAACTCTACTCCTGCACATCATTATTCACACCAACATTACTTGCACGTCCACCCATCCCTCTCTATCTACACACTCACATCCCCATCTGACTAACCACCCCTCACACTCACCTCATCCTAATTCAATCATATCAACTGACAATACACAAGGAGGCCACTTTGCATTGGCATTACCACCCCACTCCATCATAGTCATCCTCTACAGATGTCACCCACACATTCCTTACACTCATTCTATCATTCGCACTCAAACATCTCTTCTTTCCCTCCTTGCAGGAGAAGAGAGCCCACAATAAGAGGGAGCGTACTGGAGGTGGCCCTCCATCATTTGCCACTTTGACAGCAGCAGACGAGGTCGCCCTGGACCTCTCAGGAGTTGCAGAGCAGCTGGCGGTGGGAGATGGAGAGAGGGGACATCTCAGCAACTCGGTGACAGAATTACATCTCATACAGCCACATAGCATACAGCAGTCACTCATATGGGGACTGATGTCAGCAGCTAGTGAATGTTCATCATGTGCATAATGGTATCGTTACCCATTCCTAATATTACAGCCAGAATTTTCTGTACCATGGCGGGTTGGGTGCGGGTGGTTGCCGTGGCGGGTCGCGACCCCGTTGTTGCTTCCATCCCGCTCAGAAATCGCCTTTGTGCTAAAAGGGCCTATTAAACCCGCCCAGCGCATTACCCAGCCCTATTAAATGGTACGGGTCTGATGACATCATCCATGATGTGTTTTCAGCCAGGATATTCAAATGACCATGGCCACATTGCATTTGAACATTCATCTAGGAGTGTGCAGACAGCACACTGGACGAATGGACTACTCGAAACAGTTCCACAGCTGCACCCAGGTTCTCCGAGGACTCCCTCCATGTGCTTGTGGAGGGAGTCAGAGCACGCAGGGAGGTCCTCTTCCCTTCGAATGGGTGGAACAGACTTCCCCAGGAGACAAAAGGAGCCTGGCTCTAAATTGCAGAGGAGGTTAACAGCAGGGATGTGGTCAGGAGGACCTGGGTGCAGTGCCACAAACATTTCAATGATCTCATTAGATCAAGAAAGGTGAGTACAAAGCCACACTCAACTTCATCTTGCTGCGCCTCTCATCACATCCCCATCACTCTGCCTTCCCAAATTTACTCCTGCACATCCTTACTCACACCAACTTACCTTGCACGTCCACCCATCCCTCTCTCTCTATCTACATTATCACATCCCCATCTGACTAACCACCCGTCACACTCAACCTCATCCTAGTGCAATCACAACAACTAACAACACACAAGGACCCACCTGGCTTTGGCACCACACTCCATCATAGTCACCCTCTAAAGATGTAACCCAACCATTGCTTACACTCATTACATCACTCTCACTCAACCTTCACTTCTTTCCCTCCTTGCAGGAAAAGAGAGCCCACAATAAGAGGGAGAGGGAGAGAACTGGAGGTGAGCCTCCATCATTGGCCACCATTACAACAGCAAAGGAGGCTGCCGTAGAAGTATCTAGAGTCGCCGAGCAGCTAGAGGTAGAAAACAGAGAGATGGAGACATCTCAGTAACCTTGTGACAGAATTACATCTCATACAGCCACAGAGCATACAGCAGTTGCTCATTTAAGGACTGATGTCAGCAGTCATTGATTGGTCATCATGCGCATAATAGTATCTGTACCCATTCTTCATACGACATATCTAACTCATCTCTTCACTTGCCCACAGGTCCATCAAGAGCCCCCCCCACCCCACCAATGTCCAGGTGGAAGAGGAAGACGACTCCTCAGAGGAGCCTCAAGCCTCTGAGGGTGCATCGTCACCAGACATAATTGCACCCACCACCAGCGCAGAGATGCACACCTCAGTGGGTGCTATGTGAGATAGAGTAGTGTTGTCACCTGGTGTCTCATAAGTCACAAGTGAGCAAGAGCAGATGTTGGAGACAGGGACAGCAGTGGAGACTCCTTGCCGGAGGGCGCAGGACACTCCCAGCTCTGCTCAGCTGCATACAGATGCTCAGCCTCGGAGGCCTTCGAGAAAGAGGGCGATCCCGGAGGTGCAGGAAGAAGTGCAGGAGGCTCTGACAGGTTTTGCGATCGCAATGTCTGCAAAATTGCAGAGAATGGAGGAGTCCATTTCCAACATGAGCATCACCATGTTGCAGGCGATGACGACTGCTAGCTCTTCCATGGAAAGGATGGCCACCTGCATGGAGCAGCTAAGGCGCCACTCACATGAGCATATGCTATCTATAGAGAACAGATGGCAGAGGCTCATAGACCTCCTCTCTAGGACAGATGTCAATGTAGACTTGGGTCCTCATGGTCCCACTGATGTGCAGCTAGGTGCTCTCCAGCTCCTTGGCAGCAGGGAAGTGTGGGTGGCCCATGAGAGGTATAATGGTGAGAGGGGACATGGAAGTGGGGGCTCCACTCGCACCTCTCCCCCATTGCCTCCCCCTCAGTCAGAGCCCCAGATGCCTCCTCGGATCGCGATGACCGAGGGAACAGGGAACAGTGATCACAGTATCATAAGGTTTAGACTAGCTATAGAAAAGGAGAGGGAGCAACCTAGAGTAAAAATACTTAATTGGAGGAAAGCCAATTTCTGTGGGTTGAGAATGGATCTGGCCTGGGTAAATTGGAATCAAAGATTGGCAGGTAAAACTGTAATCAAACAATGGGCTGCCTTTAAAGAGGAGATGGTTCGGGTACAGTCGAGGTACATTCCCACAAGGGGGAACGGTAGGGCAACCAAAGCCAGAGATCCCTGGATAACGAAAGCGATAGAGAGTAAGATGAAGCAGAAAAAGGGGGTGTATGACAAATGTCAGGTTGAGAATATAAGTGAGAACCAGGCTGAGGGGACGTGAAAAAGGAAATAAGAGGGCCAAGGAGAGAGTATGAGAATAGATTGGCAGCTAACATAAAAGGGAATCCAAAAGTCTTCTATAGGCATATAAATAGTAAATGGGTGGTAAGAGGAGGGGTGGGGCCGATTAGGGACCAAAATGGAGACCTACGCATGGAGGCAGAGGATGAGGTACTAAATGAGTACTTTGCATCTGTCTTCACCAAGGAAGAAGATGCTGCCAAAGTCATAGCAAAAGAGGAGGTAGTTGGGATACTGGTTAGGATGGGCGGACACGTGGCAGATGAAATTTAATGCAGAAAAGTGCGAGGTGCTACATTTTGGTAGGAAGAACGAGAAGAGGCAATATAAACTAAAGGGTACAATTTTAAATGGGGTGCATGAACAGAGAGACCTGGGGGTATATGCGCACAAATTGTTGAAGGTGGCAGGGCAGGTTAAGAAAGTGCTTAACAAAACATGTGGGATCCTGGGCTTCATAAATAGAAGCAAGTGTACAAAAGCAAGGAAGTTATGATGAACCTTTATAAAACATTGGTTCAGCCTCAACTGGAGTATTGTGTCCAATTCTGGGCACTGTATTGTAGGAAGGATGTGAAGGCCATAGAGAGGGTGCAGAAAAGATTTACAAGAATGGTTCCAGGGATGAGGGAATTAAGTTTCATGGATAGACTGGAGAAGCTGGGGTTGTTCTCCTTAGAGCAGAGAAGGTTGAGAGGAGATTTGATAGAGGTGTTCAAAATCATGATGGGTCTAGACAGAGTAGATAGAGAGAAACTGCTCCCATTGGTGGAAGGGTCGGGAACCAGAGGACACAGATTTAAGGTGATTGGCAGAAGAACCAAAGACGACATGAGGAAAAGCTTTTTTATGCAGTGAGTGGTTAGGATCTGGAGTGCACTGTCTGAAAGGGTGGTGGAGGTAGATTCAATCGTGGCTTTCAAAAGGGAATTGGATAAGTACCTGAAGGAAAAGAATTTGCAGGACTACGGGAAAAGGACGAGGGATTGGGACTAGCTGAAGTGCTCTTGCAGAGAGAGCTCAATGGGCCAAATGGCCTCCTTCTGTGCTGTAACCATTCTATGATTCTATGAGTCTGCCCCTGCACAGTTGCAGGAGGAGCAGACTTTGGCGGGGCCATCAGATGCTCCAAAACCCAGAGGATGTCTGCCAAAAGTGTCAGGCAGTCGCAGCAGGGAAGTGAGCAGACAGCCTCTACCTCTGCCAAATCCACAGGGGTTCCACCTCATAAGTGAAAGATGACACAGAAGAAGATGCACAAGTGTAAACACATGAGGGCAGAAATTCAGTATTGCCCCGTTTGGGGCGCTATTATTGGCGGTGCGCAAAGTGTAGCGCCTGGTGCTAATTATCGCTGCCTACTGCAAAATTCGTCTCTATCGCCCCTGGAGGTGATTGGAGCGCTAAATCAGGCGCTACACACCTCTCTTAAGGTGCTAAGCCAGAGGAGCGAGGCGATACCTCACAGCGCTGGCGAAGCTCATGTGATTTCAGTCAGCAATGGAACACAGACACACTGCCACCGTCCAATTCTTAAAGGGGAGTTTTGACGAATGGTCATCGACCTGAAACGTTAACTTTGTTTCTCACTTCACAGATGCTGCTTGACCTGCTGAGTTTCTCCTGCATTTTATGTTTTTATCTTAAAGGGGAGGGTTGATCTTGCCTTGCTCTCCATCCACATCCTGCTCATTGCAGCCTTGAATCTCGGCCTGAATCTCAGCCTGGAGAGACCTGTACATCAAATCTGCTGGAAAGAACAATGGAGAGAACCAGGAAACAAGCTCAGAGTGCAGACCCCATAGTCTCTTCTAAATCGATACAAGGAAGGGCAAATCAAAACCAACCTGCAAAACTCCTTCACACAGCGTTGAATCTCTCCAGAAGTCTCTCTCTCTCTCTGAATGTGTGGTGCAAAAATGCCACCGACAGAAAAAGGCAGGAAGTGGTCACCTTTAAATAGCGCTCCCCTAGTCCCTTTTCGACAGCATAACGCTCCCCTCAACCTATCGTTGCTAGCGGCAGGTGGTAAGGCAGGGGGCGCCACTCAATTTCCGGTCCGGAGCGCTAACGGGGCGTTGCGCACTCGAATGACGTCACGATCTGCCGGCGCAGGAGATCGTGGCAGTATTGTTTAGCGCCGCTGCAAAATGTCCGCTCAATTTCGCGAGAGGCGCAGGTCTCGCCGCGCCCGGGCGCTAGTTGGTTAGCGCCCCACTTATCGCCCTCTTTAGGCGCTAACGGGTGGCGCTAGCAACTGAATTTCTCCCCCATGGTTGTTTAAAAAAACTGTTTCTGTTAAGGTTCCGTTACTCTTATGTCACATATAAAACTATTTATTTTCACCACTTTCCGGTCATGCCCATTTTTGTCTGATACTTTGGAAGTGGTTTAGAGAGTTGGACTGAACGCTGAGACATTACCTCCAGCACTGCGGGTCAGTGTGAAAGGAATGGCTTGGTCATTGTAGGGATGCTTTATGGTGTTGTTGGGGTGGGTGGGGGTTGTGGGGTACCTGGCACAGCAGGTAGCAGCCATATGGGTGTAATGCAGGAAGTTAAGTAAATCTGGCCATGATGAGGCCATCCCTGGTCTCCCGTGCAGCAATGTGTGCCGCTGCTGGCGGCATCTGGACTGCAGGTTCTTCTTGCTCCTCCTTGTCTTCCAGCTGATGCTCCTCCTCCTCCTCCTCTGAAGAGGCTGTGCGCTCAGAGCCTTGCTCCTCATGCAGCGCTAATGCTCACTGCTGTGCTATGTTGTGCAGCGCGCAGCAGACGACCACGATTCTGGAAACCCTGGCTGGTGCATACTGAAGAGCTCCTCCAGACCGGTCAAGGCATCTGAAGCGCATTTTCAGCATGCCTATTGTTTGCTCTACAACACATCTGATAGACATGTGGCTTTCATTATATCTCTCCTGGGCCTCAGTACTTGGCCTCCTCAAGGGTGTCATGAGCCACGTCTTCAGTGGATAGCCCTTGTCTCTCAGCAGCCAGCCGGTAAGTGTGTTTGGAGGTGTGAGGAGCTGAGGGAGGGTGGACTGGCGCAGAATGAAAGAGTCATGGCAGCTGCCAGGGTATCTGGCGCACACATGCATGATGATCTTTTTATGGTTGCAGACAAGCTGCACATTGAGGGAGTGGAAGCCCTTGCGGCTCACAAACACTCCTGGGTGATGATGGGATGCCTTGATGGCCACATGTGTGCAGTCGATGACGCCCTGCACCCGTGGAAAGCCAGCCAGAACGGCAAAGCCGAGCGCCCACTCAGTAACACTGGCTTCGTCAGTGGCAAAGTTGATATAATTGGCTGACTTGTCAAACATGGCATCGGTGACCTGGGTGATGCATCTGTGGGTGGCCAACTGTGAGGTGCCGCAAATGTCTGCTGCAGATCCCTGGAAGGAGCCTGAGGCGAAGAAGTTGAGGGCGGTGGTGACTTTCACAGCCACTGGTAAGGAGTGTCCACCAGGCCCTCTGGGCTGCAGGTCTAGTTCCAGTAAGCTGCAAATGTCTGCAGGATGACCTGGCACGATAGTCTGAGCCTCCTTTGGCACTGCAGCTCAGTCATGTTGAGGAAGCTCATCCTCTGCCAGTATACCCTGTGTTGGGGGTCTTGCCTCTGGCACAGTGCAGCCCTTTGCTGATGCCCTCTGTCCTGTGGAGCATCAGGTGGTTGAGAAGGTTGGTGGTGCTGTTGCTGCTGGTGTGCCTGCTGCTGCTAGTGTTGGGGCTCATCCTGGTCCGATTCTGTCTCTGTTATGTCTGACATTGGTGATAGGTACTCGATTGCCTTGGCCTGAGCACATGGAGTTTGATAGTGCTGTTATCATTGTATTGTGTATAGGTATTCGATTGCTTTTGCCTGGGAGTGTGTGTGTGGAGCAGCCATTAAAAAGCAACATGAACTGAACTCTGCTTATGGCCTCTGGATTATCTTTGCAAACGCAACATTTGGCGACGAGGATGGCTGAAATCTCTCTTCCA
The DNA here is from genome assembly GCF_052327205.1 of Somniosus microcephalus. Lineage (NCBI taxonomy): Eukaryota > Metazoa > Chordata > Chondrichthyes > Squaliformes > Somniosidae > Somniosus > Somniosus microcephalus. The sequence continues at coordinate 49,113,749 of NC_140997.1, forward strand.
CCACCTCCTCCCTTCTTTGCACTACCCGGTGAGCCGCTGATCCCATGGGTTCGCTGGTTACAGTCCTTTGAAACCTATCTCATTGCTCTTGGACTAGAAAATGTGAGTACATCACGGAAAAAGGCACTGTTATCCCATTGCTTGGGAGCAGAGGGCCAGCGTGTTCTTGGGACATTATGCACAGCAGACTCAATTCAAACATATGATGAGGCTGTGGCTCTGTTAAGCACACACTTCTCTGCCCCACAAAGTGCCCTCCCTCCTGCGGCGATTCATTTTTAGACAGCGTCACTAACTCCCCGGCGAGTCTGTGCATCAATACATGGCTAATTTGAGGGGGTTAGCTAGCTCGTGCAAGTTCAGTGCACTACAAGACGAGATGGTGCGTGATCAACTAATAGAGCACACCAACAACGTGAGAGTGCATGAAAGACTGTTACTCGAGTCCGACGATCTGTCGTTGTCACAGGCAGTCAACATTACCTTTCAAGTGGAGTCTGCAGCCAAATGTGCAACGAAACTAGCACACACACCCAGTGACAGCACCCTCGTGCGCCCTCAACTGCCCTTTGCGGGTATGGTAATTCGAAAATTGGACTAGTGGGCTCAGTCAACCTCACTGTATGCTATGGAACAAAAGTTTTGCCTGATTTTTGTTTTCATGTGGCACGCCAAGGAGCTAACCTGATGGGACTGGATCTTTTCACTGACCTGGGTTTTTCTCTCTTGGACACCGGCGGGTCTGCGATTCTGCACGTCGCCTCACCGTGGCGCCAAACATGGCCAGCACTCTTCGAGGGTCTGGGCTGCCTGACTGCCTTCACCCACCAGCCCATGGTTGACTCCACCGTTACCCCCATCATTCAGCCACTGCACCGCATCCCACTTGCTCTCCGTGACGGGGTCACAGCTGAACTAAAGCAGCTACTGGAAGCGGGCATCATCGAACCAGTTGATGCCTCCCCATGGGTCTCCAACCTGGTGGTCGCAATGAAAAAGTCAGGTGGTCTACGCGTCTGTGTCGATCTTCGAGCAGTGAATAAGGCCGTAATCCCTGACAAATATCCACTGCCCATGTCAGAGGAACTCACAGCGCAGTTCTATGGTTCCATCCTGTTCTCGAAACTGGACCTTCGACAGGGCTATCTACAGGTTCCCCTCCACCCCAGCAGCAGGGACCTCACTGCTTTTGTGACACATGCTGGCGTCTTTCGGTACATCAGGATGCCATTTGGACTTAGCTCTGCACCCAGCTGCTTCCAAAAGGTGATGTCCTCTGTGTTAGCGGGCATTCCTGGGGTGGCCATCTACCTGGATGACATCGTCGTGCATGGGCCCTCGACCTCCACTCACGACGAACGCCTTCACAGAGTTTTCACGGCTCTAGCAAAACACAAGCTCACACTGAATGGCGAAACGTGTGTATTTGCTGTTTCAGAGACCGAATTTGTGGGGTTTTGGTTGTCGGCTGATGGTATATCCCCACTCCAGTCAAACATGGATGCCATTCACAGCATCCCAGAACCCAGCTCTGCAGCACAGGTTGCCTCCTTCCTTGGCATGACTGGGTACTACCTGAAGTTTTTGCCCCAGTACTCAGCCACCACAGCCCCACTGTGCCAGCTCCTGCGAAAGGATGAGCCCTGGGTGTGGTCACAAGCCTGTACGAAAGCTGTTCGCCTTCTCAAATCGCAGCTCACGTCGCCTCCAGTGTTGGCTCACTTTGACGTCGCCAACCCCACCCTCGTCACCTGCGACGCGTCCGCTGCAGCTGTGGGGGCGGTGTTATCACAGATACAGAATGGAGTGGTGAAACCAATCGCCTTTGCCTCCCGAGCCCTTAGCCCCACCGAACAGAAGTACTCAGTAGGCGAGCGTGAGGCGCTGGCGTGCGTCTGGGCATGTGAGCGGTGGCACCTGTACACGTATGGCCATGCCTTCACCCTGCGAACCGATCACCAGGCTCTCACTGCCCTGCTGTCGACATCCGGCACGGGCCACAGACCACTGCGTCGACACCGTTGGTCTGACTGCCTCCGCCAATACAATTTCAGTCTCCAGTTCACACCAGGACGTGACAATGTTGTTGCAGATCTGCTCTCCCGCACTGTCTCTGCCCCAGCCCCACTCGTCGGGTCTGAACAAGTGGAACAGGATATCGTCCAGATGCTGCACACACCTCTCCAAACCACAGTCTCTCTCCAGGAGCTCAAAGAGGCCTCTGAACAGGATCCGGCCCTCTCCCAGCTGTGCACCTTCATCAGAGATGGCTGGCCTCGCAAGGTGCCTGAGGAACTGTCTGCCTATTCCAGAGTTAAAGAGGAGCTCTCCTGCTGGAATGACTCCTGTGTTGTACGTGGGCTCTGCACTGTGGTCCCAAGTGCCCTTCGTGCGCGTGTTTTATCCATGGCGCATGAGGGCCACTTGGGCATAGTGAAGCTCAAACAATGATGCCGAGACCTAGTGTGGTGGCCGGGTATCGACAGGGAAATCGAGGCCCTGGTCAAGGACTGTGCAGCCTGCCTTGTAAGTGGCAAGACTGGCCACCAAGCTCCTCCACCCCTGCAACCCCTTGCCTGGCCCTCTCAGCCCTGGGAGCACCTGCAGCTGGACGTCTGCGGGAAGATTCATGGTGTCCCCCACCATCAACGGTTCCTAGTGGTGACCTATGACCTGCACTCAAAATGGCCAGAGGTCACTGCCGTGGGCGCCGTCACCTCTCGGGTCATCATTGATATCCTTGAGTCCCTCTTTTCCTGCTGGGGGCATCCAAAGGCCATCACCACAGACAATGGCCCCCAAATGGTCTCTTCGGAATTCTCCTCTTACCTTGAGAGCAAGGGCATCCGTCACATACGTACTACCACCCCGAGTCAAATGGGGGGGTGAAGCGTTTTAACCAGACACTGAAATATGGCCTCAGAGCACACCTATCCCAGGGGTGTGCGTTTGACAAGGCCCTCCTCCACACACTGCTGCACTACAGAGCCTCCCAGCATTCCACTACAGGGGTCTCACCTGCATCCCTCATGCTAGGCCGTGAGCTCATGCTGCCCCTTGGCAGGCTCCGCCCCTCGCTAGCTCAGAGCCCTGCTCCACCGGCTCAAGCCACAGTCGCTAGACAGCAGGAGAAGATGAAACTCCGCTTCGACCAGTCGAAGAGGGCCAAGGCGCCCAACATCTCAGTCTCCGATTGGGTCAGAGTCCGCAGGCCTCACCACAACAATAAGATGGCGTCATTCTGGTCCTCCCCTCTCCAAACCAGCCGCGAACTTGGACCAGCCACTTTCTGCCTCACTGACGGCTCTCGGTGGCATGCCAGCCGCCTTCGGAAGGTGCCAGCACCCCCTGATGCGGGATTATACGGACTTAATCCCCAAGCCTTACCCCCAGAGTGGCAGGATGCACATGTGGCTCAGCCAGCCAACCCTCAAGCAGATATTGTGCCTCAGCCTGCTCCTCACCAGTCCCCACTTCGACCTGCTCTTCACCAGTCCGCACCTCGGCCTGTTCGTACACGTTCTCGCCCTGGCCACCTACAGGACTTTGTCACTACATTTCATGTTTGAAATTCTGTGAGGGGGGAGGAAATGTTATGTCTGACATTGGTGATAGGTACTCGATTGCCTTGGCCTGAGCACATGGAGTTTGATAGTGCTGTTATCATTGTATTGTGTATAGGTATTCGATTGCTTTTGCCTGGGAGTGTGTGTGTGGAGCAGCCATTAAAAAGCAACATGAAACTGAACTCTGCTTACGGCCTCTGGATTATCTTTGCAAACGCAACAGTCTCAAAGATTCTGAAGGGAATTGACAGGGTAAATGCTGAGAGATTGTTTCCCCTGGCTGGAGTGTCTAGATCTAGGGGGCATAGTCTCAGGATAAGGGGTAGGCCATTTAAGACTGAGATGAGGAGGAATTTCTTCACTCAGAGGGTTCTGAATCATTGGCATTCTCTGCCCCAGAGGGTTGTCTTTGAGTATATTCAAGACTGAGATCGATAGATTTTTGGACTCCAGGGGAATCAAGGGATATGGAGATTGGGTGGGAAAGTGGAGTTGAGGTCGCTGATCAGCCATGATCTTATTGAATGGCGGAACAGGCTCAAGGGGCCGTATGGCCTACTCCTGCTCTTAATTCTTATGTTCTTATGAGACAGTATAAACGGCACCCAAGCTGATGTAATAGATGGCAGCTCAAGAGGAGATCAGAGGAGCAATCTGTCAATGGTGTGATAGATAATAGCAATGAGGTGAGAGTGGCTTCCGAAGTTGCAGAAAAGTCTTGCAAATGTAGACACCTAAATCTGTGCTCAAAATGCACTCAGCAAGAGCCTCTTCCCTTAGACAAGTAAGCAGGTGTCATGTGGGAGTGTTTATTGAGCTTTCCATGTTCTGCAGTAATGACCTCGATCAATGGCCACTCAGCTTCTGCCTCAGCTTGGCAGACATGGTTCCTGAGCTGTATGATTCCCATGGGCATGCAGTGAAAGTCAAAAGGTCTGGTTAAAAGCATGGGGTTAAGGGTCTGACAATAAGGTAATAATGATCTAAATTAGGTCGCCCACCTCTGTCGCTGCACTGGCTAACACGCCCGAGTTAAAGGCATGGGGAGGCGGGATGGTGGCGCATTTCCGAGTCGTTCAAATTTTTTGCGCATTTTACACCTGACCCACCTCCAATCCCACACGCGCGGCAGCATGAAAATTCCGGCCCTAATCTCTTTGGGTCGAACTTTTAGTAGGGAATTTAACAACGTACTTGTCGCGGAAGAGCCGTCGTTTTCATCAGTTTCAATGATTTACGAGATTTCACTGATTGCCCGCCCTGTGCCGGCTCTGTGGTGGGTGTGGGTGGGTGCACAGCGCAGCCAGTTTCGGAGCTGTCATTGACAGACCGCAACTTCTAGATTTCTGCATGTGCCAAATCCCGAAGTTGTGGTCAGTTTCAAAGGCGGTATGACGGCATACTCTGAGAGTACGCCGCCATACCAAAGGCAAATTCAGGGCCTTTATTTACAAGAACATACAATACCCAGTCACCCTAAATAACATATGCTACATCATCCTGCTCCCAGAGGTCCATAGTGCAAAGGGAAGATCTGATCTGGTGCACTTAATATTTGTAAAGCTCCAGTACGTGTTAATGTAAACACAAGGGGGGAGAAATTCGGTTGGTTAGCGCCTTCCGTTAGTGCCTGGCAGGGGCACCAACAGGGCGCTAAGGGGTTAGCGACCGGGCGCGGTGAATGCAGCGACACCCGCGAACTTCAGTGCCGGTTTAGCACTGGTGCTAACTCTTAGCGTCTGGGCCTCTAGTGCCTCGCAGATCGTGATGTCATAAAGTGCGCAGTGCCCTGTTATCACCCCAGATGGAAAATTGCCTCCCGCCCCCTGCTGTATCACCAGGCGTGAACAACGGCAGGAAGAGGAGGCATTGTCAACTCGGCTGGCCGCTTGGGGAGCGCTAATTATAGGGAATGGTTTTCAGGTAGGCCAACCTTTATTATTTGCACCAGTCTGGTGCCTGCTCAAAGTTTTTAATGTTTCTTTGCTGCAAGATGTCCAAGCCCTTCACTTTGTGAGAGTGTTTGGGGCTGTAATGGCAGGTGCCCAGGTTGCCTTGCAAAACAGAACTGCCGACAAGTAGGTTGTGCACCATCACTGGCCCTTCTCTTTAAGCGAGGGAAGCAGCCTCTGATGCTGTTAGCAATGCGTTCCAAATTGTTCAGCGCTCTGCCGCTACCGGCCCACTCTCGGACTTTAGCGCCCAAAGAGAAGTGGTTAATGTTTGGTTTAGCACTCCACTTCCCTCTTGAAGCACTAAAGCTGAATTTCCCACAGAATCATTAGCGCCTGGTGCTATTTTTTCTAGTTTTCAAAAGTTAGAAATTCGGTACAGCCCCGTTTGGGGGCGAAATTGGATGCCTTTGCACTTCCTGTTAGCGCCCCCTGGGAGGGCGCAAATGGCTTAGCAACTGCGCGTGGTGCTGACATTGACTCCTGCCATATTCGGCCGGAGTTTTGCGGCGGCACTAAGGCATTGCGCCCTGAATTCCTTCGCCTGGAGATCGTGACGCCATCGCCGTGCGCATCGCCCTGGTAGCGCCCCGGACCCAAAATTGACTTCCGCTCCCTGCAGCAGCGCCGGTCGAAAACACCGACAGCTGCAGGAGGCATGCATCGGGCGGCCGGCCGCTTCGGGAGCAATGATTAAAGGCGAGGTGGCCGAGGTAAGTAAAAAAAAACCTACCTTTCTTGTTCCCGTTTTTTTCGCAGGTTCCTGCCCGCGATCGACTAGCCCAGCTCTCTGCTTCCGTGCCGGGCTGATCGCGCGGGATCACAGCTGCCTTGGTGGTCCAGGTAGATACTTTTTAAATTGCAGAGCCTGCAGCGATGATCCTTCCCTTTAAGGGAGGGAAGGAGCCTTTGAACGCGGCAGCGCTGGACGGCCCAGTGTGCAGCGCTGCTGAAGTCTCCGCCCCGCCTGCTGCCGATTGTGCTCCAAGAAGGAAGTGGAGCGATTGATTTCGTGCTCCACTTCCTTCCTGGAGTGCAAAACCGAATTTTTTAAAAGTTTAGAAACATTAGCGCCTGGCACTAACTTTCTCAATTTTTAAAAGTTAGCGCCCCAAAGAAATATAATGAATTTCTCCCCCTTTACTTTGAAGACCAAACTGAGATGAAGTAAGACCAAAAAGGCAGATCAAATATTTATCCACAATCACATACGGCTGTCAATCACAGTTGGGTGCAAAAGCATATCTGTTTGACAGGTTTTTTTCTGAAAATTTAGCATCTGTGCAACAAAGCACGTCTCATACAAATCAAGATATTTCCCCGGCCCACCTCACTATGTCCCAGTGGGCTGGCAATCCCAAATGACTAGCATTGTCACCTTCTCACATCCATGTAATCAACTTTTCAAATAATATTGCACCTTTCTGGGCAGAGAGCATAAAATCTGCTTGTTTTTTATCTAGCCCTTAACTGATGAATCACAAGATCAAACAAACAGTTGCAGCCCATCTGACTGTGGTAGCAATTTGTGTAGCAATTATCTGTTTCCATCGCATGAAAGAAAGAACAAGGCAACAGGACAGGTAGATAAGGTGGTTAAAAAGGCATATGGCATATGGGATACTTGCCTTCATTAGCCGAGGCATAGAATAGAAGAGCAGGGAGGTTATGATGGAGCTGTACAAAACGCTAGTTAGGCCACAGCTGGAATACTGTATGCAGTTCTGGTCGCCACAGTATAGGAAGGATGTGATTGCATTGGAGAGGGTGCAGAGGAGATTCACCAGGATGTTACCTGGGCTGGAGCACTTCAGCTATGAAGAGAGACTGGACAGGCTGGGGTTGTTTTCCTTAGAGCAGAGAAGGCTGCGGGGGGACCTGATTGAGGTGTACAAAATTATGAGGGGCATAGATAGGGTAGATAGAAAGGAACTTTTCCTCTTAGTAGAGGGGTCAATAACCAGGGGGCATAGTTTCAAGGTAAGGGGCAAGAGGTTTAGAGGGGATTTGAGGAAAAGCTTTTTCACCCAGAGGGAGGTTGGAATCTGGAATTCACTGCCTGAAAGGGTGGTAGAGGCAGCAACCCTCACAACATTCAAGAAGCATTTAGATGAGCACTTGAAATGCCATAGCATACAAGGCTACGGACCAAGTGTTGGAAAATGGGATTAGATTAGATAGGGCTTGATAGCCAGCGTGGACACGATGGGCCAAAGGGCCTCTTTCTGTGCTGTATAACTCTATGGGCTAGATTTTCAGTCGCTTGCGCCAGCAGTTAGCGCCTTAAGAGAAGTGATTTTCGGGCGCTATGCGTGTAGCACCCGGGCGCAGCGCAGTTTGCGCCCCGCCCCAAATTAAGTTGGCCGTTAGCGCCGGCGCAAAGTTTAGCGCCCGCCCGGATGCGCGCGCAGAAAATGACGTCACATCCTCGTGCAACGCCCTTTGTGCGCCCTGATTCCAAACTTCAGTCGGACCGCCCCATTGTGCGGCTGGCGGCCGGAGCGTTTGGAAAAAGGAACGCAACACAACCAGCGCGGGCCCCGGGGGGCGCAAATTAAAGGGGACGTACTCTCCAGTATAAAGGCCAGCCTTTTTTCAGAAAACACTCTTGTGCAACGCATTTCTGGAGACACAACAAGGAGGATAGCTAACTGGTTTCAAGCAGCAAGAGCCAGGTATTTTTGGACTCAGGCCAGAGTGCTGCAAGTGGCCTTTTGGAAATTAGAGTGTTTGCCAGGATTTGATGGGGGTTGCATGGGGTGCCAACGCGGAGCTGCAGCTCCATGTCCGTAGGGCTCGCAGACGCATTGTGAGAGGGGCAGCCCTGGCTAGAGGCAGAGGGGGCTACAGGCGTCGGCCACGTAGGCCTTACCCAGTCAGGCTATACCGCCAGCAGCGCTCCTACCTAAACATGAGTGCCGCGCGATGTGTTAAAAGGCTCCGATTCCGAAAGGAGGTGATTGCAGAGATCTGCCACCTGCTTCGCCGAGATCTGCGGCCAAAGCTCAGGTGCAGGACGTCTCTGTCGGTGGAAGTGAAGGTGATGGTGGCATTGAACTTCTATGCCACCGGCTCCTTCCAATACGCTGCTGGGGACATAGCAAACATCTCCCAGTACGGCGCGCATCGCTGCATCCGCCAGGTGACCGAAGCACTGTTCAGAAGGAGAAGCCAATTCATCTCCTTCCCCATGGCCCTGGAGAGCCAGCATCAGCGCGCATTGGGATTTTCCAGACTCGGGGAATTCCCCTTGGTGCAGGGCGCCATTGACTGTACGCATGTGGCTTTGCGGGCCCCTCTGGAGCATGGCGAGCAGTATCGCAACAGGAAGGGCTACCATTCTCTGAATGTGCAGCTGGTCTGTGACCACAAGCAGCGCATCATGGCAGTCAATGCCAGCTTCCCAGGCAGCAGCCACGATGCCTTTATCCTGCGGCAGAGTACTGTGCATGACATGTTCCAGGCACAGCCTCCCCCAAGAGGATGGCTACTCGGGGACAAAGGCTATCCTTTGTGCACCTGGCTCATGACCCCGCTCCGCGCGCCCAGGACCGCTGCTGAAGAGGCCTACAACGAGAGCCATCAAACCACCCGCAACATCATCGAGCTAACTATTGGGGTCCTCAAGCAGCGGTTCCGCTGTCTTGATCGCTCCGGAGGAGCTCTCCAGTATTCGCCGGACCGGGTCTCCCAATTTGTGGTGGTTTGCTGCATACTACACAACCTGGCTATCCGCAGGACTCAGGCACTGCCACCTGACGTTGGACCAGCACCTCAGCAGGAGGAGCATGAGGAGGAGGAGGAGAAGGAGGAGCAGGAGTACGTTCCCAGGAGGGAGTGACCAGGGCCAAGGGCCGCACGACGCCACCTTATTACACGGTACTTCTAAGCCCCCTGTCAGGGAATGGCCAGGGGCCATGAGGGAAGATGAACGCAGTCGCTCCGCAAGCCCTCAGCCGGCGAAGCCAACAAACACTAAGAAGAACAACCATGGAGACTGCATGAATAAAGATAATTTTTTATTACACAAAAATGAAAAGCCCTTCCCACATGAATCCCCAAAAACAATAAACGGGCCCCACAAAAAGCCCAACAAACGACTCACTCCCACAAACTGGGGAGGAGTCACTCCACCTTTCTTCAAACCGGGCCTCAACGTCGGCCTAACGCAAAAAATAAGCCCTCCAACAACACAACCATGGGCAAAATAAAGATGGCCACCGCCATATAAAAGGAAAGCTGCCCACACCCTCTACTGAGTGGCCCGCGAGGGCGAGACCTTGCCCAGCCTTTTGCCTCCCCTGCCCGGCCTGCTGCTCCTTCGCAAGCTCTGCCCAGTGGCTGCTGCGAGGCTGGGGGAAGGCGCCTGAGGCTCAGATGCCCTTCCGCCAGATGCCGCTGGGGGGCGGCCTACACGGCGTTTGGGCCTCGAGGGGCCGTCTGCTGAGTGGCGCACCTGAGCCTGGCCACCATCAGCTGCAGCCGCTTGCCCTTGACACCCCAGTGAGGGAATGGCGGCGACGGATGGCGCAATGTGGGCCAGCTGGCGTCTGGGATGCGCTGGCTGGTGCTGTGGCACTCGGCCGGGCCCGCACTGCAGGATCCGCAACAATCAGCCGAGGGGCGGCTTGCTGGGATGGTCCAGCGCGGCGGCTGCCCTGGCGATGCCTGCCTGAGACAGCGCATGTGGCAGCAGTGAGTGCCCCTGTGGTCCTGGTGTGCGCGCGCATCACAGCCGCCAGGGTCTTGACGGCATCAGTCAGCATGCGGCCACTCGCGGCAGTTGCTGCCCCGAACTCGCGCACACTGGTCACCAGCGACTCGATGGCCTCAGGCATGCGCCCCACCACGCTCATGAGCTCCGTGTGGCGCCGGTCCGAATCCTCGGCCATCTTATCCAGCTTCCGCACCTCCTCCGAGGTGAAGGTGTCCGGACTGGAGACGCGGCTCTCCCGCTGGGGAAGAGGGGGCCGAACTAGGGGACCCTTGCCGTGTTGGTGGCGGCGAGTGTGCCGATCAGCAGCACTCCCCTCTGATCCTTCCCCCCTTTGGGGGGAAGGCCGCGGGACACGCGCACAGCTCCTGGGTGGCTGGACGCCACTGGTCCCAGAAGCTGCATTGCCCTGCGACAGTTCCTCCAGGCACTCGTCCAGTGAGGAGGTGTCAAGCATTTCCTCCTCTCCTGCGGGACGTGACTGTTCCCCCGAAGGTCCGGCTTGCTCCTCCTCCTCCTCCTGGTCGGAGGTGCTGTCACTGGCAGCTTCAGGGTCCTGGTCGTCACCAGCTGAAAGCAGGAATGCACAAGAGTAGCTTCAGAGTGAGGAGACGGCGTCAGCGAGGGAGTTAGGACTGGTGGCATTCAGCGCATTGGTGGGACAGTGGCAAAGGAGGTAGCTCAGATGGGCCAGTGCGACGCGAGAGGGCCAAAAGGCGAGGTCCTTACCATTGCCGGGCAGTGGAGGGTCGGATACTCCGCACGCTGTGGGGACAATCACACGGGCTCCCATGAGCACACACACGTGCTCCTCCAGCCGAGTGAGCTTCTGCAGCTTGGCGCGGCCACCCCTGGCACGCGCCTGGCGATTAAACGCTACTTTAGCCTGCAAGAGAAAGGACGGGCTGTAAGTGCGCAGTGAAGCCCTGATGTAGTGTGCACTGCCTCTCATGGTGGAATAGCTTGGACAGAGTGAAGCCCTGATGTAGTGTGCACTGCCTCCCATGGTGGAATAGCTTGGACAAAGTGTAGAGTGCTGAATGGCCATGTGATGCTCATGACTGTCCCAATGCTGCTGGCTGAGGGCTGGCCAATAGGACTTTCAGCTCCCTTTGCCCATCATGTCAGGTGTACATGCAAGAATGAGGAGGAGACTGGAAAGGCTACTCACCTTCACAATCCTGGTCAGATCGTTGTATTTTTTACGACATTGTTTGTGGGTCCTGGGGGCATCGCCGGTGAACGTCACCCTCTGGGCGATCTGCTTCCAGGCTTTGGTGTAGTCGTGGTGGGTTGGATTCCTCCCACTCTCTGGGAACAAGATCTTGCGCCTCACCTCCAGAGCTGTGACCATTATGTCCAGATCACCCTCTGAGAAGCGCAGGGCACGCTGACGGGCCTTCTCTGGCGTTGCCATGACTCCCTGGGGCTGAGCAGCAGTGTTGAGGCCTCTTTGCAAGGCTGCAGTGTGCAGGGCGTGGCAGCAGACCAATTCGTCCCTTCCCCCTTTAAGAGCTGGTCGGCGCCACGGGGTCTGCTGTCAGTCCAAAAATGACCGCACCCGCGCTGCGCCCCGCCTGGGCGCTATCCCTCTGGACCGCCGGCTTAGCGCCTAAAGATAGGAGTGGAACGCCTCTTTTAGCGCTCCACCAATCTCTTAGGGCGAAGCCACTGAATTTCCGGCAACGGGGCGCTACTTTGGGGCGGGCGCTAGCTTCGGGCGGGCGCTAAGGTTAGCGCCCCAAAACTGTCTATACTGAAAATCTAGCCCTATGACTCTATCTATGACTCTAACATGCATTAATATAGTGACGCTCATGACTTGATGACATCCCAAATTGCTTTACAACCAATGAAGTACTTTTGAAGTGTAGTCATTGTTGTAATGTAGGAAATGCGACAGCCTATTTGCGCATAGCAAGCTCCCACAAATAGCAATGTGATAATGACCAGATCATCTGTTTTTTAGTGATGCTAGTTGTGAGATAAATATTTGCCAGGACACTGGGGAGAATTCCACTGCTCTTCTTCGAATAGTGCCAAGCGATCTTTTACATCCATCTGAGAAAGCAGATGAGGCCTTCGCTTAACATCTCATCCAAAAGACGGCATCTGACTCAGACGTGAATGCTCCCAACTGGGCCACAGTTAGTACATGGGCGAAGTTCACGTCTAACACTCATTAAGCAGTCCATCTAGACAAAAATGACTCTTCTGCCCTTTGAAGTGTCTTTGACATGAGACAAATAATGGGCACACAAACAAACAATCAAAATTAAAATTTCCGTGGGAGTTCTCCAGCGGGAGCTTGGCAGAACCCCTGGAGACATAGCGTTAATGGTCATTTTTAGCCATTTGCGCTTTTTCTCAAGGGGCTCCACCGACCTCCCACTGACGTTATGGCAGGAGATCGGGACAACCCTGTGGGCCTTCAGGGCTGGAGTCCTTTACGATTTTAAACATCTGGTAGATCTCCTTTCTGTCACTGTGTCTTATTTCCTCGCATCCAAAAAACATTCCCAAACTGGCCTTAGTTTTTGGTATCAGAAGTAAATGTTGGATTTGTAGATACTAATAAAATTGGGTCTGAAGTTAAGTCTGAAGGTCCAAAACCTTGAAAACTCATCTCTGATATTAATACCCTTTACGCAATGACATTATTGCATCGATTCTGCATATGTTAGGTTTGATGAGGCGACTTTAAATGATTCATTGGACATTATACTGGATTATGGGACAAGAACCTAATTAAAGCACAAATCAAGAACTGTGCACTTTAATTAGCCCTTTGTGTTCTATTCCACCATAAGACCTGATGCATTATTCATTAACATGTGGCTGAGAATGTCACATTTTACATTTATTTTTGGAAAATATTTTTTTAAACTTTGCCAGTCCTTCAAATTCCATTATAAAGTCATTGAGAACTTACCTGGCCTTGACAAATGCTCTCAAGCATGGGGACTGGAAGAGAGGCTTTTCCCCAGAACCCCTGCTGCAGACATTTTCAAACTCATGTGCTGAGAGTAAAGTGACATTGCCGAACATTGTCCTGCAGTGTAATTTTTCTTTCCACATCTCTTTTGCCCTTTTTGCCAACCAGCCACACCATGGGATGCCAACCATATAATAACATTGGCTGCCACACCGTTTGTAATCCCTGACCCAAGTCATGAACATTAATGCCCATTATTAAACACTCTCCACTGCTTGGCCTATTGTTCCAAATACATAATAAAATTACACAGCGGATATTTTGCTTCTCTCACTGCCATTGCATTAAAAAGAAAGAACTTGCATTTATATAGCACCTTTCACAACCACAGCACATCTCAATACACTTTACAGCCAATGAAGTGCTTTTTGAAGTGTAGTTACTGTTGTAATGTAGGCAGCCAATTTGCACACAGCAAGCTCCCACAAACTGCACTGACCAGATAATCTGATGTTAATGATGTCGGTTGAGGGATAAATGTTGGCCAGGATGGGGGCGCTAACGGGGCGCTGAGGCAGTAGCGCCGCGGCGAGGCAAATCCAGCTCAGCACGCCAAATTTGGTTCCCACGTAGCGCCGTCGCTACGAGTTAGCGCCGGGGACTTCAGCACCAGGCAGATGGTGATGGCAGCGAGCATGCAATGCTTACTGGGCGCTCAATCTGCCAAATTGAGTATCGGCCCCTGCCTTAGTGCCAGGTCCTGACAGCGACAGGTAGAGGAGGCATCAAGCAGGCAGATGTCGGCTCCAGGGGTGCTACTTAAAGGGATCTGTTTCAGTGTTAAAGTGTTGTTTCAGTGCTTGTCAGCTTGAGCTAGTTCAAGAGTTGAATTCAGTCATTCAAAGGTTGTTTAGTCTCCGGAGTGTTGCAGCTCACAGTTTACTTTCCCACCTAGCTTTGTATCATCAGCAAACTTGGATACATTGCACTCGGTCCCTTCATTTAAGTCATTAATATAAATTGTAAATAGCTGAGGCCCAAGCACTGATCCTTGCGGCACCCCACTAGTCAGCCTGCCAACCTGAAAATTACCCGTTTATCCCGTCTCTCTGTCTTCTGTCCGTTAACCAATCCTCTATCCATGCTAATATATTACCTCTAACCCTATAAGCCCTTACCTTGCATGACAACCTTTTATGTAGCACCTTATCGAATGCCTTTGGAAATCCAAATATACTACATCCACTGGTTCCCCTTTATCTACCCTGCTAGTTACATCCTCAAAAAACTCCAATAAATTTGTTAAACATGATTTCCCTTTCGTAAAACCATGTTGACTTATAATGCTGCAATAACGGATTCTTCACATCTTTGGTATTTTCAGTGGAGAGTCTGACCTTGTATAGATCATTGATCAGTCAGGATTTGGAATACTGTGCACGTTTTGGGCAACCTACAAATAGATTGATGTGCTGGAGAGGGTTTACTGAAAAGCCACAAGGATGATCCTGGGATCTAGAGCCCTAACTTATAGACAGACTCACAGGACTAGAACAACCTTCAATGAAGTAATATAGATTGTGCGAGAATATGATCCAGGATGTAAAATAGTTGTGCGACCAAGGGGGAGAAATTTGGCTGTTAGCACTTCCAGTTAGCAACTTGTGGGGGCGCTAATGGAACGCTGTGGCAGTAGCGCCGAGGCGAGGTGAATCCAGCGCCGCATCTCAAATTCACCCCCTCCCCCATAGCACCACCACTATGAGTTAGCGCTGGGAAATTCAGCACCAGGCAGGTCGTGATGTCAGTGATCATGCAACGCTCACTGGGTGCCCGATCTGCCAATTTGAGTATCGCCCCCTGCCTCAGTGCCTCACCTCGACAGTGATAGGGAGAGGAGGTGTGAAGCAGTTTCTAGTCGGCTCCAGGGGCGCTACTGAAAGGGATCATGAGTAATGAGTAACAGCTCTCAGGTTAGTGCTGTTTCACTGCTCCCTTGTCAGTTTGATATTGTGCAACAGTTTAAATCAGTCATTTAAAGGTTGCTTAGTCTCCGGAGTGTAGTGGCCACTAAAAATTAGTTACATTTATTCTCACAAAATATCAAAGTGCTGCACTTCCTTACATTAATGGGGGCTGTACTGGCAGTCGACCTCACCCTCCAGGATCTACTGTGGAGGGAGTGCAGGCAGCGAGAAAGATTGGAACATGTGGCCAGAGGGAGGAGGAGGGCCATCAGGGCTCTCAACAGGATGCCTTACGAGGGTCTTCCGACAGTAATTCTCCTACCTCCAATTAAGCCAGGAGCAGTGTCTTTGAAGGCTCCGCTTCAGCAAGGAGGTGATCACAGAACTCTGCCCCCTCCTGCAACCAGACCTCAAGCCTCAGATCAGGATGAAGATGGCTCTCAGTGGCAGCCAAGGTCACCGTCGTCCTCAATTTCCTTGCCAGTGGATCCTCCAAGTCTGCAACAGGAGATATAGGTAACATCTCGCAGTTCGCTGTCCATCGCTGCATCCGGGAGGTCAAACAGGCTCTCTGCAGTAGGAGAATATTATGTCCGTGTATAATTGAGACACGGACGGGAGGAGTTGATTATAACAAGTCTTTACTGAATGGAGACAACCTGGAACTGAAACTACAGAAGGCTGCTAGTGCCTTTTATACAGGGGTGGTCACTGCCGGTACTGCAGTCTGCGACCAGTTATTCCCTTAAAGCTACATACACAACAATTCCTCCCCTTTTAGATAAACAGTACATAACATTCATTTAACAACTAAATGATAACTAATTACAATTACAATTACGGTTGCTAGATACATTGGTTGAGGTTAAGCAATTATAAGTTCAGTCTTTGAGGAGGCTTCCTGATTCTGTCTGGATAACGCCTCTTTGGGGTTTCAGGTTCTTCTGGTAAGGTTGAGTCGGGATCAATGTCGTTGTTTGGTTCGTCTGCTTCCAATATCACCGATTCTGCGGTAGCTGCAATTGGTACTTCGGTTTCATCGCCAGGTGTATCAGATCGTGGTGTGGAGGTGACGTTTTCCAGTGACTCTAGAATCTGGTCAGCATGGCGTCTTACAATGCTCTCTCCAACGTCCATGGTATACATGAGAGGTCCTTGCCGTGTACAGATCGTTCCTGGCTGCCATTTCTCTGTGCGGTAGTCCCGGGCCAAAACTGGTTGACCTATCTTAAAACTCCTGGTTGGCCTTTCATTCATATTCTGAAACTGCCTGTTCTCCACATCTCTTCTGATGTTCGGCTTAACCAAATCCAAGCGGCATCGTAGTCTTCGATTGAAGAACATCATGGCAGGAGTTTGGTTGGTAACCGCATGTGTCGCATTCCGGTAGGCAAACAAGAAGTTGTCCACCTTGTGTTGTAGGGGTATACCTTCATTACACATTGCCTTGATAGCCTTCTTGAATGTTTGAACAAACCTCTTGGCCAATCCATTAGTGGCTGGATGATATGGGGCGGATGTGTAAAGCTTAACACCATTGTTCTTTAAGAACCTCCGGAACTCTTCAGACACAAACTGTGGTCCATTGTCAGAGCAAATCTATTCAGGCAGCCCATTTCTGGCGAATATGGTTCGTAAGACTGTGATAGTTTTTTCTGTGGTGGTTGAGGACATTTTTATTACCTCTGGCCACTTTGAATGTGCATCCACCGCAATTAAAAACATCGAGTCCATGAAGGGACCAGCAAAATCAATGTGCACCCTTTGCCATGGAGATGAGGGCCACTCCCATGGATGTAGAGGGGCTAGTGGTGGGGCGTTTTGGACCTTCTGGCATCCTGTACAGCTCTTGGTCATCTCTTCGATTTCTCTATCGATTCCCGGCCACCACACAAATGCTCTGGCTAAGTTCTTCATTTTTACCCCTCCCAGATGACCCTCATGAAGCTCATTGAGCACTCTATCCTTCAATTTGGGTGGAATTACTACTCTGGATCCACACATCAAGGTTCCTCTGCACACTGACAGCTGTTCTCTTCTCGGTGAGAATGCTGGCAGCAGTGATTCGCCATGTGCTGGCCATCCCTTCACCGTTAAATCATAGACCGAGGATAGTGTCGGGTCATTTCGTGTTTCCTTTTCTATGCTTGCGTTCGTCACAGGGAGACATTCGACTATGGTCGAGTGGAATATCTCCACTGGATCCACTGCAAGTTCTTCTTCCACCGTCGGCAACGGTAGGTGCGACAATCCATCAGCATTCCCATGCTGTTTAGTTCCTTTGTACTCGATGTCATATTGGTGTGCCCCTAGGAAAAGGGACCACCTCTGTAGCCGTTGTGCTGTCATTATCGGTACGCCCTTCTGAGGGTTGAAAATGGAGACAAGAGGTTGATGATCAGTTAGTAGAGTAAATTTTTGACCGTGCAGGTAGTGATTCAACTTCTTCACCCCCCACACCAGGCTGAGGGCCTCTCTGTCAATCTGGGTGTAGTTACGCTCGGCTGAAGTTAACGAGCGTGACGCAAAAGCTATCGGCCTCTCTAACCCATCAAGGAATTTATGTGACAGTACCGCCCCAATGCCGTAGAGAGACGCATCACACGCCAGTCTTATCGGTAGTGATGGGTTGTAGTGAGCCAATACTTCCCTTGAAGTGATTAAGTCCTTACTCTTCTGAAAGGCCCGCTTACATTCATTGCTCCATTTCCATGCTACTCCCGTTCATAGTAGGGCGTTCAGTGGGTGCAGAATTGTGGACAAATTCGGTAAAAAATTATGGTAGTAATTCACCAATCCGAGGAATGACCTCAGTTGCGACACATTTTCAGGCGCTGGGGCCTTAACTACCGCTTCAATTTTGTCAGGGGACTTATGTAACCCCTCGTCATCAATCACGTGGCCACAATACGATATCTGTTTCTTAAAAAACTCGCACTTGGTGCGATTGGCTCGTAGCCCATGTTCACGTAGTCTAGTGAGCACCTGTTCCAGGTTGTCAAGGTGTTCACTGTCATCTTCACCTGTCACTAGGATGTCGTCCAAGTAACACTGAGTCCCCAGAATCCCTTGCAGGACTTGTTCCATCGCTCTTTGCCATATCGCCGGAGCTGATGCTACTCCGAATACCAGTCGATGATACTGGCAAAGACCTTTGTGGGTGTTTATCGTGAGATACTTCCTAGAGGATTCTTCAACCTCCATCTGCAAATATGCTTGTGCTAGATCAATTTTTGTAAAACGCTTCCCTCCAGATAGTGAGGCGAAGATCTTCTATCCTTGGAAGAGGATACTGTACTGTGTGAAGGACTGGGTTCACCGTCACCTTGAAGTCTCCACAGATGCGCACCTTCCTTGGCTCCTCAGACTTATTGTTTAAAGTTTTCTTCATGACAGGAACGATGGGTGTTGCCCACTCGCTCCGGTCTACCTTGGATAACACGCCTGCATTCTCCAGATTCTCCAGCTCTGCCTCGACAGCTGGGCGAATTGCATATGGTACCGGTCTTGCTTTGAAAAACTTGGGAATTGCATCCTCTTCTATTTTTATCAAGGCGGTTACGCCTTTAAGAGTGCCCAGTTCTTGTTGAAATACCTCTTTGCCGTTAGCTAAGATTGTTGACAATCGTCCAGGAGTGACGTCGTCATCCTTTTTACCAGCCACCGTCATTGCCTGAATGGAGTGCCAGTCTAAGCTTATCTTTCTGATCCATTCACGTCCCAATAATGGTGGTCCACCATCTTGCAGTATGTAGAGATACAATTTCCGTATTTTCTTGCCGTTGTATTCGACAGGCACCCTTATTTTTCCTCTGGGGTATACTTTTTGCCCCGTATACGTCCTCAAGATGATGGATGTCTCTCTCAAGGGTATGTGTGAGAATAGCCGCTCGTAGTCTCGTCGATTCATGACGGTTAGAGCCGACCCTGTATCCAATTCCATTTTGACTTGGGACCCTGCTATCGTGAGGGTGACCCAAATGGTTCGGTGATCCTCTTTTGTGATTACATTGTGAAGTTTGAGACAGCTTAGTCTCTTGTTCCCGGATTCACTATCGCTCATCTGGTCTTCGGAATTACTGTCCGTCATCTTTTGTACTTTCTTGTACGGTTCCTTAGTTGCCTTTTTGTTGTCGTTGGTCTTCTTCCCAGACCTGCAAACTCGTGCAATGTGTCCCATCTTTCCGCATTGCCTGCATATTTTGTCCTTGGACCAGCAGTCCTTCTGGTCATGGATTGTTCTGCCGCAGCGTTAACATTTTGCAAATCCCCGTGTCATTTCGTAGGTGCCGTATTCCTGTGGCTTTTGTTGTATTTCCGCAGCTCCCCTGGCTGCTGCTTCGTACGATACTGCCACGCTGAAAGCCTTATCTAGCGTCAGCTCTTTCTCTGAGAGTAACTTCTTCTGGGTTCCTTCACTCAGGAGTCCACAGACAAATTTGTCCCGTAGGGTATCTGCCAGTCCTGGTCTGAACTGGCAGTGCTTTGATAGCTTGCGTAGTTCTGTCAGGTAATCAGCATTGCTCTCATCTTTATGCTGAGTTCTCCTGTGGAATTTAAATCTTTCTGCTATCAGCAGCAGTGCAGGGTTTAGGTGTTCCTGTAGGATAGCAGCAATTTCGTTAAAACTCTTCGCCTTCGGTTTGGCTGGAGTAATCAGGTCCCGCAATAGGCCGTACGTTCTTGCGCCCATTAAGTTTAGCAGTACCGATGCCTTTTTCTCATCGGCTATTTTGTTTGCCTCGCAATATACCTCGACTCTTTCCACATACGTGGTCCAGTCTTCTATTGCATTATCAAAGGCAGTGATATAGCCAGTCTTCGGCATCTTGGAAATCTAAAATGGTGCCTCCCGCGCTTTGCCTTCTTCCCCGATTTAACAAAATGGCACCTCCTGTGCTTTGCCTTCTTCCCCGCTGGATTAAGATGGCGCCTCCCGCGCTTTGCCTTCTTCCCCGCTGTTGCTAGCGCTGCTTTCCACGGTTTAAACTGCAGCTCCTCGCGGCTTTCTGCTTGTTTAATTTTTTTAAATTTTATTATTTTCACGCCGTTGGAACAACCCTGCGGGACTCTTGCCTCCCTCTTCTCGGGTCTGTACACTGCCCGGCTTCGTAGCACCGGCCGCGCCATGTGTGCTCCACCCTCTCTCTCTCTCCTCTTCCCGACAACGCTGCTCGGCCCCGTTGCAAGCCACCCGCTCGAGTTCTAGACCGCCACAGCCCAGGAAGGATCAGTGTACTACCTGCCACCAGCCCGATTAGCTGAATCACCGTCGACAGGAACCAAGCCCCACTCTCGACAGCCTCTCCTGCAAATCTTCAACTCCGCTGACTCAGAGGCGGATGCCCACGGTCGACGCCCGTTTCTACTGTTTCTTTCTTCTTTCTGACCTCAACCTCTGCTCACTTCGCTTCAGGGATGGATCCCATGAGGTGGTGCAGACTGTAGGTAAGTTCGTATCTGCTCGTCGCCAATATTATGTCCGTGTATAATTGAGACACGGACAGCAGGAGTTGATTACAACAAGTCTTTACTGAATGGAGACAACCTGGAACTGAAACTACAGAAGGCTGCTAGTGCCTTTTATACAGGGGTGGTCACTGCTGGTACTGCAGTCTGTGACCAGTTATTCCCTTAAAGGTACATACACAACAGAGAAGGGGTTACATTTCCTACCCCATCACCAGAGAGAAGCAGGACGAGCACGCAGGTGGCTTTGCCAGGATAGCAGGATTCCCCATGGTGCAGGGCGCCATTGACTGCACCCACATGGCTTTGCTGGCACCGCATAGCAATCCTGAGATCTTCCATAACTGCAAAGGCTAGGTGCAGTTAATGTGCAGTTGGTGTGCGACCACAGACAGCGAATCCTCGATGTGAATGCCCGCTATCCTGGCAGCAGCCATGATGCCTTCTTCCTGCGCCAGGTGTTCCAAGCATTCTTCCAGCCACCATATCAAGCTCGCAGCTGGCTGGTCAGAGACAAGTGGTATCCGATCTCCACCTGGCTCATGACTCCCCTCGCAACACTCCTGCCTAGCACTCATATAATGCGAGCCAAGCTGCCACCAAGAACATCAGTGAGTAGACCATCGAGGTGCTCAAGCAACAGTTCCACTGTCTTGGCCACTCAGGAGGAGCCCTCCAGTACTCACCGGAGCGGGTGTCCCATTTCGTGGTGGTCTGCTACTGGTTCCACAACTTGGCCATCATGAGGGCCCAGCCCTTGCCAGCAGAAATTGCGGGACCACCTCGGGAGGAGGAAGCGGCAGAGGAGGAGGATGAAGAGGATGAGGAGGACATGGAAGACGAGGAGGAGGAGGAGGAGGAACAGGAGTGAGGGAGGAAGTAGCCACTCAATCGGCCTTCTGGAAAGGCGGTCCGTGATAGCCTCATCAGACTGCGGTTCCAGTAAATTCAACCCCAGATCCCCGTTGCTCACCACATCCCCATCATTTCATCCCTGTCACAGGCCATATCACAGCGCACAGCTGAAATGAGAGACAGTACAAAATTATCCAAAGTGAATTAATAAATTTATCAATAATCAGTGAAAACACCTTTACAACAACAATATTTACTATTCACCCTTGTGCAACCCCTTGGTGCCTTGCATTACTGTGCCTTTGCCTACTCTAGTGCTCCTATGGAGTGTCTCCCCAGTGGCTGCAGCAGGGCTGGTGGAAGGCTGCTGAGTGTCCGTGCGGGAGACTTCAGATCGCCTTGCAGGATGCCCTCGACCAGCTCTGGGCCTGGAAGACCCGGCTGTAAGCTGCAACACCTCAGCATGGGCAGCAACAGTCTGGGCTGGCTGGATGACAGGCAGCGACAAGGGTAATGGTGGAGTGGCAGCGGTGGGAGCAGAAATGCTATCATCCTGAGAGAGGACAGCAGGCATTTGCTCCACTGACCCACTGCCACTCCCCTAGGGCAGCACCTCAGCATCCCTAGCAATCTGTTGCAGCACAGATTGCTGGCCTGCCGTGAAACTGTGAAAGTCCCGGTCGACGGTGATAGACCCAGCCACGATGGCAGCAGTCAGAGCTTGCATGCCATCAAGCTGAGACTGCATGAGAGCAGTCTGAGATTGAATGCCACCAAGCATAGACTGCATTACAGCACTAAGATGTTGCATCGCTTCCGGCTGTGCTGCAATGGAGGCTGCCAGATCGCCCATCAGCGGCAGCAGGTCTGGGTTGCCATGGTCTCTCTGGGAGACTACCATCCTTTCCAGACTGGAAATGATGGACTCCATGGTATGCGCAGAGCTTTGTGCAATATTGGAGGCGGACTCCTCCACGTTCCTTACCATTGCCAGTGGCTCTCGGGCACCCTTGCCATTGCACCTATTATCTCCATGTGCATGCCCATCACCCTTCTTCTGAAGGCCTCCCTATTGAGGTCCTCATCTGAGTCCTGTGCAGCAGAAGTTGTGCGGGAACATGCCCTCCGGGGAGCTGGCCCCCGAGCTGCCCTTTTCCCCTGGCCTTGCTGCAGCCCGCTCATTCCCAGTGCATCACCCTGAGCAGATCTCACTACTATACTAGCCTCTCTCAGGTGGATGTAAAAGCGCCCATGGCATTATTTTGAAGAAGAGCAGGGGAGTTAGCCCCGGTGTCCTGGCCAATATTTATCCCTCAATCAACATAACAAAAACAGATGATCTGGTCATTATCATACTGTGGGAGCTCGCTGTGTGCAAATTGGCTGCTGCATTTCCTACATTACAACAGTGACTCCACTTTAAAAGTACTTCAGTGGCTGTAAAGTGCTTTGGGACGTCTGGTGGTCGTGAAAGGCGCTACATAAATGCAAGTCTTTCTTTCGTTTGTATTGATTTAAGCCATCACATCATTACGTTGTTTATCTGTATGGCCATGACACATTTAACACTAGTGTCATCTTGATTAATTGTTTGCAATGTCAGAAAAAATTCACTACTCTAAATTAAAAAACCTAGTGCACGTCAATCACATTCCAGGCATCTCAATTTATTACTGACGTAAAGCAATCTTAAAAATAAAGACAAAGAAAGCTGTCACTTACTGCTGGGCTCTTCTGACCTGAAACTCAATACATACTTTCCAATAAGCAAAGTTCCACAATATTATGCAAAGCTTCCCACCTCTGTACAATTAAACTCTGATTGGCCCGAGGCTGTGTTTATTTAACGACAATCAGACTTTGTGGATTTTAAGGGACACGATCCTATCTTAGCATCAGAATAATACATTGTGCATTGCATGGCCTTAGAAAACATTTCTTTTTAAATTACAAACACGAGAGTTAAATGTGCCTGCCAAGAATGGCTCCTTTGTTAGGTTTCCTGCTTGATAACTGTAGGCTCTTCCGCATTTGCCAGAATCATTCCTTATTAAAGACATAAAGATATCTTTATGAGTCACACAGAATATTCAGCATTGGCTGGTGGTATATGGTGGAAGGAATGATTGCTGTTCCTAGGTTGAATGGAAAGGGATATACTGACTGGGCTTGACTTCTTGCTGTCTTGAAATCAGGCGACAAGTTCTATTTTGATTTATCACACAGTCAGTTCAATATCTATTGTATTTCAGAAGTAAGTGTAACTTCAGTATTAATTTGTTAGACATTGAGGCCCAATGTACAGGAAGATCGGATTTAGCGTACATGCACTTAAATTAAGGGTTTAAGATGATGTTTAATGTGTACCCACTGTTCTTCATTGTAAATTCGGAATCTAATCATATTGTTTTAAAGATGGTTGAAAGTGGTCATCACTGTATTGAATGAGTAATTTCCCACAATTACTTTTTTTCAACTGATGTACACCTGTAAATTTTCTTTTGATCCTGCACTCGTGAAGAAATACAATAAGCCATTTTTTTTTTTACATTCAATAGGTATGTGTACTTTGTAAAGAGTTGCAATCTTTTTGTTTCTAATCCTATGGTTTGTTGAGACGATTTTCTACAATGTGGCCTCAAGGCAACCCACTGTAGGTTTCTCAAAAATTAACAGATCCCCCAAAATGAAAGAAAACCCTATTAAAAATGACTTTGGACCCTTGCTAAAATCTTCAGGAGGATAAAAGGAATATTGGGCCTAAACAGGGAGATTCAAGGTCAAAAACAGACTTGGCATTTTAAAAAGGGGCATGTTTGGGCCTGCAATGGAAGAACAAAAGGCTGCAACAAAGAAATGGGATCAACCTCTGCAGTTAGACAGTTTGAGTATTAGAGTTAATCAGTTAATCAGTTACATTATAACAATAGACCCACAGAAGAGCAGTCTCCACCCAAATTACAGGACCCATCCAAAAACATGCATAAAACAAATCGCTTCGCCAACCTACAAAGAATCTCAGACCCCACAGGAAACTCAAACACTGAGGACATTTCACTACAATTAAATAAGAGCTCAACAGCTCTGGAAACCATCCCGAAACCACTTCTCACATTCTTAAACAACTTCAACAGCTCAGGGAGCCACCCCGAAATCGCTTAAACAAATTACACAACTCAATGTTAAATCGAGCCCGCCAAAATCTAACAATGAACCGAGACTGACTTGGCACGCAGATTAGCAGGCCTCGATTAGTATAATTGGAGGCCTGATCAAGAAGTGAAAAACAGTTCCAAGTACAAGTTGAAGAAAGGAGTTCAAGAAGAGCCATCATCAAGTAACATCAAGATCAAGGAACAAGCATCTCGAAGCAGTTCTCTCTTGAAGAAGAAGTAACACACCATCGGACACCTCGTTGCACCAAGGGCCCCACGAAACAACCAACTGAATATTACCCTCAGCCAACCGGGTAATATTGGGCCACCGCAACCAACAGAAAACCAACTCGGAAGAAACTGAAGATCCGCAAGTTTTTTTCCCACTCTACAAGCTATTCTGACTTACCCCTGGGTAAGATTTCATTCAAAAAGACTCTAAGCCCTATTTCTAACCAAATAAAATTGGGTATTCACCTGATAGATCCAATACGCATCCTACCCCATCTGCAGACTCACGAAGACTGACCAGATATGCAGGTGAAGTCCTATACCGTATCCGGGGTATGGCAGGCCCCAACCGACACATCTAGCGAACCTCGAAATCGCGAACCAGCTCAACTGTCAAGGAGTCATTTGGTGAGCATTATTCCTGGTCCTTTTAGAGTCTAACTTAGCTAGTAAGGTGGGATTGGGAGGGGTGAGATAGTTGTCTACTGTAATTTTCCCTCATGTATGTCGAAGTGTTTCCCCATTTTATTAGAGTGTTATTATTGTGTTGTATTCTCTTTCTCAAATAAAATTCAAAGTTCTTGCACCAAAACCAGTTGTCTGTTGCACTTTTATCACAATCCCCAAATAAGTCCAAGGTCTAGAACCAAGGGAGTGGGAGCGATTCGAACTGCTCATAAGTCAGAGGTGAAGCTGACCCCACACACCACCCCCTACATAATGGCGACCGTGGCAGGACCTTGGCAAAAGGGATGTGATGCAGTGGACACTGTTTTTGAGGAGATAACTAAGATGGAAGAGAGAATTTCCTCTTATGTGTTCAAGAAAGTAAATATAACAAAAAATGGGTGCTCAGTCTTTTGCGTGCTGAGTGTCCAATGGATGCTGCAGCCAAGTGGACTGAGAGCAAGGACCACAAGAAATCTGTGGAGGAAGCCATCTGGTTGGTATGCTCCCAGCAACAGATCCAGCTTTTAGATAACTGCATCGAGGCACTGACAGAAGAGCTGCGGAAATCAGCTCAAGTGTCTCAAGCAAGGGCTCTAGCAAGGGAAAAATTATTGGCAGAACTAACCGCCCAAAATCAGGAAAAAATGCAGATAGTAGAGAAACATAGAAACAGACAGGAATACTTTCGGTGTCAGGTCACCGAAGCAAAAGATAATGAACTGGTGTTACGGGAAGAGAACGCCCGCCTTGCCAAGCAAGTAAGAGAGCAGGAGGAGAGGTTGAGAGACGTACAGGCAGCTTACAAGATAGCAAGCACTAGGGGGTTTGAGGCGTGAGATCACAGCCCCTGTCAGAAGCAGGTCGATTGTTTGAACCTTGCTCTGTCCAGGGCAAAAGGCATGGTGTGCCTAATAAGCCCGGGTGTGACCCGGGTGGACCTGGAAGTGCAAGGGGAAACTGTTCGGACGCCACCTGTGGCGCTGGGCAGTGACCCGGTTTGGCAGCAGGAGGGACGGACGATTTGTGAGGCCGGCAGGGAGTGCACACCAGCACCACCTGTGGCGCCGGGTTTGAACGCAGTTTGGCAGCAGGGAGAGGTGGGCGAACCAATGCAGGAAAGGTCGGGCCGGGGCCGATGTGCCCGGTCCGGCAGCAAAAGTTTGGCCCGCCTGGCGGTGATGGGGGTCAGGGACCCCTTGAAAGCCAATTCGTGGTTCCCCATGGCACCCAACAGCTTAGGGCTATGATAAGCCACCTGAATAAACTCACCCAAAAGGGGGACCCCTCGGTCCACTTCATGGAAGTGGCAGCGGACATTAACGAGTGCGATGACTCCGAGATGGCAAAAATGCTCCTTTTCTCCCTGGATGGCAACCTCTACCAGTCCCTCTCTGCGGAGAGTGAAAAAGGGCAGGGCAGATACGCTGCTATCCGGGAGGAAGTTCTGGAGGCCATGGGTATGAATGATGGTAGTCCCTTCTCCCGGGTGGAGAGGACAACACAGCTAGCAGGGAAGACCCCACAGGTTTTCGCAGACCGACTGTGGCCTGTGTATAAGAGTGCCTGTAATGGGGTTCTCGACCGGGATCACCTGAATCAGGATGAGCTGACCCACTGGTTCCGAAGCCTGGTGGCAAACAGCTTGCCATGGATCAGAGCCAAGGCTGAGCTGTGGTATACATAGAAACATAGAAACATAGAAGATAGGAGCAGGAGTAGGCCATTCGGCCCTTCAAGCCTGCTCCGCCATTCAATGAGATCATGGCTGATCATCCAAATTCAGTACCCTGTCCCTGCCTTCTCCTCATATCCCTTGATCCCTTTAAACTTAAGAAATATATCCAACTCTTTCTTGAATATATTTAATGAACTGGCCTCCACCGCCCTCTGTGGCAGAGAATTCCACAGGTTCACCACTCTCTGGGTGAAGAATTTCCTCCTCATTTCAGTCCTAAATGTCCTACTCCTTATCCTTAGACTATGACCCCTGGTTCTGGACTCCCCGACCATCGGGAACATCCTTCCAGCATCTAGTCTGTCCAGGCCTGACAGAATTTTATAGGTTTCGATGAGATCCCCTCTCAATCTTCTAAAATCCAGTGAGTATAAGCCCAATCGACACAATCTCTCCTCATACGTCATTCCTGCCATCCCAGGTATCAGCCTGGTGAATCTTCGCTGCACTCCTTCCATGGCAAGAACGTCCTTCCTCAGATAAGGCGACCAAAACTGCACACAATACTCAAGGTGCGGTCTCACCAAGGCCCTGTACAACTGTAGCAAGACATTCTTGTTCCTGTACTCGAACACTCTTGCTACGAAGGCCAACATACCATTTGCCTTATTAACCGCCTGCTGCACCTGCATGCATACCTTCAGCGACTGGTGCACAAGAACACCCAGGTCTCCTTGCACTTCCCCTTCTCCCAATCTATTGCCATTCAAATAATAATATGCCTTCCTGTTTTTGCCACCAAAGTGGATAACCTCACATTTATCCACATTATAGTGCATTTGCCATGTTTCTGCCCAATCACCTAACCTGTCCAAATCGTACTGGAGTTTCATGACATCCTCCTCACAGCATACCCTCCCACCCAGCTTTGTGTCGTCTGCAAATTTGGAGATATTACATCCAATTCCCTCGTCCAGATCATTAATATATATTGTGAACAGCTGGGGTCCTAGGACCGATCCTTGCGGTATCCCACTAGTCACTGCCTGCCACTCGGAAAACGACCCGTTTATTCCAACTCTGTGCTTTCTGTCCGCCAACCAGTTCTCTATCCAAGTCAATACCTTGCCCCCAATCCCATGTGCCTTAATTTTGCACGCTAATCTCTTATGCGGGACCTTATCGAAAGCCTTCTGAAAGTCCAAATACACTACATCCACTGGTTCTCCCTTATCTATTTTACCAGTTACATCCTCAAAAAATTCCAGTAGATTAGTCAAGCATGATTTACCTTTTGTAAATCCATGTTGACTTTGTCCGATCCTGTCACTGCTTTCCAAGTGCTCTGCTACTACATC
Source organism: Somniosus microcephalus (assembly GCF_052327205.1). Classification (NCBI taxonomy): domain Eukaryota; kingdom Metazoa; phylum Chordata; class Chondrichthyes; order Squaliformes; family Somniosidae; genus Somniosus; species Somniosus microcephalus. Next base: position 49,142,076 of record NC_140997.1, read on the forward strand.
TTTTATAATGGACTCTAGCATTTTCCCCACTATCGATGTCAGGCTTACCGGTCTATAATTCCCTGCTTTTTCTCTGCCACCTTTTTTGAATAGTGGGGTAACATTAGCTACCCTCCAATCCATGGGTACTGTTCCAGAGTCTATTGAGTTCTGGAAGATGACCAGCAATGCATCTACTATTTCTAGGGCCACTTCCTTAAGAACCCTGAGATGTAGATTATCAGGCCCTGGGGATTTATCGGCCTTCAGTCCCATCAATTTTCCTAACACCATTTCCCTACAAATACGGATTTCTTTCAGTTCCACCCTTTCATCAGACCCTATGTTCCCCGGTATTTCTGGGAGGTTATTTGTGTCCTCCTTTGTGAAGACAGAACCAAAATATGTATTTAGTTGGTCTGCCATTTCTTTGTTCCCCATTATAAATTCCCCCGATTCTGACTGCAAGGGACCTACGCTTGACTTCACCAATCTTTTTCTCTTCACATATCTATAAAAGCTTTTACAGTCAGTTTTTATGTTCCCTGCAAGCTTACTCTCATATTCTATTTTCCCTTTCTTAATTAATCCCTTTGTCCTCCTTTGTTGAATCCTAAACTGCTCCCAATCCTCAGGATTATTGCTTTTTCTGGCCAATTTGTATGTCCTCTCCTTGGATTTTATGCTATCCCTAATTTCCCTTGTTAGCCACGGTTGAGTCACCTTTATTGTTTTATTTTTATGCCAAACTGGGATGAACAACTTCTGTAGTTCATCCATTCGGTCTTTGAATGTTTGCCATTGCCTATCCACTGTCAACCCTTTGAGTGCCATTCCCCAATCAATCCTACCCAACTCGCTCCTCAGACCATCGTAGTTTCCTTTATTTAAATAGGGAAAGACCCCCGGGTCACTGAGGAGACAGTGGTCAGACAACTGACCCTGGCTCACCGGAACGGTAGAGGGACAGAAGAGCACCCACCAAAAGGAAAAGTACATGAAATGAAACCTAGTAATAAGAAAGAGTGGCACCAGGAAGGGGGTAACCCTTCCGACACGAAGCGTAACTGCTTCGGGTGCGGGAAGAATGGGCATTGGAGAAGGGACTGTCCGTGGAAGGATAACATAGGAAAGAACTCCCCAGCTCCTGCCTCAAGAACCGAAACACCAACCTCTCCCCTCACGTTAGACTCAGTCGTAGCTGCGATCTGAGCTTTATTAAATGGCCCAGGGAAGGTAGCCACCACCACTGGTGTTTTAACCCCATCTGCCCCATACAACCCAGACCTATGACTAGAACCAGCGCAGCCTGTCTACCTGTGCCCCCTTGAAAGACGCACCCAGGAAGAGACCTCCCGTAATATGCGGGAATACCTGCGGTGCCAGGTTACGGAGGCCAGGTTAAATGAGCAGGCCTTACGGGAGGAGAACGCAAGATTAACAACGGAGCTGACGGTTTGGAGGGTCAGCTAAGGGACATTAAAATAGCTCATAAGGTAGCTAGAAGTAGGGGTTATGAAGACTCTGATCATGGTCCCTGCGAAGAAAGGATTAAAAAATTGACCCAAGCCTTGTCTGAGGCCAGAGGCATGATCTGTTCAATGGCACCAGGGGAAACCCGGGTGGAGTGGGACGAGGAGGGTCAGGAAGCAGAGGATAAGGTTAAGGATAGAGATCCTCAGCCAGCAGTTATGGCAGACTCACAGACCGCACTGGTGGGGGCAGTGGCTTGTGTCACTGGAGGGGTCATCCCACCAATTATTTGGGACTCACCCCCAGTAACCGGAGCCCTAAGAAGGTCTCCTCGCATACCACAGCCTAAGCCACCATGGTCACCAGTGTACCAGTTTAAACGGTTCAGCCCCAGAGGGGTCGCAACCCGAAAAGGAATGCCCAAGGTCAGGGATCAATCTAAGGACAGGGATCCCCAACCTGCAGCCTCCAACGGTGAGGGACTCACAGGAGAGGTAACGTAGGGCAAGGAAAGCAAGAGGCGTCCCCAGCGTGTGGCCTCAGGCTGCAAGGAATCCACAGGACAGGACAGGGACTCGGCAGCCACACAGAATGGGGTAGTGTGCTGCAGTACAAGAGGGCGCATTCCCCCGATCATCTGGGATTCAGGGAAACTCCCAGTTGTTTTAAGAAGGACTCTCCGGGCCCTGCGGTACAGGCCATCTTACGCCCAGGCGTACAAGCTGCCCAGAAGCCGCCCAAGACAGACGCCAAACAAGAATTAGCCTGGCCGCCCAGAGATGGGCAGCGGATGTACATAGCTTTTCTGATGAATGTTAGGAGTATTTTCCTTATGGTTTTGGTAGTTTTAGGTTTATTATTATTTAATTATTTTACAATAAGTAAGTTTAAATTTCGAGACTCGATCATTTGTCAAGCCAGAGAACCTTCTCGGGTCATGGCTATCTGTTTTGTGTGTCCCTACAGAGAGGAAACCGGCATGAGGAGGGTTCTGCTCCTGCTCGCCCTGGTAGGGGTGAGCACCGGTGACAGAGGTGACGTGGAGGACTCCCACATCTATGGGTGCTCGGGAGAGAGAGCACCAATCGTTACCGCTGGGGGTGGCGAACGGGGTGTGGAGGAGCTCGCTATTTACTTCCATGAGGGAAGGTGGCCAGGGTGGCTGGGGTCTAACTCTACACAATACTCCAGCCAGACCGGGTTCACCTACGGGGAGGCCTCCATCCCGTGCCCCAGGGAACAGGTCGTTGCTACAAGGGTCAGTGTCACTGAGGGGAAACGTGTATGTCTTACATGCAAGGGACGGATTCCCCTGGATAGGTGGTCATGGCTCAGGAAGCTGAGCAAGGACGTAGGGGACCATACAGCCAACTGGGAACAACTGGGGAATGACACCCACCGGACGATCACAGGGACCCAAGGGGGAGTGAGTGTGTGTTGGGATAAGTGGTGGGAGTCGGAACAGGGAATCTATATCTGCATGTGGGGATCAGAGAGAGCCTGCCTCACAGGCATATCCATCATCTTCTCCAGACAATGGCAAGATACCGGGAAGGGGATGGGGTGGGATTCTAGCCTGCATGCATGCATGCGTGCTCCCACACTCCCTGATCCCAGTCAACGCCACCGAACTCGTAGCACGCACCCGAAAGCCCCTGCCCACGACCCCGACATCACGGACAGTAATAGAGAGGTGTCCTACCACCACCAAGGGAACAGGGAATGGATTAGCGCTGGTGCCGACCGAAAAGGTGGTGCCCTAAGGAGACAGAACAGTTATACCAGGCCCTACTAAAGGAAATGTTTAGGAAATTTTACGAATTTGATTTTGCCAACATAGACAAAGCAGGGCTATACACTTTACAGGCTGAGCATACTATGGGCGCGGGGAGACAAAGAAGGGGAACCTGGAACGATATTTTCATCACTTATAATACAGGATCCTCTGTAATAAATAGCCTGGACGATATAGAACTGCAAACACAGGTAAATGGCTTAAAAACCCAATTACAAAAGATCCTAACAGAGGAGAACACAATGGTAGGCTCAGAACTACACGAGGACCAAGCTCTAACGGTCCATTTAAAAGAAATCATTGCTGAGCTAGAAAGACATGCAAAAGCAGTAAATGCACTCATACGGGAGGATAGGAATGCTTCAGATCAGGCTGCATAGAATGAGGTGTGTGTGCTATACGGGGCATGGTTGCTGGGCGAGGGCCGCAGAAACCTGGAGGATTTAAAACAAGGTTTAGTCCCCTCCTGGATTAGCAACAAGCACCTCGCAGCCCTCTACCCGTTTAGCAATTCGCTGAGCCTGTGTCAGCTCCGCCTAGCCTCTGAAGCCTACCCTGTCCCAGTAGATTGCAGGCATTCCAATCACACTAACATGGGGATAGTAGTGAGGATGCCAGTCATGGGTGGGACAGCCCGACCCGCACCGATATAAGAACATAAGAACATAAGAAATAGGAGCAGGAGTAGGCCAATCGGCCCCTCGAGCCTGCTCCGCCATTCAATAAGATCATGGCTGATCTGATCCTAACCGCCAATCTACTATCACAGAACCATCTCCTGAATCTAACAGAATTAGACACACGAAATAGGAGCAGGATCAGGCTACACGGCCCCTGGGCCCGCTCCGCTACCCATAGGGCCATGTCCGATCCGAACCTAGACCCATGTCCAAATTCCTGCCCGCTCCCCGTAACCCTTAATTCCCTTTACTTCTAGGAAACTGTCTATTTCTGTTTTAAATTTATGTAATGATGTAACTTCTACAGCTTTTTGGGGCAGCGTATTCCATGGACCTACCACCCTCTGAGTGAAGTAGTTCCTCCTCATCTCAGTTTTGAAAGAGCAGCCCCTTATTCTAAGACTATGGCCTAGAAATTCAGTGGTCTGCGCCACCAGTTTGCGCCCAAAGAGGGCACTTAGTGGCTTTTGCGCCACTGGCCACACCTACCGCGATATTTAGCGGGGCGCTAATGGCGGCGTTAGCCTGTAGCGCTGCGCCGCCACCGATGACAGCCAATAACATTAAGGCAGTAGGCTTTCCTTTATTGATGGGATTCTGCTGGAAGCTTCAGTGATTTGTTAGTTGTGTCTCCTCTTACCAAGTGTTGTTCTTGATTGATATGGGCCAGTGTTGATGTTTGTTAGGAGAATGTCTAAACTGATGTAAATCTGCCAAAGGATACAGGACAGAAGCAAGTGGATCTTTGATTGACAGTATTATACTGAGTGTAAGTGATGTTTAGATGAATGGGTTTGAGAGGACAGGAGAGAATAAAATCTGGTTAAGATTAAGTGTGAAAAGTTTCTTAAATGCTGGACAGGTCAACTCCAACAATAGTTAGGTTGTACCTGTTCTTATAAGGACATCTGCTCACAACCTTCTGATTCTTTTTTATCCACTGCAGTTGGTCTTGGACTGGTTTCCATAATTGATCTCAATATCATATTGTCGATATTTATACAGATTCTCTGTTGGTTTTCATTGGGATTTCTTTCCTGTGGTGGACATTTAAACATTTGAAATGTTACTACTTGACTTAAGTTATCTGCTCTTTTCAACATTGCAGCTTTCCTCCACAATGGAGTTCAGTCCTTTTGCTGAATTTCTCAATAAAAAGATAATAAAAGGGGCAATTTTAACCCTATCCACTTGGCGGGAATTGGGCAGAAGCATAGTTAAAATCATCCAGGTTATTCATCTGCCTAAAAGCCGCCAGGAAATCACCATTCCAAATTATAACCTGAAGGTGGCAAAGACACCCTCCCAAATCTGATGGGGTCCTTCTTTACATTTGTACGTTGGGTGCCCCTTCCCATTATTTTGGCAGGAGGTCAGCTGATGGGGTCAGAGAATGTTAAAATTTCCAAAAAAGTAATTCATATACTGATCCTTGTTGCACATTTCTGACCTGCTTATTGTGGAGCTTAGTACTCTTTAATCTTGTCTATGGGCAGTTGGAAACATCCTAAGATTTTCCATCATGCAATATTGGCAGTCTCCATATTCGAGGCTCACTTCAGGTCCTGCAGATTTAAAGGCTATATATTTTGTAAATTGCTAAAACTGAATAATAGAAACGTCAAGCAACTCTTGAAGTATTTCTACCAATGTTGTACTTTCTCCATATCCCTCTGATGGCTAAAGATTGTGGAGGAGGGGACAAGTTCTCAGGAAAGTATATGTGCCTGTGTCCCACTATTTCGATGCTAGAAGACACATCTTCAAATCCACACACACAGCATCACACATTACCCCATGGTTCTGACTTATATAATTAGATTCCTAATACAAATGGTATATTAGTGTCAATTTGTGCCAGAGTAATAAGCACAGTGTGTGTTGTGGGCTTGCATCCGCTTGCAACCCCAACAACACTCAAGAAGCTCGACACCATCCAGGACAAAGCAGCCTGCTTGATTGGCACCATCCAGGACAAAGCAGCCCGCTTGATTGACACCCCATCCACCACCTTAAACATTCACTCCCTTCACCACCAGCGCACCGTGGCTCCAGTGTGTACCATCTACAAGATGCGCTGCAGCAACTCGCCAAGGCTTCTTCAGCAGCACCTCCCAAACTCACGACCTCTACCACATAGAAGGACAGAGCAGCAGGTGCATGGGAACACCACCACCTGTAAGTGCCCCGCCAAGTCACACACCATCCTGACTTGGAAGTATATCGCCATTCTGTCATCGTCGCTGGGTCAAAATCTGGGAACTACCCCCCTAACAGCACTGTGGGAGTACCTTCACCACACGGATTGTTGCAGTTCAAGAAGGTGATCACCACCACCTTCTCAAGGGCAATTAGGGATAGGCAATAAATGCTGGGCTTGCCAGCGACGCCCACATCCAATGATCGCTAAAAAAAAGCTCTGAAGGAGGTATCATTTATCACCAAATAGCACATGATAACAAATGCAGAAATGGAAGTAACACATTGGGCCAGATTTTACTGAAAAAATAACAGTGCGTGAACTTCAACTTTTAATTTGTTTTTCTTACTACAGGAAACTTTCTGGTATCCGGCACGGATGGGACCGACGTGTTGCCGGTTCATCAACAATTCCGGATAACCGAACGCTATAGTAAAAGATACGGAGCTCAGAGCTCTGTATAAAGCAACAAACCCTGTTGCACAATCGGCACAAGTTGCAAGCGTCTCTGTAGCTTAGCAACAGCTTCAGCTACACCTTTGCAAAGCAACAAATAGAGTAAAAAAAGTAACTAAAAGTAAAAAAAGTTACCTGAACCGACTCCTGAATTTTGCTGGTGGATAGAGCATTCCGGTTATTTAGGGACCGGTTAATCGAAAGTTTCCTGTACTCCTTTCTGTCTCTCTTAATCCAATCTTTCTTCCCCTCTCTTTATTTCATTTTTTGTACCTGATTTGACATTGAATTCACCCACTCTAATTCACTCTCCTTCTCAATTCTTTCCTCTGTTTATTTCTCAATCCTTAAATCTCATTGGTTAAGGAGATAGACTGTTGGTCCCGTTGTTCACCAATGCCCAGATGCTCTGTTGCCCTCGTCATTATCGGCTCGCACTTCCAGCAACTTACAGAGCAGAAAATGTTAAAACCTAAATGTGCAATTCTAAGTCTAACTAAAGGGTCACGCAACGAGATGCCCCACTCCAGCAAAATCTGGCTATTGTGATTTTACCAGCATGTTTTCAAATGGGAAAGAGATACAAACAACAAACTTTTGAAGCCAGAAAAAACAGCTTCCTGCAGCTCAGATGCTTTTCTGCCAAGTTACGATGTTGTACTTGCTCTGTATGTGATTGATTCAATATTGATTCTTCATTTTTATTACTGTAACTTGCTGTGTTTTATAAAAGCTGTAGTCATTTAGAACAGAAGTTTAAATGTTAAGTACTGGGAATACAGCCACTCTACAGGCCTTTGAATATATCATGGAAAATGTGACATTTCCCAGTGGAACAAGAATTGACTGGTAATCTGGCGAGCAATTGGAAGAACTTTAGAAAAATATGGGACAACTATGAAATTCCATCATGCCTCATTAAGAAACTTAAAATGCCAGAACTGTTTCATCGATCAGCAGTATGGCAGAAAAGCACTCAAAATACTTGAGAGCCTCCAGTTTGAGACAGGTAAACCAATGAAATATGAGAACGCTATATATTCAACAACCAGGGCCAAGAGTCTGTTGAGACAATAGATTTGTATGTAACGAACATCCGCACATTAGACAGAACATTTAACTATGGGGCACTAGGGAAAAACCTAATCAGACAGGATAGTTATTGGCATGCAGGGTAATAGTACTAGGATGAGACTTTTGGAAGGCTTGAAGATATCATTAAAGCTTGTGTTGACATGTTAAATCAGTGAATCAATAACAACGTACACAGGAAGAAGTCCAAGGTGAAAAGGAGAAAATGATATGAAGCCCAAGAAGTCTTTGAAAGCTCCTGAAATAGAGTGAAATACTGTGGGAAGCTTGACATCAGGAAGAAAAGGCTGCCTTGCTTGGGGTCAGGTCAGAAGTATATATATATATATATATATATCGGGAACAGAACCATTTCTCAGCTAAATGTTCACGGCAAGAAACTGGAACAAAGGCAGCAACTGCATGCTGTGTGATGAAGCTATAGATGGTTGGGATGAAGGCTACATTTTCTTGCTTGAAGATGCCTTCAAAGGAGAATAGTGAAGTTAGAAGGCTCTCTGCCCCTTCAAGTTTAGCCCCAAGGTTCCACCTATACAGTTGCTGGCCAGGAAATTATCTCTAACTGTAAAAAAAACTTGTCAAGAAGCACATTAATGAATGGGAACTGAAGCATAGTGGTTATGTTACTGGATTAGTAATGTAGAGGCTTGAAATAATGATCCGGAGATATGAATTCAAAATCCCACCACAGCAGCTGTGGAATTTAAATTCAGCTAATTAAATAAATCTGGAATAAAAAGCCAGTACCAGTAATGGTGACCTTGAAACTATCAGATTGTCGTAAAAACCCATCTGGTTCACTAATGTCCTTTCGGAAGGCAACCTGCTGTCCTTACCGGATCCGACCTATATGTGACTCCAGAACCACAGCGTTGTGGTTGACTCTTAACTGCCCTCTGAAATGGCCTAGCAAGCCGCTCAGTTGTATCAAACCGCTCAGACAAATAATAAGAATAAAACCAGACAGACTACCTGGCATCAACCTAGGCACCATATTCGGACACGGCAACGGCACACCCATCTCACTCAACCCTGCAAAGTCCTCCTCACTAATATCTGGGGACTTGTGCCAAAATTGGGAGAGCTGTCACACAGACTAGTCAAGCAACAGCCTGACACAGTCATATTCACAGAATCATACCTTTCAGCCAACGTCCCAGACTCCTCCATCACTATCCCTGGGTATGTCCTGTCCCACCAGCAGGACAGACCCACCAGTACAGTACAGTTGGCAAGGAGTGGCTCTGGGAGCCCTCATCATTGACTCTCGACCCCATGAAGTCTCATGGCATCAGGGCAAGAAAACTTCCTGCTGATTACCATCAACTGCCCTCCCTAAGCTGAAGAATCCGTACTCCTCCATGTTGAACACCACTTGGAAGAAGCACTGAGGGTAGCAAGGGCACAGAATGTACTCTGGGTGGGGGACTTCAACGTCCATCACCAAGAGTGGCTCGGTAGCACCACTGCTGACCAAGCTGGCCGAGTTCTGAAGGACATAGCAGCCAGTCTGGCCCTGCGACAGGTGGTGAGAGAACCAACACGAGGGTAAAGCCTACTTGACCTCATCCTCACCAATCTACCTGTCACAGATGCATCTATCCATGACAGTATTGGTAGCAGTGACCACCGCACAGTCATTGTGGAAATGAAGTCCTGTCTTCACACTGGGGACACCCTCCATCGTGTTGTGTGGCACTACCACCGTGCCAAATGGGATAGATTCAGAACAGATTTAGCGGCTCAAAACTGGGCATCCATGAGGCGCTGTGGGCCATCAGCAGCAGCAGAATTGTATTCCACCATAATCTGTAACCTCATGGCCCGGCATATGCCTCACTCTACCATTACCATCAAGCCAGGGGACCAACACTTGTTCAATGAGGAGTGCAGAAGAGCATGCCAGGAGCAGCACCAGGCATACCTAAAAATGTGGTGCCAACCTGGGGAAGTTGCAACACAGGACTACATGCATGCTAAACAGAGGAAGCAGCATGCTATAGACAGGGCTAAGCGATCCCACAACCAGATCAAAGCTCTGCAGTCCTGCACATCCAGTTGTAAATGGTAGTGTATAGGAACGGGGGTTCCTATCAAAAAGACTGAGTTCGACTCAGGCAATTAAAATAATGAACTTTAATGAAACCAAACGAGTTTAAACTGGAAACTGCTAGAACACATCAATAACAGGTCTACTCTCCTTGAGGGCTCCATGAGGACTGATCCTCTGGTCAGAAGACTGACGTCATGATGTCATCACGTTCTTCCCACCATTCGGCATCACGTGACTAATGGCATGACGTCATCACGTTGAAACCGTGCTGTAAAGGTAACTAGACATTGTACAGTCAAACAGTGTAATTGAAGATGTAAAGTCTGTGGGTTGTGCAGTAAACAAGTACACAGACTTTTGAAGTACAAACAAACAGGTCTTTACTATTCAGAGGTCAGGGCGAATCTGCCCTAGTTATCCTGTAACATCACTTATATACTGGTGTGGTCACTGTCGGTATTACCGTATACAGAAGCCAATCAAATAGTGCCACACCTAAAGTAGTTCTCTTAAAGGTGAACGGTTACACTCAATCGTTCCCTTAAAGGTAGACGGGTACATACACTACAATCCTCCCTTTTTAGCTTATTACTTACAGGGTCCCCGTTAAACATACATATCTTCAACTTCACATAACAATTTACAGATATAATCTCAGTGGAGAACAAACAATTTACAGAGATAATTCCGGTGGAGTCAACGTCATATAAAACAGTTTACAGATATACTTTCGGTGGGAACAGTTCACAGGTTCAGTCTCTGCGGAAACAGTTCATAGATTCAGTCTCTGATCTTGACTCATTCCGAACAGCATCTCTTTGGTGTAGCCGGTTCACATGGCTAGCGTGACTCCTCCATGGCCTTTTTCTTAACGTAACAGCTTGACCTTCCGTCCTGTTGAACCAGCAATGCGGACTTTTACAACCAACTGGCTGTCTTGATAATTTTTGGGTTTTCAACTAATTTAGCTCCTTTCATGGTGTCCCGCCTGGGATGATAGTATTTTAGACAGTTATTATCTCCTGCTTCTTCTTTTTCTTTTCTGCCTTTTTGAAACTCTCGGAGCTCCTTTCTCTGCGGCCATCTGTAGCGCCACCAACTCTCTATGTTCATTCTTTAGTTGTTCATATGCTTTCACTAAAACTAGCTTTTCGGAGGTTGCCGAGTTAACCCCTTCCAGGATTGTAGTCTGGGCCCGTTCATACTGTTCCTTCAACTTGTTACACTCTGCTTGCAACGAGTCGTAGAGATGAACTGGGATAAAATCCTGGCTTCCTGAAGATTCCTCTTCCTTTAGGTCGTTCTGTAAATAGTCTAGTTCCTGAACAGTTTCAGGGAGATGTGATCGGTACTTGGCCACGATGGCTCTATGGTCGCTCTTTTCTCGAGCTAGCTGTCTCTGTTGTCTTTCCAGGTTCTCCCATTCAGTGTCCCAGAACTTTTCCATATTTTTCATCTCTTGTACGAGACGGTCACTCCACTGTTCTAATTGTTGTCGTACTTTGACATAAGTTTGAGTCCGAGCTCGGTGTTCTTCCGTCATGGATGAATCCTTAGCTTGAACAGGCTCAGAATTCTCTGTCAACCTGGAGTTCTGCTCTGTAACTTTATTCTTCTTGGTGACATAAGTCTTTCTGCATGTCTTTGTTTCCTTCCCCATCGTTGGCAAGTCCCCTTTAGCCTTGTCATGCATATTTGAATTGGTCTTATCGTCATCCATCTCAGAATCTGAGCTGATAGCTTGCACTGAATCCTCCTTCATTATGGCTTTTAGGTAGTGCCATTCCATGTCTATTTTCTTAATCCACTCCCGTCCTAGAAGTGGTGGTCCTCCCTCAGGTAATACGTACAAATTCATTCTTGGGTGTTCTTTCCCTCTATCTCTCACCTTGACTCTTATTTTCCCCATGGGGTATACATTATGCCCCGTGTATGTCTGTAATACGAACTTGGTATTTCTCAAAGGTATGTGAGAGAACAGCCGGTGGTAGTCCCTTCGGTTGATGACTGATAGAGCTGATCCAGTGTCCAGCTCCATTCGTACTTGGACTCCAGCTATTTTTAGTACGACCCAAATCGTTTGTAGATCAGTTTCTTTCCCCACATTGTGGATCTTCAGACTACCCAGCTCCTGGTTGTTTGGGTCTGAGTCTGAATTCTGTTCGTCTGAACTCTTTTCAGCCACCTTGTGTACCTTGTTGTACTTTTCTTGTGGTGGCTTCCGTTGATTGTTGGTCTTTTTCCCGGACCTGCATACCTTCGCGATGTGACCCAGTTTGCCACATTTCCGACACTCTTGGTTCTTAAACCAGCAGTGATTCTGGTCGTGCGTGGTCTTCCCACAACGGTAGCATTTTGTTGTGCTCGAAGTAATTTGGTCCACCCCGAGTGCCGCCGCCTTTAGCTGCATTTCGGCCGTTCCTTTCGCTGCGGCTTCGTGTGATGCAGCTATGAGGACAGCCCTGTCCAGTGTGAGGTCGTTTTCTTCTAGTAGGCGCTTTTGCGTCCCTTCCTTGGACAATCCGCCTACGAACTTGTCTCGCAGTGCCTCTGTCAGATTCCCTCCGAACTGGCAGTATTTCGCTAGCCTACGCAGTTCGACCAAGTATTCTGCGTTGTTTTCGTCTTTCCGTTGCGTTCTTGCATAGAATTTGAATCATTCAGCCAACATCAACGGTGTGGGGTTCAAGTGGTCCTTCAGAACAACCACAATCTCTTCGAAAGACTGATCCACCGGTTTAGCTGGTGCTAGTAAATCCTTCAAGAGCCCGTATGTCTTTGCGCCCATCGAGTTTAACAATGTTATCGCCTTGTCGTCTTCCTCTATTTTGTTGGCTTCACAATAGATCTCGATGCATTCCACGTACGTGGCCCAGTCTTCTATTTCAGAATTAAAGTCGTTAATATTCCCTCGCTTAGGCATTTTTCTTCCCTTGGGAGCAGCACCAGTATTTCTTTAAGTATTACTTATTATCTTTTTTTTTCTAAAATGGCGGTTTTCCTGCGAAAATGGCGGTTTCCCGCTCTTCCCTTCTCTCCCCGCCCACTTCAATGGCGGTTTCCCGCTTCTGTCGGCTCCTCCGCCTAATGGCGGCTTCCCGCGTTTCTTCCTGGTGGAAGGGGTACGCTTTCCCCGCAGCGGACAGGTTCAGCCTCTGGGCTGGCTCTCGCACAGCTCCCCCTACTCGGCTCTGTCTTATCCTCCCGGCCGCACGGCTCTACCGGTGCTGGGTACACCCCGTTAACGGAGGACAGTTCAGCCGCTGGACTGGCTCTCGCGCAGTCTCTCTCCCCGTTCTCGGCTCCTGTTCGCTCTCCCACTCCCGCACGCTCGGTTTTGCCGGCTCTGAGTACCCCGTTGGTGGAGAACAGCTCAGCCGCTGGACTGGCTCCTCGCAGTCTCTCACTCCGCACCCGGCTCTCACCCGCACGGTTCCTGTTCGCCTCCCCAGCCCTCTCGCAGACCGGTGTTTCCCTCCCCGGCTGCGGCTGGGTTTCTCTTCCCGCGCCTACTCGCAGGCTCAGCGCTTCGTGGCTGCGGTCGCTGCCCGGATTTTTCCCGCCGATCGCGGTCCGGCTGTCACCCGACGCCATTGGACCCGACTTTTGACCGGCTCAGCTCCCCCTCGACCGAGGTCGAGTGCTCTGCCCTTATCCTCCGGATATTCTCTACACCTTCCCCTACTCACAGTCTCTTCGGCCGCCTTGTTTCTTGCTGGTCGGCTCACTCCACACCGTGGTAGCAGGGTAATCAGTGCCTGTTGCTGATGAAGCTTTTGTTGCTAGTCTTCCAGCTTCTGTAAAGTACCACACTTTCTGTTGTTGTAGCCTCGTGTTTTCTTTTGGTAGCACGACGAGGGCGGTTGCCTCTCTTCGACGCTCTTTGTTACTTTGCTATTCTTGCCGCAGGGTACGATCGGACTCGTCGCCACTGTAAAGTCTGTGGGTTGTGCAGTAAATAAGTACACAGACTTTTGAAGTACAAACAAACAGGTCTTTACTATTCAGAGGTCAGGGCGAATCTGCCCTAGTTATCCTGTAACATCACTTATATACTGGTGTGGTCACTGTCGGTATTACTGTATACAGAAGCCAAACAAATAGTGCCACACCTAAAGTAGTTCTCTTAAAGGTGAACGGTTACACTCAATCGTTCCCTTAAAGGTAGACGGGTACATACACTACAGAAGGTACAGTAACTACATTGCTGCTAAAGGAATTATGTACAGCCGCTCTGAGTCCTTTGGTGGCTCCGCCACATGCGCCCCCGCAGAATTGTCTTTAACAGAAAAGGTGAGGCGAGGAGGAGGCCTGATGAGCCTGTCCGATCGACTTCGGTACCCTGGTAGAGGAAGTTGACGACCGGTGGTCGAGTTGGCAGTCGGTTGCGGCTGAGCAGGCGCGGCGAGCGCGGTGGAGTTGTCAGGCGGCTTTGGTTGATCTGGTGCAGCGGCAACGGGCGGTCGGCCACGTTTGGGTGGTTGAGCGACTACGACAGGGTGATCCAGGTCCAGGTGAGCCGGCTTCAAGCCGTCCACCGAGACGTGATCCAGCTTCCCTCCGACGTCGACCGAAAAGGATTTGTCTCCTGGTTCGATGACGCGGAAAGGACCAGTGTAAGGGGGCTTGAGCGGATCCTGGTGAGCGTCGTGGCGGATGAAGACATACTCCACATTCTTCAGTCCCGGTGGCACGTAGGAGTGCTGCAAACCGTGATTGGATGTAGGTATCGGAGCAAAGCATCTGGCCGCTTCTTGGTGGTGAACGAGTTGCCAGGAGGCGGACCATGGCTCTGTGGGAGAAGGGAGGAAATCTCCTGGTACGCGGAGCGGCTGGCCATAGACGAGTTCAGCCGAAGACGATTGTAGGTCATCTTTGGGCACCGTACGAAGACCCAACAGGACCCATGGGAGTCTGTCCACCCATCCTGCGCCTTGAAGACTGGCCCGAAGAGAGGCTTTAAGCGACCTGTGGAATCGCTCACAAAGGCCGTTTGCCTGTGGATGATAGGCAGTGGTGCGATGAAGTTTGGTACCGAGCCCCTGAGCCACAGCATTCCAAAGATCTGAGGAAAATTGTGGCCCGCGGTAGGAAGAGATGTCCACCGGTACCCCGAAACGGGCAACCCAACAGGAGATGAAAGCTCTAGCGACATCTGCCGACGTGGTGGAAACCAAAGGAATTGCCTCTGGCCACCTAGTGGTGCGGTCCACTATGGTGAGGAGATGAGTATAACCCTGAGACGGCGGAAGCAGCCCCACGAGGTCCACATGCACGTGGTCGAAACGACGCTCCGGAACAATGAACGCAGCCACTGGAGCCTTGACATGACGCTGGACTTTGGCCTTCTGGCAAATGACGCAGGTATTAGCCCAGTCACGGACATCGATGTGCATACCTTTCCAAACGAACTTGGCCGACATAAGCCATTGCGAAGCCTTCATCCCTGGGTGCAACAACCCGTGTATGGCATCAAAAACCCTCCGGCGCCATGCGACTGGCACTATGGGACGAGGAACTCCCATGGAAACGTCGCAAAGGAGTGTGGCACCTGCGGCCTGGAAGATGACGTCGGTCGCTTGGAAGCTAGAGGGGGCGGTTCTATATGATTGGACCTCAGAGTCCGAAACCTGATCTGCCGCCATGAGGGCGTAGTCGATTCCCAGGTGCACTGCATGGACGTCGCACGGGAGAGGCAATCTGCCACCAGGTTGTCCTTACCAGACACATGTTGAATGTCCGTGGTAAATTTGGAAATGAACATCAAGTGACGTTGTTGACGAGTGGACCACGGTTCGGCGGTCTTGGCCATGGCGAACGTAAGGGGTTTGTGGTCGACAAAAGCCGTGAAGGGGCGCCCCTCCAATAAAAACCGGAAATGGCGAATGGCGAGGAAAAGGGCCAGTGGCTCCCTATCGAAGGTGCTGTACTCTTTTTCATTCTTTCGTAATTGATGGCTGAAAAACGCCAGCGGTTGCCACGTGCCATTGACCCACTGTTCTTGCACTGCCCCGATGGCATAGTCTGACGCATCGGTGGTAAGGGTGGTAGTAGCACCTGGAAGTGGGTGCGCCAGCATGGTTGCATTGGCCAAAGCGTTCTTGGTGTCGTCGAATGCCTGGACCATTTCAGCTGTCCAGCTGATTGGATCTTTACTGGACTTGCCCTTGAGGGCCCCGAACAATGGTTGCATGAGTTGAGCCGCCTTGGGGACGAAACGATGGTAGAAGTTGACCATCCCCAGGAACTCCTGCAAGGCCTTGACTGTTGACGGCTGTGGGAAAGAAGTAACTGCCTCAACCTTCGTCGACAAAGGGACGGCGCCGTCCGATGTTATGCGATGTCCCAGGAAGTCGATTTGTTGCAGGCTGAACTGGCACTTGGCCGGGTTGATGATTAAACCGTGTTGGCTGAGGCACGTAAAGAGGGAACGCAAATGGGAGATGTGCTCCTCCTTGCTGGCACTGGTGATGAGTATGTCGTCAAGATATATGAAAAGGAAATGCAGGTCTCGAACAACAGAGTCCATTAAACACTGGAACGCTTGTGCTGCGTTCTTTAACCCAAACGGCATCCGCTAGAACTCAAAGAGGCCAAAAGGGGTGATGACTGCGGTTTTTGGGACGTCTTGTGGGTGCACTGGAACCTGGTGATATCCACGGACGAGGTCGACTTTAGAGAAGATAGAATTTCCCGCCAAGTGGGCCGAGAAGTCCTGGATATGCGGGATCGGGTACCGATCCGGAGTGGTGGTGTCGTTGAGGCATCGGTAGTCACCGCATAGCCGCCAACCGCTGCCTGGCTTTGGCACGATGTGGAGAGGAGAGTACCAGGGACTCTTCGATCGCCTAATGATCCCGAGCCGCTCCATTGTGGCGAACTCCGCCTTCGCAGCTGCGAGCTTGCCGGGTTCGAGCCTTCTAGCCTGCGCATAAACCGGGGAGCCAGTAGTGGTGATGTGATGCTCAACACCATGTTTCGTCGCTGAAGAGGAGAAGGTGGGCCTTGTCAGCTCCGGAAACTCCCCGAGGAGCCGCGTGAAATCATCTGGAGGAGGGAAAGCACAGGCAATGGATCGCGCCACGGAGGTACCGTGGAAGCACGGAATTGAGTGGAAAGTGGCCGCATTGATCAGCCGGCGGTGCCGGACATCGACTAGTAGGCTGTTGGCACACAGAAAATCCACCCCTAGGATAGCCTGTGAGACTGTGGCCGTGACGAATTCCCAAAAGAAGCGCTGACCGCCGAAACAGACTTCGACCCGCCGCTTTCGGAACGTTCGAATAGCTGTGCCATTAGCCGCCATGAGGGAAAAACCGAGGTTCCCAGTCTGCATGTCAAGCTTCAACGCAGGTAGAATGCTACACTGCGCCCCGGTGTCACAAAGGAAACGGCGGCCCGAGAGGGAATTGGTGATATAGAGGAGTTTCCCCGTAGAACCGACAGCCATCACCACTGCGGAACGCCCATTAGACTTGGTCATCTGTCGCCAGGGACGCCGCCTGCGCTTTCTTGGGTTTTTTTGGGGCGAAAAGCTGCAGGGGGAACGGCAGCGTCGTGCTTTCGCGCCAAAACGGGTGTGGTAGGAGCACCAGCCCGCTGTAGGAGAAGCCGGGGCCGCGTCTGTGAGGGGAGGGCACCTCGTGGCCGCGCAGCACTGCTGGGTAACCGTGAAAACCTTATCGGCTTCGGCCGCAAGCTTGGCGCAGTCTGTAATGTCAGATCTGGCTAGGGCAGCCTGAACCTGTTCAGGCAGTTGATGGAGGAAAAGCTCCCGGAAGAGGAAATATTCCGGTTCAGCACCCAAGAGCGTGAGCATTTGGCTCATGAGCTCGGACGGTTTGGAGTCCCCGAGGCCGGGCAGCGTGATGAGCCGGCGAGCACGCTCCGACTTTGATAGCCCAAAAACCTGAAGCAACCGCCATTCAGTTTTGGTCTCCTTACCTAAGGAAGGATATACTTGACAGAGAGAGTACAACAAAAGTTCACTAGACTGATTCCTGGGATGAGGGGATTATCCTATGAGGATAGTTTGAGAAGGCTAGGCCTATATTCCCTAGAGTTAAGATGAATGAGAGGTGATTTCTTTGAAACATATTAAATTCTTAAAAGGCTTGACAGGGTAGATGCTGGGAGGATGTTTCCCCTGACTGGGGAGACTAGAACCAGGGGTCACAGTCTCAGAATAAGGGGTCGGCTATTTAGGACTGAGATGAGGAGAAATTTCTTCACTCAAAGAGTTGTGAATCTTCGGAATTCTCTATCCCAGGGTGCTGTGGATGCTTTGTCATTGAGTATAATTAAGACAGAGATCGATAGATTTTTGGATATTAAGGGAATCAAGGGATATGGAGATAGTGCAGGTAGAAGATCAGCCATGATCTTATTGAATGGCAGAGCAGGCTTGAAGGGCCAAATGGCCTACTCCTGCTCTTAGATCTTATGTTCAGCCAATTCGATTCACTCCATGTGCAAAAGAGTTGCAGGGCTATGGGGAAAGGGCAGGGCAGTGGGACGAGCTGAAGTGCTCTTGCAGAGAGGTGGCACGATCTCGATGGGCCGAATGGCCTCCTTCTGTGCTATGATTCTACAACACTGGCAGCTACCTGACAAAGTGGAAAATTGCCCAGGTTTGTCCTATCCACAAAAGACAAATCCAATCTGGCCAATTACCGCCCCATCAGCCTACTCTCAATCATCAGCGAAGTGATGGAAGGTGTCATCAACAGTGCTATTAAGCAGCACTTACTCACCAATAACGTACTCACTGTTGCCCAGTTTGGGTTCTGCCAGGACCACTCGGCTCCAGGCCCCATTACAGCCTTGATCCAATCATGGACAAAAGAGCTGAATTCTAGAGGTGAGGTGAGAGTGACTGCCCTTGACATCAAAGGCAGCATTTGACCGAGTGTGGCATCAAGGTGCCCTAGTAAAATTAAAGTCAATGGGAATCGGGGGGAAAACTCTCCACCAGCTGGAGTCATACCTAGCACAAAGGAAGATAGTTGTGGTTGTTGGTGGCCAATCATCTCAGCCCCAGGACATTGCTGCAGGAGTTACTCAGGGCTGTGTACTAGGCCCAACCACCTTCAGCTGCTTCATCAATGCCTGACACATCTCCTGACTCTCCAAAGCCTTTCCACCATCTACAAGGCACAAGTAAGGAGTGTGATGGAATACTCTCCACTTGCCTGGATGAGTGCAGCTCCAACAACACTCAAGAACATCGACACCATCCAGGACAAAGCAGCTCGCTTGATTGGCACCCGTTCCACCACCTTGAACATTCACTCCCTTCAACACTGGTGCACCGTGGTTACAGTGTGCACCATCTACAAGATGCACTGCAGCAACTTCTCAAGGCTTCTTCGACACCACCTCCCAAACCCGCGACCTCTACCACTTAGAAGGACAAGGGTAGCAGGTGCATGGGAACATCATCACCTGCAAGTTCCCCTCCAAGTCACACACCATCCTGACTTGGAAATATATCGCCGTTGGGTCAAAATCCTGGAACTCGCACCTAAACAGCAGTACCTTAACTTCAGGGACTGCAGCGGTTCAAGAAGGCGGCTCACCACCACCTTCTCAAGTGCAATTAGGGAGGGACAATAAATGCCGGCCTTGCCAGTAATGCCCACATCCCATGAATGAATAACAGATTTTTTAAAAGAATGTTGATATGAAATGTTCTTCCACTGGACACATGGCTTGACTGGGAAGGTGATTAAAGGGTATGTAAAGAGCACCTATGCATCAATCTAATGTTACTAAACACAGTGCTCAAATTGAATCTCGTACCTTATACAAAAGATACTGTTTAACATTAATCAGGGCCGGAGTGGTCTCCTGGACTAACATCAATCACCTAAGGGGGTCATAAAGGAACTTTGCAAATTTTACCCTGCTTGGCCTGGGTTTTTACTTGGTTTTTTGCTTCTCCCAGAAGGTCGCATGGCATGCAAGTGGGGTGGAGAGTTTATGTATAATGATGCACAAGGCACCGCAGTTGTATGGGACAGGCTGGCTGAACCTGTGGGTCATTTCCTGTCTATCATTGTTCGTAATCATTACCCACTTCACACAGACAGATATAATTTTACTTCCAATTTCCACCCTGCCCTCACCTTCACATGGTCCATCTCCGACTCTTCCCTTCCCTTCCTTGACTTCTCCGTCTCCATTTCTGGCAATCGGCTTTCAACAAACATCCACTACAAGCCCACCGACTCCCACAGCTACCTGGACTACACTTCCTCCCACCCCGCTTCCTGTAAGGACTCTATTCCTTTCTCCCAGTTTCTCCGTCTCCGCCGCGTCTGTTCTGACGATGCCACCTTCCATACTGGTGCTTCTGACATGTCTTCCTTTTTCCTCAACCGAGGATTCCCCTCCACCGTGGTTGACATGGCCCTTGACCGTGTCCGTTCTATTTCCCGCAGTTCTGCTCTCACCCCTGCCCCTCCCTCCCAGAACCACGGTAGGGTTCCCCTTGTCCTCACCTTTCACCCCACCAGCCTCCACATTCAACGGATCATCCTCCGCCATTTCCGCCACCTCCAACGTGATCCCACCACCAAATACATCTTCCCCTCACCTCCCCTTTCAGCATTCCGAAGGGACCGCTCCCTCCGCGACACCCTGGTCCACTCCTCAATCATCCCCAACAGCCCTGCTCCTTCACCTGGCACCTTCCCGTGCAAGCGCAGGAGATGCAACACATGCCCTTTTACCTCCTCCCTTCCCACTGTCCAGGGCCCCAAACACCCCTTCCAGGTGAAACAGCGATTTACTTGTACTTCTTGCAATCTAGTATACTGTATTCGCTGCTCACGATGAGGTCTCCTCTAGATTGGGGAGACCAAACACAGATTGGGCGACCGCTTTGCGGAACACCTCCGTTCAGTCCGTACGGGTGACCCTGAGCTTCCGGTCGCCTGTCACTTTAATTCACCGCTTCACTCCCACTCTGATCTCTCTGTCCTCGGACTATTGCATTGTTGCAATGAAGCTCAACGTAAGCTCGAGGAACAGCACCTCATCTTTCGATTGGGCACTTTGCAGTCTGCCGGACTCAACATTGAGTTCAACAATTTCAGATAATTATCCCTGCCCCCATTTTTCATGCAGTATGATTTTTGCCATTCCCATTTGCAACATTTTATCTTTCCTGCCTCTTACAAAAGTACAGGATATTCTTTCTATTTCTTCCTCCCCTCCTAAACCCCCCCCCCCCTGTCTCTGCACCTGCTTAATATCTGTTACATCTCCAGCTTTTTCCAGTTCTGATGAAGGGTCCCAGACCTGAAACGTTAACTCTGTTTCTCTCTCCACGGATGCTGCCTGGCCTGCTGAGTATTTCCAGCATTTTCTGTTGTTATTTCACACAGACAGATGCCTGTTTGGACTAGCAAAAGCAAAACTATTCACTGTTGCTAATTCGGTATGTTGTATTTTTTCATGCTACTGCAGACAACATTTTAGTCCATGGTAAGGGTGAACTGCATCACTATCTGAAACCCGAAGCTCTCATGAAGTGATGGCAACAAAACGATATTGAATCGGACAAGGGTAAGGTAAAGTTCAAGGAACGAGGAGTGAAATGTGGATCATTGGCCTTCTGGAGTTGGACTAAAGCCAAATCCTCCTAACGTTGAAGCAATGCTTAAATTGTCACCTTCCACCAAAAACCAAGAAATCCAGAGAATTCTTGGAATGACTTAGGACGTCCCAAAGCGTTTCACATCCAATGAAGTACTTTTGAAGTGTAGTCACTGTTGTAACTTAGGAAACGCAGCAGCCAATTTGCACACAGCGAGGTCCCAGAAACAGCAATGAAATAAATGACCAGGTCAAAGGTTTTAGGATAAATATTGGCCAGGACACTGGGGAGAACTCCCCTGCACATATGCAAAGAATGCCGTGGGATCTTTTACATCCAACAGTGAGGGCCAACGGGGCCTCAGTTTAACGTCACATTCTTAATATGTACTGCTGATTATGAATAACCTTGCAGTGACTATATTGGTCATTAATCGTGTAGGGTGGATGTTATTACACATCAGTTATGCAGAGCATATTGGCTATCACAGTCTACCCAAAAACAAATCGGCTCAAAGTGCAAAAAAAAACCACAAAACCTACAGTACAGAGTAAACCAATAAGAGTTACATGAGGATGATTTGAAGGCTTTGATCTTACTTCAGGGAAAGATGACAGTTATAAACTGCTTCAGACTGCTTTTGTATTTAATGACATTATCCGAACCCATTAGGACGATTACTCCCTTGTAATCACTGCTGGTGGCTGTTATTGTCTGAAGCCTTGAAATGACACGGTGTGGCAATTAGTGTACAAGTGCTTCATGCATTTGTATGAAATACCTATTTTAAAATAAACGTGCTAACGTGGCCATTAAACTGGCAGACAAACAAATTTCATGTGACCCGTTGTGCACTTGTTAGTTAACATTCGCACAGTATAATTTCTGGGCCGGTAAATTTAAATCAGTCGCTAATAAATGCGGTCTCATTAATCAATTATATGAAAACAACTTTGCTATCACTGCATTTCCATGTAACTGTACTAGATGAGGCATATCACATTCATTTAACGTTACTTTGAAGTACTGGGAGGTTGTTAACACAGCTGGAGGTAATGAGAACATGGAGTGAAACCGCGGTTTGATTTCTTGTACAATGCTCTCCATTCATTCAGAATCCTAGCACTCTGCTATGTTCCATCAAGTGAGCATGGCTCCGTGATGCTTTGTTTGCCAGCGGTTTCTTTGGGAGATGCCCGAGGAGTGATTGCTGGCAAGTTATTTTGAGAACAACACAGGGCGGCTCCAATTCTCCTTGCACAATTGATCATTGCTGCCCCTGCGATGTTCTACAACCTTTTGAGCATTTCAAGTGTAAAAATACACACAATAGGCAACAAGGCCCATCTAAAGCACCAACCGTTTAAACAGAAAGAGATCAGAAGCCTTTAATGAAAATAATAATCATATTAAAATTGGTTACATTGCACTGTGTGACAGTGTCAGTGTGCCACCTTTTTTATGTGGAGTGTGTTTTTTGCAGCTGTTAGATGTAGTCTGCCTGAATCTGGTAACCTGAATGTATTGCCAGAATAAATAGCCATATTTAGTATTTGGGGTAACAACAGAAAATGCTGGAAATACTCAGCAGGACAGGCAGCATCCGTGGAGAGAGAAACAGAGTTAACGTTTCAGGTCTGGGACCCTGAAACGTTAACTCTGTTTCTCTCTCCACGGATGCTGCCTGGCCTGCTGAGTATTTCCAGCATTTTCTGTTGTTATTTCAGATTTCCAGCATCCGCAGTATTGTGCAATTATTTTAGTATTTGGGGTATTGTTGTAATTGGCAGTACAGGTATGTATGCATCAAGTTTCCAGAGTACCGCAGTTCTTTTTTCCTTTCATCGCAGGGATCGTAACTTATTGATGTGTCACTTGCACTGGATGTGAAGTTGCTTCTAGACTAAGGCACAGTCAGTCCTTCAGCAACTGTCTGTTTTCAATTCTAGAAACTGCAAGAGAGGGAAATCAAGGCCCCAAAATCTCCTTTTCATACCACTGCTAATTGCATCATTTTTTATCCTCTTATTTACTCCCTCTATCATGTGCGGGTAGTTTGGATTGGAGAAACCCGTTCTAATAATGTTGAGCTCTATTAATCTGTATATTATTAATTTCATTATATGCTGTCACACTCTATTGAAAAGCTCTATGAACACTGCCCTCAAAGGACATATTGGCCTAGAAATTCAGTATAGCCACTTTTGGGGCGGTAAAGTCGGGCGGCCGCCAAAGTTTGCGCCCGGCGCAAAGTTGCGCCCCCTTCGCCGATATTCAGTCGCAACGCCCCAAGAGGTTGCTGCTGCGCTAAAACAGGCGATGCACGACTATCTTTAGGCGCTAAGCCGGCAGTGCTGAGCGATACCACCGAGGCCGGGCGCAGCGCAGGTGCGGCGAGTTTTTGATTGACGGCAGACACTCTGGCGCCGGTCAGCTCTTAAAGGGGGAGGGTCGATTTGTTTGCCTGCCACGCCCTGCACACTGCAGCCCTCAACCTAGGCCTGACCACTTCAGCTTCACCTGTACAACGCCCAGGACTATGGAGAAGGCCAGGGAGAGAGCGCAGCGCTTCAGCGACGGTGACCTAAGGGTGCTGGTTGGCGGAGTGGAGCGCAGGCACAATGTTCTGTGACCAGAAGGTGGCAAGAGGCCGCTGCCCAGCGCCTACCGGAAAG
The DNA here is from genome assembly GCF_052327205.1 of Somniosus microcephalus. Lineage (NCBI taxonomy): Eukaryota > Metazoa > Chordata > Chondrichthyes > Squaliformes > Somniosidae > Somniosus > Somniosus microcephalus. Next base: position 49,166,081 of record NC_140997.1, read on the forward strand.
CCTGGAGGGAGGTGTCCAACAAGGTCTCTTCCAACAGCGTGGTTGCCAGGACTGCTGTGCAATGCCGGAAGAAGTTCAACGACCTCACTCGGGTTGTCAGGGTGAGTACCCTTTCCAGTGTCCTCCTCATCCTTGCATGTGCACCTCACATTATGGGCAAAGGGACCTGAAAGCCCTAATGGCCAGCCCTCATCCAGCAGCTATGGGACTGGCATGAAAATCACTTGCACATTCAGCACTTTACACACTGTCCAAGCTATTCGACCATGGGAGGCAGTGCAGACAAGATCAGGGCTACACACTGTCCAAGCTATTCGACCATGGGAGGCAGTGCAGACAAGATCAGGGCTACACACTGTCCAAGCTATTCGACCATGGGAGGCAGTGCAGACAAGATCAGGGCTACACACTGTCCAAGCTATTCGACCATGGGAGGCAGTGCAGACAAGATCAGGGCTACACACTGTACTTAGAGGCCGTCCTTTCTCTTGCAGGCCAAGGTTGCGCACAACCGGCGCAACCAAACTGAGACCGGGGGAGGCTGTCCTGACATCAAAGAGCTCTCCGACCTCGACCAGCGTGTGGAGCGCATTATGGGAGGCCGGCTGATTGGCCCCGTCGCCACTGGAGATGCCAACCCTGTTCTGGGCACCAATGGTAAGGGCATGACCTTTTGGACCTCTCTCGTTCCATTTGCGCATCAGATCAGCATCCTTTGCCACTGTCCGACCAATGCGGTGAATGGCACCACTCATGCCTCCCTCGCTGCCGCCCTGTCCTCACTCTAAAGCTACTCTTGTGCCTTCCTGCTTTCAGATGGTGAATCGCCAGGTGAGGAGGCGGGCCCTCAAGCTGCCACTGTCAGCCCTTCGGAAGACGAGGAGGAGGAAGAGGAAGCCGGCCCATCAGTGCCACCCTCAGCCGCGCCAGCCCATGCCGATGTAGGGGACACGTCTTCCCTGGAGGGGAGCAGGGGGGAAGGGTCGGAGGAGAGTGAAGCTCCGGGGCCCAGCGGCCTGCAGCAACGCGGGAGGGATGGGGAAGCTCGGCGGACTTCTCCCCAGAGGGTGAGTGCGGCCTCCAGTCCTGCGACAGTCAGCGCAGAGGAGGTGCGCCTCCTAGAGGAAATGGCCGTCCAGGCTGAGCGCAGGCACACTGAGCTCATGGCTGCAGTGGCACGGATGCCTGACTCCATAGAGTCACTGGCAAGGAGTGTGCAGGAATTCGGGTCAGCACAGGCCAGGAGTCTGCAACAATTCAGTGCAGCACAGGCCAGGAGTCTGGAACAATTCAATGCAGCACAGGCCAGGAGTGTGCAGGACATCAATGCAGCACAGGCCAGGAGTCTGCAGGACATCGCGGCAGCACAGTCGGCTTCTAGCCAAGTGCTCAGTCGTGCCATCCATTCACTGGCTGGTGTATTGCGGACACAGAGCAGGGCCACACGGGCACTAACTGCTGCCACCCTCGCTGGATCAGCCAGGCCTCGCCAGGGCACTCGCCGCGCAGCAGCAGCCCAGCAATCTGTCCTTCAGCTGGTTGCTGCGCATGCTGCACTGCTGGCCCGTGCGAGTGCCAATGTGTCAGGCGACCAGCGAGCACCTGCGATCTGCCAGGTTGCCACCATTCCTGCAGCCGACACTGCCACTCCGCCATTGCAGCTGCCACGAGCTGCTGGACAGACTGCTGCCGCCCAGCCACAGTTGAAGCAGTCAGCAGCCGGCCCCTCCAAGGCCAGAGCTGGTGCAGGCCGACCCCCAAGGGCATCTGCCGTCTCGCCATCTGCCCCTCAGCAGCCTTCCCCCAGCCTTGCTGCAGCCACTGGGCTCCCATTGAGGAGGAGCAGCAGGGCGGGCAGGGGCCAGGCAAGGATGCGCAAGGCATCGCCCTTGAAGGGCAAAAAGTAGAGGTATGCACAAATGCCTGGTGCTTGTTGGAAGGCCGACACTTGTGCAGTTGTTTGGGTGTAAGGCCGAGACTGGTGTCTATCTTTATTTGTGTAAGGCCGAGACTGGTGTCTATCTTTATTTGTGTAAGGCCGAGACTGGTGTCTTTCTTTATTTGTGTAAGGCCGAGACTGGTGTCTTTCTTTATTTGTGTAAGGCCGAGACTGGTGTCTTTCTTTCTTTTTGTAAGGCCGAGACTGGTATTTTTGTGTTTTTGGAGGGGGCTTCGCCACATGAGCATGTAATGTGGGAAGGGCAGAGGTTTTCAATAAATTTTTGTTGTTAAATTGCAGTGTGCATGGTTTTTTGGTTAAGTCCTGGTTGCCCTGCTCGGCTGAGGGCTTGTGGAGCGGCTACATTCATCTGCTGACATTGGCACAAGCCAGTCCCTGAGAGGGGGCCTAGAACCGACGTTCAATAAGCCGGCGACGGGCGGCCCTTGCACTTTGTGCCTCCCTCCTGTGCTGGTCCTCCTCCTCCTCCTCCTGCTCCTCCTCCTCAGGTGGTCCTCCAATGTGTGGTGGCAGTGGCTGAGTCCTGCGGATAGCCAGGTTGTGCAGCATGCAGCAAATGACGACGAAATGGGAGACTCGCTCCGGCGAATACTGCAGTGCTCCCCCGGAACGATCGAGACAGCGGAACCATTGCTTCAGGACGCCGATTGTTTGTTCGATGATGTTCCTGGTCGATTGATGGCTCTCGTTGTATCGCTCTTCAGCAGGGGTGCTGGGCGCACGGAGCGGGATCATCAGCCAGGTACACAAAGGATAGCCTTTGTCCCCGATAAGCCATTCTCGTGGGTGAGGCTGGGCCTGGAGCATGTCTGCCACAGAAGTCTGTCGGAGGATGAAGGCATCGTGGCTGCTGCCTGGAAAGCGGGCATTGACAGCTAGGATGAGCTGCCTGTGGTCACACACCAGCTGGACGTTCAGCGAATGGTAGCCCTTCCGGTTGCGGTAATCCTCGGCATTCTCCAGTGGTGCCCGCAAAGCCACATGCGTACAGTCAATGGCGCCCTGCACCATGGGGAAGCCCGCGAATGCTGCAAAGCCCATTGCACGCTGTTGCTGCTTGTCAAGGGCCATGGAGAAGGAGATGAACTGACATCTCCTTTTGAAAAGGGCATTGGTCACCTGGCGGATGCAGCAATGCATGGCGAACTGGGAGATGTTGGCAATGTCGCCAGTAGCGGCTTGGAAGGAGCCAGTGGCATAAAAGTTGAGAGCCACCGTCACCTTCACTGCCACCGACAAAGACGTCCTGCACCTCAGCTGTGGCTGCAGATCACCGGCAAGCAGCTGGCAGATCTCTGTGACCACGTCCCTTCTGAATCGCAGCCTCCGAACAAACTGCTCCTCAGACATCTGGAGATAGGAGAACTGCTGGCGGTATACCCTGGGTGGGTAAGGCCTCCTTTGCCGACGCCTGTTGCCCCCTCTCCGTCTAGCCAGGGCTGCCAGTCTCTCATGGTGTCTCTGAGCCCTTTGGATGTAATTGAGAAAGCCAGCGTTGACACCCATTGCAGCCCCCATAATATGCTGGCAAGCAATGAGATGTCAATGAAGGCAAAAACTTTTTGAAAGCTGTGGCCTGAAGCCAGAAGTACCTGTCCGAGTGTTGGGCCAAAGCAGAAAGCTATCTACCTTGGTCTCTCTCCAAAGATCCGTTTCGCAAGAAGGTGTGCTGCAAAATGGCAGCGTTTTATATTGCAGGATGAGTGCCCTTTAATTTGCGCCCCCCGCGCCCCGCATCGGCTGAGCACCGTTCCACTTCACAGTGGCTTGGGGCGCCAGGCGCACAATGGGGCGGCGCGACTGAAGTTCCGGTTGGGGGCGCACAAAGAACGTTGCACGAGGAAATGACGTCATGATCTGCGCGCGCAGCTGAGCGCGCGCAAAGACTTTGCGCCGCCGCTAAATCTCTAGTGAAGTTGGGGCGAGGCGCAGTTCGCGCTTCGCCCGGGCGCAAGCCGCCTCGCGCCCGGAATCTACTCCTCCTAAGGCGCTAACGGCTGGCGCAACCAACTGAATTTCTAGGCCATTATGTGATATATTACGTGACAATCTGAAATGCCATCTTGCCTGCCATGTGTCAGACATGGCTCACTCAGAGACTTGAGCACAATGTCTTGACTGACACTCCAGTGCAGTACTGAGGGAGTGCTGCACTGTCTGAGGTGCCGTCTTTCAGATGAGACAGTAAACTGAGGCCCCGTCTGCCCTCACAGGTGGATGTAAATGATCCCATGGCACTATTCAAAGAATATTACATTACAACAGTGACTATACTTCAAAAGTGCTTCATCGGCTGTAAAGTGCTTTGGGACATCCTGAGGTTATGAAAGGCGCTATATAAATGCAATACTTTCTTTTGGTTGAACCCAGTTACAGTTCCACATTTTGGCCATAGGGCTGTGCTATGCAGCAATTTTTGCTTTCAACGCTCACTCAGTCTACCATTTTATCTCCTCTCGCAAGTATCAAATCGATGGGTCTTATAGACTGGTTCTAGATGGCTGCTGAGTTACTAGTTAAAAAAAGAATGACATGTTTTGTGGTCCATCATGGGCACTGTCCACAGGAGCCCACTTCTGTTCTCAGCAGCACTGGCCTCCATCGCCCTGCTGTACCAGGTAGTAATTTATATTAAAAGAATGCTCCATTTGTCCTGGATGCTCCATCATCCCATTGCCTCTCTCTGCTTCTTACCTCGCACCTAGCCTGCAGTGCTCCTGCAGTTCCTGCCATCAACCCAGCCTAACGTTACAATGCAGGTTAGACATGCAGCCTTTGGGGCCTGGGCTGATACAGGAGCTCAAAGCAGTCCTATATATTCTGACCAGTGGTGACTTCCAGAGCTGATGGTGAGCACTTGTCACTGGGATAAGAAGCAACCACAAATTCTACCAGAGATGTTGACTCGATTGCTTCCAACAACACTTCAACCAGTTAGAACGAGAAGTTCACCAACAGAGTACGTTGAGGTAACTGGCAATGGTACAACAATCTAATTCCTGTAATTGCACACAACGCAACCCTGATACAAAGGGTGCAGCTTATTCTTTCTGGGCAGATGCATATCAAATATTAAAGATGATTTTTAACACAGATGGCATATTCTAAATTACCGCCACTGCTGTTCCAATGATGGGTCTTACGGTTTAGATCAGCTGTAGACACCTTCACGTGCTCCGGTGTCAATCTCTTCCCTAAGTGGTCTGAGCATTTTACCTTTATTTTTCGCCTTTTCGGTATAATCCCTGTGTAAGTGCAATCCAGGAAATTCTGTCTCAATACTGTTAATAAGTGCAATTAAGATGCAATTTAGAAGTTGCTACTTATTTATAAAAGATTCTGAATGTCTTGCAATGGTGTAAGTATTTTACATATAACGGTAGTGCTATTTAGTTGTTAACCTTTAGTTAAAATGATCTATTTCGTTATCCTTGTTTGTAATAAATTTTAATATAAATCACAAGTGACTTCAAATAATTCTTAAAGCATAATGCATTGTAATTCAATGTATAGGATTGTTGGATCCCAGCAGTAGGAAACTCACCTTTCTAAGGAACTTTCATCCATCAGTCTGTGATAGTTTTAAACCAAGGTATCAGAAAAAGAAAGACTTGCATTTATATAGCACCTTTCACGAACTCAGGATGTCTCAAAGCGCTTTACAGCCAATGACGCACTTTTGAAGTGTAGTCACTGTTGTAATGTAGGAAAAAAAGAGGTAAAAGGCCAGTATCTCACCCTTTGCACCACCCAGTCCTTTTATAGGCACAATCTTGACAATCACACCATCAGGTCAGCTGTTGAAGTTTATGTTTATTCATTATTATAACCACTAGCACAGTTTGAAGACGATCCCTACATCTATCCTGGGCTCTCCTCCACCTTGTGTGCTGATCCAGGTATTAACCGATCTAAAATTGCAACTATACAGTGAATAAATATTAAGAATACTGTGGCATATGATCATTTGAAAACTTGACATATTTGACAGTATGTTTTCCGTAACATAATGTTCTTCAAAAACATCATGTTGAAGAGATATTTTTAATTTTGATAAACTGAAGTCATTATATTGACATTGTGGAAGCTATTCTGCCTTTCTTTCCTGGATTTAAAAAAATCTAAAATCTAAAATGCAAATGTTATTGTCATTTGACATATCGTACCAGCTGATATATAAGGAAGCAGATTGTCTGTTGAACATGTTTCCTACCCATAATATTTTCTTGGCATGAAGATAAATGGAAATTTTACCTCATTAGATTTTCAGGTGTTCTTTATTTACCAAAGGAAAGAAATTATTCAAAACTCTTGAGAAGTTTTGGTAGTTTTCAGATGCACCAAGCTGATTTATTTGCAACACCAAGGAATGTGTCTGGTCGATTGTGAGGGGTTTCCACAGATTCTAAGAGTGAAGCCCATTGACAATTTTCTAAGTTGCACTTATATACTTTACTTCTTGCCCCTCCAATGTTTTCCCTTACCCCTCTTTTCTTCATGGTGGTACAGGTGGGCCTCCCAGTTTTGTTTTGACCAGTTTATGGTTTGTCGTGCTGGTAAGCTGCACATGTTCCTATGGTCTGTGCAGGATGTATCTCATTTGAAGAATGGAGAAAACTCTACCAGGCACTGAATCAATGTTTCTCAGACAAATAAATAAAAACATTCTAGAGACATTCGCACAATAGTGAAATCCCAGAGAAAGCAGCTCAAGGAGAATTGAGCAGTTCCTGGACAGAATGGAGAGCTTGTAAGGTTAAGTGGCATTGTAACAATAGAAACTTGCCTTCAGCACAAGCACTTTGTGGCCATTTCTATATTTTCCACTTCACTAGAGTGCACTTTCCTTCTTTTTTTTAGGATGTCATACAATTCTTGGTAACTATGGTTGCACAGCATCATAATGCCGGCTTTCCATTGTAACAGTCACTTCCATTAATAAGTCAGATGTGACTGATTATGTGAAGTAGCTCCTTCAACTGAAGCTTTCCACACTTTCAAGATTTGAGATCTATTGGAAGTGAAATTGGTCTTTGGAGGTAGCAATTTTTTACAATAGAAACTAAATCAGGCAGAGTGGAAAACGGGCTGTAAATTCGCTGTCGTACATTTTTACAGAGATTTACTTAGAATTTACAGCACAGAAACAGGCTATTTGGCCCAACTGGTCTATGCCAATGCTTATGCTCTACACCAGCCTCCTCCCACCCTACTTCATCTCACCCTATCAGCATATCCTTCTATTCCTTTCTCCCTCATATGTGTATCCAGCTTCATTGGCTGTAAAGCGCTTTGAGACGTCCGGTGGTTGTGAAAGGCGCTATATAAATGCAAGTCTTTCTTTCCCCTTAAAGGCGTCTATGCTATTCATCTCAACTACTCCCTGTGGTAGCGAGTTCCACATTCTAACCACTCTCTGGGTAAAGAAGCTCCTCCTGAAATCTCTATTGGGTTTATTAGTGACCATCTTATAGTTATGGCCATCCAAGACCAATTTTATTCCCTATGTGTTTATTCTCACTCTATCCTCAATACAATTTCCGATAGCCAAATTAAATCTTTTTGCCACCTGCTTACATTCTGAAGTCAGAGAATCTGGAGAAATTGAAGAGAAAATCATCTTCCAAAAATAAAAATATATATTGCAGGGTTTAAGATAATGGCCCAGAAATTCGGGTGGGGGCTTCCCGCGGGTGTAAGCCCCCGACCTGCACTTACCTTGCGCGCCAGCCATTGAGCTGTGGGCCCCCGTGGAATTGCGATCCTGAGCCTCCTCCAACTGCCGGCGCGCAGTGCTTGCATATCCCAGGGGCGCAGTTAGTTCGATGCGTCCCCTGGGATCACGTGGGCCATGGAGAGCCAATGGTAGCAGGGAATGCTTCATTCATAAGTTTGACAGGAAGAGCTGTCAAACCTATAAATACTATAAGCCCCAAAACATCACTAAAACCTCAAATATATATTTTTTTAAATCACATTTTTAAAATAAATGATAAATTACATGAAATAACTATTTTAAACAATAATTAAAATTTTTGAAAAAAATAATTACATTTTCTAACGGGGCTAAAAATAAACTTACCTTTCTTTAAAGTATTTAAAAATAATAAACCTGTGGAAAAAATGTTTTAATTTTAATTAATTCACCACTTACCTTGTTAAAAGCTGGCCTTGCGCCTGCTTTTTACATGTCTAACTTCTGGAGACTTACCTCCCCGGAGAAACCTGGAAAAAAAACGTAAGTTCAATGCGCACGCGCTGCCTCTCCTGCGCAAGCGTTCCACCTCTTAACCCCTTCTTTCAGGGGAACAGAAGTGCCGGTTACCCACGCATGCGCAGTGCATGCACGAAACCGGCACTTTCGTTGGGCCTACGAGTGAGTACCCCGTGTGTAATCAAGTGTTGGGACCTGAATTTCTGGGCCATTATCAGCAGAATACACAGGCCTGTGTAATTCCAGCATTTTCTATATTCAATTCAGATTTCCAGTATGTTTTTTGAAAAAAAATTCTTTAGAATCTTACCAGCCTTGACATTTGTAAAATCATAATAATATGAAGGGATTAGATCCAATAATGCTCAAGCATATGAACATACAAAAATGGACAGAAAAAGACTAGCTGATCCATTAAGCCTGTCCCATATAGCCATGCTACAACTTATACACCTTCAACTGCCCTCACCTCCTTTCCCATACTAACCAACTATGCAATTTCCTGGGAGAGGCATAAAACAGAATAAAAAGTAAGCTTAGGGGAATAAAACTCTGCAAAATTTCACTCCGACCATTGACGGCAGTCAAAAAAGTTCCAGGAGACCATGGTAACTGATTGTAACAGTGGTACTCTATCTCTCCTCGTCCTCGTCTATGCCATCCTCCTCCTCATCCAACCTTCTTCCTCAGTGGGCCTGCCCTCATTCAGTTCCACTCTTACCTATTGAGTCATATTAGAGCATCTCCAGCAATGGCTTCTCTTCCCACCCCCATATTGTTACCTCTGAAGTTCCCCCCAAGGATCTATCCTTGGCCCCCTCCTCTTCCTCATCTACACGCTGCCCTTGGCAACATCATTAAGCTGATGACACCCAGCTCTACCTCACCACCACCTCTCTCGATCCCTCCACTGCCTCTGTCCTGTCAGGCTTCTTGTCCGACATCCAGTCTTGGATGAGCAGAAAATTCCACCAGATAAACATTGCAACACCAAAACCATCACCTTCAGCCCACCCCACAAAATTTTAGATTCAATATTTTAAACAATTACCAGCGACTGGCCAGTTGAATATTGAGGAACAAAATTGGAAGGTGTGGTGTTGTGGTGTGAAGGATATTTTAAAAAGCCTTATAACATTTCCTGCAGTTGAATAAATGTCATAAACTGAAGGAAAGCAAAAGTTTTCAAAACTAACACCTGGTTTCCCATCTTGATCAAAGCAGCTTAAATATGTGGCCTATGGAACTGTAGTGTGTAAAATTACAAAAAACGCCACAAATGTGTTTTTTTTAAACCCTCGCTCCTGACAAAAAGCCAGGAAAATATTTAGAAACTCTAAAAATGTAATCAAGGTTGCCTCCCAATTCTTCAGTGCACACTGACTGCAAAAATGAACATTCTGAAATAATAAAAGCAGCAGCTTCTGACAGTCATTCTCTGAGGTAGTTGAAACAGCATTGTAAAGATTGATTGACTGTTTTTTTATTTGTTTATGGGATGTAGGTGTCGCTGGCAAGGCCAGCATTTATTGCCCATCCCTAGATGCCCTTGAGAAGGTGGTGGTGAACCACCTTCTTGAACCGCTGCAGTCCTTGTGGTGAAGGCGCTCCCACAGTGCTGTTACGGAGGGAGTTCCAGAATTTTGACCCAGCGACGATGAAGGATCGGCGATATACTTCTAAGACAGGATGGTGTGTGACTTGGAGGGGACCTTGGAGGCGGTGGTGTTCCCATTCGCCTGCTGCCCTTGTCCTTCTAGGTGGAAGAGGTTGCGGGTTTGGGAGGTGCTACCGAAGAAGCCTTGACAAGTTGCTGCAGTGCATCTTGTAGATGGTACACACTGCAGCCACGGTATGCCAGTGGTGGAGGGAGTGAATGTTTAAGGTGGTGGATGGGGTGCCAATCAAGCGGGCTGTTTTGTCCTGGATGGTGTCGAGCTTATTGAGTGTTGTTGGAGCTGCACTCATCCAGGCAAGTGGAGAGTATTCTATCATACTCCTTACTTGTGCCTTGTAGATGATAGAAAGGCTTTGGGAAGTCAGGAGGTGAGAAACTCGCCGCAGAATATCTAGCATCTGACCTGCTCTTGTTGTCACAGTGTTTATGTGGCTGGTTCAGTTAAGTTTCTGGTCAATGGTAACCCCCAGGATGTTGATGGTGGGGGATTTGGCAATAGTAATGCCATTGAATGTCAAGGGGTGGTGGTTAGACTCTCGCTTGTTGGAGATAGTTATTGCCTGGCACTTCTGCAGCGCGAATGTTGCCTGCCACTTATCAGCCCAAGCCTGAACATCGTCCAGGTCTTGTTGCATGCGGGCATGGACAGCTTCATTATCTGTGGAGTTGTGAATGGCACTGAACACTGTGCAGTCATCAACGAACATCCCTATTTCTGATCTTATGTTGGAGAGAAGATCATTGATGAAGCAGCTGAAGATGGTTGGGCCTACTAGGACACTGCCCTGAGGAACTCCTGCAGGTATGTCCTGGGGCTGTGATGATTGGCCTTCAATCAGCACAACCATCTTCCTTTGTGTTGTGTATGTAATATGTGTGCTACTTTGAACCTATGGACAGGACTGCACTACTTGTTGGGCGTAGTGATACGCAGTACCACTCCTGGCCATAGGGGTATAAATAGTACTGTGGGTACTGATCCCCCTCAGTTCCCGCCTGTGGGCATGAAGTAAAGACCTATGTGCAGTCCCTACCTCCAACCAGTAAAGGCCTGTTTGAGTTATACGTTTAAGTCTTTGTGTTAATTGTTCAATACAATACACATACTTAACACTGGCGACGAGTCAGCCTCTTACCCTGCGGCAGTTATTCCAGGCGGCTTCGTCCAAAGACAGGACGTTGAAGAGAGGTTTCAATCCTCAACACCCCACTCAAAACTGAAGGGCAGCAGAAATCCTGACAGCTTCCAGCGACTGGAAGAGACAGGCATTAGGACCCTGAAGCCTCCATCAGCTTGTGAACCGGAGTAAAGACAGGACTGGGGAAGAGAGAGAGGTAGGGCGATAGCGATCGGCAGATAAGGGCCGGGCCGCTTTGAAGTGAGGGGCGCAGCCGGGCCAGCGATCGGGACCAAAGATAAGAGCCGCACTCGGACTGAAAGGCGCGGCGGCTGCAGAAGCTCAAGGTGCGAGAGTCGCGGTGCACAGCGCGGGCTATCGATCGCGGCGAAGATAAGGGCCGCACTCGAGGGCTGAAGGGAGACGGCGTCGGGGGACGGGTGAAGACCGCCAAGCGCGGGAAAACCGCCATTTTGTGGGCGGAGGACGACGGCAAGAGCGGGAAGCCGCCATCTTTGATAACAAGTAAAGAAAATAAAATCTGAGAAATTGCAAATCTACAATGCCTAAACACGGGAATATTAGCACCTTTGATAGTGACCTCGAAGATTGGGCCATATATGTTGAAAGAGTAAAAAATTATTGTAAGGCCAATAAAATTCGTGACCAAGATAAAGCTCTAACATTATTAAATTTAATGGGTGCGAAGACGTACGGGCAATTGAAACACCTGTTATCACCAGATGAACCGACGGATAAGACGTTCGATGAGATTGTTACTGTCCTGAAAGATCATCTAAACCCCACGCCGCTGATGCTAGCGGAACGATTTAAATTTTACGACAGAAGGCAGCTACAGCATGAAAGCAATGCTGAATATTTGCTGGAATTGCGTAAATTAGCGAAATATTGCCAGTTTGGAACGGGATTGACAGATGCACTACGAGACAAATTTGTGTGTGGTTTATTTAAACAGGATACACAAAAGCGACTGCTCGAGGAGAATGAGCTGACGCTTGAGAAGGCGGTCACTATGGCAGCAGCACACGAAGCCGCAGCGAGAGGCATGGCAGTAATGCAGCTACGGTCACCGGAGCTCAGTGCACACAAATTGGGTGTGAGTTCTGGCAAATGTTATCGTTGTGGAAAGACAACGCATGATCAGAACCAGTGTTGGTTTAAAAACCAAGAATGTAGAACTTGTGGTAGGCTTGGACATATAGCTAGAGTATGCAGGTCAGGGAAGAAGACCAGCAACAAGAAGTCACCGCAAGGAAAATACGCAAAGGTACACAAGGTGACCGAACAGGAGTCCGATTCAGACGCTAGCAGTAATGAACTGGCTAGCTTAAGCTGTAATGAACTGGCTAGCTTAAGAGTACTCAACGCTGGTAAGGGTGCAGACCTCCAGACAATTTGGGTCACTCTTCAGATAGAAGGAGTCCAAGTAAAACTGGAATTGGACACTGGATCGGCATTGACGGTCATAAATAAGAAAGATTACGGAAAGTTATTCCAACATATTCCCCTACAGGATACGGGGATTATATTGAAAACATACACGGGGCAAAGAGTGTACCCCATCGGGAAAATAGAGGTTGCAGTGGCCCACAAGGGCGAAGACAGTCAAATAATGGACTTATATGTGATATCTGAAGGAGGTCCTCCACTACTAGGACGGGAGTGGATTAGGAAAATGAATATGGACTGGCATTTCCTACAAACAATAACGAGTGAGAACTCGGTGAAGATAGTCGGCCCAGACTCTGGAACGGATGATGGTAAGCCCAACTCAGGTGCAAAAGACAAAGTTTCAGCACAGAATTCCACTGAGCAACAACAACATAGTTTAACTGTGGATTCTGAGTCTGGCAAGTCTACTGATGTGCCCATTTCTGAGGGACACCGGGCTCGAACTCAACTCCATTTCAAACTACAACAGCAATTAGAACAAATGCTTCGCCGTTTTGAGCAAGAGTTGAATGCAACGAAAGAGTTCTTTGATATAGAGTTGGAGAATCTGGAAAGACAACAGAAGCAGCTGATGGAGAAAATGGAGCAGGAGCACACAAAACGTCTGATGTCAGAGGAGTTAACGGTCAGCCAACTCCTGCATATGCTGAAGGACAGGACTCTGAAATGGGAAAAACTTGAACATGAACTTCAATATTCAAACGAAAGGGGTTCGGAGCTCTCAAAGGTTATTGGAAGAGCTGAGGTGGCAACACAGACTGAGATGACTGCAACAGAGCAGCCCTTGGATGCCAAAAGTACGCTGACTCACATCAACGTAGAACAACAGACCGCTGAAACAGCTGCTCCGGTAGAGGGATTGCATAGTCCGATCAATCAATCTCCAAAGGAAGTTGAAGTATTAAAATCACAAATGAGGTCACTAGTAAACGACTTGCTGAAAGCCCAGAAAAAGCTGGATGCAGAGGTACACATGAAGAAGTCTCTTCAGGAAAGATGTCTGGATTTGGAACAAGAGCTGGCTAATGTCCAGCTGGGTATGGAGGAAATAGACGACCCTCTCACTGGTCTAGCTCAGGACGACACCGAATATTACGATGTCCTGTCCTGCCCAGTTTGTAACTTCGACTCCCAAAGTGCAGAAATCATGGAGGAGCACCAAAAGTCTACGGAACATCGGGAGAAGCTGGCTCTACGACGGAAACAGGAGGAAGAGAAGGAGGAACTGCGCATGCAGCTGGCAGCTGTGGCAGCTGACAATGGAGCCCAGAGAGTCTCCAAGAAGCAGAAAAGGAAAAGTAAAAACAGAAGATGACCCATCTGAACCATTATCACCTCTACCAGATCACACACGTGGTCCCTCCGAACGGAGCCAATTCAGTTCGGAAGTTCAAACTGTTAAATCCATGGAAGGACTATTGAATGAGTCACTCCAGCAACGTGAACCGACTACACCACAGAGATTGAATCTGTGAACTGTTTTCCGCAGAGACTGAATCTGTGATCTGTTTTGACATGAAGTTATCTATGTATCTATGTTATTCTGTTATGTAAACCTGAAGTTATATATGTATATATGTTATTACGTTATGTTAAATGGGGAGATGACTGTAAAGCTAGGAAGGGAGGAATGTTGTGTATGTAATATGTGTGCTACTTTGAACCTATGGACAGGACTGCACTACTTGTTGGGCGTAGTGATACGCAGTACCACTCCTGGCCATAGGGGTATAAATAGTACTGTGGGTACTGATCCCCCTCAGTTCCCGCCTGTGGGCATGAAGTAAAGACCTATGTGCAGTCCCTACCTCCAACCAGTAAAGGCCTGTTTGAGTTATACGTTTAAGTCTTTGTGTTAATTGTTCAATACAATACACATACTTAACACTTTGTGCTGAGTATGACTCCAGCCAGTGGAGCGTTTCCCCCCGATTCCCACCGACTTCAGTTTTGCTAGGGCTCCTTGATGCCACACTCAGTCAAATGCTGCCTTGATGTCAAGGGCTGTCACTCTTACCTCACCTCTGGAATTCAGCTCTTTTGTACATGTTTGCACAAAGGCTGTAATGAGGTTTGGAGCCGAGTGATCTTGGCGGAACCCAAACTGGGCATCAGTGAGCAGGTTATTGGTGAGTAAGTGCCGCTTGATAGCACTGTCAATGACACCTCCCATCACTTTGCTGTTGATTGAGAGTAGACTGATGGGGCGGTAATTGGCCAGATTGGATTTATCCTGCTTTTTGTGGACAGATATACCTGGGCAGTTTTCCACATTGTCGGAAAGAAGCCAGTGTTGTAGCTGTACTGGAACAGCTTGGCTAGAGGTGCGGCTAGTTCTGGAGCACAAGTCTTCAGCATGATAGCCGGGATGTTGTCGGGGCCCATAGCCTTTGCTGTATCCAGTGCACTCAGCTGTTTCTTGATATCACGTGGAGTGAATCGAATTGGCTGAAGACTGGCTTCTGTGATGGTGGGGACTTCAGGAGGAGGCTGATGTGTATCATCCACTCGGCACTTCTGGCTGAAGATGGTTGCAAACGCTTCAGCCTTGTCTTTTGCACTTATGTGCTGGGCTCCACCATCATTGAGGATGGAGATATTCATGGAGCCTCCTCCTCCCGTTAGTTGTTTAATGGTCCACCACCATTCTTGACTGGATGTGGCAGGACTGCAGAGCTTTGATCTGATCTGTTGATTGTGGGATTGCTTAGCCCTGTCTATAGCATGCTGCTTCCTCTGTTTAGCATGCATGTAGTCCTGTGTTGCAACTTCCCCAGGTTGGCACCACATTTTTAGGTACACCTGCTGCTGCTCCTGGCATGTTCTTCTACACTCTTTACTGAACCAGGGTTGGTCCCCTGGCTTGATGGTAATGGTAGAGTGAGGGATATACCGGGCCATGAGGTTACAGATTGTGGTGAAATACAATTCTGCTGCTGCTGATGGCCCACAGCGTCTTATGGATGCCCAGTTTTGAGCTGCTAGATTGGTTCTGAATCTATTCCATTTAGCACAGTGGTAGTGCCACACAACATGATGGAGGGTGTCTTCAGTGTGAAGACAGGACTTCGTCTCCACAATGACTGTGTGGTGGCCACTACTACCAATACTGTCATGGACAGATGCATCTGCTACAGGTAGATTGGTGAGGACGAGGTCAAGTAGGTTTTTCCCTCATGTTGGTTCTCTCACCACCTGCCGCAGGCCCAGACTGGTAGCTATGTCCTTCAGGACTCGGCCAGCTCGGTCAGCAGTGGTGCTACCGAGCCACTCTTGGTGATGAACATTGAAGTCCCCCACCCAGAGTACATTTTGTGCCCTTGCTACTCTCAGAGCTTCTTCCAAGTGGTGTTCAACATGGCAGAGTACTGATTCAACAGCTGAGGGAGGGCGGTAGGTGGTAATCAGCAGGAGGTTTCCTTGCCCATGCTTGTCCTGAAGCCATGAGACTTCCTGGGGTCCGGAGTCAATGCTGAAGACTCCCAGGGCCACTCCTTCCTGACTGTATACCACTGTGCCACCACCCCAGGTGGGTCTGTTTGGGACATTGGCTGAAAGGTATGAATCTGTGAGTATGACTATGTCAAGCTGTTGCTTGACTAGTCTGTGGGACAGCTCTCCCAATTTTGGCACAAGTCCCCAGATGTTGGTGAGGAGGACTTTGCAGGGTTGGCTGGGCTGGTTGTGCCGTTGCCGTGTCCGTAGCCGGTCGAGGTTGATACTGAGTGGTTCGGTTTCATTTTTGTTATTTTGTTTCGTAGTGGTTTGTTACAACTGAATGGCTTTCTAGGCCATTTCAGAGGGCAGTTAAGAGTCAACCACATTGCTGCAGGTCTGGAGTCACATGTCGGCCAGATGGGTTTTTACGACAATCCGATAGTTTCATGGTCACCATTACTAGCTTTGTATTCCAGATTTATTTAATTAACTGTTTTTAAAGTCCCCAGTGACATTACCACTATGCTACCGTTCCCTACCATTTCTAATTCTATCTGTTTCGATGGAAACACGTTGACGGCATGAACAACAACAATACTTAACTCTGGTGGGAGCAATACTTTTAATGAAGGATTATTTAACCAGAGGCCAACTAATGCACCCAGAGACACTGGCCTCGATATTTCTTCAGGGCCAGGAAGAGTGCAGGAGGGAGGATTTTCGGACGGGAAACCTGGAAGTATGGGAAAGCAGCCGGGGAGCGAAAGTCAGGTAAGATTGAAATCACATGGGGAGGGGAAGTGGGGGCGACGGACATCAAGGGGTGGGGTGGGGGGGGCGGCTGTTCGCTGGGGTCTGATCGCATGGAGGTAAGCTTGTCGGGCCTGGGGGAAATACTCCTGCTCCTCCTGGTCCACAAGCAGTGCAATAAAGTCACTTACCTCATGGATCTGGCCCTTCTCACCTCCTTTTACCTGCCCGGGAATCCCGACCTCCATGTGGTAAAAAATAAAATCCAGTTAACATGGAGGCACGGAGCCTCCTTAAAAGATTTCAGTGACCGAGCCGCCTCCTGAGAGCGGATTGGTTGCTCGCCTCCTGAACCGTTTCCGTTAAAACTACAAGTGAGCGAGTTGAGGTTGGGTTTGATATTTTAACAATCTAATAACTGAACATAAAGGACAATTTTAGTACAATAGCAAAATACAACATAGTGGATGCTGGAAATCTGAAATAACAACAGAAAATGCTGGAAACACTCAGCAGGTCAGGCAGCAACGAGGAGAGAGAAACAGAGTCAACGTTTTGAGTCGGAGACCCTTCGTCAGAACGGGACAATTTTAGTACTTGTGCGCATTTTAATGCCCAGGTTAAGAATAACCTTTTCCTGTCACAGTATGCATCACTATTTAAGTGGGAGGAGACCACCTGGGAGGTGACAGCCAGGAGCCATGGCTCCAGTGCCACAAGAAATTTATGGCTATAAATTCAATTGGCCCCGAAAATGGGCATGGGGACCGTGACGCGAGATCAACCCAAGTCTGTTCAAAGTAATGCAGGCAGCACACCAACTTCGTGTTGCCTGCTGTTTATCATGATTGTGACGTGCAGCCCAACGCTGACTACATTGCTGAGTGGCTGCATGCCCAGCAGGGAGCCCAAGTTTGTGTAAGGCTAGCTCCAATTCAAGCTAGCCTGCACTTTTTAAAGGCAGCCTGCGCCTCTTAAAAGGGAGGTGCATTCTGGCTGCAGCAGGTGATTCAACTGGCTGGGGAACAAAGTCTGAGCAGGAAGAAGTACTACTGATGGCACAACAGGGGAGAGAGCATGCTCCAAGGTTCTCGGAGCATTGGTGGCCTTGGTGCAGGAGGTAGACAGGAGGAGAGAGGTCCTGTTTCCACAGTGGGCCAGGAGGCCTTCCAGGCAAATTCAGAAAAGGCAATGGGAGCAGATAGCCTTTGTGGTCAAGGCCAGCAGTGTAGCCCCAAGGACCTGGACACAGTGCAGGAAGAAGTTTAATGACCTCACATGAGTGGTCAAGGTCAGTGAATCAATCTTCAAATGCCATATCCTACCATCTGCACCACACCTCCATCACTCACCTACCAACAATCTCTACCAAACACGACTCATGCCTCACATTCATAGCTTCACCTTGCCCTTACACACTTACCACTGCTGCAAGCCTTATACCCACATTTCACAGCTTGCACACACTGTCAGCTATTCAACCATGACAGGCACATCATCCACCCATTGCAGCACACTCAGTGACACACTTCCCTTTTTCTTGCAGGACAAGGTGGCTCAGAACTGGAGTCAGCAGGACCTAACCGGCGGGGGACATGTACACCTGGATAACCTTAGTTGTCAGTGGGTATGAGTGGCCAGCAGCCAGGGCAGGGGGAAAGGGTAGCGCAGGTACCAGCTCCCTGGAGGGTGAGGCCGCACAAGAGTTCTGCTGCAGAGGACTCAGATGAGGACTTCAATAGGACAGCCTACAGAAGAGGCTGATGGGTATGCACAATGAAATGCTTGGTGCATTGGCAGGCCTGCCAGAAAGCCTGAGTCCAATGTCAAGGAGCAAGGAGAGGTCCGGCACCAACCTTGCAGAGGACTTTGCGCAGAGCTTGGAGCCCATGATTTCCAGCATGGAAGTGATGGGCAACTCCATTAACGCACTTGTGGACCCAACCAAGATGCAGGGCCTGGTGGGCAATGGCTCAGCTTCCATTGCAGCACAAGCGGAAGTGACTCAACGTCTGAGTGCTGCAGTGGAAGCTCAGCTTGCTGCCACGCAAGCTCAACTTGCTGCCACGCAAGCTCAGGCTGCGGCCATCGTGGCTGGGTTTACCAGTGTGAAAGGGACTTGCAGAGTATTACAGCAGTCCAGCAATCTGTCCTCCAACAGATTCGTAGGATTGCTGAGACACCGCCCCAGGGGAGTGGCAGTAGCGCCGTGGAGCACGAACCTGCTCTCCTCTCACAGGATGAAAACGTTCATCCTCCTACCACTCCACCAGTGCTCTTGCTGTTGCCTGTCGGCCAGCCAGCCCAGACTGCTGCCACCCATCCCGAGGTGGTGCAGTCTACAACCGGGCCTTCTAGGTCCAGAGCTGCTTAGGTCGTCTTACAAGGCCATCTGCAGTCTCCTTAATTGAAGGCAAGCAGCCTCCCACCACCCCTGTTGCAGCCACTGGGGAAGCACCTCGTAGGAGCACTAGATAGGCAAAGGCACATGGAAGATAGGCACCAAGGGAATGCACAAGGGTGATTAGTTGACTTTGTTATGTAGTATTGGATGGATTGATGTATAAAGTTGGTTTGGAATGTTTCTTTTGTGGTGGCTTTTATTTCTGCATTGTGGCCAAGAGGCTGCTGGGATGGTCTGGAACAGAGCGATGGTAATGTGGGGAAAAGTTATCCAATGGGGATCTGGGGTTGTGTTCAGTGGAACCATATTTGAATGAGACAATCACGGATCGCCCGGCCGGAAACGGGATGTGCTGGTTGCCCCCTTCCTTCCTCCTGCTCCTCCTCTTTCTCTTCCCCCTCCTCCTTTTCCTCCTCCTCCTCCTCCTCCTCCTCCTCCTCTTCCCTCCCCTCCTCCTCCCTCTGCGAGCAGCTTGTCTTCTTCGCTGCCTCTGCTCCATCTCCCTGTCATTCTGCAGTCAAGGGGAATGGCAACTACTGCACCCATGACTGGGGGCAAGTGGTCTGACCAGAACCCTTGAAATCAGAAGCAAGGCCTTCTCCACTTGCAGCACCACTCCCCATCACCTCACCAACTTTAAACAACTCTAGAAAGTACCAAACACTTCTACAAACTTACACAGAGCCAGTAGAAATTAATCAGCAACTAACCTGAGAGTGCTTGATGATCCCTTTAAATATCGCTGGTGGGGGGGTCCTTGCTGCTGCTGGACACATGTTCAGCTGTGCGAGGTTAAGACAGAGCGTTAGCTCCAGCGTTGAGAATTAAAATGGCAGCGCTGGCGTCAAATCAGTGTTGCCCGCTGATTGATGCCACGCTCTGCCTACTCTACATACTTTCAGTGCACGCTCCTAACGCCCGTCCTACAACCCTCACCAAAACAGCATCCTTTGCGGCCCGCACCATGGCATGGACACCATTTTTAGCACAAAATGGCACCTGTAGCACCAAAAAATCGGGTGCTACAGAGCCGAACTCCTAGCCCTTAATAACTTGACACAAGGTATGATCCCATCTCACAAACACACTTCTCAATAACTGTCCCACCACCACCACCAGCAGAACCTCAACACACTTCATCCGCCACCTAACTCTACACTGACATTCACACATGCCACACTATTGCATCCTTCACACGAATCACACCTCAGACACATCTCACAGCTCTTCAACCACGTGAGGCAGCTCACACACACAGAAACACACCTGTCAATACACTCATTCATAATCACCACTCTTTTTCATCCAGGGCAAGATAGCACTTAACAGGCAGCAGCAGGACCTGATTGGGGGAGGGGAAATGCGACTTCATGATATCACTTCCCTTGAGGAGGCAGTGCTGAACATGATCAGGAGGGGAGTGGGAGTGGAGTGGGAGACGCTGTGGTCAGAAAAAGATGCAGGGGGCATATCTCCTAGAGGTATGTGGCCACTCCAGCTTCCTTACAGATGCACAACTATTCCTGATCCCTAACCACCCAAAGCTATCCTCACTCCCAAGCTCCATATGATCTCATCACACACATCCTCTTATAGTGGCTATATGCGCTGTACCCTAATTCTTCCAGGTTTACCATTGCAGCCTCCCAAGAGCAAGATCCGCCTCGCCCCCCCACCCCCACCCCCCCACCCCACCCCGGAGCAAGGTCAAGATGAGCAACAGCCACCTCGCCCCCGGAGCAAGAGGAGGAGGAGGAGGAGAGCGAGGAAGAATGCACTGTCGCAGGCACCAGCTCAGAGTCTGGCAGCACGCGTAACTTAGAGGCCAGCTTAGAAGAGGGATCCTCACAGTGGGGCACACTGGCACTAGTGGGCAGGAGCCACACAGGGTGGAAGGGACACCACAGGTGCCACCTTTCATGGGGACAAGGTCACATACTAGTTCTGCTGCAGAGAAGGCAGATGATACCTCGCAGGGCCAAGCTTCAGAAGAAGGCTAATGGGTGCGACAAACCAAATGCTTGGTGCAATGGAGAGCCTGCCTGAAAGCTTATGGGCTGTGGCTAGGGGGATGGAGGGGTCCACCTCCACCTTGGTCCGTGGCTGGGCGCAGAGCCTGGAACCCATCCTCTCCAGCGTGGAGAAGCTGGCCAATTCCAGCCAGCGAACAGTGGAGCCCGACATCGTGCAGTGTCTGATGATTGAGGTAGCAGCTTTCACTGCAGTCATTGTAGCTTGCATGGAACGACAAAGTGCTGCAATGGAAGCTCAGGCAGCTGCCATGGTGGCTCTGGGCTCCTTTGGTTGAAAGGGGCTTGCAGAGTGTCTCCGATGGCCAGAGATCTGTCCTCCACCAGATCACTGGGCGGGCTGAACAGAGGCCCCGAGGTAGTGGCGTGGCAATCATGGAACAGGAACCTACTGGCCTCTCTCCGGATGCCAGCATTGCTGCTCCTGCCATTCCACCATTGCCCATTCCGTTGCCTGTCAGCCAGACTGCTGAAGCTGATACTGAGATGGTGCAGTCTGAGGTGGGGCCATCAAAGCCCACAGCCTCTCGAGGGCATCCCAGGAGGACATCTGAACTGCCCTCTTCAGATTCTCAGCAGCCACCCACCTCGTCTGCTGCTCCCACTGGAGTTGCACTTCGTAGAAGCTCTAGATTACATAAGAGCACTTATAGCTAGCCAGGGTAAGCACCAGGGACAATAGTTTAATATTTGTAAGTGCTGTTGGTTGTGTAATGTTTGTGTAATCTGTGGCCTTTTTTATTGTGAACTTCATGGCGAAGGGATTGAAAGGATTAAGTGCAGATGCTGGACTGTCTGATGCATCGTAATTCGTGGAAGGTACATCATGTGGCAACAGTGCTCTGGAGTCTGATGGTGGCTCACGTCTCTCAAAAGCACTCTTCAATTAGATGGCGGTGAGCGTCCCTCCCAGATGGCCCAACTACCTGAAAGCTTCTGGTGCTCCACATGGTCCCCCTGGTCCCCCTCCTGTTCCCCCTCTTGTTCCTCTTCCTCCTCCTCCTCCTCCTCTTCTGGCTCCTCAGCTTGACCATCTGGCACAATTGCTGGTGGTAACAGCTGGTCTCTCATGATCGCCAGATTGTGGAGCATGCAGCAAATCACCACGAATCTGGATACCTTCTCAGCCGAGTATTGCAGACTGGTCAAGGCATCTTAACCTCTGTTGCATGACCCCAATGGTTTGCTCAATGATATCTGTGGTGTATGTAACCGTTCCACCTTTAAGAGAACTATTTTAAGAGATGCACTATTTTATTTTGGCTGCTGTATACTGTAATACCGGTGGTGACCACACCGGTATATAAGTGCTGTGTAATGATTTATTGGGCAGTTCAGCCCTGACCTTCGACTAGTAAAGACCTGTTAAAGTTATTCTTGTGGTCTGTGTGCAGTGATTCATATTAACCATAACTGGAACACGCAGACTTAACAGTGGCGACGAGTACGATCTTACCCTGCGGCAGAGATACATCCAAGGCAGTTTAACGGGCGTCGAGAAGAGGCATCCGCCCTCATCATCCTGCTGAGAAAAGACTCGGGTCTGAAGAGCAAAGGAAGAATCCTGACACGAAGCCTTCCATCAGCGACAGGCAGTGATCATCCCTTCTACCACGGTGGTGGGTAAGCCGATCAGCGACGAGCAGCAAGTCGGCCACGTTGGCTGTGGAGTAGGGGAGGGAAAACGGAGGATATAAGGGCGGAGAACTCGACCACGGCCGGGGAAAAGAGCCGGACAGAAGTCGGGGCCAGAGGCGCTGAGACTGGGGCAGCGTAAGGCACGGGAGCCGCGGTGAATGCAAACGCAGCCGGTGTAAAAGACCGGGCTGCAAGCGGGCTGGGAGACGCAACAGCGTCGAGAGAGAGCTCGACCGCGACCGGTGAAAAAGGCCGGGCAGCTACCGAGGCCACGAGGCGCAGTGACCGGGACAGCGTAAGGCGCGGGAGAAAATAAAAAAAACGCGGAGAACTCAGCCGCAGCCGGGGGAAAGGACCGGACTGCAAGAGGGGCTGGGAGGCACGATTTGAGAACCGCTGGGGAGGGCGAACGCAGCAATACGGCAATCGCCATTACAGCCAGCGGGGGAGAAAGGCAAACGCGGGAAGCCACCATTTTCGTAGGCGGGGGAAGAAGACAAGCGCGGGAAACTGCCATTTTGAAAAAAAAAAAAAAATTCTTTTTGTTTCTCAAGAAGATTGCGAGGATGCCTAAGCGTGGTAACATCAACGATTTCGATCCCGATGTTCAAGATTGGGCCACGTATGTAGAACCCATAGAGATTTATTGTAAGGCAAATAAAATATCAGATGAAGATAAGGCACTAACCTTACTAAACTCAATGGGTGCGAAGACATACGGGCTATTGAAGCATCTTCTATCACCAGCTAAACCGGTGGATCAGGCTTTCGCTAATATTGTTGCTGTCCTGAGAAATCATTTGAACCCCACACCGCTGATGTTAGCGGAACGATTTAAATTTTATGCGAGAACGCAACTGAAAGAGGAAAGCAACGCGGAGTATTTAATTGAACTGTGTAAGCTAGCAAAATACTGTCAGTTTGGGGAAAGACTGACAGAGGCACTGAGAGACAAATTCGTGTGTGGATTGTCGAAAGAAGGAACACAAAAGCGGCTGCTTGAAGAGAATGATCTTACACTTGATAAGGCTGTCACTATTGCAGCATTGCACGAAGCCACAGCGAGAGGCACTGCGGAAATGCAGCTGAAGGCAGCGGTACTCAGCGTAGATCAAATGGCTTTGGGTACAGCGAAATGTTATCGTTGTGGAAAGACAACACACGATCAGAACCAATGCTGGTTTAAAAATCAGGAATGTAGAAAATGTGGCAAGCTTGGTCACATAGCTAAAGTATGCCGGTCAGGAAAGAAGACCAGCAACAAAAAGTCACCGCAGGAAAAGTGCAGAAAGGTACATAAGGTGGCTGAGAAGAGTTCGGATGAACAGAATTCGGATTCAGACTCCAACAGCAAGGAACCGGGTAGTCTGAGAATTCACAATGTGAGTAAGGAAGCTGACCTACAAACTATCTGGGTCACACTTCAGATAGCAGGAGTCCAAGTGAAGATGGAATTGGACACCGGATCGGCGTTGACGGTCATGAATAAGCAAGATTACAAAAGGTTATTCACACATATTCCCCTACGGGATACGGAGATAGTATTGCAGACATACACGGGGCAAAGAGTATACCCCATCGGAAATTTAAAAGTCAAGGTGGTACACAAGGGCAAAGAACACCAAGGAATGGACTTATATGTACTACCTGAGGGAGGTCCACCACTTCTGGGACGGGAGTGGATCAGGAAAATAAATATGGACTGGCACTCCCTAAAAGCAATAACGGTAGATTCTGGAAAAAAAGATGTCAAACCTGAACGATTGTCCAGAATATTGGATGAGGGCATATGCAGCAGTGACAGTGACAAAGCAGAGAGTGAGAACTCGGTGAAGACAATCAGCTCAGACTCTGAAACTGATGATGGTAAGACGAGCCCATGTGCAAAAGACAAGTCTAAAATGGACTTGCAGACTAATGATGGAAAAACGAAGAAGTGCATAAATGCTTCAGAAGAGAACAAAGTATCAGAACAGAATTCCACTGAACAACAACAACATAGTTTGACAGAGAATTCT
Organism: Somniosus microcephalus; assembly: GCF_052327205.1. NCBI lineage: Eukaryota > Metazoa > Chordata > Chondrichthyes > Squaliformes > Somniosidae > Somniosus > Somniosus microcephalus. The sequence continues at coordinate 49,190,802 of NC_140997.1, forward strand.
GAGTCTGTCCAGTCTACAGACATGCACATTTCTGAGGGCACTGCTGATTCAAAGAATGAAAAAGAATTGCTAACCAGAAATGAAAAGAAAAGTAAATCTGATAAACAAGTCACTCTGGTCCCGGATTCATTAACTCTCAATGGAGCAGTAGATTCTACCAATAGAAAGTCAAAGAGAAATTCTGATTCGGGTAACATATCTGCATCCGATAGCGTTGACTTGAACATTTCCCTTTCAGGTGATCTCTCTTTAAACAAGGAAAGTGGCTCTCTATCAATACGGGGTAACCAAGCATACAACAAAACTCTGAAACGAACTAGAAAATTTGTTGTCGATGGAGTGGAAGTGAGTGTCACTACTTCAAAGATTATTGGTGAGGATGAGAAGAAAGCTGAGGAAATGTGATTCCTAAGGCGGCAGGAGCTGCGAGAGTTGCGGTTGCTTCAGAAGGAGGAACACCGGGCTCGAACTCAACTCAATTTCAAACTACAACAGCAATTAGAACAAATGATTCGCCGTTTTGAGCAAGAGATGAATGCAAAGAAAAAGTTCTTTGACACAGAGTTGGAGAATCTGGAAAGACAGCAGAAGCAGTTGATTTAGAAAATGGAACAGGAACACACAAACCGTCTGCGCGATGAGGCCAAACGAATCAAAGCTGAGCAAGAAAGGGAATATGTCAAATTCATCGATCAGTTGAAAGCTAAGAAGAAAGAGCACCCTTTTGTGAGCAGTGTCAGCAGTAATAAGCCACTCAGGGAATTGGTGGCAGAGGCAAAAGCTGAAGTGATGGAGGAAATAGAAGACAATAGAGAGGAAGCAGAAGATGATGACTCATCTGAACCATTATCACCCTTACCAGGTCACGCACGTGGTCCCTCCAAACTGAGCCAAATCAGTCTGGAAGCAGAAAAACTTCCCAAGGTACTCGAGCCTTTAGAAGTCAACAATGCTGGTTCTGAAGTTACGAAAGTTCAAGCTGTTAAGTCCAGTGAAGGACTATTAGATGAGTCACCCCAGCAACGAGAACCAGAGACCCCTGAAAGGCGTTATCCGTCTCGGATCAGGAGGCCTCCTCAGAGACTGAATCTGTGAACTGTTTTTACATGAAGTTGTGTATATATGTTATTATGTTATGTTTAATGGGGAATATATACTGTTAAGCTAAAAAGGGAGGATTGTGGTGTATGTAACCGTTCCACCTTTAAGAGAACTATTTTAAGAGATGCACTACTTTATCTTGGCTGCTGTATACTATAATACCGGTGGTGACCACACCGGTATATAAGTGCTGTGTAATGATTTATTGGGCAGTTCAGCCCTGACCTTCGACTAGTAAAGACCTGTTAAAGTTATTCTTGTGGTCTGTGTGCAGTGATTCATATTAACCATAACTGGAACACGCAGACTTAACAATATCCCTGGTGGCTCTCATTGTATGAGTGCTCAGCTGGTGTCTGGGGATTTCTCAGGGGAGTCATGAGCACTGTTCCCTTTAAAAAAAAATTGTGGTGCACGGCCCCTTTAAGGGGCTACGCAGCCCATTCAAAATACCTCGAATGCTCAGTTTTTCTGGTGAGCTGCACAGCTTAAAGCTCAAAGCAGCCCGCTTGATTGGCACTCTATCCACCACTTTAAACATTCACTCCCTCCACCACCGGCGTACCGTGGCTGCAGTGGGTACCATCTACAAGATGCACTGCAGCAACTCGCCAAGGCTTCTTCGGCAGCACCTCCCAAACCCGCGACCTCTTCCACCTAGAAGGACAAGGGCAGCAGGCGCATGGGAACACCATCGCCTCCAAGTTCCCCTCCAAGTCACACACCATCCTGACTTGGAAATATATTGCCGTTCCTTCATCGTCGCTGGGTCAAAATCCTGGAACTTCCTCCCTAACAGCACTGTGGGAGTACCATCACCACACGGACTGCAGCGGTTCAAGAAGGCGGCTCACCACCACCTTCTCAAGGGCAACTAGAGATGGGCAATAAATGATATTGGTCATGAGCCATGGCATCAGAGGGTATCCCTTGTCACCTAGTAGCCAGCCATACACATTGGGGTCGATTTTCCTGGAGCCGTCAGGCGGGGTTTCAGGCATGTGCGGGGGGGGAAATCGCAAAATTAGGGGGTCGCAACCCCCCCCCCCACCGCCTGATTCCCCGCCCTGTCCGACTTTCACCCCGGCGTTTCAATCCGACCCGAATCAGTCCCGCCCGCAGCAGGCGGGACTGGTTGTTGGGCGCCTAATCAACAATAATTGGCATCTATAATGCCATTTTAAGGGGTCCTTGCTATTTTCAGCCTTTCCCCATGTTAAACACGCCTGGTGGGGACCCCGCTGATGAAACCTGGCGTGAACAATGTCGGCTTGCTTACTTTCAGATGTAAGTCAATCAGGAAAGAAGAGATTTAATCAGACAGCATTTGTAGGTTGCAGGACCTTGTTGTTTCAGGCTTGGGGCAACTTGTTCAAGGCTTAGGCACTGCTGTGGAAGGTTGGAGCCTCACACACTTCTCCAGTGTGAGCTCCTAGGAAGCCCCTCTCATCACATTCACTCAGTGCTTCCTCAACAGAGGCATCTACCAGAAGCATGGGAGGCCTTTTTTTCCTTCCCTTCTTGGCATTAGAGGATCTCCAACAGCAGAGGAGACTGCAGCAGACCCAGCAACAACAGCAGCACCAGCAACAGCAGCACCAGCAGGAGCGACAGGCTGCGGCTCACCCACCTGAGGCAGCACAGGCCAGAAGGGGCCAGCGCATGGAAGGCCGTCGGCGCAGGAGATACCCCCCAAACAGGGTCTACAGACACAGGGTGAGCTACCTCAACATGACTGAGCAGCAGTGCCAAAGGCGGCTCCGAATTTTGCGAGAGGTAGTGACTGACATCTGCGCAATGCTGCAGCAAGACCTGGAGCCCACAGCACCAGGTCGACACTCCTTACCAGTGTCCATCAAAGTCACCACCGCACTCAACCTTTTTGCCTCAGGCTCCTTCCAGGGATCAGCAGCAGACATCAGCGGCATCACCCAGGCGGCCGCACACACTTGCATCACTCAGGTAACGGATGCCCTCTTTGCCCTCGCGCACAATCACGTCCATTTCACCAGGGATCGCGCAAGTGTGAGGGCGCGAGCGCTTGGATTAGCTCAGCTGGCAGACTTTCCAAGGGTGCAGGGCATCATTGGCTGCCCTTAGGGCACCCCATCGCAATCCAGGAGTTTTTGTCAACCACAAGGGCTTCCGTTCCCTTAACGTTCAGCTGGTGTGTGACCACAAGAAGGAGATTTTGCATGTTTGTGCCAAGTACCCTGGCAGCTGCCATGACTCCCTCATACTGCGCCAGTCTACTGTACCTCCGCTATTCAGTCCACCAGACGAACTTCAGGGATGGCTACTTGGAGACAAGGGATACCCCTTGCGGACTTGGCTAATGACGCCGTTGAGGAGACCAACCAATGAAGCTGAGGAGCGCTACAACTCCAGCCACATTTCCACCAGATGCATTATCGAGCAAACCATCAGATTGCTGAAGATACATTTCAGATGCCTGGATAGATCAAGTGGAGCCCTACAGTACTCCGCAGCCAGGGTCTCCAAAATCGTCGTGGTTTGCTGTGTACTTCACAACATGGCACAGCATCGTGGCTTGCAGATTCCACAGGATCAAGAGCCTCCTCACAGAGCCGCCTCGGATGAGGATGATGCTGAGGAGGAGGAGGAGGAGGAGGAGGAGGCCGAAAACAACCATCCTGCAGAGGCCCATCAACCAGTGGCACCATTACACGAGAACATTGCTGGCCGGAATGCAAGGAACGCACTCATCCTGTCCAAATTTGCTTAGTCTGGTACATCAAACACTGTAGCCTTGCTGCTTCTTACCTGAGCATGGACAATGGCCAATCCCTGCGCATTTCTACCTATTTGACCAGCTTGCTGACAACTGCAAGTAATCCTAAGGCCTTTATATGAAATCGCCATTCGCCAAATGACAGACGCCACAACTGCAGCAGTTGCAATCAGATTTTTAATGCACAAGATACTGATGGCAATAAAACTATATACCAAACTTTTCACCCAATTGACTAACCTTGTGATTAGTGGTGCTTTATTTTTCTCTTACACGTGCTCCTATGTAGTGGTACCCCTGTGGCTTCAGCAGATGTGGAGGCCCCTTGATCACTTTCCTACTGCTCCTGTCTCAACGCCTGTAGTGTATGTAACCTGTACCACCTTAAGAGGATACCTTAAGGTGATGGACTACTTTTTGATGGCTCCTGTACATTGTAGTACCGGTGGTGACCACACTGGTATATAAACCCTGCAGAGCAAAGTGTATCCCAGTTCAGCCCTGACCCTCAATCACTAAAGACCTGTTTAGTTACTTCTGTAGTCTGTGTCCTGTTATTCAGTATAACTGCAATTGAAAACACAGACTCAACAGTGGCGACGAGTCTGATCTTACCTTGCGGCAGTTTTGCATCAAAGGAAGCTTCGTCCTCAGACACGGACGTCGAAAAAGGGCATCCGCCCTCAACATCCTGTATCGGACGGGAGGCCATCGGAAACCCGGGTTGGGTTGCTGACCACGAAGTCAAGCATCAGTGAGCATCCCTTCTACGACAGCGGCGGGTAAGCCCGATCGAGCGGCACGGGGGGGAAAGTCGGCCGAGTTGTCAGTGGGGGAAGGGGAGGGAAAACGATGAAAAGGGCGGAGAACACGACCGCAGCCAGTGTCAGGGGCCGGACTGCAATCGGGCAGAGACACGCAGCAGCCAGAAAAGCGTTTATGGCCACAAGGACCGCGGGAGCGGCGGGGGAACAAGAGCAGCAACGCAGGGGAAAATAAAGGACTGCTGGGAGGCGTGGATGGCAACAGCGTGGGAATCGCCATTTTGAGTCGGCGGGGGAAGAAGACAAGTGCGGGAAAAGCCGCCAAGCGCGGGAAAAGCCGCAATTTTGAAAAATATCAAAAAATAATAATAATAATATCCAAAGGGGAAGGAGAAACTCAGCAAGGATGCCAAAAACGGGTAACATCACTGCTTTTGATAACGATGTGGAAGATTGGGCCACTTATGTGGAACGCATCGAAGTTTACTGTGCAACGAATGAGGTACTGGATGATAAGAAAGCACTAACCCTATTAAACTCAATGGGTGCGAAGACATACGGGTTATTAAGGAACCTTGTAACACCAGACAAACCGGTAGGGAAGAGTTTCGCGGATATTGTTACTATCCTGAAGGAGCATTTAAACCCCACGCTGCTGCTGATAGCAGAACGATTTAAATTCTACAAAAGAATTCAACTTAAAGAAGAAAGCAACGCTGAATTCCTAACAGAACTGCGCAAGTTATCAAAGTACTGCCAGTTCGGAACAGGACGAGCAGATGCACTGAGAGATAAGTTTGTGTGTGGGCTCCTAAGGGAAGGAACCCAGAAGCGACTGCTAGAGGAAAAGGACCTTACGCTGGACAAAGCTTTCAGCATTGCAGCATCCCACGAGGCAGCAGCACTGGGCGTTGCAGAGTTACAGCAAAGGCCATTGGAATTCAGCACCAATGAAATGGCATTGGGCACAGTAAAGTGCTATCGTTGTGGAAGGACAACGCATGACCAAAACCAGTGCTGGTTCAAAGATAAAGAATGCAGGCAATGTGGCAAACTTGGTCACATAGCGAGTATGCCGGTCAGGAAAGAAGACCAGCAGCAAAAAGTCACCGCAGGAGAAGTACAAAAAAGTACACAAGGTGACAGAGAACAGTTCGGATGAACAGAAGACGGATTCAGACTCCAGCAGTAAGCAACTGGGTTGTCTGAAAATACATAATGTGGGTAACACAGCAGACCACCAAACTATCTGGGTCACGCTTCGGATAGCAGGAGTCCAAGTGAAGATGGAATTGGACACTGGGTCGGCATTAACGGTCATGAATAAGCAAGATTACAAAAGGCTATTCTCGCACATTCCCCTGAGGGATACGGAAATTGTATTGAAAACATACACGGGGCAAATAGTATACCCCAAAGAAAAGATAAAAGTAAACGTGGTCTACAATGGTAAAGAAAGTCAGAAAATGGACTTGTATGTGTTACCTGATGGAGGTCCGCCACTACTGGGACGGGAATGGATCCGGAGAATAAATGTGGACTGGCATTCCATACAAGCACTGACTGTAGATGCCTGTAAGGAGGACGACGTCAAACCTAAACGACTGTCCAAAATCTTAGACGATGCTAAGGAGGTGTTCCAACAGGAACTTGGAACACTGAAAGGAATTACGGCAACCATCAAGGTTGAAGAACATGCAAACCCAAAATTTTTCAAAGCCTTATGTGATACGACCTACTGTGGAAGCAGAGCTGGAAGGGCTAGAACGTTCAGGGGTACTGTCAAAGGTGGACTGGAGCGAATGGGCTACACCCATTGTTCCTGTCATGAAGCGTTCGTTGAGCAACAAGCCGGGGGAACCTGGGAAGGTTCGTGTAGTGTATGTAACTGTTCTACCTTTAAGAGAACTATTGTATGTAACCGTTTACCTTTAAGAGAACTATTTTAGGTGTGGCACTACTTTATCTTGGCTGCTGTATACTGTAATACCGACGGTGACCACACCAGTATATAAGTGCTGTGTCAGGATTTATTGGGCAGATTCGCCCTGACCTTCGAATAGTAAAGTCCTGTTTAAGTTACTCTTGTAGTCTGTGTATTACTTCACTATACAACCCACAGACTTTACAGTGGCGATGAGTTCGATCTTACCCTGCGGCAACAATACTTCTGAAGAAGTAAACGAGCGTTGAAAAGAGGCACCCGCCCTCGTCGTTTTGCTGAGAGAAAACTCGAGTCTGCAGACCAAGAAAGGAGGAAGATTTCAAACACGAAGTCTTCCATCAGCAACAGGCACGGATTGTCCCTTCTGCCACGGTGGTGAGTGAGCCGATCAACACGAGAAGCAAGTCGGCCACGGTGACTGTGAGTAAAGGGAAAATAGAAACAAATAAACGGAGGATAAGGGCGGTGCACTCGACCACGGTCGAGGGGGAAAGGAGCCGGACAGAAGTCGGGCCCAGAGGCGCTGAGACTGGGGCAGCGTGGAGCAGAAGCCGCGGTACAAGCGGGCTGGGGAGCATCGTGAGACGGCTAGACCGCGACGGCGAAAAAGGCCGGACAACTACCGCGACCACGAGGCGCTGCGACCGGGATCGTAAGGCACGGGAAGATATAAACATAAATAAGCCACGGAGAACTCAGCCGCAGCCGGGGAGGAAAGCACCGGACTGCGAGAAGCTGGGAGGCGCGATTGGGGTGAAAAAGGCCAGACAGTGATTGAGGCCACGAAGCGCTGCGACCGGATCGTAAGGCGCGGGACGATATAAAATAAATAAACCGCGGAGAACGTAGCCGCAGCCGGGGAGGGAAGCACCGGACTGCGAGAGGGCTGGAGGCGCGATTGGGAGCCGAGCGAGCGGGAGAGACAGAGCCCGAGCGAGGAAGGCTGAGCGAGATCCAGCCCAGCGGCTGAAACTGTTCACCGCCAACGGGTTGTACCCAGCACCGGCTGCCCTGCCGAGAGAAGGGAACGCGCTGAAGCCGACGCGCAGGCTGCAAACCCGAAAGCCAGCGGCCGTCGCCCGAGGGAAGCTTACCCCTCCTGCCAGGGGAAGAAACACGGGAAGTCGCCAGTAGGCGGGGAAGAAGACAGAAGCGGGAACCGCCATTTTTAAAGTGGGCGGGGAAAGAAGATAAGCGCGGGAAACCGCCATCTGGAAAAAAAAAGTTAAAGAATATTGTTGTTGTTTCTCAGGAAGAGTGTGAAGATGCCTAAGCATAGTAACAGCAACGGGTTCAATGCCGAGGTGGAAGACTGGCCCACGTAAGTAGAACGCATCGAGATATATTGTACAGCTAATAAGATAGCAAATTATGAAAAAGCTCTAACCTTATTAAACTCAATGGGTGCGAGGACATACGGGTTATTGAAGCATCTTCTATCACCAGCTAAACCGACGGATCAGTCTTTTGATAATATTGTTGCTGTCCTGAAGGATCATTTTAACCCCGCACCGCTGATGTTAGCGGAACAATCTAAATTTTACGGGAGAACGCAACGAAAAGAGGAAAGCAACGCGGAGTACTTGGTCGAGCTGCGTAGACTAGCGAAATACTGCCAGTTTAGAGGAAATCTGACAGAGGCATTGCGAGACAAGTTCGTGTGTGGATTGTCGAAGGAAGGAACGCAAAAACGACTACTCGAAGAGAACGATCTTACACTTGATAAGGCTGTCCTTATTGCAGCATCGCACGAAGCCGCAGCGAGAGGCACAGCGGAAATGCAGCGGAAGACAGCGGTACTCAGTGTGGATCAAATGACTTCGGGTACAACGAAATGTTCTTGTTGTGGGAAGACAACACACGACCAGAACCAATGCTGGGTTAAAAACCAGGACTGTAGGAAATGTGGCAAGCTTGGCCACATAGCTAAGGTATGCCGGTCAGGAAAGAAGAACAACAATAATAAGTCACCGCAGAAGAAGTACAGAAAGGTACATGAGGTGACTGGGAAGAGTCCAGATGAACAGAATTTGGACTCAGACTCCAACAGCAAGGCACTGGGTAGTCTGAGGATTCATAATGTGAGTAAAGAAGCTGACCGACAAACTATCTGGATCACACTACAGATTGCAAAAGTCCAAGTGAAGATGGAAGTGGACATTGGATCGGCGTTGACGGTCATGAATAAGCATGATTACAAAAAGTTATTCAAACATATTCCCCTACGGGATACGGAGATAGTATTGCAGACATACACGGGGCACAAAGTATACCCCATCGGAAAGATAGAAGTCAAGGTGAGATACAAAGACAAAGATCACCAAAGGATGGACTTGTATGTGCTGCCCGAGGGAGGTCCACCACTTCTGGGACGGGAGTGGATCAGGAAAATAAAGATAGACTGGCATTCACTAAACACAATGACGGTAGATTCCAGGAAGGAAGAGGTCAAACCTGAACGGTTGTCCAGAATATTGGACGAAGCTAAAGCGGTATTCCAGCAAGGACTGGGAACACTGAGAGGAATTAAAGCAAAAATCAAGATTGCAGAACATGCAAGCCCAAAATTTTTCAAAGCCAGATCGGTACCTTATGCGATACGACCTGCTGTGGAGGCAGAACTGGAAGAGCTTGAACGTTCAGGGGTACTGTCTAAGGTGGACTGGAGTGAGTGGGCCACGCCCATTGTTCCCGTCATGAAGTCTTCATCAAGTAACAAGCTAGGGGGACTGGGGAAGGTCCGCATCTGCGGAGATTTCAAGATCACAGTTAATCCGGTGCTTCACACGGTACAATACCCGCTTCCGCGGATTGAGGATATCTTTGCTTCATTGTCTGGCGGGCAACACTTCACCAAGTTAGACCTGGCACAGGCATACTTACAAATGGAAGTCGAGGAAGAGTCGCGCCAGTATCTCACAATCAACACGCACAGAGGCTTGTATCGTTATAATAGACTGGTTTTTGGAGTAGCTTTGGCTCCAGCAATTTGGCAGAGGGCAATGGAGCAGGTCTTACAAGGTGTTCCAAGAACGCAGTGTTACTTGGACGATATCCTGATTACGGGAGAAGACGAGGAGGAACACCTCACAAATTTGAAACTGGTGCTCACCAGGTTGAAGGAATATGGCCTTCGAGTTAATCGCCAGAAATGTGAGTTCTTCCAGAAACGGATCTCGTACTGCGGTCATGTCATTGACCAAGAGGGGCTGTACAAGTCGCCTGACAAGATAGAAGCTGTCGTGAAGGCCCCCGCTCCGGAAAACGTTTCACAGTTGAGATCGTTTCTGGGGTTGATTAATTATTATCACAAGTTTCTGCCAAATTTATCCACGGTGCTACATCCGCTGAATGCTCTGTTACGGAAAGAAGTGCCATGGAAGTGGAGCGAGGACTGTAAAAAGGCCTTTGGCAGAAGCAAGGCATTGATTACCTCTGAGGAAGTGTTGGCTCATTTCAACCCAACGTTACCTCTTCGTCTAGCTTGTGATGCTTCCCCTTATGGAATTGGAGCAGTACTTTCACACAAGTTACCAAATGGCTCGGAAAGGCCAGTCGCATTTGCGTCCCGATCGTTGACCTCCGCGGAGCGAAATTACGCTCAGATAGACAGGGAGGCCCTCAGCCTTGTGTGGGGAGTAAAGAAATTCAATCATTACCTGCAGGGCAAGAAGTTCACATTACTGACAGACCACCAGCCGTTGGTGTCCATATTCAACCCTAACAAGGCCGTTTCCACTATGACAGCGCAAAGGTTACAGAGGTGGTCCGTGTTACTTGGGGCACACCAATATGACATTGAATACAAAAGCTCCAAACAGCATGGAAATGCTGATGGGTTATCGCGCCTACCGTTGCCGGTAGTAGAAGAGGCGGCTACAATGGACCCGGTAGAGATGTTCCACTCATCCATAGTAGAATGTCTACCAGTAACCAATTCGATGATCGAGAATGAAACAAGAAATGACCCGACTCTCTCACGGGTCTACGATCTAACAGTGGAGGGATGACCAGCACATGGCGAACCAACACTGCCAGCATTTTCGCAACGGAAAGAACAGCTGTCAGTGTGCCGAGGAACCTTGATGTGTGGATCGAGAGTGGTGATTCCACCCAAACTTCAGCATAAGGTGCTAAAGGAACTTCACGAGGGGCATCTGGGTGGAGTGAAAATGAAGAACCTAGCAAGAGCGTTTGTGTGGTGGCCAGGTATTGATGGAGACATCGAGGAAATAACCAAGAGTTGTCTAGGATGCCAGAAGGTCCAAAACGCGCCACCACAAGCTCCTCTGCATCCATGGGAGTGGCCCTCATCTCCTTGGCAAAGGGTACACATCGACTTTGCTGGTCCATTTATGGACTCAATGTTTCTAATAGCGGTGGATGCACACTCCAAGTGGCCGGAGGTAATAAAGATGTCCTCCACCACCACGGAAAAAACCATCACAGTATTAAGGACCATGTTTGCCAGGAATGGGCTGCCGGAACAGGTCTGTTCTGATAATGGACCACAATTTGTGTCCGAAGAATTCAGGAAGTTCTTAAAAAGCAATGGGGTCAAGCACTACACGTCAGCCCCATACCATCCCGCCACCAATGGCTTAGCTGAAAGGTTTGTCCAGACCTTCAAGAAGGCCATAAAGGCCATGGGTAATGAGAACATCAACTTACAACCTAAGGTAGATAACTTCTTGTTGGCGTACAGGAATGCAACACATGCGGTCACAAATCAAACTCCCGCCATGATGTTTTTCAATAGAAGACTAAGATGCCGGCTGGATTTGATTAAGCCAAACGTCAGAAGGGACGTAGAGAACCGGCAATTCCAGGGCATGAATGAAAGGCCAACTAGATCTTTTCAGACAGGTCAACAAGTTTTGGCCCGGGACTACCGTACCGAGAAATGACAGCCTGGAACTATTGTAAAAAGGCTAGGGCCGCTGCTGTATACAGTGGACATTGGTGACAGCATAATAAGGCGCCATGTTGACCAGATCATAGGGTCATCCACAAAGAGCCAACCTACTCCACAACCTTACACGGCTAATGTAGAAACAGAGATACCCAGAGCACCTACCTCCGATCTGGTAATACTGGAATCAGATGATCCTGACACTGTCCTTCAAGCTGAATCGGCCTTGCCGGAAGAACCTACTACCCCGCCGAAAACTACTACACCACCGAGGCGTTATCCAGACAGAGTCAGGAGACCTCCAGAGAGACTGAATCTGTGAACTGTTTTACATAATTTGTATATATGTTCTAATGATATGGTTAATGGGGAATAAGGATGTTGTAAGCTAAAAAGGGAGGATTGTAGTGTATGTAACTGTTCTACCTTTAAGAGAACTATTGTATGTAACCGTTCACCTTTAAGAGAACTATTTTAGGTGTGGCACTACTTTATCTTGGCTGCTGTATGCTGTAATACCGACGGTGACCACACCAGTATATAAGTGCTGTGTCAGGATTTATTGGGCAGATTCGCCCTGACCTTCGAATAGTAAAGTCCTGTTTAAGTTACTCTTGTAGTCTGTGTATTACTTCGCTATACAACCCACAGACTTTACAGTTCACATCTGTGGCGATTTCAAGATCACTGTTAATCCGGTTCTTCACACGGTGCAATATCCGCTTCCGCGGATTGAAGATATCTTCGCTTCGCTGTCTGGCGGGAAACACTTCACTAAGATAGACCTGGCGCAGGCGTACCTACAGATGGAAGTTGATGAAGCGTCACATCAGTATCTCACGATCAACATGCATAAGGGCTTATATCGGTATAATAGACTGGTTTTTGGAGTGGCATCGTCTCCAGCGATTTGGCAAAGGGCCATGGAGCAGGTATTGCAGGGAATTCCAGGCACACAATGCTACCTGGATGACATCCTGATTACAGGAGATAACGATAAGGATCACCTCGCGAATTTGGAGCAGGTGCTCATCAGATTGAAAGAATATGGGCTCAGAGTTAATCGCCAGAAATGCGAGTTCTTTCAAAAGCAAATCTCGTGCTGCGGCCACGTCATTGACCAGGAGGGGCTCCATAAGTCACCTGACAAGATCGAAGCTGTTGTAAAAGCTCCTGCACCGGAAAATGTATCCCAGTTGAGGTCGTTCCTCGGGTTGGTTAACTATTACCATAAGTTTCTTCCAAATTTATCCACGGTGTTACACCCGCTAAACACTCTTTTGCAAATGGGAATACCATGGAAGTGGAGCGATGATTGTAAGCGGGCTTTTCAAAAGAGCAAAGCACTGATCACCTCTAAGGAAGTGTTGGCTCACTTTAACCCAACGCTGCCTATTCGCTTAGCTTGTGATGCTTCTCCATATGGTATCGGGGCAGTGCTCTCACATAAGTTTCCAGGTGGCTCGGAAAGGCCAGTCGCTTTCGCATCCAGATCATTGACCTCCGCAGAGCGCAACTATGCTCAGATAGATAGGGAGGCTCTCAGCCTCGTGTGGGGAGTTAAGAAATTTAACCATTACCTGCAAGGCCAAAAGTTTACGCTGCTGACAGATCACCAGCCGTTGGTTTCCATTTTCAACCCTAAGAAGGGTGTTCCGGTAATGACGGTGCAGAGGCTTCAGAGATGGTCCCTTTTCCTAGGGGCACATCAATATGATATTGAATTCAAAGGTACAAAGCAACATGGTAATGCTGATGGGCTGTCGCACCTGCCACTACCTACAGCGGAAGAGGCACCGGCAGTTGACCCTGTCGAGATATTTCACTCGACCATCATCGAATGCTTACCAGTCACCAATGCGGGTATTGAGAGAGAGACCCGGAATGACCCGACACTGTCTCGGGTCTACGACTTGACAGTGAAGGGATGGCCAGCACATGGCGAACCACTGTTACCAGCATTCTCAGCCAGACGAGAACAGCTGTCCATATGTCAAGGCACATTGATGTATGGAACAAGGGTGATTATTCCTCTGAAATTAAGAGAGAGAGTTCTGAAAGAATTGCACGAAGGTCATCTGGGGGGAGTCAAGATGAAAAGCCTTGCTAGGGCTTATGTGTGGTGGCCAGGTATCGACAAACAAATGGAGGATCTGACTAAAAGCTGCTCAGGGTGCCAAAAAGTTCAAAATGCACCTCCAATTGCACCGCTGCATCCGTGGGAATGGCCTTCAGCCCCATGGCAACGTGTGCATATCGACTTTGCAGGTCCATTCATGGATTCCATGTTTTTGATAGCAGTAGACGCACATTCTAAATGGCCAGAAGTGATTAAGATGTCGACCACTACCTCTGAGAAGACGATCGCAGTTCTAAGAACCATATTTGCAAGGAATGGGTTGCCGGAGCAAATATGTTCAGACAACGGACCACAGTTCGTGTCAGAAGAATTCCAGAAATTCATGAAAAAGAATGGGGTGAAACACTATACATCTGCCCCATATCATCCGGCTACAAATAGGTTGGCCGAGAGATTTGTACAAACGTTCAAAAGGCGATAAAGGCCATGAGTGAAGACCATATTCCACTACAACACAAGGTGGACAATTTCCTGATGGCGTATCGAAACACCACGCATTCAGTGACAAATCAAAGCCCTGCCATAATGTTCTATAACAGAAGGTTGCGGTCCCGGTTGGATTTGTTAAAACCCAATGTGCGAAGGGAAGTCGAAAACAAGCAATTCCAGCATGTAAATAACAAGGCCACTCGTAGTTTCAAAATAGGACAACCAGTGTTGGCCAGGGACTATAGGGATGATAAATGGCAACCTGGAACAATTCGTGCACGACAAGGACCCTTGATGTACACGGTAGACGTTGGAGAGAACGTAATACGACGTCATGCTGACCAACTTGTGGAATCGAGAACAAGGGTCGACCCCATGTCTACGGCAGAGACACCAGTGGAAGAATTTATTGAGCCTGTAGCATCTACCTCAGGCTCGAACGTACCTGATGATGTTCAATCCATAGGAGATCAAGTGGATGAGTCACCCCAGCAACGAGAACCAGAGACCCTTGAAAGGCGTTATCCGGTCCGGATCAGGAGGCCTCCTCAGAGACTTAATCTTTGAACAGTTGTGTGTAAATTGTATATATGTTATCCATGTAATGTTTAATTTGGGGTGTACACTGTTGTGGTAAACCACTGTTATCGTTTTCATTGTTGTTCACTGTTGTTCACTACTGTTATCGTTATTGCACATTGTTACCTCTTGCTACTCACTGTGTACCAATGCATGCCTCAGCTGGCTCCACCCATGGCTCCGCCTACATGACCTGGTATAAAGGTGGCTGCTCAGCAACCCACTTTCTTCTTGGAACCAGTCGTCCACGAGAGGCATGCTCTGTTCTTTAGTTAATAAAAACCTTTTCATTACCATCCTAATTCATCGCTTTTTATGGATTAATTGATAAGCGTATCAACTGTTAAGCTAAAAGGGGAGGAATGGTAGTGTATGTAACCTGTACAACCTTAAGAGGATACCTTAAGGTGATGGACTACTTTTTGATGGCTCCTGTACATTGTAGTACCGGTGGTGACCACACCGGTATATAAACCCTGCAGAGCAAAGTGTATCTCAGTTCAGCCCTGACCCTCAATCACTAAAGACCTGTTTACTTACTTCTGTAGTCTGTGTCCTGTTATTCAGTATAACTGCAATTGAAAACACAGACTCAACAATACCTTTGGCATGCGTCCTCTGGGGTGTGGGGTGGCGAGCCTGTGAGGGCTCGCCAGCAGTCTGCTGCTCCTGCGGCTGTGCAGGGGTTGAGACGCGTATCTCACTTGGGTGTGGACTCCGGCGGGGCTCTGACTGAGGGCTCTGCAGTGGCATGGAAGTGTGAGTGCATGGAGAGGAGCCCCCACTTCCTTGAGGTGTGCCAGCAACCTCCCTCTCATGGGTCAGGTCCCCCTCAGCGCCTGCAAGTGGCTGGAGAGCACCTTGCTGCACATCAGGGGGACCATGGGGACCTCATATCTGCACTGGAAGTCCTGCTCAGAAGGACTTCCATGAAGGTCTGGTTTCTGTGCTCAATAGATGCCCATCGCTCCTCAAGAGATGTCATTATATTCTGAGCACTCACCATGTTTTCCATACCCTGGCGACTAAGCTCCTCCATGGCCATAGCCCTCCTCTCCTCGGCTGTAGCCCTCCTCTCCTCGGCCGCAGCCCTCCTCTCCTCGGCCATAGCCCTCTTCTCCTCAGCCATAGCCCTCCTCTCCTCGGCGGCAGCCAGCCTTACCACGGAGGTAGCCATCCTTTCCGTGGTGATGCATTCATGCGCCAATGACACTACTAAGGCTCTGCTCATGTTCGCTATGGACTCCTCCATTCGCTCCACACTCGCAGCGACCCTGGAGACAAAACCTGCCAGAGACTTCTGCATCTGAGCATGGAGATCCATTACCTCTTCTCTTGCGGATGGACCAAGAGGCAGAGATTCGACATGCAGCTGAGCTGAGCTGGCAGAGACCTGCGCCCTCCATCGAGGACTCTCCACTGCTGTCCCTGTCTCCACAATCTGCTGATGCTCACTTGTGAGCTGTAAAACACCAGGGCCTAGAAATTCAGTTGCGTCCGCCAGCCGTTAGCGCCATAAGAGGGGTAGATTTCGAGCGCTAGGCACTTAGCGCCCGGGTGCAGACCGATCTGCACCTACGCCCAACTTCAGTTGACAGTTAGCGCCGGCGCAAAGAGTTTGCGTGCGCTCAGCTGCGCGCGCAGCTTATGACGTCATTTCGTCGTGCAACGCTGTTTGTGCGCCCCAAACCGGAACTTCAGTGGCGCCCGCCCAATGTGGGCGTGACGCTGTTAAGAACTGTGAAGTGGAACGCAGCAGAGGCCCTGCGGGCCTCGGGGAGCGCTAATTAAAGGGCACTTACACTGAACTATAAAGGCCAGCCATTTTGCTGCAATGACTTTAGTGCTTTGGATTTCTGGACAGAGACCAAGGAACAGACCTTACTGATTTGGGACAACATAGGAGAGGTATTTTTGGCTTCTGGCCAGAGCTTGGAAATTTGACTCATTGTGATTTCACTGTTTGCAAGTATATTATGGGGGCTGCATGGGTTTGCAACCCTCAGTTCCAGCATTATGTGCGAAGAGCTCGCAGACGCTGTGTGAGAGGGGCAGCCATGCCTAGACGCAGAGGGGCCATCAGGCGTCGGCAACGTAGGCCTTACCCACTCAGGGAATACCGGCAGCAGGTGTCCTATCTCACCATGACTGCCGCGCATTGTGTTAAGAGGCTGCGCTTCAGAAGGGAGGTGGTTGCAGAGATCTGCCAGCTGCTTCACAGGGATCTGCGTCCACAGCTGATGTGCAGGACGTCTCTGTCGGTGGAAGTGAAGGTCACGGTGGCTCTGAACTTTTATGCAAGCGGCTCCTTCCAAGCCACTGCTGGGGACATAGCGAACATCTCCCAGTTCGCCGTGCATCGCTGCATCCGGCAGGTCACCGATGCCCTTTTCGTAAGGAGACACCAATTCATCTCCTTCCCCATGACCCTAGAGAGGCAGGAGCAGCGTGCAGTCGGATTTGCGAGGATCGCCGACTTCCCCATGGTGCAGGGCGCCATTGACTGCACGCATGTGGCTATGCGGGCACCTATCGACAATGCCGAGGATTACCGCAACCGGAAGGGCTACCATTCCCTCAATGTACAGCTGGTGTGTGACCACAGGCAGCGCATCCTAGCTGTCAATGCCCGCTTTCCAGGAAGCAGCCACGATGCATTTATCCTGCGCCAGACTACTGTGGCTGACATGTTCCAGGCACAGCCTCCCCCAAGAGGATGGCTTAACGGGGACAAGGGCTACCCTTTGTGTACATGGCTCATGACCCCGCTCCGCACGCCCAGGACCCCTGCTGAGGAGGCATACAACGAAAGCCATCAAGCCACAAGGAACATCATAGAGCAAACGATTGGCGTCCTCAAGCAACGGTTCCGCTGCCTGGATCGCTCTGGCGGATCTCTGCAGTATTCGCCGGATAGAGTCTCCCAGTTCGTCGTCGTTTGCTGCATGCTGCACAACCTGGCTATCCGCAGGACTCAGGCACTGCCACCTCACGTTGGACCACCACCTCAGGAGGATGAGCAGGAGGACCATGAGGAGGAGGAGGAGGAGGAGGAGTACCAGCCCAGGAGGGAGCCCCAAGGGCCGTCCGTCGGCGGCTTATTGAACGACACTTCTAGGCCCCCTGTCAGGGAATGGCTTGTGGCAATGAACGCACCTGAATGCAGTCGCTCCGCAAGCCCTCAGCCGGTTAACGCAACAACCACTTGAAACATCACACATGGACAAGCTGAATAAATAAAAAGCTTTATTTAACAAACTCAGGGCCCTTCCCACATGAAACACAAAAACAGACAAGACCCCCAAAAAACAGTCAAAAACATATCTCACTCCCACAACCTGGGGAGGAATAACAAAACTTGTCCATCCAATTGGCCTTCATCTTCGGCCTTACCAAAATAAACCCCCCCCATAGAGAACACAAACACCCCCATATAAAAAAACATTTGGCAACACACTCTACTTTATGTGCCGAGAGGGCGAGTCCTTGTGCAGGCTTCTCCGGCCCCTGGCCGACCTGCTGCTCCGCCTCAACCTGGGCCCTGTGGGTGTTGCAAGGCTGGGGGAAGGCTCCTGAGGGGCACAATGCGTGACGGCAGATGCCCTTGGGGGTCGGCCTAGACGAGGTCCGGCCCTGGAGGGGCCGGCTGCTGACTGCTGCAGCTGTGGCTGGCCAGCATCAGCCTTTCCAGCAGCTCGTCGCAGCTTTGCTGGGGGAGTGGCAGTGGTGGCTGGAGCAATGGGGGCAAGCTGGCTGATGCCAGGCGCTCGCTGGTCGCCAGAGACACTGGCAGTCGGCCGGGCTGGCACTGCAGCAAGCGCAGCAATCTGGTGAAGGACAGACCGCTGTGCTGCAGCAGCGCGGCGGGTGCCCTGGCGATGCGTCCGTGACACAGCGAGTGTGGCAGAAGTGAGTGCCCGTACTGCCCTGGTCTGTGCCCGCATCAGACCAGCCAGTGTCTGCACGGCACCACTCATGAACTCTCGACTCGCGTCCTGTGATGCCTTGAATTCTGCCCGACTCGCGTCCTGTGATGCCCCGAATTGTTCAACACCCCTGGCCTGTGCTGCCACGAGTTGTTCGAAACCCCTGGCCTGTGAGTCCCCGAAATTGACCACACTATGAGCCAGGGACTCAATGGCCTGAGGCAACTGTGCCACAACCCCCATGAACTCGGTGTGGCGACGCTCCGAGTCCGCGGACATTTGATCAAGGAGGCGCACCTCCTGGGCGAGGACCGCCTCTGGACTGGAGGCCGGACTCTCCCTCTGGGGAGAAGGCCGCCGAGCTGGCCGACCCTTCCCGCGTGGCTGGACACCACTGGGCCCAGCAACTGCCCTCCCCTGCAACACTTCCCCCCTCTGGGGAGAAGGCAGCCGTGCTGGCCGACCCTTCCCGCGTGGCTGGACGCCACTGGGCACAGGAGCTACACCCCCCTGCAACACTTCCCCCTGGCTCTCCTTCAGGCAAGACGTGTCCCCTCCATTGCCATCCCCTGGCACGGATGAGGGTTCCCCCGATGTGCCGCCTTCCTCTTGCTCCTCGTCGTCCTCCTCTTCCGAGGGACTGACACTCGCAGCTTCAGGGACCTCCTCCTCACCAGCTGAAAGCAGGAAGGCACAAGAGTAGCTTTAGAGTGAGGACAGGGCGTCAGCGAGCGAGGCATGAGTGGTGGCATTATGCGCATTGGTGGGACAGTGGCAAAGGATGTAGATCTGAAGCGCAAGGGAACCGAGAGAGGTCCAAACGGTCATGTCCTTACCATTGGGGCCCAGCACAGGGTCGGCATCTCCAATAGCAACGGGGCCAATCACCCGGGCACGCATGAGTCGAGCCACGCGCTCCTCCAGGTCACTGAGCTCCTGGAACTGGGAACGGCCTCCCCCGGTTACAGTCCGGCTCTTCAGATTCTGCGCCAGCTTGGCCTGCAAGAGAAAGGACGGCCTCTAAGTGCAGTGTGGTGCCCTGTTGGTGTGTGCACTGCCTCCCATGGTGGAATAGCTTGGCCAGTGTGGTGCCCTGTTGGTGTGTGCACTGCCTCCCATGGTCGAATAGCTTGGCCAGTGTGGTGCCCTGTTGGTGTGTGCACTGCCTCCCATGGTCGAATAGCTTGGCCAGTGTGGTGCCCTGTTGGTGTGTGCACTGCCTCCCATGGTCGAATAGCTTGGCCAGTGTGTAAAGTGCAGAAAGTGCTATTGATGAGCATGCCAGTGCCATAGCTGCTGGAGGAGGGCTGGCCATTAGGCCTTTGAGGTCCCTTTGCCCATAATGTGAGGTGCACATGCAAGGATGAGGAGGACACTGGAAAGGGTACTCACCCTGACCAACCGAGTGAGGTCGTTAAACTTCTTCCGGCATTGGTCAGCAGTCCTGGGGACATCGCTGTTGGCTGTGACCCTCTGGGCGATTTCCCTCCAGGCTCTCCTGTACAGCCTCTTGGGAGCCTTCTTGCCACTGTCCGGGCACAAGATATCTCTTCTCTTCTCCAAACCCCTAAGCATCACCTTCAAATCATGGGCAGAGAAGCGCTGCGCTCGCTCACGGGCCCTCTGCATCGTTGCTGGCGCTATTTCTCTCCAGCAGCAGTGTTTAGGCCTAGCTGGAGGGCTGCAGTATCCAGGGCGTGGCAGCAGACCAAGTCGACCCTTCCCCCTTTAAGAGCTGGCCGGCGTCAGGGTGTCTGCTGTCAATCAAAACATGACCGCACCTGCGCTGCGCCTGGCCTCGGCGGTATCACTCTGCACCGCCGGCTTAGCGCCTAAAGAGAGGGGTGCAACGCCAGTTTTAGCGCTCGCCCATACTCCTTGGCCAAAGCTACTGAATATCGGCGAAGTGGCCTCCACTTTCCGGCGGGTGCAAACTTTAGCGCCCGCCCGACTTTACCGCCCCAAAAGTGGCTATACTGAATTTCTAGGCCCAGGTGACAACTCTATTCTATGTCCCGAGGGCCCCCCCGAGGTGTGAGTGACTGCGCTGGTGCTGGGTGCGCTTACTTCTGCTGACGCTGCGCCCTCAGATGTTGGAGCTTCCTCTGAGGAGTCTGGATGCACAGCCTCTTCCTTCTCCACAGTGGGGACGGGGGCTCTTGATGGTCCTGTGGGGGAGTAAAGGAAAGAGTTAGAGATGTGAGGCCAAGGCTACATGCACATTGGATTTTGCAGATGAAGTCCAAATGATGTAGCTTCAGAATCATAACAGCGACTCATGCTATATCAATGAGAGAGATGGAAAACTATTCTGTCACCAGCTTGCGGGCCTGCCCCTGTCTCTCCTTCCCCAGCTTCCGCAGCCACATCAGCCCCGACAATCTCCAGCAATCCTTCCTCCCAGGGGGTCAGGTGGGCTATTGAGGGTGGTCCTCCTCCAGTCCTGGCTCGCTCTCTGTTGTTGTGAGCTCTCTTTTCCTGCAATGAGGGAGACAAGTGGAGTTTGAGTGAGAGTGCAGGAGTGAGTGTAGAGATTGCATAGCATAGATACTTAGAGGGAGACAAAGATGGTGTGAGGCTACAAGACCAAGGGCCCTCCCTGTGTGTTGTCAGTTGTGTTCCAAGCATCAGAGTGAGAGGCAGTGTGAGGGCTGCATGGTGGAATAGTTATGTGAATGTGAGCATAGAGAGAGAGGGAATGGGTAAGGGTGCATGGATGTGACTGTGAAGTGGGATGTGGAGGAAGAGAGTGCTGAAGCTGAGTGCTGTTGGGGAAAGGCAATGGGGATCAGGTTGAGGGTGATGGAAACTTCATACTTACTTTTCCTGTATGGTGAAGGTCATGGAATCGCTTCCTGCACTGCATCCATGTTCTTCTGGTGACTCCCAGAGAGTTCACCTCGGCTGCCATCTGCATCCATGCAGCCTTGGTCTCAGTGGGAGGCTTCTTCCTCCCTGACCTAGGGAAGAGGACCTCCCTGTGGGCCCTAACCCCATCCAATAATGTCTGTAGTGACGACTCGTCGAATTTGACGGCAGCTCGGGGTCTGGCACTGGCCACAGCTGCTGCAGGCTCCTCTGCCATACTGAACGGCTCGTTGGGAAGCCTGCAGAGGTTGCAATGCTTGCTATAGACTTTAAGAGCACCATGAATGATGACATCATATTGTGGGGCTTTCTGACTGGAAATAGTCAATTAGCAAGGGTGCCCACACGCTGGAAATGAATTGGCCAATTGAGGGAAAATTGCATCCAGCTGGCAGACCCATTTAGATTCCTGTGGGAACCCCGACATTCGGGGAACCCGACAATTCCCCGCACCTGCGGGAAAATCAGCCCCATTGTGTTGGGGCTCAAAGATCTGTGGGACAGATGACTGTCTCATGACAAATACATTGTGGCAGCTCCCTCGGTATCAGGCATTCACCTGCATGATGCGCTGCCAGTGGTCACAGACAAGCTGTACATTGAGAGAATGGAATCCCTGAACACCTCCGAGTTTAAATGAGGGGCTCGCATAGCCACAGGTGTACAGTCAATGGCTCCCTGGACCATGGGGAATCCCGCAATCCTATCGAATCCTAGAGTTTTCTGTCTCTGGTCTTCTCTGGCAATAGGGATTGATATATAGTCATTCCTCAGAGCATATAGGCCGCAGAGACCTCCCTTATGCAGAAGTGCGCAGAAGATTGTGAAATGCGACTTACATCACTAGTGGCAGCCTGGAAGGTTCCAGTAGCATAAAAAGTAAGTGCTACTGTGACCTTGACTGCCACAGGCAATGCAGTCCTGGCTGTGCTGCGACATCTGAGCCTTCGTTCCATGAGGCCACAGATCTCTGTGACGACCTCCTTGGTAAAGCGCAGCCTCCTCATGCACTGGTCTTGGGTCATGTGAATGTAGGAGCACTGCTTTCTGTATACCCTGGGTGGATAGGGCCTCCTGCTGAGAGTCCTCCTCGCCCCCCTGTCCCTCCTGTCCCACTCTCCTGCAGCAGCTGGTGCTGCTCTGCCTGTCCTCATGTCCTCCTCATGCAGAGCAAGGGGGACCCCCAGCAAGAGGCCCATGACCAAGCACTCCTTTTCTCCTGGTGACTCCTATAAGGTGTCCAATAAGGTAGTGTTACATTGTTATAGTATCACATTGATAAATGGAACTACTTTGGTATGGAACTACTTTGGTATGGTGTAGTTATATTGCTATGTGGCACACTGTGCACGGGCAGTGCACAGTGCAGCGTCGGACATCTTGTATCACTCCGCACCATGCGGCAGCACTGTAACAAAAGCAAGAATACAGCTTAGTAAAAGCACTCACTAAAATGAACTAAAAGTGTCTGTAATATATATAGTATATAAGAACAGGAGGAGACACAACATGGTGGCAGCGGTATAAGTGAGTACAAATTCTGCTATACGAACTACGAATAAGAAGAAAAGTGATTTTATGAGCTGATTGTGAGTGCCGGTGTCTGCGGTGATTGAAAGTGAAACTAAAATGACGGCTGCCACTGCACTGAATGTGCAAATGCAACCCCTCATGAACTGGGAAGCCGACGATATAGTAGAAGCATTCCGCAAGTTCAAACAGAAATATGAGCTTACATTCAAAAGCTTCCTGAAGGGTACTACCAACGAGGAAAAGGTTAGTTACATTCTGTTGTGGACAGGAGAAAAAGGCCTAGATTTGTATAATAGCTGGAGTTTGACTGAAGAGGAAAAGGAAAACCCAGCGACAATATTTGATAAATTCAGCAACCATCTGGAGCCTAAATCCAATCACCGTATACACAGATACAAATTCCAGAGTCTAAGACAGGAACCCGGTGAAACAGCTGACGATTTCCTGACAAGGCTGAGAAATGAAGCCAGCAAGTGTAAATTTAAGGAAATGGAGGACCAGGTGCTCACTCTGTCGACCTCCGATGTAAGGGGTGTTCTACGCGGAGTGAACACACGAAAGGCTGCTGGACTGGATAGCATCCCTGGATGGGTACTCAAGGAATGTGCTGATCAGCTGGCTGATGTCTTCACCGCCATCTTCAATCTGTCATTGGCCCAGGCAGTAGTCCCTACAAGCTTCAAGACCGCTACCATTATTCCTGTGCCAAAACAAACGGCTGTGACGTGCCTGAACGACTATCGACCTGTCCCACTCATACCCGTCATAATGAAGTGTTTCGAGAGACTGGTCTTAGCCCACATCAAAGCCAGTGTTCCTGCCTCTCTTGACCAACACCAGTTTGCCTATCGTGCAAACAGATCAACGGAGGATGCAATCACAACTGCTCTACACTCGGCACTGAATCACCTAGATGGTAAGGAGACCTACATCAGAATGCTGTTCATAGACTACAGCTCAGCATTCAACACTATCGTCCCCAACAAGCTGGCCACCAAACTCCAAACTCTTGGCCTGAACACTTCCCTCTGCAACTGGACCCTGGACTTCCTAACAAACAGACCCCAGTCTGTCAAATTAGGTAACCACACCTCCCCCCCCGACCCTGAACACGGGGGCCCCACAAGGATGTGTGCTGAGCCCCCTCCTCTACTCCCTCTTCACCCACGACTGTGTGGCTGTTAATGGTTCCAACACCATCATCAAGTTTGCGGATGACACCACGGTAGTAGACCAGATCACCAACAACGATGAGTCAGCCTACAGGGAGGAGGTCCAGCATCTCGTGAAGTGGTGCGCCGATAACAACCTGGCCCTTAACACCAAGAAAACCAAAGAAATCATTGTGGACTTCAGGAAGTCCAAAGGCGGAAGCCACACCCCCATCCACATCAATGGGGCTGTGGTGGAAAGGGTGGACAGCTTTAAGTTCCTCGGAGTCCACATCACGGAAGACCTCTCCTGATCCCTCAACACCTCCTCTCTGGTGAAGAAGGCCCAGCAGCGCCTATATTTCCTAAGGAGGCTGAAGGGATGTAACCTGTCACCCCTGATCCTCTCTAACTTTTACCGCTGCACTATAGAGAGCATCCTGACAAACTGTATCACAGTATGGTATGGCAGCTGTAGCTACTATGACCGGAAAGCCCTGCAGCGGGTAGTCAAAACTGCCCAACGCATTACCGGCACCCGGCTACCGACCATAGAGCACATATACCAGAAACGCTGTCTACGGAGGTCACGGTCCATCATCAAAGACCCTACCCACCCTCCTGCCATCTGGGAGACGCTACAGATGCATTCGCACCCGTACGACCAGATTTAGGAACAGCTTCTTTCCCAGGGCTGTCATCCTACTGAACTCCACAAATAAACTCTAAAGCCTGCACATCTGCCAATGCACTGTATTATGGTTATATTTATGTTAATATACTACAAGCCAAATGTATGTTGAATGTTTAAATGTCTGAATCCAAATGTACACTCTCGGGAGCCGCAAGCCTACATTTCGTTGTACTGCACTTGTGCACTAACAATGACAATAAAAGTTGATTTGATTTGATTTGATTTGAAAGGCTTGTGGACCAGCTAATATGGGGGTCAGCGCATGTAGAGGTACAAAAAGCCCTGATAGGAAAAGAAAAGCTCGGAATAACAGAGGCTATAGATACTGCGAGAGCTCATGAAGCCATGAAGCAGCAAATGAAAACGTTGATTTCTCAAACAGCTGACATGCGGACGGCTTCTGAGACGGACAACAGAGTGGATGCAGTGAGAGAAAAGTACAACGCACAAAGACATGCACATGACAACGGGGGAAACATGTGCAGAAATTGTGGAAGACCGCACAATTACACAGACAAGAGGAAATGTCCAGCATATGGAACAAGCTGCAATGCATGCGGCAAACTAAACCACTGGGAACAGAGGTGTAGAATGAAGAAAGGAGGAACATACATCAAAAACAAAGGCGGACAGCAGAACCAGAGAAGGAAACACAATATACATGCCATGGATGAGCAGGCTGATGATGATGATCACGACAATGCACTGAACATCGAAACCATAAAGATACAGCTTCACGAGATGTCCAGAGCGGAAAATACTCCGAGGAGAGAATTGCACACCATCATCCAAATCAAAAAAAAGGTCAAAGGTCGGCCCACAACAATCAACTTAAAGTTGAAGCTGGACACAGGGGCTCAGAGCAACATTCTCCCATTGAGACTGTACCAGCAGATCTTTCTCGAAAACCTGAGAGAAGATGGCTACCCGAAAAGCGATTGTTTAAAGGCAAGTAATGTCACGCTGACAGCATACGGGGGGAGTGAGATTAAACAACTCGGAATAACCTTTATCAAAGGGACACATAAAAGAAAGAACATCAACTGCATGTTCTATGTCACGGACACTGAGGGGCCAGCGATCCTGGGATTAAACAGCTGCGAGAAGTTGAGATTGATCTCAGTGCATCACGAGCTGACGGAAACGTCACTGAAGATAGACAGCAACACCCCACTGGAGAACCGCCCACAAATCAAGAGTAAAAAAGACTTGATAGACATGTATCCGGAATGTTTTGATGATACAGTGGGATGTTTCGGAGATTTCCAATACCACATCACCATCGACCCAGAGGTAAAGCCCGTGCTCCACGAAAAGTACCCATCGAGCTGAAGACAAAGCTTGAAAGAGAGCTAAAGGAGATGGAAGAAAAGGGAGTGATCGTAAAGGTCACTGAACCCACAGACTGGGTAAACTCAATTGTGGTACGAGAAAAGCCAAACGGGCATCTCAGAATATGTTTGGACCCCAAAGATCTAAACCAGGTGATAAAGAGGGACCACTATCCCACCCCAACGCTGGAGGAGATTACGCCATCACTGGCAGGAGCCAAGGTTTCCTCAAAACTAGATGCCAGAAATGGATATTGGAACGTGAAGTTGGATGAGGAATCAACAACACTGACAACATTCAACACACCATTTGGGCGTTACAAATTCCTGCGGCTACCATTCGGGCTAAAGGTCAGTCAAGATATCTTTCAACAAAAAATAGATGAGACATACAGAGGCTGTGAAGGAGCTATAGGAATAGCTGATGATATTCAGATCTATGGAGCAGATGAAAGAGACCATGACATGCACCTACATGAGGCCATGGAGAGTACCAGGAAGGCTGGCATCAAGTTAAATGCAGATAAGTGCATAGTTAAAGTCAAAGAATGCCAATTCTTCGGTATGATTTATACACCAGAGGGAGTCAAGCCAAATCCAGAGAAGATTGCGGCAATTGCTGAAATGAAACCACCCAAAGACAAGAAAGAGCTGAGGAGTTACCTCGGCTTGGTCCAATACATGAGTTCTTTCATCCCACACATGTCGGAACATACAACAAATCTCAGAGAGCTATTGAAAGAAGATGCCGAATAGCAGTGGTCTGAATCACACAAAAAGAATTTCAAACAACTTAAAGAACTGCTGTGCAAAGAAACAAGTCTGTCATATTATGACAGAAGAAAACCAGTCACTCTGCAAGTAGACGCTTCTACCAGAGGACTAGGGGCAGTTCTGGTGCAGGAAGGAAAGCCGATAGCTTTTGCATCAAAGGCCTTGACGTCAGCCGAGACGAGATTCGCCAACATAGAAAGATAACTATTAACAGTAGTGTACGGATGCAAGAAATTCCATACATACCTATATGGCAGGCAATTTTCAATAAAGAGTGACCATCGTCCACTAGAACAGATCTATAAGAAGAATCTGTGCAAAGCGCCTGCAAGACTGCAAAGACTGCTTCTAAGGATCCATAGCTATGACTTCATGCTTAAATATAAGCCAGGAAAGGAAATGGTGCTAGCAGATGCGTTGTATCGATTGTCACCATATGAGAAACACGAGGTGGAGGGCCTAACAGTAAAAACCCACCACCTAGTGAATGTTACCCCTACAAAGCTCAGTCAAATCAGAGATGAGACTAGCAAAGATGAGGAGTTGCAACTACTCACACAACAAGTAATACAGGGGTGGCCGGAGAGAATCCAGCAGGTACAGGCGACGATTCGTCAATACTGGACGATTAAAGACGATATTGCAGTAGAAGACAGTATTCTCCTTGCTGGATCGAGGATCATCGTGCCAAAGACGATGCAGACACAACTTCTCCATCTCATACATGAAGGCCACATGGGAATGGAGAAATGCAAGCTGAGAGCCAGATCAGCTGTGTACTGGAAAGGCATGTACAAAAATATCGAACAGATGGTCTCTGCATGTGGTATATGCCAGAAATACAGAAATGCACAACAGAAAGAGGAGATGATACCTAGTGAAATACTGTCAAGACCATGGCACACTGTTGGGGCAGATCTCTTCATGTGCAATCACGAATGGTATCTCATAGTGGCAGATTACTATTCCAAGTTTCCTTTTGTGAGAAGGATGAAAGACTTGAGAGCCGCAACTACCACCAGGATTGCAAAGAGCTTGTTTGCTGAACAAGGAATCCCGGAAAAGGTAATCTGTGACAATGGAACCCAGTTCACATCGAGTGAATTCAGAGCTCTGGCAGAAAAGTATGGGTTCAAAATAGTAACCTCATCCCCCCACATTTCCCAAGGGGACACGGGTTCATCGAAAGACAGATCCAGACTGTCAAGAGAACTCTCATCAAAAGTAGTGAGATGGGGAAGACCAAGACCTTGCCCTCCTATCACTCAGGTCAACACCACTGAAAGCAGACATGAAATCACCTGTGGAATTGCTGAATGGGAGGAAGTTTAAGACTACACTACCAGCAAAAATACATCCTCCCCAGGACCAGGAGGACTTCAGACAAAAGTTGGCAGAAGCACAAATCATAGGAAGCAAACATTACGATAAACATGCAAAGACGCTACCAGAATTGCTGAATGGACAATCAGTGCATGTGCAAGACCCGGTGTTGGAAACCTGGAATCCAGCCAAGGTCATTGGAAAAGCTGATACTCCAAGATCCTACTTCGTAGAGACTGAACCTGGTAACCAATACAGACGGAACAGACTCCACATCAGACCTTCACCTGAACTGGATAAGCAGCAGACAACATCAGCAACATTGACAACACCAGCTACCACAAGCAGTACAACACCAGAAACAAGCGCTACAAATCAAACAACCACGAGCATGCACACTCCAACTCCAAAGGCGACAGCAACAACAACAACGAGAGCGGAACACACCAAAACACCGCAGACAGGAATGGTCACCACCAAATCCACAAGATGGAGGGACAACATCCAACCACCTGAGCGATATCGCGAATAAAAAAAAAACTCATGATTCGTTGTAGTTGATAATAATAGTTTAGATATAATATTTGTTCATTTAAATTGTTAAATTTCATCTTTTAGTTTTTTGAGAAAGAGGGATGTTACATTGTTATAGTATCACATCGTTAAATGGAACTACTTTGGTATGGAACTACTTTGGTATGGTGTAGTTATATTGCTATGTGGCACACTGTGCACAGGCAGTGCACAGTGCTGCGTCGGACATCTTGTATCACTCCGCACCATGCGGCAGCACTGTAACAAAAGCAAGAATACAGCAAAGTAAAAGCACTAACTAAAACGAACTAAAAGTGTCTGTAATATATACAGTATAAGAATACAAGGAGACACAACAGGTAGAGTAACTCAGCACTCACTCTCTTTAGGTGAAGACCAGAGAGAATCTCTGGGAAAAATGTTGATAAAGTGTTGGTGAAGTCTTGATAAAGTGTCCCAGAAAGTCTCCCGATGTGTCTCAAAGTCCTCTTCATATGCAGTGTAGTCAGTCGACCTCAATCAGCAAGTAAACAGTGAAAGATGAGAATGGCTGTAAGTAGCGCTTGAAATCCTCAGCAATGACTTGTTTACTCCCGTTCAGCTCGTCACTGTTAGCAGAGGTTGTTAAGTGAAGCGTTACCCACCAAAATGGCATGCAGCCTTTTTAATGAGCGCTAGCAGGCAATTTAATTGTCAATCAGCCCCTTAACAATCCTCTGGATGGCTGTTCCTAAAGCGCGCTTCAACACCTTTACCAAATTGACATCTTGCGATAAATGCAGGCTAAACCGGAGTTGCAGCTTAAGACCCCATTTTGGCCACCGCCAAGGTTCTTTAACGCCTAAAGTATTCGGCCAAAATTGCCCCAAAATTTGATTAAACTAAAATAAACTCCCAATTTAAAGCATGGCATTATTATCGGCGTTGATAAGATGCTTGATGCCTTGCGGTGCTCACCGGTCGCGGAAAGCCCCAAGCACACCAGTGAACACCGCATGCTCCTTCTCCAAGGCCATCTGGGCATGGACTAGACCGCAAAAGGGAGGCAAGCAGCCAGAGCAACCCTCACTTTGGGCTGCGCTCATTCTGGGCCTGTGAATTGCGGCCTTCTCCAGGCCCACAAAAAGATCCTCTGACTTCCATTGAAATCAGTGGAAATAAATATCGGGAGAGATTGTAACACTGGCTGCCATCTCGCTCTCACCCGTTTTACACTATCGCACAGAGTCAAAATGACCTCAATTGAGTTTAATTTATTTTATTGCTCACGATCACGAGTCCAGAGGCCAATCCAAGTTCAAATGTTACCATTTTCTTGAGGGACACATGAAACTGAGTACAAGATACTGACACCACAGAACGATAAAAGTTGTTATTATTGGTCACCAGAACAAGAAAGTCTGGATTATGTTTGTGATGCTCAGCTGCTAAGATGGAACTGTATTTAACCTGACCCATCCCTTTAAGGTCATTGTGCAGGTTCTCCAAATGGGGAAATGATCTAAGCAGAAATATGCTCTTCGAAAGAGCCGGCGCAGACTCGATGGGCCGAATGGCCTCCTTCTGTGCTGTACTATTCTATGATTCTATGATCTCAAGGTCAGTGAGAAGCTAATTGATGTGTAGATTGGCAACTGCTTGTAAATTTACAGCTCCGGCCCTTGGGGGACAGGCCTGGTTATGAAGGACAGAATAATCTAGCAGGAAGTGATGGGCTTTCTTTCTTTGTTTTGCTGTTACGAGTTTGGAATGTGACAGATGCATGCGAGACACAAAGCTGTGTATATTTTTTCCCTGAAAATAGAAAGCGTTAGAGAAAACATCAGTAATCAGATGCAGCACTATAATTGGAAATCCAGTTCACTGAACAGTATCATTTGAATTTTCTTTTAAGGAAAACGGTACCGAGATTCAGTATGGTCCCCCACAAACTTTTATCATTTTGCAGATGAAAGAAAATCTATGTGAGATTGGACGGAGGAATTTTAAAATATGATTTCATTTATCAAATGAACCATATTGTGGCAAAACTTCTGCTTGATTTAAATAAAAATGCGTTTGGGGATTTTGTGACATTTGAAAAGATTTCAGCCTCCAGGATGGCTCATATTATTGCAGTGAAGACAGAGGAGCATTATCATGAAATAAACCTCAGTCGTTGCCTGTTAAACAACGTCCATACAACATTATCCACACCATTATATTTTAAAGGAAGCATATATAATATAAATAACATTTTAAACAGCTCTGTGCCTGAAAATATTTCAATCAGCAATGCCTTTAGAATCAGCACTTGTCCTGAACAAAAGTGGCAACATTTAGAATAAAGCAGCATTTATTTTCACTTCCCCCAATTTTCTCAGCTTCTCCCCAGAAGGGGGGTACAGTTCCACCAGTGCTGGCAACCTCCCCGCACCTCACCCAAGTGGCCATGTTTCATACCAGCAACAATAACTTGCATTTTTATAGTGCCATTGATATAGTAAAACGTCCCACGGCGCTTCACAGGAAAAACAAAATTTGACACTGAGCCACATAAGGAGATATTGGGACAAGTGCGGAGGTAGGTTTTAAGGAGGAGAGAGAGGTGGAGAGGTTTAAGGATGGAATTCCAGAGCTCAGGGCCTTGGCAGCTGAAGGCACGGCCGCCAGCGGTGGAGCGATTAAAATCGGGGATGCTCAAGAGGCCAGAATTGGAGGAGCGCAGAGATCTCGGAGGGTTGCAGGACTGGAAAAGATTACAGAGATAGGGCAGGGTGAGGCCATTGAGGGATTTGAAAATAAGTGGTTATAGACTATTCATCATGAAGAGGCATCACAGCCTGCCCTCCTCAATGCCCACAGTTCTCCATGCAGCAGGTCAGAGATCAGGATAAGGAATCTTGGTTCATTTTCCCTTCCCGAGACCATCCCCTGACCACCTCCCCAGCTGGGATCAGACCTGGAATCTTCCTAATCTGAAATAAAAACAGAAAATGCTGGAAATACTCAGCAGGCCAGGCAGCATCTGTAGAGAGAGAGAAACAGAGTCAACGTTTTAGGTTGATGACCTTTCATCAGAACTGGAAAAAGTTAGACATGTACTGTAATAGGTTTTAAGCAAGTACAGAGGCAGGGAAAGGGAGGAGGGGAGGAAAGAATAAAAGGGAAGGTCTGTGATAGGATGGAAGGCAGGAGAGATTAAATGACAAAAAGGATGATGGTGCAAGACAAAAGGGGGTGGTCATGAGACAAGAAAAGAAACAAAAGATGAGTCCAGAGCAGCTGAAATGACAAAAGCAGAATCATTACCAGCACCTACTGTCTGAAAAAATGGGAGCAGTGGTTATAATCTGAAATTGTTGAACTCAGTGTTGAGTCCAGAAGGTTGTAAAGTGCCTAAATGTAGGATTCGCAACATTTCCACATTCTCCCAAGGTTATTAATAAAAGGGACCCTATGGACAATTAAAAAAAAAGGGTACCCAAAGATGGCGTCCGCACCTCGTGACCAAAAGCCTGTAAGATTTTAAAAGCTTGGACTCTGCAGCTCAGAACAAGCAGCTTTGGGAAATCGAAACTTAAAATGCATTTCTGTGAAAAGGGCTTTTGTGTTTGAATGGCTAGACAGCTAAGCAAACATTGAATATGCATTTTCGTCAAATTGGAACAGATCAACCCAGTTAGGCCTAAACATGAGGTCATTAGTTTGTCCGCATAAATAATCGGAAACAGCTTAAGGAAGCCATCGAGGCTGGACAGGCCGATTAAAATGCATTAATGACAATACAGCCCGGACATCAGGCCATTAGGTGCGATAAACAGCCATCTAAAACTAGTTATTTTAGATTGGTACAATCATTTAACACAGCCCGCCAAAAGCGAAACAATGGACTGACCTGATTTGGCGCGCAGATAAGGGGTCTTCGAAAAGAGTATAACTGTAGACCCTTAGTAGCAATCTTGCTCTGCTGGCTCTCTCCTCCTGACTCTGGCCTCTCATCTGGTCTTGGGCTACCGCCGCTCGCACTCATGCCCTGGCCTTGTAGCGGGTTCTCTTCTCGCTCCCCGCATTGTGCAAGCAACCAAGGACATCCATACCAACAGCAGGGGAGGGGAATGAGACCCGAGTCCAAAGTCACCCAGAACACCCAGGACAAGAGAGAGGGCAGAGGAAACGAGGCGAGACGAACCGAGACAAAGAGTAAGGTACACCTGACAATGAGCAGAGAAGGGCAGCAGAAGACATATTAATTAAGACCGAGCGCCGAGTTATAAGCTGACGCTCGGGGAAGAAAATATCTGAGGACAGTGGTTGGGTGAACACTGCAAATAAGCTGGCACTTGGGGGGGAAGAATCTTGTTGAACACTGTGAATAAACGCAGGTGTCCACGCCATAACAAATATGTTGGCGTTCCAAGAATGGGTAGGAAAATCTAAGCAGTGAAGACTGCTAATCAGCCCATTGACGCAACGTTACCGCCGACGACCGCCCGAGGGAAAAGAAGAAGAGAACCCATCGTGACGAGATGACGACGGTAGCTGAGGAGTAGAAAGGTGAGTTGCAGCAGCAGCTCCAGCTCCGTGTCCTGAGACCACGTGGCGACGGAGTACCCCAAAGGACAGCAGACCAAACCTCAAAACTCGCGATTGCTAAAACAACAGGTTTTGCTTTGAATTGGTGAGCATGAATTCCTGGCTCCTCATAACTTAATCTAGTTAGATATAGGGGTGGGATAAGGATAAGGAGATTGTTAAAGTAGCTGTTTTTCCCTCGATGTGCCGTGTGTTCCCCATTCCCTGTATAAGTATAGTTATAGTGTTATATGCCTGTAATTGTTTCTCCACCAGTAATTTTTCTCATAAGACTGTGTTTTTGTTTCTGTTTTAATAAAATCTTGGTTTTCTTACACCGAACCACCTGTCTACTTGAGTCTTTCTGTATCGCAGCCTGTACCTAAGTCCAGTGTCTGGAACCCAGGGGTGTGGGAGCGATTCGAACCGCTCACAGGCAGTCAGGGGCATAACTGACTGGCCGCACGCGCCACCCGCCACCCCCTACAGAAAGTGACGACCACGGCAGGACACCGGCAACAGGGTTGCGATACAGTAGACAATGGTTCGGATGAGCAAACCATGATGGAGGAAAGGATTTCTGATTATGTGTTTAGCAAGGTGAATATCACTAAGAAGTGGATCACCACTCTGTTAAGGGCTGAGCTTCCGGTAGATGCAGCAGCTAAGTGGACAGAGGGAAAGGAACACAAGAAGTCCTTAGAGAAGGCAGTTTGGCTGATGTGTTTCAAAAAGCAGGTCCAGCTTTTGGACAGGCTCATTGCAGCACAGGCAGCCAGGATAAGGGAGTCAGCCCTGGAGATCCAGGATAAGGCTCTAGCAGGGGAGAAGTTATTGGTAGCTTTGCAGGCCTTGAATCAGGAGAGAGTGCATTTAATGGGAGAACACAAGGCCCAGTTGGAATACCTACGGTGCCAAGTCACCGAAGTCAAGGGAAATGAGTTAAGGTTGCGGGAGAAGAACGCCCACTTGGCAAGGCAGATTAGGGAACAGGAAGAGAAAGTACAGGAGGTAAAGGCAGCTTACAAGCTAGCGAGCGAACAGGGGTTTGAGGAGGCAGGCCACGGCCCCTGTAAAGAGCGGATAGAAAATCTGAGCCGGGCTCTCCGGAAGGCAAAAGGCATGGTATGCCTCATAAGCCCAAAGGCAGGTCAGGCAGATTTTATGGGGAACGAGGGGAGGACAGTTCCAACGTCACCGGTAGTGGCCAGGGACGACCCAGTTGAGGGACAGGAGATCTCACGACCACCACCCGTAGCGCCAAGTTACAGCGAGGTTTGGCAGCAAGGGTGGGTGGAGCCAGAGGTGGAAGCGGAGGTGGAGCAACCCCCGCCAGAGAGGTCGGAGCCGGGACCGATGTGCCCAGCACAGCATCGGAGGTTCGGCCCACCCGTCAATGGCGACGATGAGGGACCCCTCCAAAACCAGTTCGTATTACCCTGTAGCACCCAACAGCTTAGGGCTATGGTTAACCATATCCCAAGGCTTTCCGAAAAGGGAGACCCATCGATCCATTTCAGGGACATAGAGCAGGCAGCCAGCGTCAACGACTGCGATGGCGCTAAGCAGGCCAAGATGCTGCTATTCACCCTGGAGAGTAGTCTCCTCCAATCCCTCTCTGACGAGTGTAAGAGGGAGCAGAGCGGGTATGAGGAGCTCAGAGATGCAGTTCTGGAGGCCATGGGGATAAATGAGGGAAGCCCTTTCTCCCGTGTGGAGAAGATGGTCCAGCTCGCAGGGGAAACCCCGCAGGCTTTCGCGGACCAGTTATGGCCGGTGTACCAGAGGGCCTGCCCGGGTGCGCCGAACCGGGCGTTCCTGAATGGAGATCCCCTGGTCCATTGGCTCCGTTGCCTGGTGGCGAACAGCTCGCCACAGGTCCGGGCCAGTGCAGAAGTCTGGTTCGACCCCAAAATTCCCCAGACCATCGAGCTTACGGTGATCAGGCAGCTAACTCTAGCCTATAAAAACGGTAGGGGAACCGATGCACACCCACCCAAGGGGAAGGTGCATGAGGTAAAACCCGGACCGGGTAGGAAAGTGTGACACCAGGAGGGGAATAACCCCCCAACACAAAGACGAATTGTTACGGGTGCGGGAAGGATGGTCACTGGCGGAAGGAGTGCAAAAACCCTTCTAAAGATAACAAGGGAAAGAATTCCACAGCCCCAGCCCAAAAGGCGGGGACAGGAATCCCTCCCGCAGAGGTCGAGTCACTTTTGGACACCGTGAGGTCCTTATTGACTGGCCAGGGGAGAGTAGCAGCCGCTACCGGTGCACTGACTCCATCAGCCCCATCCAACCCACAGCCCTGACTAGAACCAGCGCAGCCTGTCGACCTGTGTCCCCTTGAAAACGATGAGGGGAACAGGCCCTGTGTTAAGATGCGGGTGGAGACGATGCAGGGGAGATATTCGGTGGACACTGGAGCTTCCAGCATGGTGATCCATTTGGAAGACCCATCCAATCCACCCAGGTCTAACGAGGCCCCATTTAGCGTAATGGGAGCCACAGGGGACGAGCAGGCTGGGGAAATGGCCAAACTTTTGGCCATAGTTTTAGGATCCCTCCATACCGTATGGGAGGGTAACCAAAGGACTAATGAAGTAGCCAAGCAGAGGGCTAGGGTATTATGTCCGTGTATAATTGAGACACGGACAGCAGGAGTTGATTTAAACAAGTCTTTACTGAATGGAGTCAATCGGGAAACTGAAACTACAGAGGCTTGCTAGCGCCTTTCATACAGGGGTGGTCACTGCCGGTACTGAAGTCTGAGACCAGTTATTCCCTTAAAGGTACATACACAACAATTCCTCCCCTTTTAGATAAACAGTACATAACATTCATTTAACAACTAAATGATAACTAATTATAATCACAATTGCGGTTGCTAGATACATTGGTTGAGGTTAAGCAATTATAAGTTCAGTCTTTGAGGAGGCTTCCTGATTCTGTCTGGATAACGCCTCTTTGGAGTATCAGGTTCTTCTGGCAAGGTTGAGTCTGGATCCATGTCGTTGTTTGGTTCATCTGCTTCCAATATCACCGATTCTGCGGTAGCTGCAATTGGTACGTCGATTTCATTGCCAGGTGTATTAGATCGTGGTGTGGAGTTGACGTTTTCCAGTGAATCTAGAATCTGGTCAGCATGGCGTCTTACAATGCTCTCTCCAACGTTCACGGTATACATGAGAGGTCCTTGCCGTGTACAAATCGTTCCTGGCTGCCATTTCTCAGTGCGGTAGTCCCGGGCCAAAACTGGTTGACCTATCTTAAAACTCCTGGTCGACCTTTCATTCATATTCTGAAACTGCCTGTTCTCCACATCTCTTCGGACGTTTGGCTTAACCAAATCCAAGCGGCATCGTAGTCTTTGATTGAAGAACATCATGGCTGGAGTTTGGTTGGTAACCGCATGTGTCGCATTCTGGTAGGCAAACAAGAAGTTGTCCACCTTGTGTTGTAGGGGTATATCTTCATTACACATTGCCTTGATAGCCTTCTTGAATGTTTGAACAAACCTCTCGGCCAGTCCATTAGTGGCTGGATGATGTGGGGCAGATGTGTAATGCTTAACACCATTGTTCTTTAAGAACCTCCGGAACTCTTCAGACACAAACTGTGGTCCATTGTCAGAGCAAATCTGTTCAGGCAGCCCATTCCTGGGGAATATGGTTCGTAAAACTGTGATAGTTTTTTCTGTGGTGGTTGAGGACATTTTTATTACCTCTGGCCACTTTGAATGTGCATCCACCGCAATTAAAAACATCGAGTCCATGAAGGGACCAGCAAAATCAATGTGCACCCTTTGCCATGGAGATGAGGGCCACTCCCATGGATGTAGAGGAGCTTGTGGTGGGGCGTTTTGGACCTTCTGGCATCCTGTACAGCTCTTGGTCATCTCTTCGATTTCTCTATCGATTCCCGGCCACCACACAAACACTCTGGCTAAGTTCTTCATTTTTACCCCTCCCAGATGACCCTCATGAAGCTCATTGAGCACTCTATCCTGCAATTTGGGTAGAATTACTACTCTGGATCCACACGTCAAGGTTCCTCTGCACACTGACAGCTGTTCCCTTCTCAGCGAGAATGCTGGCAGCAGTGGTTCGCCATGTGCTGGCCATCCCTTCACCGTTAAATCATAGACCCAGGATAGTGTCGGGTCATTTCGTGTTTCCTTTTCTATGTTTGCATTCGTCACAGGGAGACCTTCGACTATGGTCGAGTGGAATATCTCCATTGGATCCACTGCAAGGTCTTCTTCCACCGTCGGCAACGGTAGGCGCGACAATCCATCAGCATTCCCATGCTGTTTAGTTCCTTTGTACTCGATGTCATATTGGTGTGCCCCTAGGAAAAGGGACCACCTCTGCAGCCGCTGAGTTGTCATTATCGGTACACCCTTCTGAGGGTTGAAAATGGAGACAAGAGGTTGATGATCAGTTAATAGAGTAAATTTTTGACCGTGCAGGTAGTGATTCAACTTCTTCACCCCCCACACCAGGCTGAGGGCCTCTCTGTCAATTTGGGCGTAGTTACGCTCGGCAGAAGTTAACGAGCGTGACGCAAAAGCTATCGGCCTCTCTAAATCATCAAGGGATTTATGTGACAGTAGGGAGACACATCACACGCCAGTCTGATCGGCAGTGCTGGGTTGTAGTGAGCCAATACTTCTCTTGAAGTGATTAAGTCCTTACTCTTCTGAAAGGCCCGCTTACAGTCATTGCTCCATTTCCATGCTACTCCCGTTCGTAGTAGGGCGTTCAGTGGGTGCAGAATTGTGGACAAATTCGGTAAAAACTTATGGTAGTAATTCACCAATCCGAGGAATGACCTCAGTTGCGACACATTTTCAGGTGCTGGGGCCTTAACAACCGCTTCAATTTTGTCAGGGGACTTATGTAACCCCTCTTCATCAATCACGTGGCCACATTACGATATCTGTTTCTTAAAAAACTCGCACTTGGGGCGGTTGGCTCGTAGCCCATGTTCCCGTAGTCCAGTGAGCACCTGTTCTAGGTTGTTAAGGTGTTTACTGTCATCTTCACCTTTCACAAGGATGTCGTCCAAGTAACACTGAGTCCCCGGAATCCCTTGCAGGACTTGTTCCATCGCTCTTTGCCATATCGCCGGAGCCGATGCTACTCCGAATACCAATCGATGATACTGGTAAAGACCTTTGTGAGTGTTTATCGTGAGATACTTCCTAGAGGATTCTTCAACCTCCATCTGCAAATATGCTTGTGCTAGGTCAATTTTTGTAAAACGCTTCCCTCCAGATAGTGAGGCGAAGATGTCTTCTATCCTTGGAAGAGGATATTGTACTGTGTGAAGGACTGGGTTCACCGTCACCTTGAAGTCCCCACAGATGCGAACCTTCCTTGGCTCCTCAGACTTATTGCTTAACGTTTTCTTCATGACAGGAACGATGGGTGTCGCCCACTCGCTCCAGTCGACCTTAGACAACACGCCTGCCTTCTCCAGATTCTCCAGCTCTGCCTCGACGGTGGGGCGAATTGCATATGGTACCGGTCTTGCTTTGAAAAACTTGGGAATTGCATTCTCTTCTATTTTTATCGAGGCGGTTATGCCTTTAAGAGTGCCCAGTTCTTGTTGAAATACCTCTTTGGCGTTAGGTAAGATTGTTGACAATCGTCCAGGAGTGACGTCTTCATCTTTTTTACCATCCACCGTCATTGCATGAATGGAG
Organism: Somniosus microcephalus; assembly: GCF_052327205.1. Taxonomy (NCBI): domain Eukaryota; kingdom Metazoa; phylum Chordata; class Chondrichthyes; order Squaliformes; family Somniosidae; genus Somniosus; species Somniosus microcephalus. The sequence goes on from NC_140997.1 coordinate 49,229,825, forward strand.
TGCCAATCTAAGCTTATCTTCCTGATCCATTCACGTCCCAATAACGGTGGTCCACCATTTTGCAGTATGTAGAGATACAATTTCCGTATTTTCTTGCCGTTGTATTCGACAGGCACCCTTATTTTTCCTCTGGGGTATACTTTTTGCCCCGTATACGTCGTCAAGATGATGGATGTCTCTCTCAAGGGTATGTGTGAGAATAGCCGCTCGTAGTCTCATCGATTCATGACGGTTAGCGCTGATCCTGTATCCAATTCCATTTTAACTTGGGACCCTGCTATCGTGAGGGTGACCCAAATGGTTCGGTGATCCTCTTTTGCGATTACATTGTGAAGTTTGAGACAGCTTAGTCTCTTATCCCGGATTCACTATCGCTCATCTGGTCTTCGGAACTACTGTCCGTCATCTTTTGTACTTTCTTATACGATTCCTTAGTAGCCTTTTTGTTGTTGCTGGTCTTCTTCCCAGACCTGCAAACTCGTGCAATGTGTCCCACCTTTCCGCATTGCCTGCATATTTTGTCCTTGGACCAGCAGTCCTTCTGGTCATGGTTGGTTCTGCCGCAGCGATAACATTTTGCAAATCCCCGTGTCATTTCGTGGGTGCCGTATTCCTGTGGTTTTTGTTGTATTTCCGCAGCTCCCCTGGCTGCTTATCTAGCGTCAGCTCTTTCTCTGAGAGTAACTTCTTCTGTGTTCCTTCGCTCAGTAGTCCACAGACAAATTTGCCCCGTAGGGTATCTGCCAGTCCTGCTCCGAACTGGCAGTGCTTTGATAGCTTGCGTAGTTCCGTAAGGTACTCAGCATTGCTCTCATCTTTATGCTGAGTTCTCCTGTGGAATTTAAATCTTTCTGCTATCAGCAGCGGTGCAGGGTTTAGGTGTTCCTGTAGGCCAGCAACAATTTCGTTAAAACTCTTCGCCTTCGGTTTGGCTGGAGTAATCAGGTCCCGCAATAGGCCGTACGTTCTAGCGGCCATTAAGTTTAGCAATACCGATGCCTTTTTCTCATCGGCTATTTCGTTTGCCTCGCAATATACCTCGACTCTTTCCACATACGTGGTCCAGTCCTCTATTGTATTATCAAAGGCAGTGATACAGCCAGTCTTCGGCATCTTGAAAATCTAAAATGGCACCTCCCGCGCTTTGCCTTCTTCCCCGATTTAACAAAATGGTGCCTCCCGTGCTTTGCCTTCTTCTCTGCTGATTAAGATGGCACCTCCCGCGCTTTGCCGTCTTCCCCGCTGTTGCTAGCGCTGCTTCCCGCAGTTTCCGTTGCAACCTGCAGCTTCTCGCGGTTTTCTGCGCGTTTAATATTTCTTTTAATTTTTTTAAATTTTATTATTTTCCCGTCGTGGAACAACCCTGTGGGACTCTTGCCTCCCTCTTCTCGGGTCCGTACGCTGCCCGGCTTCGTAGCACCGGCCGTGCCCTGTGTGCTCCACCCTCTCTCTCTCTCCTCTTCCCGACAACGCTGCTCGGCCCCGTTGCAAGCCACCCGCTCGAGTTCTCGACCGCCGCAGCCCAGGAAGGATCAGTGTACTACCTGCCACCAGCCCAATTAGCTGAAGCACCGTCGGCAGGAACCAGGCCCCGCACTCGACAGCTTCTCCAGCAATCTTGAACTCCGCTGACTCAGGGGCGGATGCCCATGGCCGACGCCCGTTTCTACTGCTTCTTTCTTCCTTCTGGCCTTGACCTCTGCTCACTTCACTTCAGGAATGGATCCCAGGAGGTGGTGCAGACTGTAGGTAAGTTCGTATCTGCTCATCGCCAATATTATGTCCGTGTATAATTGAGACACGGACAGCAGGAGTTGATTTAAACAAGTCTTTACTGAATGGAGTCAATCGGGAAACTGAAACTACAGAGGCTTGCTAGCGCCTTTTATACAGGGGTGGTCACTGCCGGTACTGCAGTCTGAGACCAGTTATTCCCTTAAAGGTACATACACAACACAGGGAAGGAGAGTTCTGGGTTCCCTGTAGAGCAGGCCCAGTAGCCGCAGTCTGGGACAAGGGAGGTACACAGGGGGTAGCTTTGGCCCCGGACCTAGAGCAGGTCCAAGCCCAAGATCCCGTCTGTAAGGCCGTCCCGGTAAAGAAAGAGAATGGGGAGTCCCTAGAAGGCCCGTTCGGGGCAGCGGATGAGGTTTTAAAACAGGCTGCTGGTTATATCAACCAGTGCAAACTGTTTCAACCTGAAAGGGGAAAGCAGCCAGTTGGGGTAAGGTCTGAGGATAGAGCTCCTCAGCCTACAGCCGAAGCGAGTTCACAGGTTGCACAGGCAGGCGCTGTGGCTTGCTTAAAGGGAGGGGCCATCCCGCCCATCAATTGGAACACTCCCCCACTCTTCTGGGATCCAGACGAGGAGGGACCCGAGGATGAAGACCCCGCCCCGGACCCAGTTTTGGGAGCTGGGGGTGGAGACTCTCAGCCTGTAGCAAAAGGCTGCGAAGAGTAACCTGCCCCTAGCCCAGGTTCGGGAGAGGTCAAGCCTAAGGGAGAAGATCCCTGGCCAGCGGCAGTGGCTAGCCCACAGGCCGCACCGGAAGGGACAGCGGTTCGGGTTAAAAGCCCATTGGCCAAGAAAGCCCCACCTGCCAAAGTCCCTAGAAGGTCCCCACAGACGCCCCAGCCGAGAAAGCCATGGTCACAAGCTCCCCAGTTCAAAGGGACAGCCTCCCGAGTCAGGGGGAAGTCAAGGGACAGAGGTCCCCAGCTAGCCGCCGCGGGCGGCGAGGGACCAACAGTGAAGGACGGTGCGGCCACGCCGGGGGAAGCAGTGTGCCGCAGTTCAACCAGGAATTAGCCTGGCCGCCCGGAGACGGGCGGCGGATGTACATAGTTTAGGTGATGTAAGTTTATATTGTTAAGTTTAAGTATTTAACTTAAGTTTGGGTGTTTTAGCTTAAGTTAAATAAGGTGATGGGTAGTTTAGGTTAAGTAAGTAATCTGCTAAGAGTGTGTATTTTGGGTCGAGGTCGCGAGACCCAACCATGCTTCACCCAAGCCAGAGAATCTCTTGGGGACCTGGCTGCATGTTTTGTATCTGTTACAGAAAGACTGTCGGGATGAAAGGGATCGTAATCCTACTCGCCCTGATGGGACTGAGCCTGGGAAAGCGGGGCGATGTAGAATACTCCCACATCTACGGGTGCTCAGGAGATAGAGCACCTATAGCGACCAACGGAAGCGGTGAACGGGAGATGGAGGAGACCGCCGTCTATGTCCACGAGGGAAGGTGGCCAGGATGGCTGGGGTCCAATTCGTCTCAGTACTCCAGCCAGACCGGATTCACGTACGGGGAGGCCTCCCTCCTGTGCCCCAGGGTACGGGTCGTTACCAGAAGGGTCAGTGTCACCGTAGGGAAGCGTGTATGTCTAACGTGCAAGGGACACATTCCTTTGGATAGGTGGTGGTGGCTCAGGAAGCTGAGCAAAGATATGAGAAACCCCGCAGTCGAGTGGGAATGGTTGGGGAACAATACCCACTGGACAATTACAGGAACTCACGGAGGATTAAGTGTGTGTTGGGACAAGTGGTGGGAGCCGGATCAAGGGATTTATATCTGTATGTGGAGGCCAGAGAGGGTCTGCCCCACAGGCATATCCATCGTTTTCCACCGGCAGTGGCACGACACCGGGGAGGGGATGAAGTGGGATACCAGCCGGAAGATGTGCGCAGTCCCATTCTCCCCGATCCCAGTCAATGCCACTGAGCTTGTAACCCGCCCCCGTAAGCCCCTGCCCACAGCGCCGGCAGCAAGGTTACCCAGGGAAGGGTGCCCCACCACCACCAAGGGACCAGGGAATGGGTTGGTACTAGTACCTACCGATCAGGTGCTGTACCAGGGGATACACTACACGGTAGCCTCCGTGATTCTAAATCTCACCGAGGTACATTTACCGGAGTGGTGCCCCAAAGAAACAGAGCAGCTATACCAGGCCCTATTAACGGACATGTTCATAAGTTTTATGAGTTCGATTTTGCCAATGTCGACAAAACCGAACTGTACACCACACACCGTGAGTTTTTGGGTAATGCAGGGAGACAAAGAAGGGGAGTATGGAATGATGTTTTTACTGCATTTAATACTGGGTCCTCTGTCATCAACAGTTTGGATGACATAGAGCTGCAGACCCAGATAAATGGTTTAAAAACACAGTTAAGGAAGATATTAATGGATGAGAACAAGGTAGTGGGCTCGGAGTTACATGAGGACCAGGCCATGATGGTCCATTTAAAGGAGATCATAGCGGAGTTGGAGAAGCACACAAAGATGGTAAATGCCCTCATAAGGGAGGACAGAAATGCTTCTGACCAGGCTGCGCAGAATGAGGTGTGCATGTTATACGGGGCGTGGTTGGTGGGCGAGGGCCGCAGTAATCTGGAGGATTTAAAACAGGGTTTAGTCCCCTCCTGGATCAGCAACAAACACCTCGCAGCCCTCCACCCATTTGAGAATGCAATAAGCCCGTGCCAACTCCGGCTAGCTTCCGAAGCCTACCCAGTCCCAGTGGATTGTGGACGGTCCAACCACACAATCATGGGAGTAGTAGTTAGGATGCTGGTCATGGGTAGGACAGCCCGACCCGCACCAGTATACAGGGTAGAGAACATTGGAGTCATTCAAGGGGGTGCACACATTCGTTTCACAGCGGTCCCACCTTACGTCATAAAGTGGGAGCACGCTATGACAGGTATTGACCTCTCAGGGTGCCAGAGCCGGGGAGCACACATAATCCTGTGTCCCCAGCACTTGAATGCCTATTCAAAACCGCAGTGTGGGTTCAGAGCTGCTGGCGCGAAACCTATAAATTGTACCATGGAGGCAATGGCACAAGGCCATGTTCCCCCTCAGGTAGCGTATATAGGAGGTGGGACATATTGTGTCACCACCGGCATGTCCCACTACCAGCATGGACAGCATAGCTGGTGTCTGGTTAGTGACAGCAGTTTCTGTTTTAAACCCGAGGTAGAAGTTTAAGTGGCCCAGGAGCGAATTGTCCCCATTCCTGAACCCTCCACTGTTCACCTCACTGTGAAGGAGAATTTTACCAATTTGCAGAAGTACGTAGCGGATTTTGGCTACAAAATTCCCCCTCTCCCTGAATACCTTACCAAAATACTCAAAGCCGTTATAGTTTCGCAGAAACATTATTACACTCTAGAGCAGAAAACAGTAGAGATAGGGACTAAGATATTGGATATTGTGATTCCACGCTGGTGGGACATTTTCAATAATATAGAGGTCCCTTCGTGGATCAGACTGGCTTCCCACATTCTCGTGGTTTGCCAGTTAGGGAAAGTGTTGTATCTAGTCTGCATCCAGTGCAAGGGAAAAGGTCAGTTGTTAGAGTTCCGAAACCAGAGGATCTGGAAGGAACATTATGTGAAGGTGGAGGGAGATACCCCTGTTTGAGTTTTCCTTGTATTTTTGATTAAAGATTGTTGTTTTTTTGTGTTTTGTTGTTTTTAATAAAGATTTTGCGACACGTTATTAATAAAGATGTATGTGTACCAAGTGGTGCAGGGGTGTTGGACCCCCTCCATGCTTGGATATGTGTAAAAGATTGTAATTATTCTATGTATCCTTATGTACACTACATTTTCGCGGAATGGGAAGTGCATGTGTCGTGGGTATATTAGATAGGTAATTACACGGGAAGGTTGACTATGGAGGGTCAGAAAATTTTGCTCACCTTGTAAGGATGATACTTCAAGCAAGTTTTAGTATCACAGGGGGGAGTGTAGGATTTGCAACATTTCCACATTCTCCCAAGGTTATTAATAAAAGGGACCCTATGGACAATTAAAAAAAAAGTGTACCCAAAGATGGCGTCCGCACCTCGTGACCAAAAGCCTGTAAGATTTTAAAAGCTTGGACTCTGTAGCTCAGAACAAGTAGCTTTGGGAAATCGAAACTTAAAATGCATTTCTGTGAAAAGGGCTTTTGTGTTTGAAGGGCTAGACATCTCAGCAAACATTGAATATGCATTTTCGTCAAATTGGAACAGATCAACCCAGTTAGGCCTAAACATGAGGCCATTAGTTTGTCCGCATAAATAATCAGAAACAGCTTAAGGAAGCCATCGAGGCTGGACAGGCCAATTAAAATGCATTAATGACAATACAGCCCAGACATCAGGCCATTAGGTGTGATAAACAGCCATCTAAAACTAATTATTTTAGATTGGTACAATCATTTAACACAGCCCGCCAAAAGCGAAACAATGGACTGACCTGGTTTGGCGCGCAGATAAGGGGCCATCGAAAAGAGTATAACTGTAGGCCCTTAGTAGCAATCTCGCTCTGCTAGCTCTCTCCTCCTGACTCTGACCTCTCGTCTGGTCTTGAGCTACCGCCGCTCGCACTCGTGCCCTGGCCTCGTGGCGGGTTCTCTTCTTGCTCCCCGCATTGTGCAAGCAACCAAGGACATCCATACCAACAGCAGGGGAGGGGAATGAGACCCGAGTCCAAAGTCACCCAGGACACCTGGGCCACGAGAGAGGGCAGAGGAAATGAGGTGCAATGAACCGAGACGAAGAGTAAGGTACACCCGACAAAGAGCAGAGAAGGGCAGCAGAAGACATATTAATTAAGACCGAGCGCCGAGTTATAAGCTGACGCTCGGGGAAGAAAATATCTGAGGACAGTGAAACTAAGTTGGTTGGGTGAACACTGCAAATAAGCTGGTGCTTGGGGGGGGAAGAATCTTGTTGAACACTGCGAATAAACGCAGGTGTCCACGCCATAACGAATATGTTGGCGTTCCAAGGATGGGTAGGAAAATCTAAGCAGTGAAGACTGCTAATTGGCCCATTGACGCAACGTTACTGCTGACGACCGCCCGAGGGAGAAGAAGAAGAGAACCCATCGCGACGAGACGACGATGGTAGCTGAGGAGAAGAAAGGTGTGTTGCAGCAGCAGCTCCAGCGCCGCACCCTGAGACCACGTGGTGATGGAGTACCCCAAAGGACAGCAGCCCAAACCTCAAAACTCATGATTTCTAAAACAACAGGTTTTGCTTTGGATTGGTGAGCATGAATTCCTGGCCCCTCATAGCTTAATCTAGTTAGGTATAGGGGTGGGATAAGGATAAGGGGATTGTTAAAGTAGCTGTTTTTCCCTCGATGTGCCGTGTGTTCCCCATTCCCTGTATAAGTATAGTTATAGTGTTATATGCCTGTAATTGTTTCTCTACCAGTAATTTTTCTCATAAGACTGTGTTTTCATTTCTGTTTTAATAAAATCTTGGTTTTCTTACACCGAACCACCTGTCTACTCGAGTCTTTCTGTATCGCCGCCTGTACCTAAATTCGGTGTCTAGAACCCAGGGGCGTGGGAGCGATTCGAACCGCTCACAGGCAGTCAGGGGCATAACTGACTGGGTGCACGCGCCACCTGCCACCCCCTACATAATCGAAAGATTCTGTTGAACTTCATTAGAACAGTGTAGGATGCTGAGAGCAGAGAGGTCAGAGAGGGAGTGGGGCGGAGAATGAAATGACAAGCGACTGGAAGCTCAAGGTCACGCTGCGGACTGACGGAGGTATTCCACAAAGCCATCACCCAATCTATGTTTGGTCTCTCCCGTGTAGAGGAGATCTTCCCTATCTGTATGGCTCATACCAGGTAAGGAGGAGAAGCAACTGCAGGCAAATAAACAAAAATCAATATAAATGCATTATACTGGCTTGGAAAATACAGGAATAAAATGGGAGAACTTTTTTAATGTTTAACTAACCCCTTCATTTTTTCGCTCAACATTACTTCCTTCATTTAGAAGCATGTTGCCAGTTTAGCATCAACAAATATCAAGTATGCTTATCAATATAAATTGTCACTTATGACTCAAAATTTGACACTGAGCCACATAAGGCCACATGACTCATGTGTCCATTTTCTAAATGTCGGCAGATCTCACTCATGATATGAATCTTCTTGAGTAATCCAAATATCCCATTTAACTAGCGTAAGACATTTGCCTAACTGGCTTGGCTTGTGTTTGGGTCGATGTGCGATATTAGATTATAGCTGTGTTTAACAGCGTATTTAGAAAATGCAGAGCAGTAGGAAATACCACAAGTGTTGTATTACTGCCAGTGGTAACATAATGCAGTATGTGGTACATGCGATAAAATTGCCACACGCTCCAAGCACAGAATGCTTCGGTTAAGCACTGTTATGCACGTGTATGTGAAGATACATCAACTATAACATCAATGTGTCCGGTGCACTGTAAACACTATTGTAAGTCTGAAATTGCCAGTGGTGAATGTTAGAAAGCCAACCAGAAAAAAATACAACTTGTCTTAGTTTATACATAAATAAAGATTTCTGATCTGGTTGCATTTTTCATTTAGTGCAGAAATGTGACTGCATTCCTCAAACAGTTAATGTTCCAGTCATGGGCAGAATGTATATTTTGGTGCTTCTATGGATTACACTGATAAATTCAATCAAAATTGTCTCTACCCCACATTAATGAAATGTGCATGAACCACTAACAGGACTTCCCAGAGTTCCAAGGCTCCTTGACCTTTACACAAACAGTTTGCAATTCAAATTGGCACGGACACACAAAATAGAGATGAAAACCACAAAGGTATGCAAATGTATCAATCAAAATATGATGTAAAAGGCATAGGGTAAAACATAAATAACTAAGGCAAATAATAACGAGAGACACAACTCCAGTAAATCTAGATACCATCTACATAAAGCATGATTACCCCCATCATGCTAATCTTGGTGTTACAAGGATAGGAAACAAGAGAAAGGATGTGTAATGAGCAACCATTGGAAAGTGTTTATATTCTAAGAGTGGAAATAGTTAGGTACAAGTAATTAGAATGAACTTGATAGAAGTTAGGAGTAACTTTTGAATGGGAACTAAATAGGTGCATAGATTATGGACTGGTTCTGATGTGTTGCTGTAATATTTTCTCCCACAGTGCTTGCTGCTCTCAGTTGTAATCAGAACATAGGAACAAGAGTGCAGCAGGCGGTTAAGAAGGCAAATGGTAAGTTGGCCTTCATAGCGAGAGGATTCGAGTACAGGAACAAGGATGTCTTGCTGCAGTTGTACAGGAACTTGGTGAGACCACACCTTGAGTATTGTGTGCAGTTTTGGTCGCCTTATCTGAGGAAGGATGTTCTTGCCATGGAGGGAGTGCAGCGAAGATTCACCAGACTGATACCTGGGATGGCAGGAATGACGTATGAGGAGAGATTGGGTCGATTGGGCTTATACTTGCTGGAGTTTAGAAGAATGAGAGGGGATCTCATTGAAAATTATAAAATTCTAACAAGACTAGACAGACTAGATGCAGGAAGGATGTTCCCAATGACGGGGGAGTCCAGAACCAGGGGTCACAGTCTAAAGATAAGGGGTAAGCCATTTAGGACAGAGATGAGGAGGAATTTCTTCACCCAGAGAGTGGTGAACCTGTGGAATTCTCTACCACACAAGGCAGTTGAGGCCAATTCATTAAATATATTCAAGAAGGAGTTAGATATATTTCTTAAGGCTAAAGGGATCAAGGGATATGGGGAGAAGGCAGGGACAGGGTACTGAGTTTGGAGGTGAGGGGGTGCTTGTTGCTCTGTTTTGTTTCCCTCTCTCAGGCTAATCCAACACTGCGGACGTGGAGCAGTGAGACAATTCAACCGGATAGGTCCCCCAGACAGCTTCCACGAGGGAGGTTGGTGATCAACTGGTTGGTAGGTTCTCTTCCTTCTCTTCTATACCTTTAAGTTGGTAAGTCCTATTAAATAGTGGTGTAATATTATCATCTATATCGGGGCAGAGGGTCTTCATAATTAATAATAAGAAATTTAATTAATTACACAGATATGGGTGAACAGGTGCTGCATCACTGTTGCAAAATGTGGGAGCTGGTGGACCCCATTGAGGCTCACGGTGATTACATTTGCGATAAGTGTTTGCTGCTAGAGGAACTTAAACTCCATGTTAAAGAGCTTGAGGCTGAGCTTCAGACACTGCGACACATCAGGGAGGGGGAGAAGTTCCTGGACTCTATGTTTCAGGAGGTGGTCACACCTATGAAATTAATTACTGCAGATGTAGTCCGTGGTCAGGGACAGGATGGTGTGACTACGAGTGAGGTAGGTACAGGGATCCAGGATGTAGTGTTGAAGGAGCCGCAGCCCTTGCTCTTGTCAAACGGGATTGAGGTTCTTACTCCCTGTGAGGACAGGAGCGGGGACTGCAGGGAGGATGAGCAACCTGGCCACAGCACCATGGTGCAGGGGGCCATTCAAGTGGAGGGAGTAAAAAGAAATGTTGTAGTGGATGGGGATAGTATCATGAGGGGGATAGATAGGGTTCTCTGCAGTCAAGAGCGGGAGTCCCGAAGGCTGTGTTGCCTGCCAGGTGCCAGGGTTAAGGACATCTCTTCTGGGCTGGGAAGAAACTTGGAGTGGGAGGGGGAGGATCCAGTTGTCATGGTCCATGTTGGTACAAACAACGTAGGTAGGACAAGGAAGAAGGTTCTGTTAAAGGAGTATGAGCAGCTAGGGGTCAAATTAAAAAACAGAACCTCAAGGGTAATAATCTCTGGGTTATTACCTGAGCCACGAGAGAATTTGGCTAGGATAAATAAAATTAAAGAATTAAATGCATGGCTCAAACACTGGTGTGGGAGAAATGGGTTTTGCTTCTTGGGACACTGGCACCAGTACTGGGACAGGAGGGAGCTGTTCCATTGGGATGGACTCCACTTGGCCAGTGCTGGGAACAGAGTCCTGGCGAATCATATAACTAGGGCTGTAGAGAGGGCTTTAAACTAATTAGTGGGGGGGAGGTTTCTAGAGAGCAAATAACAGAAATGACAATGGAGAAGGTCATAGACTTAGGTAGCAGTGGGGAAATTAAAAAACAGAATGTGTCAAGAAGGGACAGAAGGTATGGAGTAAAAGGTAAAGTAGTAAAAGGGGAAAAAACAGGAACTAAGTGTCACAAAACATATTTGAAAGTTCTTTATCTGAATGCACGTAGCATTCGTAACAAAATGAATGAGTTAACGGCACAAATAACTACATATGGGTATGATCTTGTGGCTATTACAGAAACATGGCTGCAGGGTGACCATGACTGGGAATTAAACATATCAGGTTATTTAACAATCAGGAAGGACAGGCAGGAAGGGAGGGGAGGTGGGGTGACTATGTTAATAAAGCAAGGAATCACTATAATACAGAGAAATGATATTGGGTCAAAGGAGCAGGATAGTGAAACAGTTTGGGTAGAGATAAGGAATAATAAGGGGAAAAAAACACTAGTGGGCGTAGTCTATAGGCCTCCGAACAGTTGCAACTCTGTTGGACGGAGTATTAATCAGGAAATAGTTGAGGCTTCTAATAAGGGAACAGCTATAATTATGGGGGATTTTAACTATCATATTAACTGGACAAATCAAACTGGGCAGAGCAGCCTTGAGGATGAGTTCATTGAGTGTATTAGGGATGGGTTTCTTGAGCAGTATGTAACTGAACCGACCAGGGGCAAGTAACCTTAGATTTGGTCCTGTGTAAGGAGACAGGATTAATTTAAAATGTCCTAGTAAAGGATCCCCTTGGAATGAGTGACCATAACATGGTTGAATTCCATATTCAAGTAGAGGGTGAGAAGGTTGGATCTCAAACAAGCGTGCTGAGCTTGAATAAAGGAGACTATGAAGGTATGAGAGCAGAATTGATTAGAGTGGACTGGGGAAATAGATTAAAGGGTAAGATGGTACATGATCAGTAGTGTACATTTAAGGAGTTATTTTACAACTTCCAAAAAATATATATTCCACTGAGGAAAAAAGGGTGTAAAAGAAGAGATAGCCATCCGTGGCTAAGTAAAGTAATTAAGGATAGTATCCAACTAAAAACAAGGGCATATAAGGTAGCCAAATCTAGTGGGAAGATAGAAGATTGGGAAGTCTTTAAAAGACAGCAAAAAATAACTAAAAGATTGATTAAGAAAGGGAAGATAGATTATGAAAGTAAATTAGCAAAAAATATAAAAATGGAAAACAAAAGCTTCTATAGTTATATCAAAAGAAAAAGGGTGGCTAAAGTAAATGTTGGTCCCTTAGAGGATGAGACTGGGAAATTAATGGTGGGAAACATGGAGATGGCAATAATGCTGAACAAATATTATGTATCAGTCTTTACGGTAGAGGACACTAAGAATATCCCAACACTGGACAAACAGGGGGCTCTCGGGGGAGAGGAGCTAAATACGATTAAAATCACTAAGGAAGTGGTACTTGGTAAAATAATGGGACTTAAGACGGATATATCCCCTGGACCTGATGGCTTACATCCTAGGGTCTTGAGGGAAGTGGCGGTAGGGATTGTGGATGCATTGGTAATAATTTGCCAAAACTCCCTGGACTCAGCAAAGGTCCCGGCAGATTGGAAAACTGCTAATGTAACACCCTTATTTAAAAAGGGTAGTAGGCAGAAGGCTGGAAACTATAGACATGTTAGCCTAACATCTGTGGTTGGTAAAATGTTAGAGTCCATTATTAAGGAGACAGTAACGGGACATTTGGATAAACATAATTTAATAGGACAAACTCAGCATGGTTTCATGAAGGGGAAGTCATGTTTGACAAATTTGCTTGAGTTCTTTGAGGAAGTAACATGCAGGGTGGATAAAGGAGAACCAGTGGACGTAGTGTACTTAGACTTCCAAAAGGCATTTGACAAGGTGCCACACTAAAGATTATTGCTCAAGATAAAAAATCACGGGATTGGGGGTAATATTCTGGTGTGGGTGGAGAATTGGCTCTCCAACAGAAAGCAGAGAGTTGGGATAAATGGTTCATTCTCAGACTGGCAATCAGTAACTAGTGGTGTTCCACAGGGGTCAGTGCTGGGTCCCCAACTCTTTACAATCTATATTAACGATTTGGAGGAGGGGACCGAGTGTAACATATCAAAGTTTGCAGATGATACAAAGATGGCAGGGAAAGTAGTGAGTGAGGAGGACATAAAAAACCTGCAAAGTGACGTAGACAGGCTAAGTAAGTGGGCAGAGATTTGGCAGATGGAATACAATACTGGAAAGTGTGAGGTTATGCACTTTGGCAGGAAAAATCATAGAGCAAGTTATTATCTTAATGGCAAGAAACTGGAAAGTACTGTAGTACAAAGGGATCTGGGGGTCCTGGTGCACGAAACTCAAATAGTTAGTATGCAGGTGCAGCAAGTGATCAAGAAGGCCAATGGAATGTTGGTTTTTGTTGCTAGGGTGATAGAATATAAAAACAGGGAGGTATTGCTGCAGTTATACAAGGTATTGGTGAGACCGCACCTGGAATACTGCATACAGATTTGGTGTCCATACTTAAGAAAAGACATACTTGCTCTCGAGTCAGTACAAAGAAGGTTCACTCGGTTAATCCCAGGAATGAGGGGGTGGTCATATGAAGAGAGGTTGAGTAGATTGGGACTCTACTCATTGGAGTTCAGAAGAATGAGAGGCAATCTTATTGAAACATATAAGACTGTGAAGGGGCTTGATCGGGTGGATGCGGTGAGGATGTTCCCAATGATGGTTGAAACTAGAACTAGGGGGCATAATCTTAAAATAAGGGGCTGCTCTTTCAAAACTGAGATGAGGAGAAACTTCTTCACTCAGAGGGTGGTAGGTTTGTGGAAGCTACATCATTAAATAAATTTAAAACAGAAATAGATAGTTTCCTAGAAGTAAAGGGAATTAAGGGTTACGGGGAGCAGGCAGGAAATTGGACATGAGTCTAGCTTCGGAATGGTCATGGCCCTGTGGGTAGTGGAGCGGGCCCAGGGGCTGTGTAGGCTGGTTCTATTCCTACTTCTTGCGTTCTAATTCTGTTAGATTTCAGGAGATGGTTTTATTCCTGTTCCTGGCTGGGGTGGAGATCGCCTTTACAGAAGGTAAGTACTGTAGAAAATATAGGGACAGAGTGATCTCCTGGAAGAGTTTCGATCGCCTAGATGGGTCGGAGAGGAATTTCGCAGATTTTTTCTCCCAAATTGGCCATTGGGTTTTTTATCTGGTTTTTCGCCTCTCCCGGGAGATCACATGGGTTCGGGTGGGTTGGAGAGTGATAGAAGATTTGAGGTTAGGATCAGACCAGCCATGATCTTATTGAATGGTGGAGCAGGCTCGAGGGGCCGATTGGCCTACTCCTGCTCCTATCTTCTATGTTTCTATGTTAAGAGTAGGCTTTTCAGCCCCTCGAGCCTGTTCCACCATTCAGTTAGATCACGGCTGATCTGTATCGGAACTCCATCTACCCACCTTGGTTCAGTAACCCTCAATACCCTTGCGTAACAAAAATCTATCAATCTCAGTTTTGAAATTTTCAATTGACCCCCAGCCTCAACAGCTTCTTGGGGGAGAGAGTTCCAGATTTCCACTACTCTTTGTGTGAAGAAGTGTTTCCTGAACGGCCTGGCTCTAATTTTAACGTTATGCCCCCTTGTTCTGGACTCCCCCACCAGAGGAAATAGTTTCTCTGTGTCGACCCTATCAAATCCTTTAATCACTTTATGGATTACAGACACTATTTCCTGGGGATATCATCATGTGTGGTGGTAAAGAGAGACAGGTTTGGAGCAGACACAGGCCCTGAAATTCCATTGGGGTTCTATTAGTCTCTTGCAGTAACTCTGGCAGGAGACTGAGGGACAACCCAGGGAAACAGCTTAAAGTGCTGCGTTCAGATGTATGCAGTGTTTCCCTGCAGATTCAGCTGGTCCCCCTGTGAATTACAGAAGTACACCAGGAGAACTCCTGTCAAATCTCAGGCTGTGCAACCTCCGAGACCACTGGGAACACAAGTGCCACCTTTACCCACTGCACCTTTTGGCATAACTACAGTAACACTCCGCAGTGTAGATATCTCCAGTAATGCTCCACAGTGCTGATATCTACCACAATACTTCATGGTGTTTGTATCTACTGTAATTCCCCATAATGTTGTTTCGTTGCCCAGGATGCACCAGAAAATAAGATATTTATACAATCCATCTATTTTCTGTAAATGCTGAAGGTTGCCTGTTTACCTGTGACACAATGATGATGATACCACCACTTCTCAAGGGCAATTAGTAATGGGCAATAAATGCTGGCCATGCCAGCGACGCCCACATCCCATAAAAACGAATAAGATCCATTCACTGTTTTACACTTGCTACAGTGTTGTTGTTTACAACATGCCCCCTTCCTTTTTGGCTCAGAGATTGGGCAATTCTTGCCTCTGAATTAGTCACTTGAATAACACATTTGTACACAATGTGGTGGCATCCAAATCATGCGTCAGGTACCAGGTAAATATGCCACAGCTCACATAATGACAAACAAGTGGTCTGAATCATTACACAAAGTGCAGACAATGTAAATATTACAGCATCTGGCAATGACAACATATGGATCTTCTAAATTGCTGCACAATCAAGTATAGATAAATGAAGAAAACGTTGGTATTCCTCCTCTCCTTCCTCACCCGAAACATCGACTTGTGTTCTCTGGAAAGATGCTGCCTGACCTGTTGAGTGTGTCCAATGTTTTCTGTGTGTGGTTCAGATTCCCAGCCTCCACGGTACTTTGCTTTCTATCGATAAATGCATACGGAACCCAAGCATAAATTCCAATGCACTTCCCTTTTGCTCCTATTTTAAGGGGAAGCAACATAAACACATGAGGGAGAAAGGAATGCTGATAGGCTTAGATGAAGAGGGGTGAGAGGAGGCTGATATGGAGCATAAACACTGGCCAAATGGCCTGTTTCTGTGCTATACATTCTATATAATGCTTTGTATTGCACCAAACTATTCCAATCATAGCATTTAATTACTTCACCCTCATCCAAGGGTAATATGTTCTCTAATTATGAAGTGCTCAGTATGCTAACTATAGTCATTCATTTATAACTAATCACTGCCTGTTAAATATACATCTTTGTTAACTATTATCTGCTTTGTTTTGATTGACTAGCTAAAATTAATAAATGAATGGTTCAATGGATTGTGGTACAAAAATATAAATATCATACATTTTTATTTGCTGTTTACAGAAATCCAGGGTGGGTGGAAGATTTCTCCTGTGTGCTTTGTATAACAAGATTGTAAACCAATTTATAATTTTGCTACACCTGGTACACAGAGGAAGTCTTTGTTTTGCCTTGAAGTAAAATATTTTCAGCCAACTAGAATATTTATCAGGATTCAGCTTCTCAATAATACTCTGTAGTCGAAAACTTAATAGTGTTGATATCTACTGTCATACTAAATAGCGTTGATATCTACTGTAATACTAAAAAGTGTTGATTTCTACTGTAATACCTAATACTGTTTATGTTTACTAAGATTGCCCTATTCATTAGAGCATTTACTGTCAGGATTGTTTGGAGCTGAGTGGTAAAAATCCCAGTCCTTAACGACTGCCTGTTACAGAAGAATGACTCAGTTCTAATATCTTATCCACCTGACAAGTCACCTTGGAGGCAACTCAACCCTAAACATACCCCGTGGATCTCTCTCTCCTCCTCAAGAGCATAAGAAATAGTTGGTCATTAGACAACTGACAAGGCAGACAGACAGCAGGTACCAAGAACCCTTCATGTGTGACATGGTAAACTGCACAACTTATAATAAAATGTGCAAGAGAATTTCCATCAACCACTTGATGTTACAGCTATCAAAGATCAATTCAATGTATCAACTCATCAGCCATTGTCTAATCCAAGGCTTCATGTACGGAGCTTTAACTAAGTGATATGCCCAACATTTGCCTACCTAACTCTCCCTCGAGAATGTTGAGCAACAGGTTGGTATAGGCCATTGCCCTCCCTTCTTGTAACTGTTTCCCACATCAAAGCTTCACGTCAACTGTAAATGTTAAAGGGTAGCACTGGATAACAATCAGAAGTGTAAACCCAGGCTAATTTGTCCCTACCAAGCCCAGGACACTGAGGACCTTTGTAGCACTCCAGCTGAGCGATCATCTAATTCACCACCAACTGAGAATCAAACCGGAGATCTTCCTGGTCTGTATGACTCAGCTACTCACTGCCTCAACTAACTGAGCAACCAGAATGTTCTCTTTCTCGTTTAACAAGCACTTTGTTCTTGCCCATGTGACAATAGTACCTGGTACTGGCTTCAGTCTCACTGTGACCAACCTTATGACAGTTAGGAATGTAGGAACAGAAGTGGGCCATTCAGCCCCTCGAGCCTGTTCCGCCATTCAATGAGATCATGGCTGATCTGTGCCTTAACTCCATCCACCCTCCTTGGCTTCATATCACTTTATACAAAAATCTATCGCTCTCAGATTTAAAATGATTATTTGAGCTGGCATCTATTGCTTTTTTGTGGGAGAGTTCCACACTTCTACCACCCTTTGGTGAAGAAGTGTTTCCTAACTTCTCTCCTGAATGGCCTGGCTCTGATTTTAAGATTATGTTCCCTTGTCCTAGACTCCCCCACCAGCAGAAAAAAGCTTCTCTCTATCTACCTTATCAATTCCTTTCAAAATCCTAAAAACCTCAATCCAATCACCCCTTAACCTTCTATATTCCAGGGAATACAAGCCTAGTTTATGTAATCTCGCCTCATAATCTAACCCTTGGAGCCCTGGTAACATTCTGGTGAATCTGCGCTGCACTCCTTCCAAGGCTAATATATTCTTTCTAAGGTGCGGGGCCCAGAACTGTACACAGTGCCCCAGACGTGGTCTAACCAGGGCTTTGTATAGCTGTAGCAAAACCACCTCCCCTTTATATTCCAGCACTCTGGTTATAAAGCATAACATTCCATTAGCCATTTTAGAGTCATAGAGTCATAGAGTAATACAGCACGGATAGAGGCCCTTCGGCCCATCGTGTCCACGCCGGCCATCAAGCCCTGCCTAATCTAATCCCATATTCCAGCATTTGGCCCGTAGCCTTGTATGCTATGGCATTTCAAGTGCACATCCAAATGCTTCTTAAATGTTGTGAGGGTTTCTGCCTCCACAACCCTTTCAGGCAGTGAGTTCCAGACTCCAACCACCCTCTGGGTGAAAAAGTTCTTTCTCAAATCCCCTCTAAACCTCCCGCCCTTTACCTTGAATCTATGCCCCCTAGTTATTGACCCCTCTACTAAGGGAAAAAGCTCCTCAGCATCCATCCTATCTATGCCCCTCATAATTTTGTACACCTCAATCATGTCCCCCCTCAGCCTTCTCTGCTCCAAGGAAAACAAACCCAATCTGCCCAGTCTCTCTTCATAGCTGAAGCGCTCCAGCCCAGGTAACATCCTGGTGAACCTCCTCTGCACCCTCTCTAACGCGATCACATCCTTCCTGTAGTGTGGCAACCAGAACTGCACACAGTATTCCAGCTGTGGCCTAACCAGTGTTTTATACAGCTCCATCATTTTGATTATCTTTGTATGTGACTACTACATTTTAGTGATCTGCGTACATGGACCCCAATGTCTTCATTCCAGAGGAAAGCACAGGTGTTAAGTCAACCAGTCTCTCACTCACCTTAGATAGGCAAATTCCTGCAGCTTTCAATGGTATTATGCCAAAGCAATTAAACTCGCTACTACTGATCCTGTACTTGGAGGCACAAAGCTGCCCAGAAAGTTGTCTAGCCATTTAAACTTGTTATTTCTAAATTATCCAGATAAATAATAGGAGTATGGCTGATTGCGAATGGAAACAAGTTGCCCCTGGCAATGCCAGATGGGATTCCATCACGACACAGTCTCTTGCTATTATTACCAATGACAGCTACCTCGATTATTGCCTCTTTTCTCTGGTTCAGACATATGGCATGATGTGTTTCAGCCTTGTAGGCAGGCTGTAACTGCTCTCTTATAGCTTCCCAGCACTTGCAGTGAATAGGCCAGCGCTGTTTACTGAATTAATATTTTCTTCCAGGCTTAATTTACAGAAGAGAGAACAGTTCATTTTTATATTATTTTTTCCTATTCAAATTTTGATTCCTTTAAATTGATAACAAGGATGATTATGTAATACAGCTGTTATCTGCTCATTTTGTACTTTTTTAAAACAACTTCTTTGAATTCTCGGCCTAGAAACTCGGTGGGGTTAGCGCCCAATTAGAGGCGTTAGAGGGCCTTGCGCCGGAATTATAGCCGCGATCGAAATTGCGTTGGGCCCTACCATCGGCGTTAGCTGGTAGCGCTGCGCCGGCACCGATGACGTCATCGGTGTGCGCAGCGTCCCGGTTGCCGTGGCAACGCGGCCGGACGCCCAAATTCAGTTGCGGCCGCCTCGCCCGTGGCAGCCGCAACCAACGATTGTTCAACGGGATGTTGCAGCACGTAGCGCCGGCGCATTAAGGTGGAGCGGCGGCCGGCCGCTTTCCCGGCGGCCGCCTGCCCGCACCTCCCTCCCCGGACTCCTCCACTACCCCCCCGCGGCACTGATGTGTGTGGCCCGCGAGCCCGGCACTTCTCCGAGGTGCTGGGCTCATTTGTCAGGTGATTCGACCGGTCAGCGGTCAGCTGCAGGCAGCTCCTCCTTAACAGAAGGAGGAGGCCTGCAGTACCCCAGCCTGCCGCACCGCATCGGGTGCCGCAGCAGGGGATTAGCGCCGCAAACCTGCATTCAGCGCCCATAGCGAGGCGCTGAAACCCTCCATTAGCGCCCGCAGCCGTCTGGGCAGCTGAATTTTTGGCGGGCGCAGCGGAAATTATCGCGGGCGCAAAATTTCGGGCGCAAAAGCCCTGGCGGAGGCAAACCTAATTTCTAGGCCCTCATATTTTGAACAGAAGAAATATGTAGTGGCCTTTGTTAGAAGATATATGCCAGAAACCACTAAATTGCCTGAAAATACAGGGGTTTAATAATGAATTAAATCAGATAATGAAGCAGCCCGTGCCCACATGCAGCAAGACCTGGACAACATTTAGACATGAGCTGATAAGTGGCAAGTAACATTCGCACCACACAAGTGCCAGGCAATGATCATCTCCAACAAGAAAGAGTCTAACCACTTCCCCATGACATTCAATGGCATTACCATCGCCAAATCCCCCACCATCAACATCCTGGGGGTCACCATTGACCAAGAACTTAACTGGACCAGCCACATATATACAGTAGCTACAAGAGCAGGTCAGAGGCTGGGTATTCTGCGGTGACTGTCTCACCATCCTGACTCCCCAAATTCTTTCCACCATCTACAAGGCACAAGTCAGGAGTGTAATGGAATACTCTCCACTTGCCTGGATGAGTATAGCTCCAACAACACTGAAAAACCTCAACACCATCCAGGACAAAGCAGCCTGTTTGATTGGCACCCCATTCACCACTTTAAACATTCACTCCCTCCACCACCGGCACACGATGGCTTAAGTATGTACCATCTACAAGATGCACTGCAGCAACTCACCAAGGCTTCTTCGGCAGCACCTCCCAGACCCGCGACCTCTACCACCTAGAAGGACAAGGCAGCAAGCGGATGGGAACACCACCATCTCCAAGTCACCCTCCAAGTCACACACCATCGTGACTTGGAAGTATATCGCTCATCCTTCATCGTCGCTGGGTCACAATCCTGGATCTCCCTACCTAACAGCACTGTGGGAGTACCTTCACCACACGGAATGCACGGATCAAGAAGATGGCTCACCACCACCTTCTCAAGGGCAACTAGGGATGGGCAATAAATGCTGGCCTTGCCAGCGATGCCCACATCCTGCGAATTAATAAAAAAGACTACTGGGGGAAGATTCCTTTGGTTTATTATCTGCAGTAAAATTGTAAACACGCTCTTTATTCTCACAATTTTGTTACAATATTGCAGGGAGAGAATCTCTCCCCCACGCCTTCCTCCTCCTGGTTATGTCAAAAATGTCACAAAACCATGCAAAAATAGCTGCTCTGCTAAAATAAAATGTCCTTAGAGGGGAAAAAAATCAGCTGGGTTTTGCACTCCTCACTGCTATCCAGTGGCCCAGTACTGGTATGTGTGCACTGTAGAATAGCCGTATAAACAGGTATACACATTATACCAAATCTGTAGTAGTTGTAGGGGTTAATCTGGATGAGATCAGTGTCTGAATGTTGTGACAGGCAGGACTCAATAACAGTCTGTATGAAGAGATGAGAAAGGAATGTTAATGAACGAGCATGGTGCCAGATCGTCTGGGTATTGGAAGGGAGTGTGAAGTATGAATAGAGCTAGCTGTGAAATATATCAAGAAGAGATAAGAGAGTGAAGGCCATGTCTGACAGGCGTGGTTACTCAGGTAGAAAGAACAATGAACAGAGATCGATGGTATTGTGCAGGGCGCGTTAGGGAATGCCACTTGACATGGTGATGTGTTAGGTAACAATACTTAAATACTCATTAGACATAGCTAGGATGTGCTGATGTAATAGCATCACATTAGGGAGATGTAATTAACCCTAAAAGCCTATAGTGCACTAAAGCCCCCTTAGGGACTTTTACCTAGTCTTGCTTAAGCTAGTGTGAGCAGCTAAGATGACACGCTTACAAGACCCAATGAGTCTGTTGCACGTGAGTTACTATCTGTACCAGTCTCATAGGCACTGCATGTAACAATATTTTGATGAATAAATGTAAGAAGTCACACAACACCAGGTTATAGTCCAACAGTTTTATTTGAAATCACAAGCTTTCGGAGCGCTGCTCCTTCGTCAGGTGAAGTGGAGAGATGCATAAAGACACAGCTTATATAGTCAGAGAATAATGCCAGATGATTACAGGTAACCTTTCTAACTGCCATCTATCACACCTCGGCAGACAGATAATCACAGCAATCAAAGGTGTGAATGGTGTCCAAACAGGTTAGTCAGGAAAACATTACAAAAAGACCAGTGCTAGTGCGAGCAAGCACTGAGTGCGAGTCAGCAGAGAGTACTGTGAGTTTGGGTAAGTGTGAGAGTTCTTTAATTGTTATTTCTCTTTAAATCATTCTTGATAAGATTACTTAAGCAGTTTAAGTAAAGGGGAAAAGTTAAATATTTGGGATTCTGTTGGTTTAAGAAGAGTAAAACAAGGTAACACTGCAGTAGGAGTAAATTGGCACAGCAGGCAGTGGAAACCAGTTCTCTAACCAATCAGCAGGGGTGACTCATTTGGCTGTAAACAAACAAACAGTATAAAAAGACCAGTGCTAGTGCGAGCAAGCACTGAGTGCGAGTCAGCAGAGAGTGCTGTGAGTTTGGGTAAGTGTGAGTTAGGGTAAGTGGGGTGTTAGGTGCTCTTTTCAAACTTTAACTCTGTGGGTTGTAGTTAATAAGGCCTTTCTGGTGCAGAGTGACTGTTGGTAAACCATTTAACTGGTGTAATTAGAAGGATTGATTTAATTTAAATCCAATTAATTAAAGGGGATACTAGCATCTATAATCAGGCAGAGGGTGTCCATAACTAAGAATAAAAAATTTAATTAATTACATAGAATGGAGCAGGTGATGTGTTACTGTTGCGAGATGTGGGAGCCGGTGGACCCCATTGAGGCACATGGTGATTACATCTGTGACAAGTGTCTGCTGCTACAGGAACTCCAGCTCTGTGTTGATGAGCTGGAGTCTGAGCTTCAGACATTGCGACACATCAGGGAGGGGGAGAAGTACCTGGACTCTGTGTTTCAGGAGGTGGTCACACCTATGAAGTTAATTAATTCAGATGTAGCCCATGGTCAGGGACAGGACGGTGTGACTATGAGTGAGGCAGGTACGGGGATCCAGGAGGTAGTGTTGGAGGAGCCGCAGCCCTTGCTCTTGTCCAACAGGTTCGAGGTTCTTACTCCCTGTGGGGACGGGAGCAGGGACTGCAGGGAGGATGAGCAACCTGGCCACAGTACCGTGGAACGGGGGGCCATTCAAGAGGGGGGAGTAAATAGAAATATTGTAGTGGTAGGGGATAGTATTATTAGGGGGATAGGTAGAGTTCTCTGCAGCCGAGAGTGAGAGTCCCGAAGGCTGTGTTGCCTACCCGGTGCCAGGGTTAAGGACATCTCCTCTGGGCTGGAAAGAAACTTGCAGTGGGAGGGGGTGGATCCAGTTGTCGTGGTCCATGTTGGTACAAACAACGTAGATAGGACTAGGAAGCTGGTCCTGTTAAAGGAGTATGAGCAGCTAGGGGTCAAATTAAAAAACAGAACCTCAAGGGTAATAATCTCTGGATTATTACCTGAGCCACGAGCAAATTTGGCTAGGACAAATAAAATTAGAGAATGCGTGGCTCAAAGACTGGTGTGGGAGAAATGGGTTTTGCTTCCTGGGACACTGGCACCAGTACTGGGGCAGGAGGGAGCTGTTCCGTTGGGACAGGCTTCACTTGGCCAGTGCTGGGACTAGAGTCCTGGCGAATCATATAACTAGGGCTGTTGAGAGGGCTTTAAACTAACTAGTGGGGGGGAGGTTCCTAGAGAGCAAATAATAAAAATGACAACAGAGAAGGTCATAGATTTAGGTAGCAGTGGGGGAATTAAAAACCAGAGCATGTCAGGAAGGGGCAGAAGGTATGGAGTAAAAGGTAAAGTAATAAAAAGGGCAAAAGCAGGAACTAAGTGTCACAAAGCATATTTGAAAGTTCTCTATCTGAATGCACGTAGCATTCATAACAAAATAGACGAGTTAATGGCACAAATAACTACATATGGGTATGATCTTGTGGCCATTACAGAAACATGGCTGCAGGGTGACAATGCCTGGGAATTAAACATACCAGGTTATTTAACGATCAGGAAGGACAGGCAGGAAGGAAGGGGAGGTGGGGTGGCTATGTTAATAAAGGAAGGAATCACTGTAATACAGAGAAATGATATTGGGTCAAAAGATCAGGATAATGAAACAGTTTGGGTGGAGATAAGGAATAATAAGGGGAATAAACACTAGTGGGTGTAGTCTATAGGCCTCCAAACAGTTGCAAATCTGTTGGATGGAGTATCAATCAGGAAATAGTTGAGGCTTGTAATAAGGGAACATCTATAATTATGGGGGATTTTAACTATCATATTAATTGGACAAATCAAATTGGGCAGGGCTGCCTTGAAGATGAGTTCATTGAGTGTATTAGGGATGGGTTTCTTGAGCAGTATGTAACTGAACCGACCAGGGGGCAAACAACCTTAGATCTGGTCCTGTGTAACGAGACAGGATTAATTAAAAATGTCCTAGTAAAGGATCCCCTTGGAATGAGTGACCATAACATGGTTGAATTCCATATTCAATTAGAGGGTGAGAAGGTTGGATCTCAAACAAGTGTGCTAAGCTTGAATAAAGGAGACTATGAAGGTATGAGAGTGGAATTGAGTAGAGTGGATTGGGAAAATAGATTAAAGGGTAAGACGATACATGATCAGTGGTGTACATTTAAGGAATTATTTTACAACTTCCAAAAAATATATATTCCACTGAGAAGAAAAGGGTGTAAAAGAAAAGACAGCCATCCGTGGCTAAGTAAAGAAATTAAGGATAGTATTCGACTAAAAACAAGGGCATATAAGGTAGCCAAATCTAGTGGGAGGATAGAGGATTGGGAAAACTTTAAAAGACAGCAAAAAATAACAAAAAGATTGATTAAGAAAGGGAAGATAGATTATGAAAGTAAATTAGCAAAAAATATAAAAACAGATAGTAAGAGTTTTTATAGTTATATAAAAAGAAAAAGGGTGGCTAAAGTAAATGTTGGTCCCTTAGAGGATGAGACTGGGAAATTAATGGTGGGAAATATGGAGATGGCAAAAACACTGAATGAATATTTTGTATCAGTCTTTACAGTAGAGGACACTAAGAATATCCCAACACTGGACAAACAGGGGGCTATAGGGGGGGGAGGAGCTAAACACGATCAAAATCACTAAGAAAGTGGTACTCGGTAAAATAATGGGACTCAAGGCGAATAAATCACCTGGACCTGATGGCTTACATCCTAGGGTCTTGAGGGAAGTGGCGGTAGGGATTGTGGATGCATTGATAATAATTTTCCAAAACTCCCTGGACTCAGCAAAGGCCCCGGCAGACTGGAAAACTGCTAATGCAACACCCTTATTTAAAAAGGGCAGTAGACAGAAGGCTGGAAACTATAGACCGGTTAGCCTAACACCTGTGGTAGGTAAAATTTGGACTCCATTATTAAGGAGACAGTAACAGGACATTTAGATAAACATAATTTAATAGGCCAAAGTCATCATGGTTTTATGAAGGGGAAGTCATGTTTGACAAATTTGCTGGAGTTCTTTGAGGAAGTAACATGTAGGGTGGATAAAGGGGAACCAGTGGATGTAGTGTATTTAGACTTCCAAAAGGCATTTGACAAGGTGCCACACAAAAGATTATTGCTTAAGATAAAAAATCACACGATTGGGGGTAATATTCTGGCATGGATGGAGGATTGGCTATCTAACAGAAGGCAGAGAGTTGGATAAATGGTTCATTCTCAGACTGGCAATCAGTAACTAGTGGTGTTCCGCAGGGGACAGTGCTGGGTCCCCAACTCTTTACAATCTATATTAACGTTTTGGAGGAGGGGACCGAGTGTAACATATCAAAGTTTGCAGATGATACTAAGATGGGAGGGAAAGTAGTAAGTGAGGAGGACATAAAAAACCTGCAAGGGGACATAAACAGGCTAAATAAGTGGGCAGAGATTTGGCAGATGGAATACAATACTGGAAAGTGTGAGGTTATGCACTTTGGCAAGAAAAACCGTAGAGCAAGTTATTATCTTAATGGCAAAAAACTTGAAAGTACTGAAGTACAAAGGGATCTGGGGCTACACTTCCTCCCACCCCGCTTCCTGTAAGGACTCTATTCCATTCTCCCAGTTTCTCCGTCTCCGCCGTATCTGCTCCGACGATGCCACCTTCCACACCAATGCTTCAGACATGTCTTCCTTTTTCCGCAACCGAGGATTCCCCTCTACCGTGGTTGACACTGCCCTCGACCGTGTCAGTTCTATCTCCCGCACTTCTGCCCTCACCCCTGCCCCTCCCTCCCGGAACCACGGTAGGGTTCCCCTTGTCCTCACCTTTCACCCCACCAGCCTCCACATTCAACGGATCATCCTCCGGCATTTCCGCTACCTCCAAAGTGATCCCACCACCAAACGTATCTTCCCCTCCCCTCCCCTTTCAGCATTCCGCAGGGACCGCTCCCTCCGAGACACCCTAGTCCACTCCTCTATCACCCCAAACAGCCCTTCCCCTTCGCCTGGCACCTTCCCGTGCAAGCGGAGGAGATGTAACACCTGCCCCTATACCTCCCCCCTTCCCACTTTCCAGGGCCCCAAACACCCTTTTCAGGTGAAACAGCGATTTACTTGTACTTCTCGCAATCTAGTATACTGTATTCACTGCTCACGATGCGGTCTCCTCTACATTGGGGAGACCAAATGCAGATTGGGTGACCGCTTTGCGGAACACCTCCGTTCAGTCCGTAAGGGTGACCCCGAGCTTCCGGTCGCCTGTCATTTTAATTCACCGCTCCATTCCAACTCGGACCTCACCGTCCTTGGCCTCTTGTATTGTTCCACGGAAGCTCAACGTAAACTCGAGGAACAGCACCTCATCTTCCGATTAGGCACTCTGCAGTCTTCCGGACTCAATATCGAGTTCAACAATTTCAGATCATAAGCTCGGCCCCCATTTCACTTTCTCTTGTAATTGTTCCACTCCTTTCACCCCCACCCCTTTCCTTTTGTTTCTCTCTCACACCTGGCAGCTATCTTTTGCCCTGCCAGTACACTTTACACCTAATCCCAGCCTATTACCATCTCGTCTAGCTTCCAATCTCTTTTATTTCTTTTGTTTCTTTTATTCTTTTGTCCGATCGCAGCCCTGCCTTCGATCTAGTTTCTTTTCTTTCCAGTTTTGAAGAAGGGTTCAACCCGAAACGTCAACTCAAATTTCTCTCCACGGATGTTGCCTGACCTGCTGAGTTTTTCCAGCATTTTCTGTTGTTATATAAGGAATCTGGGGGTCCTGGTGCACGAAACCCAAAAGGTTAGTTTGCAGGTGCAGCAAGTGATTAAGAAGGCCAATGGAATGTTGGCTTTCATTGCTAGGGGGATAGAATATAAAAATAGGGAGGTATTGCTTCAGTTGTACAAGGTATTGGTGAGACCGCACCTGGAATACTGCATACAGTTTTGGTGTCCATACTTAAGAAAAGACATACTTGCTCTCGAGTCAGTACAAAGAAGGTTCACTCAATTAATCCCGGGGATGAGGGGATGGACATATGAGGAGAGGTTGAGTAGATTGGGACTCTACTCATTGGAGTTCAGAAGAATGAGAGGCGATCTTATTGAAACATATAAGATTGTGAAGGGGTTGGATCGGGTGGATGCGGGGAGGATGTTCCCGATGATGGGTGAAACTAGAACTAGGGGGCATAGTCTTAGAATAAGGGGCTGCTCTTTCAAAACTGAGATGAGGAGGAACTACTTCACTCAGAGGGTGGTAGGTCCATGGAATATGCTGCCCCAAAAAGCTGTAGAAGCTACATCATTACATAAATTTAAAACAGAAATAGACAGTTTCCTAGAAGTAAAGGGAATTAAGGGTTACGGGGAGTGGGCAGAAATTTGGACATGAGTCTAGGTTCGGATCGGTCATGGCCCTGTGGGTAGCGGAGCGGGCCCAGGGGCTGAGTAGCCTGATCCTGCTCCAATTTCGTGTGTCTAATTCTGTTAGATTCAGGAGATGGTTCTGTGATAGTAGATTGGCGGTTAGGATCAGATCAGCCATGATCTTATTGAATGGCGGAGCAGGCTCGAGGGGCCAATTGGCCTACTCCTGCTCCTATTTCTTATGTTCTTATGTTCTTATTACATCAAAGAACAATGAGGTGGGGTCACAAGGGACTAACCTGTTTGGACACCATTCACACCTTTGATTGCTGTGATTATCTCTCTGCCGAGGTGTGATAACTGGCAGTTGGAAAGGTTACCTGTAATCATCTGGCATTATTCTCTGACTATATAAGCTGTGTCTTTATGCATCTCTCCACTTCACCTGACGAAGGAGCAGCGCTCCGAAAGCTTGTGATTTCAAATAAAACTGTTGGACTATAACCTGGTGTTGTGTGACTTCTTATATTTGTCCACCCCAGTCCAACACCGGCATCTCCACACCATTGATGAATAAATGATATTAATCAGGTGTCTCAGTGTTTCCTGATCCTCAAACTTGTATGAAGGGCAAAGAAAAATGACTAACCCATAAACTCAACAGGTGCTTTTAAGGTGATGGCATGATTGGGCTTGACTGTAACATGCTCTGTGGTTGAACAGTCTGGCTCCACGCACTATTTAGCCCTGCATATGAAGAGCAGATACTTAGGCAAAGTACCAAAGGTCTGCCATTGCCCGTTGAACAATAATCTTATAAGAGTTGTTGTTTTCAAAAGAGGAGGGGAGAAAACTATGGTTTGGGGTGAGGTAGGGGGAGAAGGTAAAAATAACATTTAATCCAGATTTAACTTAATTTAACCTTCTGGCAAATTCAAGCCAGATACAGATATACAGTAGCAGCTTTCTAGTGTCTGGAGAATGCTTAACCACTGCATTTATCACTGAACTCCAAAAATAATGTTGCCAATATATTGCATAATGATGATCTCCCACCCTCTCCAAGGATTGCATTGGTTCAACCAGTGTCGATAATAAATTCCCGCTGCACCGTGATTGCTCTGTGTAACTGAGATTGCAGGATGCTTTTACCTGGAGAATGGCAGGAAACCCTACAGCCTGTTCGAAGAAGATTCACTCGTAAATGTCTACCAATGATATAGGATATAGATGGAGTGCGAACAAAACAACCCTTAAGCAATGTGAGTTGATCAGAATTTACATTGCTAAAGGATTTAATGAAACTGTAAGGTCAAAGAAATCAACTGCCTTTGCATTTCTATATTTTACGGAATGTTGTGCACAAACGCAGTAATAAGAAACATTCTTTTGCATTCAGTATCAGCATTGAGCATTTTCAGGTAGAAACAATGGGGGGTAGACCGAAATTAAAGTGGCTTCTTTTCATGTCCTGACAATCCTTATCCCAGGAAAACACCTCAATCTGCCAGCATGAATTTTTGGCTCCTCTGAGCAAAGCTGTGCCAATTTGCGCCAAATTCGAGATCGTTTTACATTGTGGACTTGAGCCCAGTAGAAGATGGGTCGAGACTGCTCAAGTCATTTTCATGGGACCCGACAACTTGTGGACATGCAAGATTTTAAACTTATTAGGCCGGTAAAATCAAACCTACTGCACCATCCTGCCTCCCACCACCCCCTGAACCCAAACGCTTGGATTTATATTATTGGAACTGACAAAAGCTGTTCTGAGCCAGAAAATTTTTTTCAGACCCAACAAATATGAAAAGCTATTATCTGACTGATGGGAACATTATATTATGATAATTTCCTTGACAAAGGGCACACAAAACTTTCCAAACTAATTTCTCCCTTTGCTGAATTTCCTCAGATCGATTTTCAGTTGCCTCAGGATACAACGCTGCATAGTTTTCTGTCAAGATTCTTTACAATTGCCCATTCGCAAACCTTTTTACCACGAATGAATGAGGAAAGTCATTACCTTCTCCAGTCCCTCCACCAGACTATCAGTCGCCAGCCTTTCATAAAACATATTTGAAGTTGTCTAACAAATTCATTACTCTCAGAATGCAGCTGAGATTCTATTGCCCTGAGCCAGCTACTCTGCTGAAAGCCGGTGAAGAAAACCTTTCAAAAAGAAGCAAAATAAATTGCAAACATGAATTTTAGAGTTATCTTCATGGTGGCCTGAGTCAGCAGCCAGACTATGACCACCAACAACAACTTGTATTTATGGAGCACATTTAACATAGTAAAACATCCCAAGGACCTTCACAGGAGCAGCATCAGACAGAACTTTGACACCGAGCCACATAAGGAGATAGAAGCAATGATTCCCCATAAGGACCTGCGCAGGCTGCTCACAAGCTGTTGCCGCTGGAAGATACCTCACTGCGGCCGTGCAGCAAAGTTGAAGGAACCGCGCACAAAAAAACTAGAGGGAACATTGGGCTAGAAATTCGTGTGTTTAGCGCCACACGCTAGCGCCACAAGATGGCGCTAAAATGCCACTGAGACCTCTGATGCCGGTTCCCGCGCTGCACGCCATATCCAGCTTGCCAGTAGTGCTGCCGGTAAACTCAATCGCCAGGGACATCTCAATCACGGAGATCATGACGTCAGTGAGTATGCAACGCTCACTTGACGCCCGATCTCCCAACTTCATTTTGGCCATTGAACATACCGACTGGAGAAGGCAACAACAGGTTGAGGTGGCGGCAGCAGCAGGAAGCTGGCTCCAGTGACACTATTTAAAGGGATCCTCACCAATCACCCGCACCCAACAGGGTTTTGCAGTTTGAGTGGCTATGTGCTAATTCCTGCTACTGCAAGAGTTTTCTTTAACCATTTCAAGGTTATTTGTTATCAGGGAGTGTTCTGGCAAGTACAAAACTCCCTCACTATTTTTGAAATGCTTCAAACACTTGTTAAAAATCATGAGGGCTGCACTGGCAGTCGACTTTGCCCTCCAGGATCTACGGCAGAGGGAGCGGAGGCAGTGAAAAAGACTGGAACATGTGCACAGAGAGAAGAGGAGGGCCATCAGAACTCTCAATGGGAGGCCTTATGCTTCGAGGGTCTTCCGACATCACTTCAATTAAGTGAGGAGCAGTGTATTAGGAGGCTTTGCTTCAGCAAGGACGTGCTACAGAATTCTGCCACCTCCTGCAACCAGACCTCCAGCCTCAGACCACAGCTCTCCCAGTGGCAGTCAAGGTCACTGTAGCCCTCAATTTCTTCGCCAGCAGATCCTTCCAGTCTGCAGCAGGAGACATAGCTAACATCTCCCAATTCGCCATCCACTGCTGCATCTGGAAGGTCACCGAGGCTCTCTACACCAGGAGAAGGGCTTGTATTGGCTTCCCAATCACCAGAGAGAAGCAGGATGAGCATGCATGTGGCTTTACCAGGATAGCGGGTTGCCCCATGGTGCCGGGCACCATTGCCTGCACCCATGTGGCTTTGCGGGCACCCCATAACAATCCTGAGATCTTCCATAACCGCAAAGGCTACCACTCATTTAATGTGCAATTGGTGTGCAACCACACACAGAGAATCCTCAATGTCAATGCCTGCTATCCTGGCAGCAGCCCGATGCCTTCATCCTGCGTTAGACCGGTGTGCCAGCAATCTTCCAGCCACCACATCAAGCTTGAGGATGGCTGCTCAGAGACAAGGGCTATCCACTCTCCACCTGGCTCATGACTCCCCCCCCGCAACCCCAACACTCGTGCCCAGCACTCATACAGGGAGAACCATGCTGCCACCAGGAACATTATCGAGCAGACCATAGGCCTACTGAAGCCTTGATTCCGCTGCCTTGACCGCTTAGGAGGAGCCCTCCAATGCTCGCCAGAGCGGGTGGCCCATTTCATGGAGGTCTGCTGCATGCTCCACAACTTTGCCATCATGAAGGTGCAGCCCTTGCCACCAGGGATTGCGAGACCACCTCAGGAGGAGGAGGAGGGAGAGGAGGAGGAGGAGGACGAAGAGGAGGAGGGAGTGGAACAGGTGGGAGGGAAGAGGCAGCCAGACAATCGGCTTTCCGGACGGGCGTTCCGTGATCGGCTCATCAGGTTGCGATTTGAATGAATGAAACCCCAGATCCCCATTGCTCACCACGTCCCCATCATACAATCCCTGTCACAGGCCATATCACAGCATCCTCCTGGCGCAAAGGTGGAATGAGAGGCATCACAAAAGGGTCCAAACACAATTAATAAATTTATCTATGCACATATCACATATATTACATCAACACTATTAACTAATCACTCTTGTGCAATCCCTTAGTGCCTGTCATTCGTGTGCCTTTTCCTACTCTAGTGCTTATATGCAGTGCGCCCCCAATGGCTGCAGCAGGGCTAGTGGAAGGCTGCTGAGTGTCCATGCGGGAGACCTCAGATGGCCTTGCAGGACGACCTCGACCAGCTCTGGACTTAGTTGGCCTGGCTGTAGACTGCACCACCTCAGCATGGGCGGCAGCAGTCTGGGCTGGCTGAATGACAGGTAGCAACAAGGGCAATGGTGGAGTGGCAGTGGTGGGAGCAGGAGTGCTGTCATCCTGATAAAGGACAGCAGTTTCCTGCTCCACAGACTCATTGCCACTCCCCTGGGGCAGCACCTCAGCATCCCTAGCAATCTGTTGGAGCACAGATTGCTGGCCTGCTGCGACACCCCGGCCGACAGTAGTAGACCCAGCCACGATGGCAGCAGTGAGAGCTTGGGTCGCTTCCACCTGTGCTGCAATGGAAGCTGCGACATCGCTCATCATGCGCACCATCAGGTCTGGGTCACCATGGTCTCTCTGGGAGTGTACCATCATTTGCAGACTGGAAATGATGGGCTCAATGCTCTGCGCAGAGCCTTGTGCAATTTTGGAGGCGGACTCCTCCACGCTCCTTAGCATTGCCGAGAGGCTTTCGGGCAGCCTTGCCTTGCACCTAGCATCTCTGTGTGCATGCCCATCACCCTTTTTCTGAAGGCCTCCCCATCGAGGTCCTCATCTGAGTCCTGTGGAGCAGAACTCGCCCTCCGGGGGGCTGGCCCCCGAGCTACCCTTTTCCCCTGGCCTTGCAGCAGGCCACTTGTGCCCAGTGCCTCACCATGTGCAGATCCCGCTACTATACCAACCTTTAAAGAACGCGTAGTGCCAGCACCTGAGCTGGTGTCTGCGGGTGAGACATGCAGTGATGCGATGAGTTCTTCCTCCTTTTCTTCTCCCGCCTCGCTCTCAATGGTACGCTCAGGGACAGGCTGTTCAGGTGCTAGCTGATTATCTGAAAGCATAAAGGCACAAGAGTCGGGTTAAGTGAGGGGAGGGTGGCAGGAAGGGAGAAATGCATGCTACAACATGATTAGCTGGAAAGTGCGAAATGCTTGTGGGCTGAGGGGGTTGTGCAATGTGAGAAGAAGGAGTTGGGATGTGAGAAGAAGGAGTAGGGATGAACATACCATTGTTGTCCCCAAGGAGGTCAATGTCACCAGTGGCCACGGTGCCCACGACATGATGCCCAATGAGCTCTAGCACTTGACACTCCAGCTGGCTCAGCTGATCAATGTGGGCTTGGCCCCCGCCTGCCCACTCCTGCTCCCTCCGGTTGTGAGCCACCTTGGCCTACAAGAGAAAGGAAAGCGTGTGAATGAGTGTGGTGCAATGTGCCTGCCATTGTTGAATAGCTGTCATTGTGTGCAAGGTGTGAAGAAGGGTTTCGACCTGAAACGTCAACTCAAATTTCTCTCCACGGATGTTGCCTGACCTGCTGAGTTTTTCCAGCATTTTCTGTTGTTATTTCGGATTTCCAGCATCTGCAGTATTTTGCTATCGTACTGAATTTGGATGATCAGCCATGATCTCATTGAATGGCGGAGCAGGCTCGAAGGGCCGAATGGCCTACTCCTGCTCCTATCTTCTATGTTTCTATGTTTCTATGTGGGTGTGAGTGTTGGTAGGTAGAGATTGTTGGTGGGTGAGTGCTGGGGGTGTGGTGCATTGAGCAACGTGTGAAGTTTGTGGTACAGATGGTGGCCTGTAGCATTTGTTAAAAGTTTTCACTCACCCTGACCACCCGTGTGAGGTTGTTAAACTTCTTCCTGCACTGTGTGTGGGTCCTGGGGATCACAGTACTGTCCATGACATGGTCGGCTATCTCCCTCCACATAGTCCGGCAGACTTGTGGAGAGGGCCTCCTGCCAGTTGGTGGGTATAGGACCGCCCGCCTTCTCTCCATCGCAAAAACCAATGCCTCAAGAGCTTCATCCGAGAATCTACGGGCTCTCTCCCTCTGTCGCTCCTATGGATGTCTTCTAACTAGTGTTTGTTTTGCTGTTGGGGCAGCTGCACTGCCAACAATGCTGAGAATGAGGTGCTGTAGCATGAATGGACCTCCCCTTTAAGTAGTGAAAAAAGCCTGTGGCAATCATTACTTGTGTTTAGACTACAACCGATATTGGTCCATCTTTTCAGTGTAACACCAATGAGCTTGGGTTTTTAGACAAGAATCATGACTGCAAACATTTTAATGAGGAGTGAGGACCAAGTTTGCGCCCATTCCTTGGCTATAATGAATTTCTAGAGTGCATCTGTGTGTTTCTGTTAAGGTAGATTCAAGTCCACGAACCACACCCTAACACCCAATGTGGGAGGTGTGAAAGTCATTATTAATTCCTACAATATCATTGTGGTTACTTCATAGAAGCTATACATCCACTGGGGGAGATTGGTCAGAACAATCCTTCCAACTTTATACATACCCAACTTTCACATACGAGACGTGTACGAATGCTGAAGTCAGCTGAACTGCGCAGTTACCCTGAAGAAGAGGATACCTTACTGAGTGGCTCTGGTAACAGCAGAGTATTTTAAGCTCTGCAAAGACTACAAAGTATGGGTGATACAGTGTGGAAGTATGAAATTAGGAAGTGTTAATTGCTTAATATAAAACGGGCACATGGTCATCGAATTTCTAGGCTTATGGGTTCAAGACTATCCTAATTTCAGTGCTTAGCTGATCTTCACTTTTGAAGTTTCAAATCATTTGAAGCCTTAATAAGATTCATTCCCATATATTCATTATTCTATTTTTAAACAAGTAAATGTGCTTGCTACTAGTACTGCCCTCAATGACTCAATTGCATTTTAAGAAAAGGAATAAGTAGCTGTTAGAGTATTCTGTGATATTATATTCATGAGGTACTATCTCCTAGGGATGAGCACTGAATTCAAAAGACAGAATGTGAAGTGATTCATTTTGTACCAATTGAGCATTCATTTGCTCTGGATTCAGGTTCACTTGTGGCTTAAAAATAAGTATAAAACACAAATGAAGAGGGACAAAATATCCTCTCCCCACCCCCCACCCCCGACATATGTGACATAGTCTTCTGTGTCCTACAACTAACGTGTACCTATAAAACAAACA
Organism: Somniosus microcephalus; assembly: GCF_052327205.1. Taxonomy (NCBI): domain Eukaryota; kingdom Metazoa; phylum Chordata; class Chondrichthyes; order Squaliformes; family Somniosidae; genus Somniosus; species Somniosus microcephalus. Next base: position 49,264,858 of record NC_140997.1, read on the forward strand.
TCTATGGTGTCTGACTATTGTAGCTGAAGAGCTCTAAGAGGGATAGGGGGCAATATTTGTGAGGGTTGATGGTCATGCGGGAATTGAATAATGGGGAGACATATAAAGAAGATGGAGCAGCATCACAGTCAGCAGCAGGCCGAGAGCCAAGAAGCCGACTTAATGGCCCAGTAATTCCGGGCACAATGCGTGAGTAAGGACGGGGTACTCACGCGTGTGCTCGGAGGAATTGCCGGTTTTCAGCATGCACAGCACATGCGCTGAAAACTGGCATTTCCTGTCCTCTGACCCAAGGGGTTAAGAGGCAGTACGCGCGTGACTGCACAGGCAGTGCGTGCGCAGTGAAATTCCTTTTTTTTTTCCAGAGTTGCCCGAGTGTAAAGGCCTCCGGTCTTTACGCGTGGAAAAACCAGACGTAAGTATTTAGTTTTACAGGTAAGTGGGCTTTTAGTACAATGTAGAATTTTTTTTTCCACAGGTTTGTTATTTTTAAAGAATTTACAGTAAGATAAGTTTAGTTTTAGACCCTATTTTTAAAAAATTTATTTTTTACAAAAAATTGATTAATTGTTTAAAACATTTTTTTAAACTTATTTATAGTTAATATAATCAGTGGGATGTTTTTTAAAATGTTATTTAAAGTTAAAGTAGTGTTTTGGCAACCCATACTTTTCATGAGTTTGACAGCTCTTACTGTCAAACTCATGAATGAGTTTCCCCTCCCCTGATTAGCTGCACAGTGCTCACCTGATCCCAGCTGGCACATCGCACTAACTACGCCGCTGGATCAGGTAAGCACAGCGCGCCGACATCTGAACCGGGCCAGTGACAGGAAATGCGAGCAGGCCCGAGCTTCAGATGTCGTCGCGCAGGGTGAGTGCAGATCGGGGGCTTGCACGCGCGGCAAGCTCCCGATCCTAATTTCAGGGCCATTAGAGAAACCTTCAGTGATCCATCTCTTGTCATTGCACCTCAAACATCAAGGTCACCACTCCCGTTATCCTACCATCCACTGACACTCCCCCCACCCCCACATCCGTTGACAAGTATGAAAAATAATGAAATGTACTCGTCATTGTTACACCATCATTTCCAGTATATATTACGCTCATGAAATACAGAGAAAATATTAATGGGCCAGAAATTCGGGTCTCCACGGGTGAGTACGCACGGGGTACTCACCCGTAGGCCCGATGGAAGTGCCGGTTTCCTGCATGCACTGCGCATGCGCGGGAAACCGGCACTTCCGTTCCTCTGAACGAAGAGGTTCAGAGGTCGAACGCGTACGCATGGGAGGCTGCGCGTGCGCATCAAACTTAGTTTTTTTTTACAGGGTTTCACGTGAGGGTAAGCCTGCAGGATTTAGAAATGTAAAAAGCAGGCGTATGGCCTGCTTTTTACAAGGTAAGTGGTGAATTAATTAAAATTAAAACATTTTATCCACAGGTTTATTATTTTTAAATACTTTAAAGCAAGGTAAGTTTATTTTTAGCCTCGTTAGAATATAAAATTATGTTTTTCAAAAATTTAAATTATTGTTTAAAATAGTTATTTAATGTAATTTATAGTTTATTTAAAAAATGTGATTTAAAAAAAAAAATTATTTGAAGGTTTAGTGCTGTTTTGGGGCCGTAGTATTTATAAGTCTTGACAGCTCTTCCTGTCAAGACTTATGAATGGAGAATTCCCTGCTCCAATTGGCTGCCCATGGCCCACGTAATCCCAGGGGACGCATCGAACTAACTGCGTCCCTGGGATACGCAAACACTGCACGCCGGCAGCTGGACCAGGCCCCGGATTGGAATTCCATGGGGCCCTACAGCTCAACAGCCGGCGCGCAAGGTAAGTGCAGGTCGGGGGCTTGCACCCGCAAGAAGCCCCCGACCCGAATTTCTGGGCCAATAATGTTTAATACATCACAGTAGTTCTGGAACAGCAGCCACCAGTAGTGTGGTGCCTCAAAGTCCTGCCAATACTGTTCAGTGGCGGATATATCAGGATTCTGTGGTCCAATGGCAGGTAGATAATAGTATCCAATGGTGTAGTGGCCGGTACATCATATTGTCTAGTAGTCTAGCAGAGGTTAAGTTATATTGTCCAATGGTCAAGCGGAGGTTAAATAATAATGTCTATTGGGGGAAATACATCTATGTTATCTTGTAATCTTGCAGGGGTGGGGTGGAAGGATCGTATAACCATATTGTTGGGGAGGCACACCTGTCAAAATGAAAACAATCATAATACAAAAAAGGAAAGACTTTGGGCTGGATTTTACGAACCTCGGCGGGTCTGTGGTGGGAGACGTCGGTGGCAGGTCCCGGCTCCGCTGTTGGCTACAGCCCGCTGTGTAGAATGAATTTACCTTGATTAGGATTGTTAAGCTTGGCTCAGCACCTTTCCCGGCCAATTAGAGGAAGCAGGTCTGGTGACGTCATTTCATGACATGTCATCAGCCGGTTTCCTTAAAGGGACCATGGCCAACATTAATTTGACATTTGTGCTGTCAGTGTTCTACAGCATTGAGGTGCTACAAACACTGACAAGCACTACACAGAGGCGCAGGGCTGTACCCAGGTTCTCCCATGACTCCCTTGATATGCTTATGGAGGGAGTCACAGCACACAGGGAGGTCCTCTTCCCTTCCCATGAGCAGAAAAGACCTCCCTAGGAGATCAACACAGCCTGGTTGCACATTGCAGAGGAGGGCACAAGCAGGGATGTTGTCAGGAGGACCTGGGTGCAGTGCAGCAAATGTTTCAATGATCTCAGTAGATCATGAAACGTTAGTACAAAGCCACGCTCAACCTCATCTTGCTGTGCCTCTCATCACATCCCCATCGCTCTGTCTTCCCTACCCTACTCCTGCACATCCTTACTCACACCATCTTGCCTTGCACCTCCACCCATCCCTCTCTATCTACATTATCACATCCCCATCTCACTAGCCACCCCTCAAGCTCACCCTCATCCTAATGCAATCATACCAACTAACAACACACAAGGGTAGACACTTGGGTGTTTTATCCAATGTTCATGTAAAGTTGTTTTTAATGTGGTGTCAAACATTGAAACCTTTATTTTCAGCACTTTGCATTCTTGGTCAGATTTGTGTGAACCTTTGGAAGTGGCTTAGTGAGTTGCAGTGAATGGTGAGACATAATGGATCCCCTGACAATAGTGATGAGTGTGAAAGGAATGGCTTGGGCATTGTAGGGATGCTTTATGGTGTTGGTGTGGGGTGGTGCCAACCTGGTGCATCATGTGGCAGCCAGGGTGTACAGCATCGAGTGAAGTCAGCCTGGCCATGGTGAGGCCATCCCTGGCCTCCTGGGCAGCAATGTGGTCAGGTGCTGATGCCCTCTGTCCTATCAGTTGATTTCAGAGAAGGTTGGTGTTGTTGTTGGTGCTCCTGGTGTGCCTAGTGCTGCTGGTGTGCCTGGTGCTGCTGGTGTTGGGGCTGATCGTGGTGGGATTCTGAGGTCCAATGTGAGACAGTTTCAATGGCACTGATGCTGCTGGAATAGATGGCAGGTGAAGTAGAGATGACAGAAGCAATTTGTCAATGGTGGGAGAGGTAATAAGGTCAGACTGGATGGAGACTTGTGTAAAGACTTGCAGCATTCTGAATCTATAGTGGAAATGCAGTTTAGAGAAGCTAGTGGTTAAGGGAACATTTCTCAATCAACTGTGAGTTTTGGCTTGACATTTGAAGCTGTCAACTCATCAGCTGATTCAATGGCCACTGACCTCCTGCCTCAGCTTCACAGACGAGCTCTAGGCACAGCGGGAAATCGGTGGGTGACCTGTCAAATTCAAAAAGCTGGGAAAAAAAGCATTGTTAAATGGTTGTAAACAAACCACTAATGATTTTAGTTGCCTTCCCCGCTGCTGCCTGTCAGGTCTGCTCAGTGCTGACAGACCCGACATTTGGTAAAGGTGTTTGGCGGTGGGTTCTCAGCAGGGTCCCAACCCGCGGGGGAAAAAAAACACTTTCCCACCCAACCCACAACCGATTGCACCCGCTGACCCCCCGCAAAATCCAGCCCTTATATTTAGTTAGCATCTTTCACCACCTCAGGATGTCTCACAGTGCTTTATAACCAATGAAGTACTTTTTAAGCATAGTCATTGTTGCATATTAGCCATGGTGTCAGCTGTGGCTCAGCTGGCAGCACCCTCGTCTGTGGGTCAGAAGGTTGTGGGCTCAAGTGCCACTCCAGGGACTGGAGTGGAAAAATCTAGGCTGACACTCTGGTGAAGTACAGAGGGAGTGCTTCACTGTCTTTCGGATGAGATGTTAAACTGAGACCCCATCTGCTCTCTCAGGTGGGTGCACTATTTTGAAGGGCATTCTCCCCAGTGTCCTGGGCCAATATTTATCCTTCATTCAACATCACTAAAACAGATTATCTGGAAATTATTGCATTGCTGTTTGTGGGAGCTTGCTGTACGCAAATTGGCTGCTGTGTTTCCTACATTACAACAGTGACTACACTTTAAAAAGTACTTCGTTGACTCTAAAGTGCTTTGGGACGTCCGGTGGTTGTGAAAGGCGCTATATAAATGCAAGTCTTTCTATTTCTTTTGATAATAGTACCAAAAAAATACACTGTAGCAATCACGCAATTATATACAAAATCAAGCAAAAAATTCTGACATGCAAGAATGAGAACATTGGAAAAAGTGCAAGCAAGCAAAATGAAAACATTTATTGCAATACTCAGATCATTTTCCCATTTGGCTTTAAAGCTAAGGTTATGTTATATTTCAGCTGAATAAACAGAACCTATAATTACTGTGCTGTTGATTTTTGCTTTTATTTTTATTCCTACAAGTTGTTCAAGGTACAATTGAGTGCATTCTTTTGAAATGTATGTAATATTGGGTTTCAGGACTATGAGGTATAAAAGCCTGTGTAACACTGAGAACATCACATCGGGAAAATCACGGGCACTAGGCAGGTTGCCTGTCACCACTGCCAACTTGGATTTGTACATCCAAGGAAGTACAAGTTCAGAGCTTCGTCGGGGATTCGGTTATGGTATTTCTGAAATTTCAGTATTCGGAAGGCTGAGGTCACAATCCACAACTGGTACCAATTCAAGCAGCACTGGAATTAGAGGCACGCACAGCTGGTGAGCACATTATTGGCAGGATTGAAACACAACTGCAATCTGCAAATGGACAAGAGATGGAATTCGTAAGGTTCACATTGTTTTACAAAAGGTGAATAAACTAGGAGGAGTGGTGACATTCGTGGTAAGAACTGACATAAGAACTATTGAAATGGTGAAGGAGAAACAGAAGAATCGAAATGGTTACAAATTAGTTGTAAGGGCGACAAAGTAATAAATGGCAACTGCCATTGAGCAAAGTTTTACTGCTGCAATATTTTCAATTTATGCATAGTGCAGCATGAATTAAGCAAAATCTTTTTCATATGTCTGGACAAATGATTCTTCCACATCCTTGATATCAACAAAGCAGCCTGCCAATGTGATTGAGGAGAAGTAGGAGGAGGTATCAATGCACTCTAAACAAGTTTAAATGGGTGATGTGAGAACACATCCAAGACTGGGGCAAAGCCCATGTGACAATAGATCATTGACTGAACAGCGAGGCAGCAAAATTAGTATATTGAAGGATCCACACGTATTTTGTTTGTGATCTACAGATTGTGTGGGTTTGAAATCGGATTTGGTTGACACTTTTTATTCTGCATATGGCAGAAGCCTGAAGTCACATTAGAAAACTGTGTTGTATCTTCAGTTGACTGAATCCACCCTGTAATAATTAATTAAGTTGGGGACATTAAGCACAGTGACACAATGGGGAAAATGTTTGCTGCCTAAACAAACATGGAGGGCACAAGTCATGCTTTCTGCCAAACCCTCAGGCTGGAATTTTCCCATTGCTGAGCATGCGGGCTTGGGGGCGGGTCGGCAGTTAAAAGCACGGAAATTGACAGCGCGTCATCCCGCTGACTTCCGCCTTTAACACGGGCGTGTTCCGAGGCGCACCACAAACACGCTCGGGAGAAGCGGGCAACCTCATTGAGGTACTGAACTGTTCGTTGAGCGACCCTTAACTGCCTTTTTAACATCATATTTTGGCTTTAACTTGTTGCGCATGGGATTCACGCACCTCGGGAACCTCGCCTGTGAAGGGGAGGCGGAAGCTCAGTGGCCATTGTGCGAGTTCATTAAGTGACAGCTGGAAAAAATACATAAATACTCACACCTTACTTACACCTGTTTCCTTGCCTAATTGAAAGGCTCTTGTTGACACCATTTTGTGCAGAGATTTAGCTGTCAGCAGTTTGCAGGTCATTTCTGCAACCTCGGAAGCCACTCTCACCACATTGCTAGTCACTATCACAACAATGAGGGATTGGGCCTCTGATCTCCACTTTACCTGCCATCTATTAGATCAGCATGGGTGCAGCTTATGCTCTCTCACCTTGGACCTCAGAATCAGACCAAGATGAGCCCCAGCACCACCACCACCAGCAACACCAGCAGCAACAGCCACAACACCAGCAGCAGCGGCAACCACAACACCAGCCTTCTCCTCAGCGACCTGATGCTCCACAGGGTCAGCACAGGGCTGCACCGCGCTGGAGGCGATACCCCCAACACAGGTTATACAGGAGGAGGATGAGCTTCCTGGACATGACTGAGCAACAGCGTTTTAGGAGACTCCGGCTATCGCGCCAGGTTGTCGCAGACATTGGTAGCTTGCTTGAACAAGACCTGCTGCCTAGAGGACCTGGTGGATACTCCTTACCAGTAGCTGTCAAAGTCACCACCACCCTCAACTTCTTCGCCTCAGGCTCCTTCCAGGGATCTGCAACAGACATTTGCGGGATCTCGCAGTCAGCTGCCCACAGATGCATCACCCAGGTCACCGATGCCATGTTTCACATGTCAGCTAATTATATCAACTTTGCCACTGGTGAAGCCAGTGTTACTGAGCGGGCGCAGGGCTTTGCGGCTCTGGCAGCCTTCCCACTGCTGCAGGGCATCATCGACTGCACACATGTGGCCATCAGGGCACCCTGTCATCACCCAGGAGTGTTTGTGAACCGCAAGGGCTTCCACTCCCTCAATGTGCAGCTCATCTCCAACCATAAAAAGATCATCATGCATGTGTGCGCCAGATTCCCTGGCAGCTGTCATGACTCTTTCGTGCAATGCCAGTCCACCCTCCCTCAGCTCCTCACACCTCCAAACATACTTACCAGCTGGTGGAGACAAGGGCTATCCACATGAAACCCTTGAGGAGGCCAAGTACTGTGGCCGAGGAGCATTATAATGAGAGCCACATGTCCACCAAATGTGTCATAGAGCAAGCAGTAGGCATGCTGAAGATGCACTTTAGATTCCTTGACAGATCTGGAGGAGTCCTTCACTACGCACCAGCCAGGGTCTCCAGAATCATCATTTGCTGCACCCTGCACAACATAGCGCAGTAGTGAGGACTGGAGCTGCAGGAGGAGAAAGGCACACCCTCTTCAGAGGAGGAGGAGGAGGAGGAGCAGGTGGAACATGAGGAGGAGGAGGACGAGTAACCTGAGGTGGAAATGGCACCAGCAGCAGCACACATTGCTGCTCGGGAGGCCAGGCATGGCTTCATAATGGCCAGATTTACTTAACTTGCACCAGTGCATAGGAACATAGGAACAGGAGTAGGCCATTCAGCCCCTCAAGCCTGCTCCGCCATTCAATGAGATCATGGCTGATCTGCGGCCTAACTCCATACACCCGCCTTTGGCCCATATCCCTTAATACCTTTGGTTAACAGAAAGCTATCAAACTCCGATTTAAAATTAACAATTGATCTAGCATCAATTGCCGTTTGCAGAAGAGAGTTCCAAACTCCTACCACCCTTTGTATGTAGAAGTGTTTCCTAATTTCACTCCTGAAAGGTCTGGCTCTAATTTTTAGGCTATGCCCCCTAGTCCTGGAATCCCCAACCCATATGGTTACCAGATGCTGTACTAACATCCCCCTGCCCAACAACACCTCAAATCAGTTCTACAATGACCAAGTCATCCCTGTCACCCAAACCCCCATTGTTCAAGGTTAAGTAATGTCTCACCATTCAATCCAAGTGACAAAGCCACTTCCAAGGTATAGGAAAAAATGGACAAGATGGGAAAGTTGCGTAAAGAAATAAATTTATGTGTGTCATAAATATAACTGTAACTTAATGTTAACAACTTTCATACACCTGTAGGAGTCTACGTACTCCTAACAAAATATACTGAACTCGGAGAGGTTCAACAGAAAAGGTTTAATAGTTGAGACCACATGTTGCACACAAAAATGGCGTCAGAGCTTACACCAAGTCTGACTGCTTTTAATCAGTTCCCAGCTTCGACTGCTCCTCCCCCGCTCTGGGCTTAACTATGTTACAGATCGAGTTTCATAAAGGTGTGATCCTTCTTAAAGGCATGACGCCTGATTTATAGTCTACGGACCAAAAAGCGGATTGTGTCCTTTCTGTGATCGGTACGCCACACAACTCCCCCCAGAATCCGCTAGTAGGGAGTGTACAAACCGGCGTGGCGGGTTGATGGCACGGCCGGAACGGCTCTTGGCGGTTGGTGTCGGGAGCGGGGCGGTCGGACGCGTCGGGCTCTTAGGTGGTCTGCCCCGCGGTGGGGGTTGGCCCACTTGAACGGGTTCGTCGGGCTCTAGGTGCGCCAGCTTGAGCCGGTCGACCGACACCTTGTCAGTTCTGCCGCCCACTTGGAGGAGGAAGAACTTGTTCCCCGTCTGGAGTACCTTGTAGGGTCCGTCGTATGGGGGCCGTAGAGGTCCTCGGTGGGCGTCATGGCGTACGAAAACAAATTTGGCCATGTGCAGGCTAGGTGTTACGCGGGTTGCTGGTTCGCCGTGCCGGCCGGTGGGTACCGGAGCGAACTGTTGTGCTCGGTTGGCGAAAGCGCGGCGTTGCTGGTCAGCCGACCAGGGGGTCGTGGCGGTGGGCAGGAACTCTCCGGGTACGCGCAGCGGCTGGCTGTACACGAGTTCCGCCGCCAAGGCTTGCAGGTCTTGACCGCGGAGCGTAGGCCAAGTAGCACCCACGGGAGGCGGTCGATCCAGACCTCGTCCTCGAGGCTGGCGCAGAGGGACGCCTTCATGGACCTGTGGAATCGCTCGCACAGTCTGTTGGCCTGGGGGTGGTAAGCCGTGGTGCGGTGAACGGCCACCCCGAGGTTTCGGGCGATGGCGGCCCACAGATCAGAGGTGAACTGCGGGCCTCTATCCGACGTCATGTCGGAGGGGACGCCGAACCGAGCGACCCAGGTCCCGATGAATGCCCTCGCGATGTCGGCGGTGGTGGTGGACGTCAGTGGAATGGCCTCGGGCCAGCGGGTGGTACGGTCCACGATTGTCAGCAGGTGCGTGTGACCTTGTGATGGCGGCAGGGGGCCGACGAGGTCGATGTGGACATGGTCAAACCTTCTATCTGGCACGATGAACTCCTCGAGTGGGGCTTTGACGTGCTGGTGGATTTTGGCACGCTGGCACGCTATGCAGGATCTGGACCAGATGCGCACATCTTTGCGCAGGCCACGCCAGACAAATTGGTTGGCCACCAGTCTAATGGACACGCGGGTGCCGGGGTGTGAGGGCCGTGGACGATGTCGAACACCCGTTTTCGCCAGGACGCCGGGACTACGGGGCGGGGTTGCGCCAAGGAGGTGTCGCATTTGACTGTGACGGCGGACGGGCCGCAGGCGACGTCGGTCAGTCGCAGCCCTGGGAGGGTTGTGGGCGCGGAGAGCAGATCGGGGTCGGTGCGTTGCTCCGCTGCCAGTTGAGCATAGTCCACTGCCAGGTGGGCGCCGTGGACGGCGGGGCGGGATAGGCAGTCAGCCACCACGTTGTCTCAACCGGAGACGTGCCGGATGTCCGTGGTGAATTCGGACACCGCGGCGAGCTGGCGTTGTTGCCTGGCTGACCACGGGTCCGCAGATTTTGCCATCGCAAATGTCAGGGGTTTGTGGTCGACAAACGCGGTGAAAGGGCGGCCCTCCAGAAGAAATCTAAAATGGCGGACTGCCAGGTACAGTGCGAGGAGCTCGCGGTCAAAGGCACTGTATTTGGCCTCCGGGGGGCGCAGTTGGCGGCTGAAAAAGGCCAGCGGTTGCCAGGCCCCGTCGACCCACTGTTCGTACATGGCTCCGACCGCGTGGTCGGAGGCGTCCGTGGTGAGGGCCACCCTGGCGTTGGGCTGTGGGTGAGCGAGCATGGTGGCGTCGGCGAGCGCCTTTTTGGTCGAGTCAAAAGCGGTCAACATGTCCGCCGACCACTCGATCGCCATTCTGTCTTTCTTACCCCGGAGGGCTTCATATAGGGGCCGCATGAGGGAGGCCGCTCCGGGAATGAAGCGGTTGTAAAAGGTGATCATCCCCAAGAACTCCTGGAGGCCTTTGATGGTGGCAGGCCGGGGGAACTGCTGGAAGGCTTGCACCTTGGCGGGCAGGGGAATGGCTCCGTCCTGCGTGATGTGGTGGCCGAGGAATTCGATCCTGCTGAGGCCGAATTGGCACTTGGCTGGGCTGATGATGAGCCCGTGCTCACTGATCCGCTGGAACAGGGTGCGGAGGTGCTCGATGTGTTCCTGCTTGGAGGAACTAGCTACCAGGATGTCATCCAGGTAGACAAAGAGGAACTTCAGGTCCCGGAGGACCGAGTCCATGAGCCGCTGGAAGGCCTGGGCCGCGTTTTTGAGGCCGAAGGGCATTCGGAGGAACTCGAGTAGCCCAAAAGGGGTGATTATGGCCGTCTTGGGGACGTCCTTGGGGTGGACTGGCACCTGATGGTAACCGCGCACCAGGTCGACTTTGGAGAAGACTGAGCGGCCGGCCAGTCTAGCCGAGAAGTCTTGAATGTGCGGTATGGGGTACCGATCCGGCGTGGTGGCGTTGTTTAGGTGCCGGTAGTCCCCGCAGGGGCGCCATCCCCCGTCGGGTTTGGTGACGATGTGGAGTGGGGAGGCCCAGGGGCTGTTGGAGCGGCGGATGATGCCGAGCTGTTCCATTGTGGCGAACTCGGCCCGTGCGATCTCCAGCTTGGCCGGGTCCAGCCTGCGGGCGTGGGCATACACCGGTGGGCCTGTGGTAGGGATGAAGTGTTCTACCCCGTGCTTAGCAACTTTCGCGGAGAAGGTCGGGTTGGTGAGGGCTGGGAACTCAGCCAGGAGTGCTGAGTAGTCGTCCGTTGAGCGGGGGCGGCACTGCCACGCCATTTCGGCGGGTTGGGGGGGTGCCATGGCGCCCGGGATAGGTGACATGGTGTTCATGTCCACGAGGCGGCGCCGAGGCATGTCGACCAACAGGCCGTGGGCGCACAGGAAATCCGCACCGAGGAGCGGGGAGAGCACCTTGGCGGTGATAAACTCCCAGTGGTAGCGGCGGCCTGCGAGGTCGATGGCGACGGTACGGGTGCCATACGTCCGGATGTCGGTGCCGTTGGCGGCAGCCAGGGCAGGGCCGCGGCCGCCTCGCTGGATCTCGAGGGTGGACGCGGGGATGATGCTGCGCTGCGCGCCCGTGTCGCATAGGAAACAGCGTCCGGAGGCGCTGTCCGTAACGTACAGCAGCGCGCCTGCTTGCCCCACGGCCATCGTGTAGGCCGGTGTGGGGGCGGTTGGAAATGTGCAGGGATGACTGCAGCGGTGTGCCCGTGCGCCGAGCCGGGTATGGAAGTAGCAGTAGCCCTGGGTCGGAGGGCTTGGGGGACGTGGGGGCCTGGGGGGCCTCGTGGCCGAGCTGTGTGGCCGCGCGATAGAGGGTGGAGCGCGCGCCGATGCTGCGGAGGCCAGGTCGGGGGTGACGGTGTGGTTGGAGCCGGCGGACAGGAGCTTATCGGCTTCGTCGGCCAGGTCCTCGATGTCCGTGAGGCTGGACGCCACGATCGCCGGGCGGATGCTGGGGGGTAGCTGGTGGATAAAGAGCGTGCGGAAGAGGGAGCCGGGCGGTTTCTCGTCGGTCCGAGCAAGCATGTGTGAGAGCTAGTCTGACGGCGTGGAGTCACCGAGGCCCGGGAGGTCGAAGAGGTGGCAGTTGCGCACGAATTGGGAGGCTGTGAATTTTTTAAGGAGCGCGGCCTTGAGATGTGCGTACTTGCCTTCCTCCAAAGGGTTTTGTAGTGTTGTCCAGACTTTCGTGATTGTGGAGCTGCCCAGGGAGGCGAGGAGGTAGTCGTACATCGTTGCGTCGGCGGTGATGCCGCGGAGTCGGAATTGCGATTTGGCTTGAAGGAACCAGGCGGTGGCTAGGTTCTCCCAGAACTCCGGCAGCTTCACAGAAACTGCGTTTGTGTCAGCCATGGTTACGCTTAGGAGTCGTCCTGAGCGTCGGGATCACCAATGTAGGAGTCTACGTACTCCTAACAAAATATACTGAACTCGGAGAGGTTCAACAGAAAAGGTTTAATAGTTGAGACCACATGTTGCACACAAAAATGGCGTCAGAGCTTACACCAAGTCTGACTGCTTTTAATCAGTTCCCAGCTTCGACTGCTGCTCCCCTGCTCTGGGCTTAACTATGTTACAGATCGAGTTTCTTAAAGGTGAGATCCTTCTTAAAGGCATGACGCCTGATTTATAGTCTACGGACCAAAAAGCGGATTGTGTCCTTTCTGTGATCGGTACGCCACACACCCATGTGCATACATGTGTGCATCTAGGATTGTGCCTTTTTTTGTTTACGTGTGCTTCTATGAGGTGCACCCCCTGTGGCTTCAGCAGAGGCAGTTGCAGGCTGCTCACTTCCTTGCTGTGACTGCTTTGACACTTTTGGCAGACGTCCTCTGGGTTTTGGAGCCTGTGATGGCCCCGCCAAAGACTGCTCCTCCTGCAACTGTGCAGGGGCAGACTCGGCCATCAGGATCCCAGGTGGCATGTGGGGCTCTGACTGATGGGAGGCAATGGGGGAGAAGTGGGAATGCTTTGAGAAGAGCCCCCACTTCCGTATCTCCTCTCACCATCATCCCTCTCATGGGCCACTCGCACTTCCCTGCTAGCAAGGAGCTGGACAGCACCTTGCTGCACATAAGTGGGGCGATGAATGCCCAAATCTATGTTAGTATCCCTCCTCGAGATGAGGTCAATGAGCATCTGCAATCTGTTGTTCAAAGCAAGCGTGTTCTCATTGGACTGGAGCATTAGCTGCTCCATGCAGGTGGCCACCCTATCCATGGAACAGCACATCGTCGCCATCTCCTGCGAGATTGTGCTGCTCATGTTGGAGATCAACTCCTCCATTCTCTGTACAGTTGCCTAGATCGCAGCTGCAAAAGCTGCCAGAGCCTTGTGCAATTGTTGCTGCTCCTCCAGGATTGCCCTCTTTATCAATGGCCCCGAGACTCAGCGTCTGCATGCAGCTCAGCAGAACTTGGAATGTCCTGTGCCCTCCGGCGAGGAGTCTCCACTGCTGTCCCTGTCTCCACCATCTGCTTTTGCTCACTTGTGATGAGTGATACACCAGGTGACAATACTACTCTATCTCTCACAGGACCCACTGAGGCATGCGTATTTGTGCTGGTGCTGGGTGCACTTGGGTCTGCTGTCGGTGCACCCTCAGAGACTGGAGCTTCCTCTGAGGAGTCGTCTTCCTCCTCCAGTTGGACAGTTGAGGGGGGCACTTGATGGACCTGTGGGAGAGTAAAGAGATGAATTAGAAGTGTTATAATAAGAATGGGTAACGTTACCATTATGCACATGATGACATTTCACTGGCTGTTGACATCAGTCACCATATGAGTGACTGTTGTATGCCATGTGTCTTTATGAGATGTGAGTCTGTCACCAGGTTGCTGGGAGATTCCCCTCTCACCGTCTCCCACCGCCAGTATCTCTGCAACTCCAGAGATTTCTAGGACTTCCTCCTCTGCTGGAGTCAAATTTGTGAAGATTGGAGGGCCACCTGCGGTGTTGTTGGGCGGGGGGATGTTAGTACAGCACCTGGCAGCCATATGGGTTGGGGATTCCAGGACTAGGTGGCATAGCCTAAAAATTAGAGCCAGACCTTTCAGGAGTGAAATTAGGAAACATTTCTACACACAAAGGGTGGTAGAAGTTTGGAACTCTCTTCTGCAAACGGCAACTGATGCAAGGAGGGAAAGAAGAGAACTTTGAGTGACAGTGATGGAATGAATATAAGGAATGGCTGGACTACATCTGTAGAGGGTGACTGGGGGAGTGGGGTTCCAGTGCCAAATGGCCTCCTTGTGTGGTGTTACTTGCTATGATTGCATTTGGATGAGACTGAGTGTCAGTGATGGTTAGTCAGATGAGGATGTGAGTATGTACATAGATAGAGAGGGATGGGTGGACCTGGAAGGTAGGTTGGTGTGAGGAATGATGTGCAGGAGTAGGCTTGGGAAGGCAGAGTGATGGGGTTGGGGTAACAGGCACATCAGGATGTAGTTGAGTGTGGCATTGCACTCACCTTTCCTGACCTCATGAGATCATTGAATCTCTTACAGCACTGGAGCCATGTCCTCCTCACCACATCTCTGCTGCTGACCTCCTCTGTGATCTTCAGCCATCCTCTCTTAGTGTCTGTGGCTGGTCTTTTTCGGCCATCCGCAGGGAAGAAAGCCCCCCTGCGTTCTTTTACTCCCTGGACCAGCACTTCCAGGGAGGCATCTGGGAATCTTGGTGCCACCCTCTGCCTTTGTGTCTCCATGACCCACAGAATTCTCAATCTTATTCAGCTATTTGTAGCTCTTCAAAGCACCTTGAACACTCCTACAGGAATCTTCAAATGAGATGTGTGCAAGGCTGCTTTAAATATCCGTGCTGGAAACGAGTCATCGGTGACATCTTCAGACCCGCTCCATTTAATTGGGCCGGGAAACCCGCATGACTCTTGCAATTGGTGCAATTGAGTTAAATGTGTAGTGCAGAATGGCACTGTTGAAATCTTTGGAATGGTGACCCACTACGCGGCCCGCATGCGCACGACCCGACTCCAAGATAAAGATTCCAGCCTCAGTCTCTAACTGATAGAAATTGGATGGAGAGCTTACTGATAGCCGCATTATAATTTTCTTAATTTACTTTTATTTTTGTTCCTTTTTTTGGAATATTTAAACATGAGAGAATGATGAAGTGACCTGCCACAGAAATTCCATTGGTGTGTTTTCTACAAAGACAGTTGCATTGGGCTGAAAGTCCCTCCCTCCTGCCCGCACTATGTTAAAACGCCTTGCCCTATGCTTGGTATATGCAACTGACAGCAAAACCAGATTTCAGTTTGGTAGAACCATGGTTGTGCACTCACATTCGACCTGTCCATGGTATTGTGCCTTGGAGCTTTAATATATTGCATTGCCAAGCTACATTAACGCAAATCTGATTAATTTTTCAATAACTTTGATTTTTAATGTTTTCCACTTGGGTACAGTTTTGCAAGATTAAGAGACTTCATTAATTGTGTAAACATTTGCAGCCAGTAACTAATAATTATATGGAAGCGAATTTTCAAATTTAATTTACTTTGCTGCCATGGAAATGTGCTCCCGGTCTTGTGCTGTGCAAAATGAATGGTAAGTTGCTAGTTTTGTCATGTACACTATCTTCAGGCTATTTGAAATGGCACACATACAGCAACATCAATAAAGGAATGACCCAAAACATGAGCACTTCATAATTCATAATTACATTACGCAGAACATGGAAATATTTCAGAAGAGGGCCCACTAACAGCCTTATTCTTTAGTTCAGCGGGAAAAAATAGCTGGAAATCTGAAATGAAAACAGAAAATACTGTGTGGGGGGCGGCACGGGGCAATTTTATCCTAACCTGCCGTTAAGGGAACTGATGGGATTGGATGCAATGCTGGTTTTACAACATGTCCGATTTTATTCGCTATTGAAGCCAAAGGAGAGTAATATTTGGCGGGATATAAAACTGGCATTCCTCCCAAACCCGTAAGTTTCTCGCCCAGCCAGATAGGTTAAAATTAACCCTCCTGACTGTTAGCATCTGAAAACAGAATCAGTTATTTTTAAGTTCAGTTAAAAAAAAACATCTTGGCATACATTGGCCGGTCTTCTGATCTGAGTAATTATCTTCAACTGTTCCCGAGGCTGGAAGAAATGAAATATGATGTTCCTGCATTCAGCTGCAGATCCCACCACTTCCCCACCATCCACTGTTCATTACTTTCACAGTAAGACATTTTGATATTTAGAAAAAGTAATAAAAAAAATAATATTGGCGAGTGTCTGGCTGTACACCCAAGAATAAGGCCATGGCATAATTACGTGGTTGATATGCAGACAAAAAGGCATATAAGAATACAAGATAGCTTGGAATTTCAAAGGGCCTTTTTAATTGGGAAAACCAAGACGAACAGACTAAGCCAGAGTCTTCCAAAGTTAAAATCAGTAGAAGAAAAGACGAGGGAAATCAAGAAATGAAATCAAAATTTTAATAGCTTGTGTATTGTTGGGAGAAAGAGTGACAGAGAGGTTAGAAGTTCCGCAGTTGTGATAGTCTGAGAAAAAAGAGAGGATGCAGTGAGAACAGTGCACATCTGGAGCTTGGGAGGAACAAGAAAAAGAATGTTCAATAACTATTGTAGAATCAATAAAATAAAGAGAGGCAGGCCAAAAGGAGGACCACTTATCAGATAAGAACATAAGAAATAGGAGCAGGAATAGGCCACGCGGCCCCTTGAGCCTGCTCCACTATTCAATAGGATCATGGCTGATCTTGGGCTCAAAGCCACTTCCCTGCCCGCGCCCCATAACCCTTCACTCCCTTATCTTGCAAAAATCTGTCTATCTCCACCTTAAATGTATTTAATGACCCAGCCTCCACAGCTCTCTGGGGCCGAGAATTCCACAGATTTACGACACTCTGAGAGAAGAAATTCCACCTCATCTCAGTTCTAAAAGGGCGACCCTTTATTCTGAAACTATGCCCCCGAGTTCTAGATTTCCCCACGAGGGGAAACATCCTCTCTGCATCTACCTTGTCGAGCCCCCTCAGTATCATCTCTCCCTCTTCTAAATTGCAATGAGTATAGGCCCAATCTGCTCAACCTTTCTTCATAAGCCAACCCCCTCATCTCTGGAATTAACCTAGTGAATCGTCTCTGAACTGCCTCCAATGCAAGTATATCCTTCCTTAAATAAGGAGACCAAAACTGTACGCAGTACTCAAGGTGTGGTCTCACCAATACCCTGTACAGTTGTAGCAGGACTTCCCTGCTTTTATACTCCTACCCCCTTGCAATAAAGGCCAACATTCCATTTCGCTTTTTGATTACTTGCTGTACCTACATGCTAACTTTTTGTGTTTCATGCACAAGGACCCCCAGGTCCCTCTGAACTGTAGCATTTTGTAATCTCTCTCCATTTAAATAATAATTAGCTTTTTTATTTTTCCTGCCAAAGTGGAAAACCTTGCACGTTCCCACATTATACTCCATCTGCCAAATGTTTGCCCATTCACTTAGCTTGTCTATATCCCTGTGCAGATTCTTTGGCCTCGATTTTAACTGAGCCGTGGAGGCGGGCTTGGAGGCTTGGGTTAAACTCGCAAAAATTCCCCCCGCCTGGTTCCCGACTCCGAGCCATTTTTACTCAGGCGTGTCTGATGGTCCCGAATCCGTCCCACATCTAACAGGCGAGACTGATCGTTAAGGCCCTTAATCACCACTAAATAGCCTCGATAATGTTATTTTAACAGTCCCTTGCACTTTTAACCCTTTTCTCACGTAAAACACGCCTGGTGGGAATCACGACTGTGAAACCTGACGGGAGCACTATTGGCTTGCTGACTATCAGCTGCAGGTCAAACATTAAAGAGGAGATTTGATCAGCCATCATTTGCAGGTGGCAGGATTTTTTGTCTCAGGTCTGGGGCAACTTTTACCAGACCTAGCCACACTTGTGGAAGGTTGGAGCCTCACACACATCTCCAGTGTGACCTCCTGGGAAACCCCTCTCGCCACCCTCACTCAGCGCTTCCTCAACGGAGTCATACACCAGAAGCATGGGAGCCATTTATTTCCTTCCCTTCTGGGCATTAGAGGAGCTCGAGCACCAGGCGCGGCAGCAGCAGAACCAGGAACAACAGCAGCACCAGCAACAGCAGCAGCAGCAAGAGCGCCAGGCTGCTGCTCACCCACCTGAGGCAGCACAGGCCAGAAGGGGCCAGCGCCTGGAAGTCCGTCGGCGCAGGAGATAACCCCCAAACAGGGTCTACAGTCACAGGGTCAGCTACCTCAACATGACTGAGCAGCAGTGCCAAAGGCGGCTCCGATTTTCGCGAGAGGTAGTGACTGACATCTGCGCAATGCTACAGCAAGACCTGCTGCCCAGAGCACCAGGTGGACACTCCTTACCAATGGCCATCAAAGTCACCACCGCACTCAACTTTTTTGCCTCAGGCTCATTCCAGGGATCATCAGCAGACATCAGCGGCATTTCCCAGGCGGCCACACACACTTGCATCAAACAGGTAACCGATGCCCTCTTTGCCCTCGTGCACAATCACATCCATTTCAACAAGGATCGCGCAAGTGTGACGGCGCGAGCGGTTGGATTAGCTCATCTGGCAGAATTTCCAAGGGTGCAGGGCATCGTTGACTGCACACATGTGGCCCTTAGGGCACCCCATCGCAATCCAGGTATTTTTGTCAACTGCAAGGCCTTCCACTCCCTTAACGTTCAGCTGGTGTGTGACCACAAGAAGGAGATTTTGCATGTTTGTGCCATGTACCCTGGCAGTTGCCATGACTCCTTCATACTGCGCCAGTCTAGTGTACCTCTGCTATTCAGGCCGCCAGACCAACTTCACGGATGGCTACTTGGAGACAAGGGCTATCCCCTGAGGACTTGGCTAATGACGCCGTTGAGGAGCCCATCCAACGAAGCTGAGGAGCACTACAACTCGAGCCACATTTCCACCAGATCCATTATCGAGCAAACCATCAGTTTGCTGAAGATGCTCTTCAGATGCCCGGATAGATCAGGTGGAGCCCTGCAGTACTCAGCAGCCAGGGTCTCCAGAATCATCGTGGTTTGCTGTGCACTTCACAACATGGCACAGCATCGTGGCTTGCAGATTCCTGAGGACCAAGTGGCTCCTCACATACCCTCCTCAGATGATGATGATGATGAGGAGGAGGAGGATGAGGAGGGCGAAAACGACCATCCTGCAGAGGACCAACAACCAACGGCAGCATTACGCCGGAACATTGCTGCCCGGGATGCAAAGAATGCACTCATGCTGACCAGATTTGCTTAGCCTAGCCAATCAAGCAATTTTGCCTCGCAGCTTCTTACCTGAGCATCGACAATGGCCAAGACACTGCGGATTCCTAGCTATTTGTCCAGCATACTGACAATTGCAAGTAATCCTAAGCCCTCAATGTGAAAGTCCCATTCGTGAAATGACACACGCCACAAATACAGCAGTAGCCATCAGATTTTTTATTGACAGAATTCATCTGATGGCTTTTTTTAACAATACGTAAAATTTCACCCAAGTGACTACTCGTGTGACTACTTGTGCTTTATTTTCCTCTTACGCGTGCACCTACGTCATGGTTCCCCTGTGGCTTCAGCAGATGTGGAGGCCCCTTGTTCACTTTCCTGCTGCTCCTGTCTCGACACCTTTGGTGGGCGTCCTCTGGGGTGGTGAGCCTGTGAGGGCTCGTCAACAGTCTGCTGCTCCTGTGGTTGTGCAAGGGTTGAGACGTCTATCTCACTTGGGTGTGGACTCCGGTGGGGCTCTGACCGAGGGCTCTGCAGTGGTATGGAAGTGCGAGCGCCTGGAGAGGAACCCCCACTTCCTTGAGGTCTGCCACCAACCTCCCTCTCATGGGTCAGCTCCCCGTCCATGCCTGCAAGT
The DNA here is from genome assembly GCF_052327205.1 of Somniosus microcephalus. Lineage (NCBI taxonomy): Eukaryota > Metazoa > Chordata > Chondrichthyes > Squaliformes > Somniosidae > Somniosus > Somniosus microcephalus. The sequence goes on from NC_140997.1 coordinate 49,284,750, forward strand.
CGCTTGAGAGCACCTTGCTGCACATCAGGGGGGCCATGGGGACCCGTATCTGCAATGGCAGTCCTACTCAGAAGGACTTCCATGAAGGTCTGGTTTCTATGTTCAATAGATGCCCATTGCTCCTCAAGAGATGTCATTCTATTCTGAACACTCACCATGTTTTCCATACCCTGGCGACTAACCTCCTCCATGGCCGTAGCCCTCCTCTCCTCTACCGTAGCCAGCCTTACCATGGAGGCAGCAATCATTTCCACGTAGCTAGCCATCCTTTCCATGTTGGTGCGTTCATGCACCAATGACTCCACAAAGGCTCTGCTCATGTTCGCTATGGACTCCTCCATTCGCTCCACACTCACAGCTACCCTAGAGACAAAACCTGCCAGAGACTCTTGCATCTGTGCATGGAGTTCCATCACCTCTGATCTTATGGATGGGCCCAGAGGCAGAGGTTCGACATACAGCTGAGCCGAGCTGGCAGAGTCCTGCGCCCTCCGCCGAGGACTCTTCACTGCTGTCTCTGTCTCCACAATCTGCTGATGCTCACTTGTGAGCTGTGATACACTAGGTGACAACACTACTCTATGTCCCGAAGGTCCCACTGAGGTGTGAGTGTCTGCGCTGGTGCTGGGTGCACTTATTTCTGCTGACGCTGCGCCCTCAGATGTTGCAGATTCCTCTGAGGAGTCTGGAAGCTCAGGCTCTTCCTCCTGGACAGTGGGGACGGGGGCTCTCGATGGTCCTGTGGGGGAGTAAAGGAAAGAGTTACAGATGCGAGGTCAAGGTTACATGCACATTGCATATTGCAGATGATCATAAGTCCATCTGTTATAGCTTCAGAATCATTATCAGCGACACATGCAATGTCAATGAGAGAGATGGAAAACTATTCTGTCACCAGCTTGCTGTGATGCACCCATCTGTCCGTCCCCAACGTGCGCATCTTTTTCAACCCCGACAATTTCCAGGACCGCCTCCTCCCAGGGGGTGAGCTGGGCTAATGATGGTGGGCCTCCTCCTGTCCTGGCTCTTTCCCTTTTATTGTGAGCTCTCTTTTCCTGCAATGAGGGAGACAAGTGGAGGTTGAGTGAGAATGAAGGAGTGAGTGTAGAGATTGCATAGCATAGATGGAGTGAGGTTGCAAAGATGGAGTGAGGTTGCAAGACCAAGGGCCCTCCCTGTGTGTTGTCAGTTGTTGAAAACATCAGAGTGAGAGGGAGTGTGAGGGCTGCATGGTGGAATAGTTACATGATTGTGAGCATAGAGAGAGAGGGAATGGGTAAGGGTGTATGGATGTGAGTGTCAAGTGGGATGTGGAGGAAGAGATTGCTAAAGCTGAGTGCTGGTGAGGAAAGGCAATGGGGATCAGATTGAGGGTGATAGGAACTTCATACTTACTTTTCCAGTACGTTGAAGGTCATGGAATCTTTTCCTGCACTGCATCCAGGTGCACCGTGTGACCCCCAAGGAGTTGACATCCCCAGCCACCTGTATCCACACAGCCTTGGTCTGACTGGGAGGCCTCTTCCTCCCTGATGAAGGGAACAGGACCTCCCTGTGGGCCCGAGCCCCATCCACCAATGCCTGTAGTGCTGCCTCATCAAACTTAGGAGCTGCTCTTGGCCTCCCGCTGGCCATTGTTCCTGCAGGTTCCTGCACCATCAAATGGAGAAAGTTTGGCAGTCTGCAGAAGAAGCAAGGCTTGCTGTGGACCTTAAATGCAGCAGCAATGCTGACGTAATCGGGGGGGACTTTCAGTCATGAGAAACCCATTTGCAAAGGCTTCCCACATGTTGGAAATCAATTGGCCAATTGAGTTAAAATTGCATCAATCCCCCACATCCATTTAGATTCATGTGGGAAACACGAAATTCGGAGAACACACCAATAGCCTGCAGCTGAGTTAAAATCGAGGCCTTTGAGTCCTCTGCACAACTTGCTTTCCCACCCATCTTTGTATAATCTGCAAACTTGACTACATTACACTCGGTCCCTTCATCCACGTCATTAATGTAGATTGTAAATAGTTGAGGCCCCAGTGTAGTGTCCGAGTATCAATAATACACGGACTGCGGGAGAACAATAATAACAGGTATTTACTGAACAGAGGGTAACTTAAGACTGAAGTACAGAAGCCTGCTATGGCTTTATATACAGGGGTGGTCACTGCCGGTACTGCAGTATAGAATCAGTTCTTCTCTTAAAGGTACATACACAACAATTCCTCCCCTTTTAGATAAATAGTACATAACATTCATTTAACAACTAAATAATTACTAATTACAATTACAATTTTCGCTGTACTATATACATCAACTGAAATCATCATTTATAAGTTCAGTCTTTGAGGAGGCTTCCTGATCCTGACTGGATAGCGCTTTTCTCGAGTATCCTGTTCTGGCGGCGGAGTTGATTCTGGCTCATTGTCATTGGTTGGTTCGTCAGCTTCCAATACCACTGCTTCTGAGGCAGACGCAATCTGTTCTTCGGGTTTATTATCAGGTGCACCTGCTGGTGGTATGGGGTTGGCTTGTTCCTGTGACTCTAGAATCTGGTCAGCATGGCGTCTCACGATGCTCTCTCCAATGTCCACTGTGTACATTAGTGGTCCCTGCTGTGTGCATATCATTCCTGGCTGCCATTTTTCTGTTCGGTAGTCGCGGGCCAAGACTGGTTGCCCTATCTTGAAGCTCCTGGTTGGCTTCTCATTTATGTGCTGGAATTGCTTATCCTCAACATCTCGTCTTATGTTTGGTTTGAGCAAATCCAGGCGACATCTTAGCCTTCGGTTGAAGAACATTATGGCTGGAGCTTGGTTGGTGACTGCATGTGTCGCATTCCGGTAAGCAAACAAGAAATTATCCACCTTGTGTTGTGGTATGTCGTCGTTATACATCGCCTTTATTGCCTTTTTAAAGGCCTGAACAAACCTCTCAGCCAATCCATTTGTGGCTGGATGATATGGGGCAGATGTGTAATGTTTCACCCCATTATTCCTCAGAAACCTCCGGAAATCCTCGGACACAAACTGTGGCCCATTGTCGGAGCAAATCTGTTCTGGCAAGCCATTCCTGGCGAAGATGGTCCGTAGGACTGCAATAGTTTTCTCCGTGGTGGTGGAGGACATTTTGATGACCTCTGGCCATTTCAAATGGGCGTCCACGGCGATTAGGAACATTGGCCTAGAAATTGGGTTGGTAGCGCCGGCGCTGAGTGCCTAAAGAGACCTAGAATTGGGGCGAAGCCCTAGGGCAGACGCTATGAAGATAGCGACAACTCAGATATTGACTATACATTTAGTGACTGCGCTAAGTGTTTGCGCGCGCCCACGAGCGCAAGCAGTTCATGACGTCATTTCAGTGTGCAACGCCTTCTAGGATCGCCTGAGCGCATATTGGGTGGCGCCCGGAGCCTTAGCGCCCAGCGCTATTAGTGACAGTTCGAAGGAGGGCTAACAGGCCCTTCTCGGAGTAGGGGGGCACTATGTAAAGGGGACAGCTTTAGTGCAGAATCTTCTGACACTTGGCCTGCTCATTGCGATCATTGCTAGAGAGAGTTGGCGAGCTAATGTGGAGCCGAGTTCTGGGAATTTAGCTTTACAGTACTTGGGTCCTTCAAAGCTGTCCGAAGCACTTGCAGCACTGCACCTAAAAGCCTTTTGACCAATTGGCATCGGAATGAGAGTTTTTTTGGAGGGCGACGGCCTCATCGCCCAACACTGTGAAGGGGCAGAGAGACGGCGGGAGAGAGGGCCGGGATTGGCCAGAAGGAGGAGGGGCAATGGAGGTCGGCCAATCCGACGGGAAGCTGCGAGGGTCTTTAGGCAGCAGGTGACAAGCATTGACATGTCGGAGGAGCAGTGTTTGGGAAGGCTCCGATTCTGGAGGGACATTGTTACTGATCTGTGCCACCAGTTTGGTCAGGATCTGCAGCCGCGTGAACGCTGCAGAACCTCTCTGTCCGTGATCGCTAAACTGACTGATGGCCTCCATTTTTATGCCAACGGATCCTTTCAGTCAGCCATTGGGGACATTGCGGCTGTCGCTCAGGTTGCAGTCCACTGTTGCATCCGGCAAGTTACAGAAGCCCTTTATAGGCGAAGGCGTCAAATCATGACCTTCCCTCGGACCCTGCACAAGCAGGCGGAGGGCGCGCAGGGTGTCGCTTCTATTGCGGACTTCCCCATGGTGCAGGGGTCGACTGACAGCACACGTGGCTTTGAGGGCGCCATGCCATCATCCTTAGGACTTCCGCAACCGCAAGGGGTTGCACTCCCTCAACATGCAGCTGGTCTGTGACCACCGCCAAATCATCATGGCAGTCACCGCACATTTCCCAGGGTGCAGCCACGATGCCTTTATCCTGCGGTTGACCTCAGTTTGTAACCTTTTTGAGGGGCTGCCTCGAAGACGAGGCTGGCTTACTGGGGGCAAGGGCTATCCTCTCTGGCCATGGCTGATGACAACACTCCGTGTGGCCGACACCCCAGCAGAAGAGCTGATCAGCAGCGGCCATCAGGCGACCAGGCACAGTAAACAGCACACTATTGGTGTTGTCAAAAAGCGTTTCCAATGTCTGGAAAATTCGGGGGGATCCCTACAGTACTCGCCGCAGCAAGTGGCACACATCGTCGTCATCTGCTGCATGCTCCACAACTTGGCGAATCGACGCACCCAGCCAATTCCAGCTGTCCCTCAGCGACCAGCAGAGCAGGCGGAGGAGGAGGAGTATGAGGAGGAGGAGGAGGAGGAGGAAGAGCAGGCGGAGGAGGAGGAGGAGGAGTATGAGGAGGAGGAGGAGGAGGAAGAGCAGGCGGAGGAGGAGGAGGAGGAGGAGGAAGATGGAAGGGCTGCTGAAAGTGGAAGGGCCATACGTCAGAGGCTCATCTGGACTCGTGTCGAGACCCCTGTGGCGGAATGATGAGAGTCTTAACTCATGCGCACTTTGGATGTTTGAGGGCCTCTGGATGCCAGCATCACTGAAACTAGTCACATGCACCATGCCACATTGAAACTTCTGTTTATTGGCACAAAAGTCTTTCATTACAGCTAAACAACGTAATGTCAACAGAAACCATAACTTTCAAAATAACTGTGAACTGTTCGGCAAAGCCGCAAAACTCAACAAACCTTCTGCAAATATAACAACAGGTGAGGGTGTCCTTGAATTTGGACAAACAAACGTCTCAGCACCTCCCTCTACAACTGGCCCCTTGAGGGAGAACGACTTCTCTTTCGCGCCCGGCCCCTTCCCTCCCTGCTGCTCCTACGTAATTGGACCCCAGTGGCGGCCTCAAGGCTGGGGGACGCCTGCTGACTGTCTGGAAGCGCAGAAGCCCCTGAGGGACGGCCTAGCCGACCTCTGGGCTTGGAGGGTGTGGACGCAGGATGCTTGATGTGACCATGGCTGGAAGCAGTGTGGCCTGCAGGTGGTGGCAGCTGCAATGCAGGCGTCCCAGCGCTGGCATGTGCAGTGGTCTCCTGCCGAGAGAGGACACCTGCACCATGGTCGGACGACACACTGGCTATCTGAGGGGAGCGGCTCGGCTCATCCGCCACAATCGCATGCTCCACTGATTGCTGGCCTTGTATGGGACTGGAAGGGCCCGGGGTGATCCTAACTGATGCAGAGAGGGTGGCTACAGTGAGAGATCGCGTTGCGTCAATCTGGCTGTGGAGGAGCCCAGCAAGTGACTGCGTGGCAACAGTGAGGACCTGTGTGCCAGGAGCCAGTGCTTCGGAGAAGGCCTGGACAGTTCTTCCCATTGCTTCGGACAAGCCAGGTGCCGACTGCTCCACTGCCTCGGACAAGCCCTGCACAGACCTTTCCAGGGATTGTCCGAAGCCCTGAACAGTCCTTTCCATAGCCGACTCAAAGCCGTGGACAGTCCTCTCCATTGTTGGGCCGAAGCCCTGGATAGTCCTGTCCATTGTTGCCCCGAAGCCCTGGATAGACCTGTCCATTGTTGCCCCGAACACCTGCAGAGTCCTGTCCATTGTTGCCTCAAAGCCCTGGAGAGTCCTCTCCATTGTTGCCCCGAAGTCCAACCTACTCTTAGCCAATGAATCTATTGACTCAGGCATCTTCTCGACTGCAGCCATCAGCTCCGTGTGTCTGACCCGGGCCTGTTTGCTCATCTCAACCAGGCGACGCACCTCATCTGCACTCTGTGCAGCAGTCATCACGACCTGCCTTGCCCTCCGGGGAGACGGTGGCCGAACTTGCCTATCCCCCGTGCGTTGCTACATGCCGCTTGGTCCGGCAACTGGTTCATCCTCAGAGCCCCCCCCCTCCCCTCCAGGGGACTACTATCCCCAGTCTGTAGATGTGTCAGCTCCCTGGATTCTGCAACGGCTGGTCCGGATTCCTCCTGGTCCTCGCCTCCGGTGGCACTGGCACTGGCAGCTTCAGCGCGTTGAGCCCGAGTTGGTGCTGCTTCATCTGAAAGTGGGAGGTGGAAGAGTGGCTTTAGCAAAAGGACAGGTTTGCTGAAAGGCATGCCAGATTGCGGCAAGGCTCTGACATGGCTGCACACTGAGGATGCATGCTGGCGGGGGGACCAAGTGGAAGGCAACAGGTGAAAAAGGTGAGAGTCTTACCCTCGCTGTCGGTAATGGGGTCTGCAGATGCAGTGGTCACAGGACTAGACAGACGTCCTCCAAGTATCTGGTGCACTCTCTCCTCCAGATCCGTCAGAGTGACCACTTGTGGAGGTCTGCCACCGGTTCGACGCTGCTCCTTCCGGATCATCGCCAGCTTGGACTGCAGGGGAAAGAAGGGGAAGTTCTGTAACATGATGCCTTGAGAGATCATCGCATGCCCCCCATGGTGCAAGAGCCCTTACATGATGCCTTGAGAGATCATCGCATGCCCCCCATGGTGCAAGAGCCCTTACATGAGGCCTTGAGAGATCATCGCATGCCCCCCATGGTGCAAGAGCCCTTACATGAGGCCTTGAGAGATCATCGCATGCCCCCCATGGTGCAAGAGCCCTTACATGAGGCCTTGAGACATCTGCCCATGTGTGTGCCCAGAAAGGGCCATGGGTGCATGCTGACAGATGGCCATTGGGGCATCATTGCAGCAGGGTGCCCGAAGTCAGCTGCAGATGGAGGGAATCAGAAGATTGCTAAACCATCACTCACCCTAGCGATCCGTGTGAGGTCGTTGAATTTCTTCCTGCACTGAACAGGGGTCCTGGTCGCCATGCTGCTGGAGTTGACCCTCACAGCAACCTCCCTCCAAGATCGTCGGTAAGCCTTCTGATTCGGCCTCTTGCCATTATCCGGATACAGGACCTCTCGACGGCGTTCAACTGCAGCCACCAAGTGGTCCAGAGCCTCAGTGCTGAAGCGCACTGCTCTCTGTCTAACCTTCTCCATGCTGAACAAGTTTGTACCGCCAGACAAGGGCGAGCGCCGAATCTGAGGCCGACAGGGCGTTGGGTGTTGAAGCTCAAGCTGACTGACCCACCCCTTTAAGAGCCGGCCGGCGCCTGGAGGTCTCGTGGTTTCCCGTAATTGAGATCACCTGCGCTGCGCCCGTCCGCGTCGATATTGAGTAGCGCCTGAACTTTTGTGCCTTAAGAGCACCATGCAACGGCTGAATTAGCGCCTCAATCCCCTTTGGGGGTGATGCAACCCAATATCTCGCCAGGCAGCGATAACTTTCGTCTGGCTATAAACTTAGCGCTCCGCCAGTTCTAACACCTCAAGCGAGGCTATACCCAATTTCTAGGCCATTAATGAGTCCACAAATGGACCAGCAAAATCAATGCGTACCCGTTGCCATGGAGATGAGGGCCACTCCCATGGATGTAGCGGGGCCTGTGGTGGAGCGTTTTGGACCTTCTGGCATCCTGTGCATCTCTTGGTCATATCCTCGATTTCTTTATCGATTCCCGGCCACCGCACAAACGCCCTGGCTAGGCTCTTCATTTTTACCCCTCCCAGATGACCCTCATGAAGCTCATTGAGCACTCTATCCCTCAACTTGGGTGGAATTACCACTCGGGATCCACACATCATGGTCCCCCGGCACACTGACAGCTGTTCTCTCCTTGGCGAGAATGCTGGCAACAGTGAGTCGCCATGTGCTGGCCATCCCTTCACCGTCAAATCATAGACCCGAGAGAGTGTCGGGTCATTTCGGGTTTCCTTCTCTATACTTGAGTTTGTAACAGGTAGACATTCGACTATGGTCGCATAGAATATCTCAACAGGGTCCACTGCAGGTGCTTCCTCTACCGTAGGCAACGGTAGGCGCGACAGCCCATCAGAGTTTCCATGCTGTTTCGTACCCTTGTACTCTATGTCGTACTGATGTGCTCCTAGAAAAAGGGACCATCTTTGCAGCCGTTGCGCCGTCATCACCGGAACGCCCTTCTTTGGGTTAAAAATGGAGACCAGGGGCTGATGATCAGTCAGTAGGGTGAATTTCTGCCCATGCAGATAGTGATTGAACGTCTTCACCCCCCACACCAGGCTGAGGGCCTCCTTGTCAATCTGGGCGTAGTTACGCTCGGCTGAGGTTAACGAGCGTGACGCAAAGGCTATTGGCCTCTTTGAACCGTCAAGGAATTTGTGTGACAGCACCGCTCCGATGCCGTAGGGAGACGCATCACATGCTAACCGAATCGGTAGTGTTGGATTGTAGTGGGCCAATACTTCTTTTGAAGTGATTAGGCATTTACATTTTTGAAAGGCACGCTTACACTCATCACTCCATTTCCATGTTACTCCAGTTTGCAGCAGGGCATTCAGTGGGTGCAGAATTGTAGATAAATTCGGCAAGAACTTATGGTAGTAGTTCACCAACCCGAGGAACGACCTCAGTTGCGACAGATTTTCCGGTGCTGGAGCCTTGACTACAGCCTCAATCTTGTCCGGCGACTTATGCAACCCTTCCTCATCAATCATGTGGCCACAATACGAGATTTGTCTCCTGAAGAACTCACATTTGGGGCGGTTGGCTCGTAGCCCATATTCCTGTAATCTAGTGAGCACCTGCTCCAGGTTAGCAAGTTGTTCACTGTCATTTTCGCCCGTAACCAGGATGTCGTCCAAATAACACTGGGTCCCCGGGATCCCTTGCAGGCCTTGTTCCATTGTCCTCTGCCAAATAGCCGGGGCTGATGCTACCCCGAATACCAGTCGATTGTACTGGTAAAGGCCTTTGTGAGTGTTTATCATGAGGTATTTCCTAGATGCTTCTTCCACCTCCACTTGCAGATACGCTTGGGCCAGATCAATCTTTGTAAAGCGTTTCCCTCCAGATAGTGAGGCGAAAATATCTTCTATCCGTGGAAGTGGATATTGTACTGTGTGCAGGACTGGGTTCACAGTTACCGTGAAGTCCCCACAGATGCGAACCTTCTTCGGCTCCCCAGGCGTGCTGCTCAATGATTTCTTCATTACAGGAATGATGGGTGTGGCCCACTCGCTCCAGTCCACCTTGGACAGCACACCCGAATGCTCCAGACTCTCCAGCTCTGCTTCAACGGCTGGGCGGATCGCGTAAGGTATCGGTCTGGCCGTAAAAAATTTTGGGTTTGCGTTATCTTCGATTTTTATCGTTCCCATTACTCCTTTTAGCGTCCCAAGTCCTTGTTGGAACACCTCTTTCGCATCAGTTAGAATTTTTGACAGTCGTCCAGGAGTGACGTCATCATCCTTTTTGTCAGTCACAGTTAGCGCCTGAATGGAATGCCAATCCAATTGTATTTTTCGGATCCATTCACGTCCCAATAATGGTGGTCCTCCATCTTGTAGTATATATAGATACAGTTTCTGTGTTTCCTTGCCGTTGTATTTAACTGGCACCCTTATTTTTCCTCTGTGGTAGACTTTTTGCCCCGTGTATGTCTTTAATACAATGGACGTGTCCTTCAAGGGTATGTGTGAGAATAGCCGCTCATAGTCTCGTCGATTCATGACAGTTAGGGCTGATACTGTGTCCAATTCCATCTTTACTGGGGACCCTGCTATCATGAGGGTGACCCAAATGGTTTGGTGATCCTCCTTTGTGATCACGTTGTGTAACTTTAGACAACTTAGTCTCCTGCTCCCGGAGCCATTGTCACTCTCTTGATCTTCCGAACTACTGTCTGTCAATTTCTTTACTTTCTTGTACTTTTCCTTAGTAGTTCTTGTAGTGTTGGTTTTCTTTCCCGACCTGCAGACTCTTGCTATGTGTCCCATTTTCCCACATTGCCTGCATACTTTGTCCTTAAACCAGCAGTCCTTCTGATCATGGGTTGTTCTGCCGCAGCGATAGCACTTTTCTGCTCCATACGCCATTTCGTTAGCGCTGTATTCTTGTGGTTTCTGTTGTATTTCCGCAGCTCCCCGTGCTGCTGCTTCATAGGATACTGCCCTGCTGAAAGCCTGTTCTAGCGTCAGGTCCTTTTCCGAAAGTAGTCGTTTCTGGGTTCCTTCACTCTGGAGCCTGCAGACAAACTTATCCCGTAAGGTGTCTGCCAGTCCTGCTCCGAACTGGCAGTGCTTCGATAACTTGCGTAGTTCTATAAGATAGTCAGCATTGCTCTCATCTTTGTGCTGGTTTCTTTTATGGAACTTGAATCTTTCTGCTATCAGCAGCGGTGTAGGGTTTAGATGTTCCTGTAAGATATTGACAATCTCTTCAAAACTTTTCTCCATTGGTTTAGCTGGGGTAATTAAATTCCGCAATAGGCCGTACGTTCTCGCGCCCATCAAATTTAATAATACCGACGCCTTCTTTCCATCGGCCACCTCATTTGCCTTGCAGTACACTTCAATTCTTTCCACATACGTGGTCCAGTCTTCTAACTTGTTGTCGAAAGCAGTGATACTGCCACTTTTCGGCCTCCCGCGCTTTTCTTCTTCCCGAATGGATTAAAATGGCGCCTCCCGCGCTTTCCCTTCTTCCCCTTGCTGCCACGCTGCTCCTAGCGTTCTACAGGGTAATGGCAGCGACCCGCAGCTTTGGCGCGTCTCACTTTTCCTTCCCCTCGTTTGTTTTTGCTACGGTGCCCGGTTCTTGAGCACCGACCGCGCACTTTGCGCTCCACCCTCTCTCTCTCTTTTCCTCCCGACGACGCTGCATGGCCCCTTTGCAGAGCCGCTCAATCGAGCTCGAGCCCACCGCAGTCCGGAAGGGTCAGCGCACTACCTGCTACCAGCACGATTTGCTGGAACACCTTTACTGGGGAGCCAAGCCCAGCTCTCCACAGCCTCTCCTGCAACTCTCCGAACTCTGATGGATCCTTGGGCGGTTGCCCGCGGTCGACGCCCGTTGCTCTGACTTCGACCTCCAAGAAGCTTCTTCTCAGCGAAAGATCCCCGTGAGGTGATGCAGTACTGCAGGTGAGTTCGAACCTGTTCATCGCCAGTGTAGTGTCCGAGTATCAATAATACACGGACTGCAGGAGAACAATAATAACAGGTATTTACTGAACAGAGGGTAACTTAAGACTGAAGTACAGAAGCCTGCTATGGCTTTATATACAGGGGTGGTCACTGCCGGTACTGCAGTATAGAACCAGTTCTTCTCTTAAAGGTACATACACAACACCCAGCACCCCACTAGTTACTGTTTGCCAACCGGAAAATGACCCATTTATCCCAACTCTCTGCTTTCTCTTAGTTAGCCAATTCTCTATCCATGCTAATATATTACCCCCAACTCCATGAGCTCTTATCTTATGCAATAACCTTTTATGTGGCACCTTATCGAATGCCTTCTGGAAATCAAAGTACACCACATCCACTGGCTTACCTTTATCCACCCTACTCGTTACATCCTCAAAGAACTTCAGCAAATTTGTTAAACATGATTTCCCTTTCATTAAACACTGCTGACTCTGCTTGACTGCATTATGATTTTCCAAATGTCCTGTTACCACTTCCTTAATGAAGGACTCCAGCACTTTCCCAACGACAGATGTTAGGCTAACTGGTCTATAGTTTCCTGCTTTCTGTCTCCCTCCTTTCTTAAACAGGGTTGTTACATTTGCGGTTTTCGAATCTGCTGGGACCTCTCCACCTCTCCAGAGTCCAGGGAATTTTGGTATATTGCAACCAATACATCCACTATGTCTGCAGCCACTTAAGACCCTGGGATGCCGGCCATCTGGTCCAGGGGATCGTCGTCTTTTAGTTCCATTATTTTACCAAATATTTTTTCCTTAGTGATAGTGATTGTCTTTAGTTCCCCCCTCCCTGTGGCCCCTTGATTATCCATTATTGGGATGTTGTTAGTGTCTTCTACCATGAAGACAGATACAAAATATTTGTTCAAAGTCTCTGCCATTTCCCCGTTCCCCATTATTAATTCTCCATTCTCATCCTCTAAGGGACCAACATTTACTTTAGCTACTCTCTTCCTTTTTTATATACCTGTAGAAGCTCTTACTATCTGTTTTAATATTTCTTGCCAGTTTACTCTCATAATTCACCTTCTCTCTCTTTATTTTTTTTTTAGTCACCTTGGCTGGTTTTTTAAAATGTCCCCATCCTCTGGCCTCCCACCAACCTTGGCAACATTGTATGCCTTTGTTTTCAATTTGATACGATCCTTTACTTCCTTAGTTAGCCACAGATAGTGCTCCCTTCTTTTAAAATCTTTCTTTCTCACTGGAATATATTTCTGTTGAGAGTTATGAAATATCTCCTTAAATGTCCGCTACTGCATTTCAACCTTTTAATTTATTTTTCCAGTCCACTTTAGTCAGTTCTGCCCACATGCCATTGTAATTGCCTTTGTTTAAAATCAGGACACTGGTTTGAGATAGAACTTTCTCACCCTCCAACTGAATTTGAAATTCAACCATGTTATGATCACTCTTACCTAGAGGATCCTTTACTATGAGATCATTTATTAATTCTGTCTCATTACACAATACCAGATCCAAGATTGCCTGCTCCCTGGTTGGTTCCATTACATACTGTTCTAGGAAACCATCCTGGATACACTCTATGAACTCCTCCTTAAGGCCACCATGGCCAATTTGATTTTGTCCAATCAATATGGAGATTAAAATCACCCATGATTATTACCGTACCTTTTTTGCAGGCCTCCATTATTTGTTGATTTATACTCTGTCCAACAGTATTGCTACTGTTCGGGGGCCTGTAGACTATGCCCACCAGAGAAGTATTCCCTTTATTATTTTTTAACTCCACCCAAATCGATTCTACATCTTGATCTTCTGAGCCAATATCACTTCTCACCACTGCATTGATCCCATTTTTTACCAACAAAGCCACCCCACCTCCCTTTCCTTTCTGTCTACCCTTCCAAATTGTCAAATACCCTGGAATATTCAGTTCCCAGCCCTGGTCACCTTGCAACCTCATCTCTGTAATGGCGATCAGATCATACCCATTTGTATCTATTTGTGCCATCAACTCATCTATCTTGTTACGAATGCTGCGTGCATTCAGGTATAGAGCTTTTAACTTTGTCTTTTTACCATTTCTCCTTGTTTTGGCCCCATTTTCTGTTTCTCTCTTATTTTTAAATATTCTGCCCCTTCCTGTCACACTCTGGTTATTATTTCCCCCATCTCTATCCTGCTCTATTGTTTTCTCATTTCTCATTGACTTTTTAAATTCCCACTCACCTGGATCCTCCCCCCCCCCACTGTTTAGTTTAAAGCCCTCTCTACAGCCCTAGTTATTCGATTCACCAGGACTCTAGCCCCAGCGTGGTTCGAATGAAGCCCGTCCAAACGGAACAGCTCCCTCTTATCCCAGTATTGGTGCCAGTGCCCCACAAATCGAAACCCATTTCTCCCACACCAGTCTTTGAGCCACTGGTTCATTTCTCTGATCTTATTTACTCTATGCAAATTCACTCGTGCCTCAGGTAGTAATCCAGAGATTGTTACCTTTGTGGTTCTGCTTTTTAATTCAGCCCCTAGCTGCTCATACTCTCTCAGCAGAACCTCTTTCTTTGTCCTACCTATGTCATTGGTACCTACGTGGACCATGACAACTGGATCTTCCCCCTCCCACTCCAAGTTCCTCTCCAGCCCAGAGGAGATGTTCTTAACCCTGGCACCGGGCAGGCAGCACAGCTTTCGGGACCCACGCTCTCGGCTACAGAGAACAGTATCTATCCCCTGAACTATACTGTCCCCTATCACTACAACATTTCTTTTTACTCCCCCCACTTGACTGGCTCCCTTTCCCACGATGCTGTGGTCAGATTGCTCATCCTCCCTGCAGTCCCTGCCCTCGTCCACACAGCGAGCAAGAATTTTGTACCTGTTGGACAAGGCCAAGGGCTGAGGCTCCTCCATCACTACCTCCTGGATCCCAAAACTTGCCTCGTATGTAGTCACACCCTCCTGTTCCTGACCATGGGCCAAATTGGAAGT